>NC_133651.1:216263851-216876933 GCF_009905375.1 Apium graveolens | reverse complement strand
TTGTCCTAACATTAAAAATCCCATGGTTGAAATCAAATGAGAACGAATACTTCAGACAACTTTGGAGAATGATGATGGATGTATCTCCTCAAAGCATTTAATGTAATCCATTCAGTGATCAAAGTATTTTGCAGGTGGTAGCATGCAAAACATCACCATGCTCTGCACCAACCAACATAAGAACCATTCATTATCTCAACTTACTTTCCCTGGAAAGTCACTCAGGAGCAAAAAGAGCTAAACTGGAAGCTCCAAGTGTTAAGAGATCAGAAGCAGACTTCAAAACTGCTGAAGTTTTATATGCTTATAGGCTCAATGATAAGATGATCAGAGACACGAGAAGGATATGAAGAAGGTTACGAGAGCGTATCATGAGATGGTGTTCATCAACGGGGAAGCAAAGATTATCTTCTGAAATTCCATGAACCCATAATCAGCACTGACAGTGAAGGGAGTTAGTCTTTAGAATTAACAAAAGCCAAGATCAGAATCGAAGACTTCAGGACAAGTGAATCAGACTCAATACAACAAGCCTTGATGGATGTCAAACTATCCACATATAAAGAAGACAAGGTTACTTTGATTCCTATCATTAAGATACTTGATGAAGTGATGGAAGAAGAATCAATCAATGGCACCAAGAGAGTACGAGGACATCCTAAAAGGATAACAGTCTTCGTAATGTCCAGAAAATCATCACTATCATTTGATCTTGTTCCTAAGTGCACCAAAGTCAAATATCTTGAGATAATGCTTCATGAACTGAATAATCCACCTCCAGTCAATGCACTTGAGATAGAAGCTCATGATTGTGTGCAAGCTAAATTGAATGAGATGAAAGAGTCTCCTCCAAAACCTTCAGACCCCAAGAAAAAAGCCTCTAAGAGAAATCTGATCAGCCTCAGGAAGGAGAAGGAAGCAGGAAGCAGAAGAGAACAAGAACAAAGAAGACATAGAATATATGTTCAGACTAGAGGAACACATCTTTTTAATTTGTATCTTAAGAAATCTAGAATTGAATATGTAATCCAGAATATCTTTAATATCTTTATCTGTTTTGAGATTGTACTTTTTCTTATTATTAGTTGAGTTATCCTTAGGGATTTGCTTGTCGAACTCTAACAATAGGGGGAGATTGTAAAGCATAATGTAATGTAACATGTAATCGAGGATTTATAACTCAACATGAAAATAGAAACAGATAAACAATATTAAACTATGAAGCACAGGAACCCTACAGATGAAGACAGGATAAACACAAAGAATCAAAAGATGCAATTGACTCTTTAAGTCCTCTAACAGATTATGGGAAGAAGTTCATTGTAATGTTCAAGCAGCCATGAAGAATAAGAACAAGGGACTTTAAGCATCAGTTACATGAATTGATTCCAAGTGTTACAGATCAAGGGTTTAGTGAAAGAAGCAATGGATAAACATCAATCTGTATCAGCTCAGAAACTCAAGTTAAATAGAATTGAAATTCTCTCAATGCTAGTTGTTTGTGCACCAGACCAGTGCACCAAATATCACCATTAAAGAAGGAGTTTTGATTCAATTACATAAGAAAATGTTGATATAATAAAGAATGATTGGCAAAAGCAAGAATACTCTAACTCATAACAGTCTTCCACTATGGTCACCATAGAAGCTCTAGTCGCCACAAAAGCAACCTGTTACTACTTGGTCACCATAGAAGCTCTAGTTGCCACAGAAGCAACCTGTTACTACTTGGTCGCCATAGAAGCTCTAGTCGCCACAGAAGTAACATGTTACTACTTGGTCGCCATAGAAGCTCAAGTCACCACAGAAGTAGACAGTGTCTATCTGGTCGCCACAGAAATGTCGCCACAAAACTTAGTCACCACAGAAGAAAGCACAGGGGCTACCTGGTCGCCACAAAGCTTAGACGCCATAGAAGAAGGCACAGTGGCTACCTGGTCGCCACAAAGCTTAGTCGTCATAGAAGAGTTGCATATTCATTGATTTTATTGCAATAGATTTAAATGGAATGTGTGGACACAAGACTGCCACCTGTCCATTAAATTTGAAAGTCTACAATAAAAGCTGAACGAATGTAATTAAGTTAGTTATCTTCTTCAGCAACCACAGAAAGTTTACGGGAGCTCCATTAAAGCTTCACATTTATTACTCTTGTAAACATACTGTTATGCTGCTGAATTTATTGGAGCTAATCAATACCTTGATTAGATTGTAGCAACCTCAAGGTTTATATTAATAAAACGATATATTCCTCGAATTGTATTGTGTTATTTTTATTCCGTACTTTTAACGAAGAACTTGAAATGAATCGAAAAAGATTGTAGGTATCGTATTCAACCCCCCTTCTACGATACTTTGGGACTAACACTATATGCCATGTTACTATGTGATTACTTGTAAATATATGTGAATATGTGAACTAAGTGATTATGTGATAGAAATGCATTATAATAAGTGAACTCGTATAAGTAATACGTATGTGCTGCATTAGAGTCGAATAGGTATATCAGAGTAGTTCGAGTTGTGTATAGATACTCTAGTAATGAGGTTGTATTATATGTGTAGGTTCAAGTGATGATAGAGGAAAGATTCTTGCCATCAAAGTCAAGTAGGGGAGCTCAAGGTTGCTTTTGTGTTAGCTAAGGTCATTTGAAGAGGCAAGTGTTCCTCCATTGCCAAACTTATTATATGCAAGTGGCTCTCTTTCGTAACTCATTTTATGCAAGTATTCTATATTACAACTTATGGTCATTGGAAGTGTTTCTATTTTATGCAAGTCTCTCAACCCTATCGTTCGTGATTCCAAATTTATACCCACAAGGAAATGCTTATACTGATCAATGCTTTTACATTAACATATGCAACTATTTTGCCTTAACCTATTGATTATTGATGTACTTCCTTTAATACTTTCTTCCTTAGTCATTGAACTTTATGATACCATGTATATGATTCTTGATCTTGTGAGTTATTTATTATTAGTTCCTACTTTATAACCTTTGATTTATAATTGTAATTCTATTGTCTAGAATCCCTTGAAAACGGAACAATTGATATCTTTATCTGGAATCTTTGTAAATTCCTCCTGTCATCAATTTTATAAAAGATACTTACTTAAAAGAGAAATTTTCAAGAGATTAAACATTTTTTTGGAGATTGGTGAATTGAACCTAGATGCAATGTAATAACCCCAATTTTTGGGAAATTTTTGAAACCCTTATGAATAGTGTTTTTGCTGAATGAGAAAACTTTTCATGCCACACTATGTAGGGGTTCTGATATGGATATTCTGAGATTTTATTAGTACTTTATATGGGATATAAGTGTATGTAAAGATCGTCAGAATCCAAATCCGAACACTTTGATTTTTCCCGGAAATCCACTAGATACGGAGAGAATTGAGTATAAGGTAACAGGATAAAAAGGATTTAAATTAAAGGATTATAGGAGAGGATCATAAAAGGAATATAATATATTGAGAAAGGTTAAGGGAACCTAAGTAATAAGATCCCAGGTATGATCCCTCAAACGATAAACGAAAACGAAAGTTAAGCGAACCGTATAACAGATCAGCGGTCATTAGGCAAACGATTAGGAAGTTAATCAAAGGGATTAGTGGGAATGATGTCATCCAACCAATAGAAAGAGGACAAGGAAGGAAGGATGACATCATGTGGATGAGATAAGCATGACATGGAAAGGAGGAGGTGTGGTGGCTTTGTAACCACACAAATCCAAGGGCAAGAAGGTACTTTACTAAATCAAAAACAAAACCAAATCAACCAACCAAAAGATCAAGACAAGGCAAAACACAAAATTCTTCTTCTTCTTCATGAAGCTCTCGGGTTCTCCTCTTAAAAAATGGAAGTTCAAGCTCCTCCACTTATTATTTAGCAAGGTAATTATCTAAGCTTCCCCATGGATAGTTACATACTTCCTATAAGTTTAAGCTTCTAATTCCAAGCCAATCTTTTTCTATAAATCATCAAAGAAGATGGTGAATAGTGTTTTCAAGAACTAAAAATTGTGTTCTTGAAGTTTTGTTTAGATTAAGCTTGGTTAAGGGCTTTAAAGGTGATTCCAAGCCATCCTCTTGATTCTCCACTCTCCAAGGAAGGTATAAACTACAAACCCTAGCTTTAGTTTTGAGTAATTAGGATTGAATGTGTTTGATATAGCATATGTGAGGCATGATGCTTGATTGGTTGAAGTTTGGTTGAGTTTGTAGAGATTAGTTGGTTTTGTTGCATTGTTGGAGTTGTAAATCTTGGTAATTAGTTAAAGAACCTAAGTAAAGCTTTTAGTTCATGTGAGGAATAAGTATAAATGGTTAATGTGCAATTGTTGGGGCTGTTATGATGTGGTTTGGAGGGATATTGGTTGTATGATTGATTTGGGGTTGATTTGTGGTTGGTATTGAATGGTTTAAAATTGGGAAAACGCGTAAACATAGCCGTCGTAACGTCCGATTTTCTTTGGACTGTTTTTGTGCATAGCATTAGGACCCGAGAACCCCCTGCTAGATTATGACCACTGCCATGTTTAGATAGCTCATGTTACGAGCTTCGTTTTGATATGTAGTTCGTTCGATTCCGATGCACGGTTTAGGAGAAACGACCGTTTCAAGTAACGGCGTTTCGCGAACGAAACTTTTTCCCTCGCCTTACTTTGAAACATAGATTAAAGACCAAAAAGGGTTAATTAATGTATGAAACATTTATGGTAAGTGTGTTAGGCAGTTGGTAAGACACTCGCGAAGGAATCGCTTTAAAACTCGTAAAGGTTAAATTATTAAAAATGGTGGAGCCGAGGGTACCCGAGTGGCTTAAGCGAATCAGTGAGCGCAAAACAAGCGTTAGAGTCTAAGTTAGTTAAAGTATAGATTTACAAGTGATTTTGGTTTAATTCCAACTTACTTGTTGTTTATAGGTTACCAGACTCGTCCCGAGCCATTCGTAACCCCAGTTGCTCAGGCAAGTTTTCTACCCGTTATACTGTTGTTGTGATGTAAATATATGTATATGCATTATCTTGTGATATTGCATGATTGTTATTAGCAAATTTTGCGATATATTGGAGCATGCTAATATGGTATATATGCATGTCTGTTTCGTAATCTGGTTATCTATCTGTTGATTTCAATGCTTATAGTTGCATAATACCTATGCTAGAAATAAGCAAGTAGTTGCGTATACCCTTAGTATAAGGGATAAAAGGTGAACATATTTCTAAACCGGGAGTCGATGTTCCCGAGTATATATATATATATATTTATTTATTTATATATATATATATGGATATAGTTTTTAAAACTATTAATCGAATAAGGTTTATTCGATAACTTTAACTTTATTTTATTATTGAATATTATTTCAAATATTATTCGAAGGCGTATGACTCCTTTACATTATTTTTTGAATATTATTTGAATATTCATTTGAGGATGTATGACTCCTTTATTTTATTTAATGAATATTATTTATAATATTCATTCGAGGTATTTTGACTCAGCTTATTTTATTTATTGAATATTATTTGAATATTCATTTGAGGATCTATGACTCCGATTATTTGCTGAGATATATTCTTTAATTTATTAAAGAATAAGGTGTCGATAATCAAACTTATTTTTGATTATTCAAATAAAGATATTACTTTCGTATAAGTATATCTTTGATTATTTGCTATTCATTTCAAGTATAAGTTTTAATACTTCTACTTCAATTATTTTATAAAGATTATTTTTATGGGAATATTATTTAAATAATAATATTCAGACATTTTCTAAATATTCTGGGGACCGATTTACTTCATTAAATCAGTTTTACTCCAAACACTCTTTAAAGTGTTTTCGAGTCTTTAAAATGATTTTCAAAAGTTAGAGCGGATCCCAAAACTATTTTTATATTTAAGATCTTCCTTTTAAAAAGGGGATTTAAATACTCGCTCAAAACCTGGGGGATCCGGCTCGGTGGTGTGTTTTATATTCGCAACAAGGTTGTTGTCTTGGTAAAAGAGTTTTTGATTACTTACCCAATATTCGGGAAGTAAAATTCTTGGAACAAGTTAATCCATTAACAGGCATCGCCTGGGAAATATCGGTGAGTTTTCCTTTCCAACTAGGTACGACTTCTTGGTGGAGCCGTATCAACAAGTTTCTACTTGGGGAAAGGGGGAAACGAGCTTTACGTTTCAGAGTCATGGATTTCATCTGAACTAGGAGTGGCGTAAGTGGTCGAGTAGCGCCGGCCCAGCCTTATTATATTGGCCCAAATGGCCTGGAAGTTCCGCTAAGGCGGTCCATTCCTTAGGAGTTCAGTGTTCGGTTGACAAGTAAATCCGACAGGTTCTCCTCTACATGTAGAAAATGGTGGGGTTGTACTACTACGACTGATCATCGCAAGTGGTCTTCCTGGCGCGGTAAACTCCCGTAATGAGTTCATCATCCAATTGGATATTTCTGCAACACTACCCAAAGCACTTCGATAGAAAGGCTACGGTTGGGCGATTGTTGAGTGTTGGCAGGGTCAAGTTTTCAAAATAATGTTTGCATCAAATGAAGTATCTCGTAACTTCATTTTATTTTGATAATATTTTAAAGATTTAATCTATTCAAATCTTGTCTTATAGTCTCATCTATGTGATGAACTTTTGAAGCTAATTTATAACTTGAACGGTGGTAGTTCAAGTAGTATTTGGGAAAGATATAAGTATATTGGGGTATCTTGTAACTTCATCTTTTAAACTTATATCTAATTAATAATTGTCTTATGAATGACAAAGATTTTCAGAAAAACGTTGAGACAAGGTTAGATATATGAGATCACCTTGCAACGATATTTTTTTTTATACAGTTATACACTGGGACTTTGTGTATATTATGCATGGAAGAGGACTTCCAATATTTTGAAAAGTATATATGTATATATACTGAATATTTTGCGACTTCATCGCATTAAGATATCAAACTTGGTTCATTTCTTTTGACCAAGACTTTCATGAGTATTATGAGTAGGCTCATATATTGTAAATCATTATACATATTATTTTGGTGGGCTTGCTGCTCACCCTTGCTTTATTTCTTCATCACACAACAACAGTTAGGAAAGATGGCCAGACTCCAGCAGACCCAGCGCAAGCGCGTGGGAAGCGTCCTGTGTCTTCCCGTTGATGTTGTAGCTGCTATAGCTGCAGAGGTAGATCTATTGTAGATCAGACCATCTACTTTTGAGAATCAATTATGTATAATTATAACTTGTGGCAGATAATGGCAATTAACTGTAAATTTATCAAGTAATCATTTTGGGTTGTAATAACTTTTAAATTGTGGATTCAAAGACTTGTACTTATTTAAATTTCATCTCTGAGACTATAACGGGTTGTGGTGTGTGTTAGTGTGGGGTCACAGCATAAGGTTATTTATTAATTAAGTGAAGTGATATTGTGGAAAGAAAGACCGTGACGACCCGGATCCCCGACCCCGGATCTGGGGGTGTTACAGAAATGGTATCAGAGCTAAGCGTTATAAACCTCAGAGATGATGGGACGTTAAGATAATAAGTTAACTAAGATAATAAGAACTCTTGCCAAGTTCATAGTCGGGCTACCTAACGTAGCACTGACAGTTAAAACCCTTATGGGAGCCCTTATAAATATCGTGATAGGAGCGTAGTTCGTTATCGTATATGGTAGCGGGACTCCGAACCCTGAAGTTGAGGAACATCAACGCGATGATGTTTTATTACTAATTGGAGATCAGATTGTGGATCCGATAGAGTGTCCTAATGCAGGACCGGATGATGTTGATATTGAGGATGTTGTCCTAGTAGGGATAGTTGTTGAGAAGGACCCCATAGAGGATCCTGACAGGATTGGATAAAGGACCACTGATGAATTGATGACCATGGTTAGGGAAACTACCAGAGGTAGGATTGGCCGGTCACTACCGGAGGTTCGTTCAAGTTGTAAAGATAGTAGCCTCTTTAACGCGGCCTACTCGTAAGACTGAGAAGTTTGAATGGACAGAGAAATGCGAGAACAGCTTTCAAGAACTGAAGCAAAGATTGGTGATGGCCCCTATGCTGGCATTGCCGGATGGAAAAGGAGATTTGTGAAGTATAGTGACGCTTCGCACTAGGGCTTAGGGTGCGTGCTTATGCAGCACGGTAAGGTAATCGCGTACATGTCAAGACAATTAAGGTAATATGAAATTCGATATCCCCGCTCATGAGCTTAGGCTCGTGGCAATAGTTTTACCCTAAGGATTGGAGGCACTACTTGTATGGAGAGAAGTGCAAGAATTACCTAAGCCATAAGTGCTCTAGTACATTTTCACGAAGAAAGAGCTCAACATACGCCAGAGGAGGCGGTTAGAGCTAATCAAGAATTATGATTGGCAGATTCTTTATCATTCGGGGTAAGCCAATATGGTGGCTGATGCCCTTAGTAAAAAGGAGAGACTCAAGATGATAATGTCTTTTGGAGAGTTTATAAGAGATTTTGAGAAAATGGAAATAGTAGTGAAGGTAACCGGAGCCGGTACCGAAAAGCTATTTGAGATAGCAATACAGCCCGAATTATTGGAAAAGATCATATTGTGCCAGAAAAAGTTATGAATGAAGGCAGAGAGCCAACAAATAGAAAAGAGGTTAATATCGAGAAAGATGATAAGGGAATAATGAGATATTCCTATAGAATTTGGGTTCCAAAAGTTCAAGAGCGCAAGGATGAGATCTTAGATGAAAGCTAGTTTGAGGAATAAGATTTAGAGCAAACCCTGAACGTGATAGTCAGGGAGGTCGCCATCAAGATAGAAGGAACCCATGACATAATGGAGTGGAAAATGAGGATTTTAAATTAAAAGATGACCCAAATTATGGGGAGTAGGATGAAACATTTCATACTAAGGAAATAGAAAGGCGAGTAAGGAAAGGAGACCCGAGACGGTACTCCTATATGGCAATTCATGGACCTGTCTAAAAAGAACTTAGACTATTATCCCCAACCACCACCTTGAGGAAACAATGCGGTGAGAAATTCTTTCAAGACCTTTAAGTCGCTAAGCTCTCAGAGTTCCAAGGAACAAGCTGACCCAGTCGAGGCAAGAGCCTGGCTAAAGGAAATAGATGAATCATTTGAGATTCTAAATGATTGACGAACCACAAAAGACTGTTTTGTCACTTACCCTCCTAAGAGAGAGACCACACGCTGGTGAAAGGCCAAGGAAGGCACGGAGCAAGAGATTATAATAAACTGATTTAAGTTCAGTCAATTGTTTTCAGGAAAGTACTTCCCAAGGTTATGGAGATAGTGTAAAAGCTTAAGAGCCAGAACAAAGGCAGACGAGTATGATGAATTATGAATCTAAGTTGTAAAAGTTATCAAGATTCGTTCTGAAGACACGAATCCAGAATGACGGGATGTTTGAAATCAATGCTTATGTTGTGTTGGTTCATGAAATAATGATAAGAGAAAGGAAAATAAAAAAGAAATTGAAGTGGAAAGGAATATAAAGGCAAGAGAGTTGAGGAATGATAAGGGAGTTGGGTATGAGGAAACCCTAAAGACCCATAGAAATAGAAATAGAAAAGTAGGTAATCGTCCGGATGAGAGTGGTTCACCATGAGTTAAATTGATGGTTGAAGGTATAAGAGATACATATATTTTATCCCCTGTAAGTTGGGAAGATTCGAGGAAACCTTGAGATAATTCGAAGGATAAATAATGAGACGCGGATAGACTGAGGAGACAAGAAAGTAAGAAATTAAGAAAATTGGGTGAAGGAAGTGACCTTCAAGAAGGTAAAGTGTAAGACCGGTGGCATGATACCCAGAAAGGGAGACGCCAGATATGAAAGATATCCCAACATTGAGATGACTGTTGAGATAAACAACAAAAGTAAATAAGGAATTATTAAGAAGAAGTTCACGTTGAACATGACCAATATCTTCCAGAACATCCATGTTATCATTACCAAATCAGGAAAGAAAAGCGGATAACCATTTTTATCTTTTGGAGGCCATGTGGATTGACCTCATGTTGTATACAGATGTTATTGTGAAATTCGGTATAGACTATCGAGGTGGGAATGATTGAATAAGATACCCTTATCAGGGATATATGACTTTATTTATCCATGGAAGGATGCTTGTACCTTTTTAAAGGTGGAATTAAGGATAGAACATCGGTAACTTAAAACGAATCCTAGGGGAATGCATAAAGGTTGGCATTTCACCCTTGATAGGGATAGTATGAGTTTTGACAGTATGAATTGGAAAGCATTAAGGTAATAATAACCTTTAAGGATCAGTGGAGAAATTTTTCAGAAGTATATAGACAATGGTTCTAGTAATAGTGAATGGTATTTTGATATGCCCTGTATCTAGGGAATACAGGAGGAACGATTCAAGGATAACCTTAGAGGTTTTGTAATGAGAAAGGTAATATTCAAAATTCTCAAGAATGGAAATGTTGATAAAGGAAATATGACGTAATTATAATGATGCCAAGTGAGGCACGTGTTAAACCACGAGAAGGTATGGATCGAACCAATAATGGTCGAAATTGTTCAGGGCAATTAGGACTTAAGATAAAAGATGTTCTAATTATGATTGAGAGTCAGTCATGACAGTGATTAACCTCTAAAGACTGAGGCAATAACTTATGGAAAAGTGGTGATTTTTTTTACTCATCAGATTTTAAGGAAAACATCTTCACATAAGCTGTGATTGAAATAAGGTAGAAAATTTATTTGGAGATGGTTAATGTGACATTGACTGTAAGGAAATTTTACTATCAGGAAAGGCCAAAGAGGTGGCCGACACTTTAAAGGTAAGAGGATAATTATAGGCGCTCGTGCGAGAGGAATACAGTGATGATGGTTAAAGTTGTGAAGGTTGTATTATGGTTTGGAAGATTGACTTTCCTTCTGATGACTGTGCAATACCCGACCGTAATAGTAGTTGGTAAAGGTTTAATTCGCGTAATCGCCATGAACGGGCTATCTATCTTAGGAGGTCCTATCTTGAGATAAGCCAGGACCATGTTTCAAAAAGGACTAAACAAACCTTTGAGTTAAGTCTTCTATTGAAGGCATATGATTACGAATGGTATTAACCTGCTATCGTTGCTTTGATTGAAACTCTTCTGCACTTTTATCTGCTTCATGTCATGAAGGTACGTCAGAGTTTGGAGTGTTCTTCATAAATTGTGATTGGTGGTTATGTTAACTCCTTAGGAGAATTAGATACGAGATGTATGGACTCCGTATGGTTAGTTATTAAGATTTCATGGAAAATGAATGACTACAGTGGGTCAGTGGTGGACCATAGTAAGGCAGCAATGATTCTGCGAGTAGTGAGCTGATTACAACCATGAGAGTTGTATTGGAATGGGTGTTGAGATTGAGTACCACTAATCGGGTCGTGGTAGTGTATAAGTTATCATTGATAGACTAATTAAGTAGAGTATCTACCTATTGAATATTTATTCTTTCTTATCAATAGAGAGCCGTATTATTATACGAGGAAGGTTGCGATGCGAGCATAGAATCCTAGTAACAGTGATATATAGAATGAGATCCCAGATTCGATTTTCGATGTCGAGGGAGTTTCAAAGGTGATTGTGTATAAGCTCGAGGAAGAGCATGGGTCCATAGAATGATGGACGGGATAGAGAAAATATTTAGGCACGTGAAATACGATGCTATAATACTTGATGTTGATATAAATACATATATGTTTTGTTCTCCTATGACAAACCTCTATAGTTCAGAGGTAGATTCCAAGCCAGATATTTTGTGGCAGTATATTTTTTTCATATATACAATTCTCTTCAGTTCGTTCTTTTCTCTTCTTTTCATTTCATGTAAGCTGAGAAGAACAACCCTTCCAGAAAGGGGAGGTATTGCCGAATGACTATCTATCTGTGTGATAGAAGCCTAGTAGGATACCAGCTATTGTTTAATTGCTTGTCAAGTACTAAAGGCTGGCCACCTTCTGTACTAACTATGCGATATAACAAGTGTTCATGATCTTAGTGATCTCTCAACAAATTCCTTTACTTCTATTTGATTGATCAAATTTTGGAAAATAGAAGCAACTGAAAAAGGAGTAATAAAGTGGTGGTAGTATGCGGAATGGGAACACATTCGTGATACTAAGGTTGACGTGGTTATTAAAAGGTTATAGAATGCTAACGAGCAAAAGTATAACCAGTATAATATTAGGAACGGAAGGTAGTAGCGATTACGAACTGGAAAAGAATGGGTATTGAGAAGCAGAAGCTCTAATGTTAAAAGCAATAATGAAAGTCTGTGTAATAGACTTGAAAGAATTTGGAATGATCACTTAATTCGGATTGAGTTATCTTACGACAATAGATCATATGTCATTATCGAGATGTCGCCTTATGAGATCATTGAGGGAAGACAATGTCGATCTCCCTTATGTTAGGATGAAGTTGTAGAGCGCAAGATGCTCAGACCAGTAGTAGTCCAAAGGACCAAGGATATGATAGATCTAATCAGAGGACGGCTGGTAGTAGCCCAAGATGGTCATGATAAGTATGTTGATTTGACACGAAAGGATAATGAGTATGAAATAGGGGACCTAGTAATGTTATAGGTATCCCTCGGAAAGGATTGATGAGGTTCGGAAAGAAAGGAAAGCTAAGACTACAATTTGTTGGACCCTTGGATATATTAAGACGTTTGGGAAGTTAGCATATGAGCTAGCCCTAACCCCGAACATGTAGCAGGTCGTAACGTGTTTCACTTATCAATGTTAAGGAAGTGTAATTCAGATGCCAGATAAATAGAGGCATATGAGCGCATAGATATGCAACCCGACGTAACCTATATGGAGCAACCAGAAAGGGTTATAGATCGAAAAGGGACAAGTGCTTAGGTGAAGGGTTATCAAACTAGTCAGAGTTTGATGGTAGAACCACAATGTGGGAAAATTGACTTGAGAGTTAGAAAGTGCAATACTAAGAAAGTATCCCTATTCATTTCTATCTGATTCCGGGACGGAATCCTTTTAAGGAGGGGAGACTGTAATAACCCCAATTTTTGGGAAATTTTTGAAACCCTTATGAATAGTGTTTTTGCTGAATGAGAAAACTTTTCATGCCACACTATGTAGGGGTTCTGATATGGATATTCTGAGATTTTATTAGTACTTTATATGGGATATAAGTGTATGTAAAGATCGTCAGAATCCAAATCCGAACACTTTGATTTTTCCCGGAAATCCACTAGATACGGAGAGAATTGAGTATAAGGTAACAGGATAAAAAGGATTTAAATTAAAGGATTATAGGAGAGGATCATAAAAGGAATATAATATATTGAGAAAGGTTAAGGGAACCTAAGTAATAAGATCCCAGGTATGATCCCTCAAACGATAAACGAAAACGAAAGTTAAGCGAACCGTATAACAGATCAGCGGTCATTAGGCAAACGATTAGGAAGTTAATCAAAGGGATTAGTGGGAATGATGTCATCCAACCAATAGAAAGAGGACAAGGAAGGAAGGATGACATCATGTGGATGAGATAAGCATGACATGGAAAGGAGGAGGTGTGGTGGCTTTGTAACCACACAAATCCAAGGGCAAGAAGGTACTTTACTAAATCAAAAACAAAACCAAATCAACCAACCAAAAGATCAAGACAAGGCAAAACACAAAATTCTTCTTCTTCTTCATGAAGCTCTCGGGTTCTCCTCTTAAAAAATGGAAGTTCAAGCTCCTCCACTTATTATTTAGCAAGGTAATTATCTAAGCTTCCCCATGGATAGTTACATACTTCCTATAAGTTTAAGCTTCTAATTCCAAGCCAATCTTTTTCTATAAATCATCAAAGAAGATGGTGAATAGTGTTTTCAAGAACTAAAAATTGTGTTCTTGAAGTTTTGTTTAGATTAAGCTTGGTTAAGGGCTTTAAAGGTGATTCCAAGCCATCCTCTTGATTCTCCACTCTCCAAGGAAGGTATAAACTACAAACCCTAGCTTTAGTTTTGAGTAATTAGGATTGAATGTGTTTGATATAGCATATGTGAGGCATGATGCTTGATTGGTTGAAGTTTGGTTGAGTTTGTAGAGATTAGTTGGTTTTGTTGCATTGTTGGAGTTGTAAATCTTGGTAATTAGTTAAAGAACCTAAGTAAAGCTTTTAGTTCATGTGAGGAATAAGTATAAATGGTTAATGTGCAATTGTTGGGGCTGTTATGATGTGGTTTGGAGGGATATTGGTTGTATGATTGATTTGGGGTTGATTTGTGGTTGGTATTGAATGGTTTAAAATTGGGAAAACGCGTAAACATAGCCGTCGTAACGTCCGATTTTCTTTGGACTGTTTTTGTGCATAGCATTAGGACCCGAGAACCCCCTGCTAGATTATGACCACTGCCATGTTTAGATAGCTCATGTTACGAGCTTCGTTTTGATATGTAGTTCGTTCGATTCCGATGCACGGTTTAGGAGAAACGACCGTTTCAAGTAACGGCGTTTCGCGAACGAAACTTTTTCCCTCGCCTTACTTTGAAACATAGATTAAAGACCAAAAAGGGTTAATTAATGTATGAAACATTTATGGTAAGTGTGTTAGGCAGTTGGTAAGACACTCGCGAAGGAATCGCTTTAAAACTCGTAAAGGTTAAATTATTAAAAATGGTGGAGCCGAGGGTACCCGAGTGGCTTAAGCGAATCAGTGAGCGCAAAACAAGCGTTAGAGTCTAAGTTAGTTAAAGTATAGATTTACAAGTGATTTTGGTTTAATTCCAACTTACTTGTTGTTTATAGGTTACCAGACTCGTCCCGAGCCATTCGTAACCCCAGTTGCTCAGGCAAGTTTTCTACCCGTTATACTGTTGTTGTGATGTAAATATATGTATATGCATTATCTTGTGATATTGCATGATTGTTATTAGCAAATTTTGCGATATATTGGAGCATGCTAATATGGTATATATGCATGTCTGTTTCGTAATCTGGTTATCTATCTGTTGATTTCAATGCTTATAGTTGCATAATACCTATGCTAGAAATAAGCAAGTAGTTGCGTATACCCTTAGTATAAGGGATAAAAGGTGAACATATTTCTAAACCGGGAGTCGATGTTCCCGAGTATATATATATATATATTTATTTATTTATATATATATATATGGATATAGTTTTTAAAACTATTAATCGAATAAGGTTTATTCGATAACTTTAACTTTATTTTATTATTGAATATTATTTCAAATATTATTCGAAGGCGTATGACTCCTTTACATTATTTTTTGAATATTATTTGAATATTCATTTGAGGATGTATGACTCCTTTATTTTATTTAATGAATATTATTTATAATATTCATTCGAGGTATTTTGACTCAGCTTATTTTATTTATTGAATATTATTTGAATATTCATTTGAGGATCTATGACTCCGATTATTTGCTGAGATATATTCTTTAATTTATTAAAGAATAAGGTGTCGATAATCAAACTTATTTTTGATTATTCAAATAAAGATATTACTTTCGTATAAGTATATCTTTGATTATTTGCTATTCATTTCAAGTATAAGTTTTAATACTTCTACTTCAATTATTTTATAAAGATTATTTTTATGGGAATATTATTTAAATAATAATATTCAGACATTTTCTAAATATTCTGGGGACCGATTTACTTCATTAAATCAGTTTTACTCCAAACACTCTTTAAAGTGTTTTCGAGTCTTTAAAATGATTTTCAAAAGTTAGAGCGGATCCCAAAACTATTTTTATATTTAAGATCTTCCTTTTAAAAAGGGGATTTAAATACTCGCTCAAAACCTGGGGGATCCGGCTCGGTGGTGTGTTTTATATTCGCAACAAGGTTGTTGTCTTGGTAAAAGAGTTTTTGATTACTTACCCAATATTCGGGAAGTAAAATTCTTGGAACAAGTTAATCCATTAACAGGCATCGCCTGGGAAATATCGGTGAGTTTTCCTTTCCAACTAGGTACGACTTCTTGGTGGAGCCGTATCAACAAGTTTCTACTTGGGGAAAGGGGGAAACGAGCTTTACGTTTCAGAGTCATGGATTTCATCTGAACTAGGAGTGGCGTAAGTGGTCGAGTAGCGCCGGCCCAGCCTTATTATATTGGCCCAAATGGCCTGGAAGTTCCGCTAAGGCGGTCCATTCCTTAGGAGTTCAGTGTTCGGTTGACAAGTAAATCCGACAGGTTCTCCTCTACATGTAGAAAATGGTGGGGTTGTACTACTACGACTGATCATCGCAAGTGGTCTTCCTGGCGCGGTAAACTCCCGTAATGAGTTCATCATCCAATTGGATATTTCTGCAACACTACCCAAAGCACTTCGATAGAAAGGCTACGGTTGGGCGATTGTTGAGTGTTGGCAGGGTCAAGTTTTCAAAATAATGTTTGCATCAAATGAAGTATCTCGTAACTTCATTTTATTTTGATAATATTTTAAAGATTTAATCTATTCAAATCTTGTCTTATAGTCTCATCTATGTGATGAACTTTTGAAGCTAATTTATAACTTGAACGGTGGTAGTTCAAGTAGTATTTGGGAAAGATATAAGTATATTGGGGTATCTTGTAACTTCATCTTTTAAACTTATATCTAATTAATAATTGTCTTATGAATGACAAAGATTTTCAAAAAAACGTTGAGACAAGGTTAGATATATGAGATCACCTTGCAACGATATTTTTTTTTATACAGTTATACACTGGGACTTTGTGTATATTATGCATGGAAGAGGACTTCCAATATTTTGAAAAGTATATATGTATATATACTGAATATTTTGCGACTTCATCGCATTAAGATATCAAACTTGGTTCATTTCTTTTGACCAAGACTTTCATGAGTATTATGAGTAGGCTCATATATTGTAAATCATTATACATATTATTTTGGTGGGCTTGCTGCTCACCCTTGCTTTATTTCTTCATCACACAACAACAGTTAGGAAAGATGGCCAGACTCCAGCAGACCCAGCGCAAGCGCGTGGGAAGCGTCCTGTGTCTTCCCGTTGATGTTGTAGCTGCTATAGCTGCAGAGGTAGATCTATTGTAGATCAGACCATCTACTTTTGAGAATCAATTATGTATAATTATAACTTGTGGCAGATAATGGCAATTAACTGTAAATTTATCAAGTAATCATTTTGGGTTGTAATAACTTTTAAATTGTGGATTCAAAGACTTGTACTTATTTAAATTTCATCTCTGAGACTATAACGGGTTGTGGTGTGTGTTAGTGTGGGGTCACAGCATAAGGTTATTTATTAATTAAGTGAAGTGATATTGTGGAAAGAAAGACCGTGACGACCCGGATCCCCGACCCCGGATCTGGGGGTGTTACATGCAAGTCCCGTTCACACTTGTATATTATGCTTAAAAGTTGCCTAGGGATCCCAATTAAAATTTGTTAAAACCCGGTGAGGTTCGGGATTACATCGCGGCTGATCACCCCAACTTCAAATTATGAATTGCTATATTGTTAAATTTTGCCTTATTATATATCTTGCTGGACATTTGGCTCACTTCTTGCTACTTATTCATGTTATTTTAGCTAGCAAGTATGGTTAGATTCAAGCAGACTACTCGTAAGTCCACTGGAGATGCTGAGGCTTATGTGAGAGCTCAAGTAGTATAACCAGCGTTCGTGTGAGGACCGATATGTAAAAGTTATAATTGTTGCTAGTGTTGGAATGTTCAAACACTGAACTTTTGCGATCTTAGATTATGTTATAAGCAGCCATTTGTAATAAGTATGTTTATCAGTTGTTATCTTTTAGTTATATTTTCGGGCTGTGACAGTTATGGTAAAACATGATTCTTTCCAATATCAGAAGAAGGATACTGGATGATGGTCATATGTTCCCACATACATAAATTTCAGAGGGCAAGAAGTCAACATAAAGAAAGGTGGAGCTGTTATTGAAAATGTTCTTACTTAAAGGCATATAACCATGAATCCTGAAGGAAGAAAAACTTGATATGTGTCAATAGAAGACATGATGATAAAAAGAGCTCAAATCAGAAATCTGAGAGCTGCTATCTATCAAATATATGATAAAACAGAGTATGAGAAGAATTTGAAGATCAAGTTAGAAGATATTCTATTGAAAAATATTGATGACAGAGTTAAAGCTTTTGTTCAGAGATATTGCAAAATTTATCAGGAAATATGCAGATCCAAAGTCTGAAACAAAGTAAGCTTTACAATATTTATTTTGTCTATCTGGTTTTCGGCATTAGAAAATTCTATTAGAAGTTATGCTTATTCTACAAAGCATAAATTGGGGGTGATTGTTGAGAATTGGCTAAGTCGAGAATCAAGATCTGTCTAACAATCAGGATTTGATCAACTGCTGTGAAATGATTATCCGTTGGAAGCTTCGTTATCATTCGTTGACAATCTTTAGTCATCCGTTAATATATACAAATGATTATCCGTTAAAGCTATAGAATATCCGTTGATCAGGGTATCCATTGAGAATGACTTGGATGATAAGTCAGGACTGCGAGATAAATCAGAAGGTGCTGATTTATAGGATCGCACTTGATTTATATATGTATGGAAAGAGTTAGAATTATACTGTAACATATCTTATAATTGATAGAGGACTAATTGTAGCTGTGTAATATATAAACACAGAATAGGTTATCACAATGTGGAGATCAGTACTCGAGTATTCGAATAACCTAGAAGCTCTTAAAAATATTATTCTTGAGAGAGTTTTGTAACAGTTTATTAAAGATCAATATAAATTGTTATTTGATTCACCTTTTCATACTTTACTTTCATAATATGATCCAGGATTCAACCATTGTTAGTGACCTTTATATGGTATAAAAACAATTATTGCATCAATACCTTCCTTGTGTGTGTGAATCTCACATGTGCATTGGAAATATTTTAATCAAGAGGTAGTGACTATCATTCAGATGTGCTGGCTGACAGGAGAATTTTCAATAGATAATATTCTATTAGGAGAATGCACCTAGTAACTGTTTATATGCTGATAGGGTGTAAAATAAACCTTAATTACGATATTAAAGTTGCATTAATTACATCTAGGACAATAAGACCCATTAAAGAAGGACGTATGTATGACATTCGGACCAAGAAGGTTAACACATTGATCAGGCCTAATGGAATAAAGAAGGCCCAATAGCCTTGAATATTTATTAATTTGTAATTAATAAATAGAGAGGATTAACAGCTCGTTAAATGAGTCCAATCAGTAGTATAACTCTATGAAAAACAGCCTAGAGGGCACATAAACCAACAAGGAGTCTGATTCCTTTATTATAAGACTTCAAAGTTTATCCAAGTTCTGAGACTTGTCCCCCAAGTCTCATAACCCTAGTCCAACTTAAGGACTCCCAACATCTATATAAGGGGTCTCACCCCATGAATCAGAACTACATTTTTCGACTTGATCATTGGCGAACAATAAGGTACGTAGGCATCTTGTTAAGGCAGATTGAGTCACGAAACACAAAAGCAGTCAAATCAAGCCTCGAAGCTCATGAACCCTAGCATTAAATATACCCTAAGTTTGTATCCATAACATTTGGCACTGTCTGTGGGAAAGTATAACAATAACCATGGTGAGAACACGGAGCGGGAGCAACGCCCCCGAAGGAACACCAGCTGGGACTACCCAAATGATTTCATCAATGGTGGAGATACACCAACATTCGACCTATGCCACCACCCAAGGAGGAACCCAGATAGGGGAAACTGAGCCTCAGCCAAAAGGGACGAATCCCCCGGCTCCTCAAGGGAAGAATTCCCAAATTCAGCAACTACATGCACCTGTGAATTCTCGACCCGTTGTGTATGAGTATTCCACTATTGTGACCACTAACCCCCCTTATGGGATGCCGTTATATCCCGAGGTTGGAGGAAGTGGACATGCTAATCGGACTGAAGCACAAGGGCAAACACCCCTCTATATACGCGGCTTGACTCCCATTCCGGAGGACCAAGAGTTCTCTGGACCATACACTGAGAAAGATTCCGAATCTTCAGATGATGATGTGGCTCCACGAAGAAGGCGTGCTGGTAAAAAACCAATGCCTGATGCTAACCAACGCCCCAGAAGCACCCGAGGGACGAATCCCCAAGAAGTGCAGGAGAGGATCGAGGCTCATAAAGCTGAGATCCAAAGAATGAAGCGCGACCTGGAGGCGCACCTGACCCCGAGACCCCCACTACCTCTGTAATAACCCCAAAATTTTGAACTTTTTTGTAACCCTTATGAATAGTGTTTTTGCTGATATTGCTGAATAAGAAAACTTTTCATGCCACACTATGTAGGGTTTTTTTATTGTTATTCTGAGATCTTATTAGCACTCTATATGATATATAAGTGTATGTAAAGATCGTCAGAATCCAAATTCAAACACTTTGATTTTTCCCGAAAATCCACCAGATACCGAAAGAATTGAGTATAAGGTAACAGGATAAAAATGATTTAAATTCAAGGATTATAAGAGAGGATCATAAAAGGAATATAATGTATTGAGAAAGGTTAAGGAAACCCAAGTAATAAGATCCCGGGTATGATCCCTCAAACGATAAACGAAAACGAAAGTTAAGCGAACCGTATAACAGATCAGTGGTCATTAGCCAAGTAATTAGAAGCTAATCAAAGAGGTTAGTGAGGATGATGTCATCAAACCAATAAGAAGAGGACAAGTGTGGGAGGATGACATAACAAGGTGACATAAGCATGACAAAAAGGAGGTGTGTTGTTGGTTGATTCTTGGCCATGCAAAAGTTACCATGGTTAAAAGTAATAAATCAAAACAAAACAACATCAACCAAGCCAAAACAATTCATTTCACCAAAAAACACAAAGGTGACTTCATTTCTTCAAGGAAGCTCTCGGCTTTTCTCTTTATTTCAAGAAGGAAAATTCAAAATCTAAGATCCAAGCCTTGTTAATTAGTGAGGTAATTATCTAATACTCCTTATGCATAAATATAGCTATCCTATAAGTTTGAGCTTCAAATTCATTCAAAATCTCTTCCTAAAAATCATGGAAGAAGAGGGTGAATAGTGTTTTTCAAGAACTTAAATTTTTGTTCTTGAGTTTTTGTTTAGATTAAGCTTGGATAAGGACTTTTAAGGGTGATTCCAAGCTAATTACTTGATTCTCCACTCTCCAAGGAAGGTATAACCCCTCCAAACCCTAACTTTACTTTCAGTATTAGGTTAGTTTTGTTGTTATGGTTCATGAGAAGCATGATTCTTGTAGACTTAGAGTGTGGTTGGTTTTGTAATGAGTTGGAGTTGTAATTCTTGGATTATTAATTAATGAACTTAAGTATAGTTTTAATTCATGTTTGAGAATAATATAAATTGGAGAACTTGAGGTGTTGGGGCTGTTGTAGTATGATATGGATGGATTTTGGTTGTATGAATGAATTGTGGTTGATTGGTGGTTGGTTTGGAGTAGAATAAAAATTGTTAATCGCGTAAATATAGCCGTCGTAATGTCCGATCTACTTAAACTGTTTTTGCTCTTAACATCAGAACCCGAAAACTCACTGTTAGGATTTGACCATTGCCATGATTAGATATTTCATGTTAAGAGCTTCGTTTTGATATGTGGTTCGTTTGAATCCGATGTGCGGTTTAGGAGAAATGACCGTTTTAAGTAACGGCGTTTCGCGAACGAACCATTACCCCTCGCCTTACTTTGAAACATAGGTTAAAGACCTTAAAGGACTAATTGGAGTATGAATCATTTATGTAAAGTGTATTAGGAAGTTGGTAAGGCACTTGCGAAAGAATCGCCTTAAAACCCTCAATGGTTAATTTATTAAAAATGGTGGAGCCGAGGGTACTCGAGCGACTTAAGGGAATCGTTGAGCGCAAAGCGAGTGTTAGAGTCTAATTGGTTAAAGTATAGATTCATAAACGACTTTTGTTTAATTCCAACTTATATGTTGTTTATAGGTTACCAGACTCGTCCCGAGCCATTTGTCACCCCCAGTCGCTCAGGCAAGTTTTCTACCCGTTATACTGTTGTTGTGATGTATATATGTATATGTATTATCTTGTGATAAGTGAATGATTGTTATTAGCAAATCTTGCGATATATTGGAGCATGTTGATATGGTATATATGCATGCTTGTTTCGTAATCTTGATATCTAATTGTTGATTCAAATGCTTATAGTTGCATAATACCTACGCTAGAGATAAGGAGTAGTTGCGTATACCCTTAGTATAGGGGACCCAAATGTGAACATTTTTCTAAACCGGGAGTCGATGTTCCCGAGTATAATATATATATATATATATTTATATATATATATTGATATAGTTTTCAAAACTATTAATCGAATAAGATTTATTCAATAACTTTATTTTATTTAATGAATATTACTTTGAATATTAATTCGAGGACATATGACTCCGTTTATTTTATTAATGAATATTACTTTGAATATTCATTTGAGGACTTATGACTCCGATTATTTACTAAGTAATTCTTTATTTTATTAAAGAATAATGTTTTGATAATCAAACTTATTTTTGATTATTCAAATAAAGATAGTACTTTCGTATAAGTATATCTTTGGTTATTTAATACCCATTTCAAGTATGAGTTTTAACACTTCTACTTCGATTATTTTTATAGAGATTATTCTTTATGGGAATATTATTTAAATAATAATATTAAGATATTTTCTAATATATTGGGACTGATTTATTTTAATAAATCAGCAGTCTTCCAAACATTCTTAAAAATATTTTCGAGTCTTCAAAATGATTTTTAAAGTTAGGGCGGATCCCAAAACTCATTTTTATATTTAAGATCTTCCTTTCGAAGGGGATTTAAATACTCGCTCAAAACCTGAGGGATCCGGCTCTGTGGTGTATTTTATATTCGCAACAAGATTGTTGTTTTGATAAATGAATTGATTACTTACCCAACGTTCGGGAAGTAAGTCCATCTATTGAGTCGGCATAAGCAACATGGGCTCAGTGGGCGTCCATAAAAGTGTAGGTGGCTCAGTGGGAGTCCATCAAATGCATAAGTGGCTGAGTGGCAGTCCAGCATAAGGTCCTATTGCGGCCAGGATGATGACCAGTGGGGAATTCGTCCATCTACTAGTAGAAAAGGTTACTTATTGGTATCTTTGCCTGATCAGCAAGATATCGGGTTTATGCCAAAATTCTTTTCCTTTCCAAAATTCATTGGATATTACAAACTCTGTTCATACTTTACATAACAGAGGGTTCCAGGAAATGTATAAGAGATATATATGGATATATATATATCAGGACTAAATAAAGTATCTCGAAACTTTATTTCATTCAATAATATATCAAAGATTGAATCTATTCAAGTCTTAACTTGTGGTCTCATCTATGGGATGACCTTTTGAAACCTATAATACTTTGAACAGTGGTAGTTCATGTAGTTTTATAAATGATATAAGTATAGTGAAGTAATTGGTAACTTCATCTTCCTTTAAGCTTATATCCAGTAAGTATCTACCTTACACTGGATAAAGTTTTTCAGTAAGTTATCCATTTAGATACTTGCATTATTGTTTACATTATATATTATCTTGCGAGCTATAATGCTCACTCTTGCTTCATTTCTTCATCACACAACAACAGTTAGGAAAGATGGCCAGACTCAAGAAGACCCAGCGCAAGCGCGTGGGAAGCGTCCCGCGTCTTCTCGTTGATGTTGTAGCTACTATAGCTGCAGAGGTAGATCTATTGGTAGATCAGGCATTCTACTTTTGGGAACCAAATATTGTATAATTATAACTTGTGGCAGATAATGGCAATTAACTGTAAACTTATCAAGTAATCATTTTGGGTTGTAATAACTTTTAAATTGTGGATTCAAGGACTTGTACTTATTTCAATTTCATCTCTGAGACTATAACGGGTTGTGGTGTATGTTAGTGTGGGGTCAGAGCATGAGGTTATTTATTATTAATTAAGTTAAGTGATATTGTGGAAAGAAAGACCGTGACGACCCGGATCCCCGACCCCGGATCTGGGGGTGTTACAGAAATGGTATCAGAGCTAAGCGTTATAAACCTCAGAGATGATGCGACGATATAATAATCAACTCACAAAGATAATAAGAACTCTTGCCAAGTTCATAGTCGGACTACTTAAAGTAGCACTGACAGTTAAAACCCTTACGGGAACCCTTATAAGTATCATGATAGTAACTTAGCTCGTTTAATGTGTAGGCACATTCGATAGAGGACCCTGAGATGTTCGAGCGTGAGCATGATGAGGCACTGCTAGATACCGAGGATCAGGAGGAGCTTGAGATGGAGGAGGATGAGGAGGACCTCTTAGAGGAGTCAGAGACAGAGGTTGTTGCTATTTCAGATGAGGAGGACCCGGATGAGGTCCCATTAGATGAGGAGCATGTTGGAGCTACAGTGGAGTATACTGGTACCCCTTTACCCTCACTCCCGGTGGTCAGAGCTCCTACCCCTCCACCCCTATCTTGGAGCCCCTATGATGACAGCTCAGAGACCCATACTCCCGAGCCTAGGCAGACCGAGGAGGAACCCCCAGCGGCTCCGGATTCACCACCTCTCGACCCTGCCCATAGGCAGTCTTTGTTAGCTCACGGCTATGTTCAGGATGTACTGAGGACCCGAATGGCTGTTGCTGAGGCCCGACTGGATGAGGTCAGGAGGGAGTTGGATGCGGAGAGGGCGGGTAGGCGTTCCCGAGCTTATGAGACTAGGGCTACTATACCCCGATCCTTGAGGAGGGAGCTGACGGGGATAGAGCTCACATCCCGAGCGAGACTCCGATCGCTCCAGGGGGACAGGCATGGTAGGATCTCCAGGCAGCAAGCCGACGATATCTTCCGTCGTGCGATGGAAAGGGTATGGGAGTTGACCCGCTCCGGTGTGTGATTCAGGACTGACGATGGGATAGTCTAGTTGTCTAGTTAGTCGAGGCCATAGTAAGAGCCAATTTTTCGGGTAGTCCTCTCACTAATTCTTTCTTGACCAGAGAATTCATTATCTTGAAGTTCAAGTGCGAGAGCTTCTTGTGCCATAACCAACTTTGTTCTGATGAAGCTTTGCTGTAGAAACATCTGATTACTCCATCACAGGTAGACTTCAAGTCAGCTACGTACATATTACCTTTCCTTACTCCCTGTAAAGCATCCTTCTCATCTTTTATGTGAGAGATCAAACATCTTTCTGATCTGAAATCAACATTGTATCCTTTATCACAAAACTAACTTATGCTCAGAAGATTGTGCTTAAATCCTTCCACAAGAGAGATGTTTTCAATGATGACATTGCCAATTTCCAAATTGCCATATCCCTTAGTAAATCCTTTGCTTTCATCTCTAAAGGTAAGTATAGGGCCAGCTTTCTTAACCACTCCTATGAATAGGCACTTTTCTCCTGTCATGTGCCTAGAACACCCACTATCTAGAATCCACATGATCTTTTCCTTTCTTACCTTACCCTGCACACACAAATTGATTAAGAAGACTTTGGTACCCAAGATTTCTTGGGTCCTGAAGGTTTAGGGGTAGAAACAGTATCAACAAATCAAACCTTGACAGTCTTAGCTTTCACTTTGACTGACTCCTTCTCAGTGCTAGTCTTATCAGAGATGTTAGACTTAGAGACAAGAGGTACTACAATCTTAGCCTGTGTGTGCTCATTACCCATGCTTGTCTTAGTATCAGTGCAAGCGCTAGCAGTTGCATGAAAAGCTTTAAAATATTCAGACATGGTAACAAATGCACATGGCATACATCCAACTACACCACAGAGTTAATGAAAGCTAGGCATGTTAGGTATGGCAGGCATACTGGAAGATGCAACAGATTCTACTTTAGCTTTAGTGCATGCATGTGTAAGGTGTGCAGCAGAATTGCAATTATTACATAACTTCCTAGATACAGATGAGGAAGATGCAAAGTCAGATTTCTTATTTACACCTACCTTTACATTTCTGTTCTTCTTAGTCTTAACCTTAGCACCCTCACCAGTCTTTGAGTTAACTATGGGGTCTGGTTTTTTAGGTGTGTTAGGTTCCTTACTATCCACCTTATTACCTGGGTCAGCTATGGATTTAGCTTTACTAGCTGGAACCTTAGGAGTCTTAGGGGATTCCTCTTCCTTAATTCTATCTTCAGCAATCAATCCCTTATTGATTAGCAAACTTACTTCATCCAAAGGTTTTGAAACAGACTCAGTAAATAACGGAGATACAACATCCTTAATAATATATGAAACCTTTTCTGAGACAAACATGTTTATCTCAGATGTACCACTATGTTTCTTACTGTTCAACTTAGAATAGTCAAGTCCTATTGAAGTCTTAGATATAAATCTTTGACTATCTATTATCTCCTTCTGAGTCAAAGCTGCATTCTTAAACGGCTGTAACTTCTTTTCTAAGTCAGAAATTTGGGTTCTAAGAATGGCTTCTATGTCTGCATTGCATTTTACCTTATTCTATAGATATTCATTCTTTTGCTTAAGGTCTTCTAGTCTAACTACAAGTAATTCTAGTTCTTCATTCTTAGAGATTAAACTCTCATATTTAAGAACTAACTTATCATTTTCAAGTTTATATGCAAGCATGATTGTATGAACATTATACAATTCTAAAGTAAGTTCATGCACAATAGATTTATATTCAGACATAGTTATATCTATAGTGGTAAGTTCAGGAACCTGATATGATTGCGATGATTCCTCTGCAGAGTCTGCCATAAGAGCCAGATTCACGTACTCTTCCTCTTCATCCGAATCAGTATCATCCCAGCTTTTTCCTTCAGCAATGTATGTTCTTCCCTTTTCCTTTACCACATAAGCATTCAGCTTCTATTTCAGCTTCTCATTCTTCCTTTTCAAATCTTCATAAGTTTCCTTCTTTTCATAGGAGTCATTTGATTTTGCTGCCTTGGGTTTTCTGCAATCAGATGCAAAAAGCCCTAACTCATTACAGTTGTAGCATCTTGTTTTGATCCTGTCTATCCAGCTTGACGTGTAGCCTCCTCTGGAGCTTGACCCTGATAAGTAGCTTCCTTTTGGAGATCTCCCTGATGAACCCCTTGGTTTGTAGTTAGGCTTTCTTATGAATCTAACATGACTAAATTTTGCAGCCATGTATGCCATAGATTTGTCCTCTAACTGTTCAAGTTCTTCTTGAGAATAGAACTCACTTTCATCATCTGGCTCACCATGAGCAATTTCAGCTACGACAATTTTTTGGTTTGTAGTTAGGCTTTCTTCTGAATCTAACATGACTAAATTTTTTGCAACCTTATTTTCTTGAGTTTCAGGTTCACGAACTACAAGTGCAATAGTTTTTGCAAGTATCGTACTCTTACTGTCAAGAGAACCAGGTCCATAGATA
This sequence comes from Apium graveolens, assembly GCF_009905375.1. Taxonomy (NCBI): domain Eukaryota; kingdom Viridiplantae; phylum Streptophyta; class Magnoliopsida; order Apiales; family Apiaceae; genus Apium; species Apium graveolens. Next base: position 216,849,513 of record NC_133651.1, on the reverse strand, counting down.
ATAGCTCTCTGCTCTTGCTCCAGCTCATGTGTTCTTAGCTTACCATAGATCACATCCAGGGACATAGTATTAAAATATGCTCTTTCCCTGATTGATGTGTTCTTTTGTTCCAGGTGAACTTGGAGCATTAGCATAAACTTTCTGTTGGACTCACGTATAGGATAAACTTTCCCTTGCAGCTTTAATTCACTTAATAGTCTTGTATATCTCTCAAAGAGTGAAGACAGTGCTTCTCCGGGTAGAAGTTTGAATGCCTCATACTGAGTTGTCAGAATATCCATCTTGTTTTCTTTGACTTCTTCTGTACCATCCATTAAAAGCTCAATAGTTTCCCACATATCTTTCGTACTGTTACTTCCTAGAAGTTGATGACTAATATCTTTATCGATCGATTCCACAATTATGAGTTGAAGGCTTGTGTTCAGATTTATCAACTCCTTGTCAGTTTCCGTATATTTAGACGGATCCCTGGGAGTGCATGAGGAAGGAATTCTTACACCGGCTATGGTTGTGGATTCAGCAACTACTTCCATCGGAACATAAGGTCCATTCAGTAATATCCCAATGTAAAGTGGATTCGAGGCTTTCATAAACAGCATCATCTTTTTCTTCCATAGGTTGTAATTACCTCTATCGAATGGGGGAACCTTTATACTTCTAATTCTTTGGTTGTTCATCATCTTGGCGGAATTAAATTATTTAAAGTTAAAAAATGTCAAGAAATGAAAATTTTTGAAAATTAAAAAAATCAAGAAATTTTTCATGAACTTGTTTCTTTCTCCAGATCTTGATTTGTATGTCAATCTACAGGCTCTGATACCAATTGTTAGTCCCAAAGTATCGTAGAAGGAGGGTTGAATACGACACCTACAATCTTTTTTGATTCATTTCAAGTTCTACGTTAAAAGTATAGAATCAAAATAACACAAAACAATTCGAGGAATATATCATTTTATTAATATAAACCTTGAGTTTGCTACAATCTAATCAAGGTAATGATTAGCTACAATAAATTCAGCAGCATAACATTATGTTTATAAGAGTAATAAATGTGATGCTTTAATGGAGCTCCCATAAACTTTCTGTGTTTGCTGAAGAAGATAACTAACTGAATTACATTCCTTCAGCTTCTATTGTAGACTTTCAAATTCAGTAGACATGTGGCAGTCTTGTGTCCACACATTCCATTTAAACCTGCTGCAATAAAATGAATGAATACACAACTCTTATATGGCGACTAAGCTCTGTGGCGACCAAGTAGCCATTGTGCCTTCTTCTATGGCGACTAAGCTCTGTGGCGACCAGGTAGCCCCTGTGCTTTATTCTGTGGCGACTAAGTTCTGTGGCGACAGTTCTGTGGAAACCAGATAGACACTGTCTACTTCTGTGGCGACTAGAGCTTCTATGGCGACCAAGTAGTAACATGTTGCTTCTGTGGCGACTAGAGCTTCTATGGCGACCAAGTAGTAACATGTTGCTTCTATGGCGACTCGAGCTTCTATGGTGTCCAAGTAGTAACAGGTTGCTTCTGTGGCGGCTAGAGCTTCTATGGCGACCATAGGGGAAGACTGTTCTGACTTAGAGCATTCTTGCTTTTGCCAAATCATTCTTCATTGTATCAACATTTTCTTCTGAAACTAAATCAAAACTCCTTCTTGAATACTGATGTTTGTTGCACTGGTCTAGTTCACAAAAAAATACTATTGAGAGAATTCCAATTCATTTTAACTTGAGTTTCTGAGCTGATACAGATTGATGTTTATCTATTGCTTCTTTCACTAAACCCTTGATCTGTAACACTTGGAATCAATTCATGTAACCGATGCTTAAAGTCTCTTGTTCTTATTCTTCATGGCTGCTTGAACATTACAATGAACTTCTTCCCAGGATCTATTAGAGGACTTAAAGAGTCAATTGCATCTTTTGGTTCTTTATGTTTATCCTGTCTTCATCTGTAGGGTTCCTGTGCTTCACAGTTTAATATTGTTTATCATGTTTCCGTTTTCATGTTGAGTTATAAATCCTCGATTCCATGTTACATTACATTATGCTTTACATATAGTTCACATAATTAGACGAGTATCGAATGATCTCGAGACACTCTACCCTTGATCACTCGATCCTTTCCATTTCTCATTTTTAGTCACCAAACCTAGCAATTCCTAAGTACTCCATATCTAATTCTCTTCTAATGACCTTTACCTATCTTATACATGACAAGTCATACCTAGGCCTTACCTAATTGAACTCACAAATACCTCACACAAACTCATTCTTCCCGAGAGCACCATTCGGCACTACCTTCTGTGCCTTGGCAAATTCAAACCCTTCTACTTAGTACATTCACTCATTTCTTACTTTTCCTAACTCTTTACTCCTAAAACTAACTCCCAAACTTGGGTTGACACTAAGGTCTCACTTGGGCTCACCTATGGCTTACTATCAATTTGACACAATTCTCAACAATCTCCCCCAATTTATGCTTTGTAGAATAAGCATAACTTCTAATAGAATTTTCTAATGCCTAAAACCAGATAGACAAAATAAATAGTGTAAAGCTTACTTTTTTTCAGACTTCGATCTTGATATTTCCTGATAAATTCTGCAATATCTCTGAACAAAAGCTTTAACTCTGTCATCAATCTTTTTCAACAGAATATCTTCTAACTTGATCTTCAAATTCTTCTCATACTCTGTTTTATCAGAATATTGATAGATAGCATCTCTCAGATTCCTGATTTGAGCTCTTTCTATCATCATGTCTTCTAGTGAGACATAACATGTTTTTTCTTCCATCATGATTCATGGTTATATGCCTCTGAGTAAAAACATTTTCAATAACAACTCCACCTTTCTTTATGTTAACTTCTTGCCCTCTGAAATTTATGTATGTGGGAACATATGACCATCATCCAGTATCCTTCTTCTGATATTGAAAAGAATCATGTTTTACCATAATTGTCACAACCCGAAAATATAACTAAAAGATAACAACTGATAAACATACTTATTACAAACGGCTGCTTATAACATAATCTAAGATCGCAAAAGTACAGTATTTGAACAGTCCAACACTAGCAACAATTACAACTTTTACATATCGGTTCTCACACGAACGCTGGCTATACTACTTGAGCTCTCATATAAGCCTCAACATCTCTAGTGGACTTATGAGCAGTCTGCTAGAATCTAACTATACTTGCTAGCTAAAATAACATGAATAAGTAGCAAGAAGTGAGCAAAATGCCCAGCAAGATATATAATAAGACAGAATTTAATAATATAGTAATTCATAATTCGAAGTTGGGGTGATCAGCCGCGAAGTAATCCCGAACCTCGCCGGGTTCTAACAAATTTTAATTGGGATCCCTAGGCAACTTTTAAGCATATTATACAAGTGTGAAAGGGACTTGCGTCTTAGTCCAATTCACCAATATCCAGAAAATGTTTAATCTCTTAAAAATTTCTCTTTTAAGTATCTTGTATAAAACTGATGACAGAGGGAATTTACAAAGATTCCAGATAAGGATATCAATTGTTCAGTTTTCAAGGGATTCTAGACAATAGAATTACAATTAAAAATCAAAGGTTATAAATTAGGAACTAATAATGTATAACTCACAACATCAAGAATCATAGACATGGTATCATAAGGTTTAATTACTAATGAACAAAGTATTGAAGGAAGTATATCAATAATCAATAGGTTACGGCAAAATAGTTGCATATTTCAATGCAAAAGCATTGATCAGTGTAAGCATTTCCTTGTGGGTATAAAGTTGGAATCACGAACGATAGGGTTGAGAGACTTGCATAAAATAGAAGCACTTACAATGACCATAAGTTGTAATGTAGAATACTTGCATAAAATGAGTTACGAAAGAGAGCCACTTGCATAGAATAAGTTTGACAATGGAGGAACACTTGCCTCTTCAAACGACCTTAGCTAACACAAAAGCAACCTTGAGCTCCCCTACTCGACTTTGATGGCAAGAGTCTTTCCTCTATCTTCACTTGAACCTACACATATAATACAACCTCATTACTAAAGTATCTATACACAACTCGAAGTACTCTGATATACCTGTTCGACTCTAATGCAGCACATACGTATTACTCATATGAATTCACTTATTATAATGCATTTCTATCACATAATCACTTAGTTCACATATTCACATATAAATACAAGTAATCACATAGTAACATGGCATATAGTTCACATAATTAGACGAGTATCGAATGATCTCGAGACACTCTACCCTTGATCACTCGATCCTTCCCATTTCTCATTTTTAGTCACCAAACCTAGAAATTCCTAAGTAATACACATCTAGTTCTCTTGATTATTCTTAGAACATTCTCTTCTACTGACCTTTACCTATTTTATACATGACAAGTCACACCTAGGCCTTACCTAATTGAAATCACAAACACCTCACACAAACTCATCCTTCCCGAGAGCACCATTCGGCACTACCTTCTGTGCCTTGGAAAATTCGAACCCTTCTACTTAGTACATTCACTCATTTCTGAATTTTCCTAACTCCTTACTCCTAAAACTAACTCCCAAACTTGGATTGACATTAATGCCTCACTTGGGCTCACCTATGGCTTACTATCAATTTGACACAATTCTGAAGTTACAACTTTGCAAATTATCTATTTTACCTAAAATAAAACCCAATATTTTAACTCTAAGGTCGATTCTAATGGCTTTCTAAGCTTCCCTAGACTCGATTATATCATTACCTATCAAGGCCCGTGGTTTACTTACCCAAAACAAACTTAACTTGGACTCTAAACACACTATGTCCAAAATTGTTCCTGTTTTGGGTTAGTCTCGGTTTTACACCAATGCACCCATCAAAACCAAATCATTTCCTCAACCTATGGCCAATGAACTCAAGATTATACTATAACCCAACATTCTGGAGCTTGGGCCTTCTAGAGCCTCACAATTGCTCACTCAAAACACTCCAAACTTTTGACCAAAACTTTAACTCAACACTCGAGCTAGGCTACCCTTCCTTCCTTAATTCCATTCGACTTAAAACACTTCACCATAAGGACCACCAAAACTAAATCACACTCCCTCTTGATCACACTATTACATAATGAGGAGATCATTCCATACTCTAGAAATCATAATAATTAATGATATATAAACACACTTAAGTATGCATGACACTTAACCACATTTTTGAACATACATGCATTTATTCGAATATAAGCCTCAAGAAAAATCGTGATACCCACGAATTAAGTTCACTTAACATCTTAATATACTTTAATCTTACAAAAAAAGTCGTTATCAAGTGCATGCAAAGCAATACCAAGATCAAAATTTCACTACTTGAAAATATAGTCATGAAATCATTTAAACTTGAAAGTACTCTATTAATAACTTTAGTACACATGCAAGAATTTATATCATCATATATTAAGCAAAACGTGGCATGGAAGATTTTATGCTAACATGCAAGACTAGAAAATATAGAGATCATTGACATGCATGAACTTAAATCAGGATATATGTTTGAAAACATGATTTTTACACTAAAGCAAAGAAGATAACTAAAACTGGTTCCATTCGGCTCCTTTTTAAAGCCATTGATGAATGGTGAGGAGGGAAATGGTGGGAGTATAACACTTCACCAACCATTACCTTCTCCAAAATAATGTATCTCATGGTTTTGACCTTAAATTTATAGGAATCAAGGCCTTCCACTTGAGTTGTTAAGTATACTAGGCATGTAACACATAATCACTTAAATTTCCACACAAAGCATACAAATATAACTTGGGCAAGGGTTTGAGGGTTATATTTCACTAGGATCTTGAAAGATTGAATGAAATTTGAGTGTGTGTGTGCATTTTTGGTTCGGCTGAGAGAGAGGAAGAAGAGAGAGAAGGGAGAGAATGAAAGTGGTTTGGTTGAGTGTTTGATCTCTAAAATGATTCCACTTGACAAGTTTATGTGTTTTATGTGTTGATTAGATAGTGGAGTGAGTAAATACCAAGTTACCCTTCCTCCAAAATAACCAAGTTTTGCATGCAAGGCTACTCTAGTAAATTGGCTAGTATAAAAGGTGGTATTGGGTTAGAATGGACCTTAGAACCCTTTGCTCATTTTGGATGATCAATTGCATGCATGGGAAATTTAGTAATCAACAATTATTATTCACATTTTCAAATATCATTCAAAAGAATAACTTTTATAAATAAAAATATAATTCCGGAAATGACAAGAATTATACCATAAAATAGCTTGGAATTTTAGAAATTTAATGAGATCACTTTTATAATTTTAAAGAAAAATATATTTTTGAAAAGTAACTTTAATCAATTAATAATATCTTGAAAATCACACACAAAATTCCAGATAAAACACTTTGCTCATCGATTTATAATATTCTGCTACACTTGGTCACATAAATATTTAATTGACACACATTCATGCAAGTTTATAATATTTACACACAAATATCTAAATACAACTCAATTACGATTAATTAAATACTGGTCATAACATCCTCTCCCCTTAAAGGATTCTGTCCTCGAAATCTAGGAGAACAAATGAGAATACTGCACTCACATATCAGACTCGAACTCCTAAGTTGATTTCTCAACCTTGGGATTCCTCTAAAGTACTTTTACTAATCTCACTGATTTATTCCTAAGATTCTTTGCTTGCCAGTCGAGTGTTTTTACGGGTTGCTCTACATAAGACAAAAATGCTTGAATTTCTATTGGATCGAACTCTATCACATGCTTGACATCTGGGTTATACTTCTTGAGTAATGACACATGAAATACGTTACGAACGTGCAGATACTATGGTGGAAAAGCTAGCTCGTAAACAACTTTCTCCACTTGACCCAAAATTTCAAAAGGACCGATGTATCGCGGTGCTAATTTTCCTTTCTTCCCAAATCTGGTCAATCCTTTCCATGGGGATACTTTTAGCAATACCGCTTCACCTACTTGGAAATTCACGTGTTTTTGAGCGGGGTTCACATACTTCTGTTGCCTGTCTTCAGCAGGAACCAATCTTTTCTGGATCAATATGACCATCTCTTTCATCTGTTGAACCATTTCGGGGCCAGGAATCTTTCCTTCTCTGACTTCGTCCCAACTTGTTGGCGATCTGCACTTCCTTCTATATAGAGCTTCGTACGGTGACATGCCAATATTGGAATGATGACTATTTTGTAGGAGAACTCTACAAGCGGTAGATGATCATCCCAACTTCCTGCAAAATCGATTGCATAATTATGCAACATATCTTTGATTGTTAGAATAGTCCGCTCGCTTTGACCATCTGTTTATGGATGATACGGCGTGCTCATATTCAGCTTCGTACCAAGACCTTCTTGAAATTATCTCCAAAATCTTGAATTAAATCGGGGGTCTATATCTGAAACTATCGATACAGGCATGTCATGACGTAATACAATTTCTTGCACATACAAGTGAACCTACTTATCCAACGAAGACTTTTCATTGATGGGAATAAAATGTGCCGACTTTGTATGACGATCAACTATAACCCAAATAGCAACATGTCCAGATTTCGTTCGAGGCAATCCTACTATGAAATCTATAGCAATATTCTCTCACTTCCATTCTAGAATCTTTAAAGGCTGAATTAAACCACTAGTTCTTTGATGTTTCGCCTTCACCCTTTGACAAGTGTAACACTTGGTGACCCATTCTACAATTTCTCTTTTCATATTTGGCCACTGGAACTTCTTCATCAAATCCTGGTACATATTCGTGCTTCCTGGATGAATTGAAAATCTTGAGTTGTGTGCCTCTTGAAATATCTAATTCTTTAGTTCGGTCACTTGAGGAATCCAGATTCTTGATGAAAACCTATATACACCTTGATCATCTTTTTGTATGCATAATTCTTCTCCTGTCAGTTGATTATTCTCCTTGCTCAATACCTCTTCCTGACATTTCCTTATCTTTTCCAACAATTCTGGCTGAAAGGTAATAGCTTGACACATCTCTTCCATTCTTCCGCCAATACAAAGTTCCACTTGAAATTCCTCAATCTCCTTAAATAATTCCTTTGACATTGTCATTCTATTCAACTTCTCCTTTCTACTCAAAGCATCGACTACCACATTTACTTTTCCCGAGCGATAGTGTATCACGCAATCGTAATCCTTTATCCTCTCTAACCATCTCCGTTGCCTCGAGTTCTTATTGCGTAAATATATACTTCAGGCTCTTATGATTCGTGAAAATTTCACATCTTTCTCCATATAAATAGTGTCTCCATATCTTGAGCACGAGTACAATGGTGGTTAACTCTAAATCGTTCATAAGATACTTCAATTCATGAGGTTTAGGCTGTCTTGATGTATATGAAATCACCTTATTGTGTTGCATTTTATGTAAAGCATCACTAAATATCACAAATTCTCCTTTGTCATCTGGAAGTACTAACACCTGAGCGGTAACTAACTTCTGCTTCAGCTCTTGAAAGCTTCCTTCACATTCTGCATTCCATTCAAACTTCTGGTTCTTCCTTGTCAACTTAGTCAATGGTGTGGAGATCTTTGAGAAATATTTTACGAACCTTCTATAGTGTCCTGCCAATCCTATAAAACTTCTCACTTTCGTAGGCGTCCTTGGTCTTTCCCAACTCATGACCGCCTCAATCTTTGTGGGATCTACCTGAATTCCTTCACTCCCAATTACATGCCCTAGAAACTGGACTTCTCTCAACCAAAACTCACACTTTGAAAGTTTGGCGTATACCTTCTCTTGTCTGAGGGTTTCCAATTCTATCCATAAATGTTGCTCGTGCTCTTCTTCTGACTTGGAGTATATCAAAATGTCGTCAATGAAAACCATGACAAATTTGTCCAAGTATTTCATGAATACTCGATTCATTAAATCCATAAAAGCTGCAGGGGAGTTCGTTAACCCAAAAGGCATGGCTAAAAACTCATAATATCTGTATCTTATTCTAAATGTCGTCTTCAGAATGTCTTCTGGTCTGATCTTCAACTAATGGTATCGTTACCTCAAATCAATCTTGGAGAAACACTTAGCTCCTTTTATTTTGTCAAACAAATCATATATCCTTGGTAACGGATATTGGTTCTTAATCGTCAACTTGTTCAACTCTCGATAATCTATACACAACCTCATACTTCCATCCTTCTTCTTTACGAACATAACTGGCGCTTCACATACCGACGTACTTGGCCTTATTACTCCTTTATCCAAAAAGTTCTTGTAGCTGACTCGCTAACTCTTTCATTTCTGCTGGTGCCATTCTATATGGTGTCTTCAAAACTGGTTCTGCTATCGGAGAAAGGTTAATCTCGAACTCAATTTGTCGATCTGGCGGTAGTCCTGGTAACTCTTCTGGAAACACGTCCAGAAACTCCTTAACCACTGGGATCTCTTCTAAGCTGGGAACTTCCTTCTTTGTATCCACTACATAGGCTGAAAACGCTTCACAACCTTTTCTAAGCAACCTTTTAGCTTCAACAACTATAACAAACAATTGTCTTTACCTCTGACCTCTAAATATTACCTTTTCTCCATTTTCCGCTCTTAAATAAACCTTTTTAGATCTAAAATCTATCTGAGCATTATTCTTTTCTAACCAATCCATTCCTAATATTATATCAAATTCCCCTAACTTGAAGAGTATCAAGTAACTGGGAACTTATGCCCGGACATATCAATCTCACACCATAGGTAGAATTGCCTTACATGTATCTTCTCCTGATTAGCAATTACCACATTCATTACTTCATTCATAGACCTCCTATCACATCCTAGTATATCAAGAAAAGTTTCAAATACAAAGGATCTCGTAGCTCCCTAATCAATCAATACCTTAGATTCCATGTTATTCACAGAAAGCTTACCTGCTATCACTTCGAATTCTGAACCGCATCCTTCATTTTTAAGTCAAAAGTTCTTGATGTCGCTTGTGGAACTGGTTCGGATAGTGGAGGTAAAGCCAATATATCAGCTATTTCAGTCGACTGGTGGTTTCTACGCTCATCATACTCCTGATTGGTCCTGCCAATTTGCATTCTCTAGCCATGTGTCCTGGATTCCCACACTTGAAGCTTGTAACTCCCTCCTTCTGAGCTTTAAATTCATTAGCCAACTGGCCCTTCTGATTGCACCGGTAACATGCCATATTAATCTTGTTGCACAATCCTGGATGCTTCTTTCCATAATGCTTGCATTCAACTCTTGGTGGCCTATTCTCCCTTGCTTGGCCCTGATTATGCTGATAATTCCCTTGGTTATCCTGCCTCATGTTCATCTCTCCTTTCCTTTGAGAATTCCCATTCTTGTGGAATTTAATCCTCTTCACATCCCTATCTTGCGGTTTCCCAGATCCTGATCTATAACCGCGGAAAGACATATTCCTTTTCTTGTTATATCTATCCTTCCTAGATTGCACTCGGTTACTCTCAATCAAAGCTGCTTTCTGCACCACTCCTGCATAAGTACCAATTTCAAACATCGACACCTTATCTCGAATCCAATACTCAAGGCACTGTTGAAACCTTTTGGCCTTCTCTTCCTCAGTATTCACATACTTCATCATAAATCTCGACAACTCTGTAAACTTCTTCTAATATTCTAAGACAGTCATACTTACTTATTTCAATTCCAAAAAATTTATATCTATTTGATTCTGCATTTACTTAGGATAATACTTCTCCAGAAATAGTTCCTTGAATCGCTCCCAAGCAATCGTTTGAGTTTTCTCCAAAGCTCGAACTGAATCCCACCAATAGATAACTTCACTTTTCAGGAAATAATTAGCATATACCCTCTTATGCTCTTCTCCTAGTTGAACTAACTCAAATGCTCATTCCATCTCTCTTATCCATGTGTTGGCTATAACTGGATCAGTGGTATCATGAAAAGCTGGAGGATTCACATTCTAAAAAGCTTTAAAAGTCACAACTGGTTGAGGAGGTACTGGTGGATCTAGTTGATGTTGGTGTTGATCATGATTCTCTGGAATTTGAAATTGTTGTTGTTGGAATTGTTGTTGAAGAATTTGTTGTTGCTGAGCTATTGTATTGGTTTATTGTTACAGGGTTTCCAATATTTGAAGGATATTGGGGTCTGTTGGGGTTATGGTAGAAGTACTGGTTTGCCTCATCATTTTAGGTGGCATGATTCTCAAATAAAAGGTATAACAAAATAGTTGTAAATATTGCAAATATTTTAAAGTTAAGGGGTTACGAAGTTAATGTGATCACATGCATTCAAATTCAGATCATTATGAATAAAGATGATGAATAGGTCTAGATATAGAAACGAAAGAGAAATCGAAGCAAAACGATAGTGCATAATCATTAAAACATGGTTTAACTTACAACATAACTGAATAAGGCTTGAATTTAAAAAGGCAACATCATAGTTATGAAAGGAAATAAGGAAAATACATAGTTCGAAAGATACAACAACATAAGGATAGCCAACTGGAAAGAAAATAGGAATCTGGCTCCTAGTTTCGGCCTAACAGTTATCCTCCTAAGTCTCTTCACTATCGTCTTGAGCTATTGGGATCTCCTCCCACTACTACCCCTGAAGTATCTTCACGATACCTTGTAGTTTATCTCTACCATCTGGATGGTATACTGGCTACTACGGTCGTAGTGTGCTGGAAGCTCCCCGAGCTTAGTGTTAACGAACTGTGTCAAGGACTCAAGTCTTGCAATCAACTGTGCCTTAGGTTCCTCTCTGAGTCATGAAACATCCTGAAAAGCTACATCCAGTCGCTCCATAAGTCAGTCGTACTTCCCTTGAAGCCTATCGAACTAAAGCCTCAAGTCAGCATACACGGAGATAGCAATAATATCGGATGGCGCTGAGGACGAGGATGAATGCATCCTTTGCTAAAACATAATATATATAAAGGGAATATTAGCGACTTACTCGAATAATATCTACCTACTCTCTCGTATTTCCTATATATTTATCTACCCTATAACCTATTTGGACTGTTTAGGGACTCTAACCTTAGCTCTGATACCAAAACCTGTCACAGCCCGAAAATATAACTAAAAGATAACAACTGATAAACATACTTATTACAAACGGCTTCTTACAACATAATCCAAGATCACAAAGGTTCAATATTTGAACAGTCCAACACTAACAACTATTACAACTTTTACATAACTACCAGTCCTCACACGAACGTTGGATATACTACCAGAGAGCTCACATAAGCCTCATCATCTCTAGTGGACTTACGAGCAGTCTGCTTGAATCTAACCAAACTTGCTAGCTGAAATAACATGAATAAGTTGAAAGAAGTGAGCCAAATTCTTAGCAAGATATATAATAAGACAGAATTTAACAATATAGCAATTCATAATTCGAAGTTGGGGTGGATGGCATCATTATTCAAGTCAAAAACATTTTTAAACTAAATCATTGCTCAAAAATCATTTTATGACGCTACGGATTACAGCCGGTGATCAGCCACGAAGTAATCCTGAACCTCGCCGGTTTTTAACAAATTTTAATGGAGATCCCTAGGCAACTTTTAAGCCTAATATACAAGTATGAAAGGGACTTGCATCTTAATCCAATTCACCAATCTCAAGCAAACGTTTAATCACTTGCAAATTTCTCTTTTAAGTAAGTGTCTTTTATAAAACTAATGCCAGAGGGAATTTACTAAGATTCTAGAAAAGGATATCTATTGTTCCATTTTCAAGGGATTCTAGATAATAGAATTACAATTATAAATCAAAGGTTTGAAAGTATGAACTAATCATGCATAACCCACAAGATCAAGAATCATAGTCATGGTATCATAAGGTTCAATGACTAAGGAAGAAAGTATTGAAGGACGTATATCAATAATCAATAGGTTAAGGAAAAATAGTTGCATATGTCAATGTAAAAGCATTGATCAGTATAAGCATTTCCTTTTGGAAATAAAATTTGAATCACGAACGATAGGGTTGAGAGACTTGCATAAAATAGAAACACTTACAATGACCATAAGTTGGAGAGAAGAATACTTGCATAAAATATGTTACGAAAAAAAGCCACTTTCATAGAATAAGTTTGGCAAGGGAGGAACCCTTGCCTCTTCTAACGACCTTGAGCTCCCCTACTCAACTTTGATGGCAAGAGTCTTTCCTCTATCTTCTCTTGAACCTACATATATAATACAACCTCATTACTAAAGGTTATATACACAACTCGAAGGACTCTTATATACCTATTCGACTCTAATGCAACATATAGGTATTACTCATGCGAGTTCACTTATTATGATGCATTTATATCACATAATCACTTAGTGCACATAGTCACATATAATCACAAGTAATCACATAGTAACATGGCATATAGTTCACATAATTAGACGAGTATCAAATGATCTCGAGACACTCTACCCTTGATCACTCGATCCTTCCCATTTCTCATTTTTAGTCACCAAACCTAGCAATTCCCAAGTACTATACATCTAATTCTCTTGATTATTCTTATCAAATTCTCTTCTACTGACCTTTAACTATCTAGTACGTTCACTCAATTCTAACTTTTCCTAACTCCTTACTCCTAAAACTAACTCCCAAACTTGGATTGACACTAAGGCCTCACTTGGGGTCCTCTATGGCTTACTACGAAGTTGACACAATTTTGCAGTTGCAACTTTGCAAACTGCACTATTTTACCCAACTTAAAACCTAATAATTTAACTCTAAGGTCGATTCTAATGTCTTAATAAGCTTTCCTAGACTCTATTACATCTTTACCTATCAAGGCTGTAACACCCTCCAAATCCGGGGTATAGATCTGGGGTATTACTGCCACTAACTACCTTTATAAACCTGTATAATCATTATATAAATATATAATTACCTCTTTTCTACTACTACTCAGGATCTTTAAAGGTTAAGGTGTGAAAACAAGAACACCTCACCAACTTTATTACAACAACACAAATAAAATGTCTTACAACCTATCTTTATTACAAACCGGTTATCTACATAAATTTTAAACTAAGTTTCTTTTATTCAAACCATATCTACAACTGTTCCTGCTACACCTGCTCGGGCATCTCAAAACTCTCTTTTGGTATTGGAATTAGCACCCTTGGTGCTAGAGGGTCCCGCCGTCTGACCCGCTTCTTGACCACTCGGGTATGGATGGGTTTCATTCTCGACTTTAACTGAAAACAAGGTGAAAAACAATAATAGAGGTGAGCCAAAATTGCTCAACAAGCCCGCAACATTTATATATATAGTGTAAAGAAAATTATAAGTGAACCGGTAATCTGATTGTTCGAGCAACCACATGTCTCTGCAGGGAATAATGAAGACCACTATCAATGAGTATCAATTGAATTAGACTAGACACAAAAACCAACGTATGCACTATAACCCACTGATCAGTCAGGATGTAGTGCGGATCTATACCCAACTGTATAGACCCACCAACATATAGGGTACCCAGGCACTATGGCCTAATAATCAAGGGTCCGGATCATACCCATCCCGTATCGTAACCTTCCAGTCCATAGATCAGCATCCAGAACAATCGGTATGCTTTTGATGTATCCAAACATCGGAATATCATAGTATATATGTATATATGTGTATATAACTATTGGAATATGAATAGATGATTCAATGAATAAGGAGAAATCATGAATCAAAATGAAATAGGAATAAAGAAACAACAATTGTGTATCAGTGTTTGTGAACAACAGTTGTCACACCCCCAACTTAACAATACATAATATAAAACAATTACAAATTTTAAAAGAAAGTAAATACAACTGAATCCAAGATCTTAAAGTTCAGGGTTTGGAACAACCCAACACTATTAACTATTACAACTAGTTTTAATATCGAGTCCTCACACAAAACTATCTCTTATTCTACCTGAGCTCGAACATACGCATCGGCATCACAAGTCTTACGTGCTATCTGCTTGAATCTAACCATAGATGCTAGCTGTAATATCAGGGTGAAAGCAAGTAGTAAGCCAAATGCTCAGCAAGTGCTAAACAATACGGTACAAAACATAAATCGAGATATATTTAAAAGAATAACAATGTGAAGATAAAGCTAATAATAACAAGAGATGAACTTTTGGTTGATGGCATCATTTATTTGTATCGAAACATTTCCGAAATCATTTCTTAATCAAAAACCATTTTATGATGTTACGGATTACAGCCGGTGATCAGCCGCGAAGTAATCCCGAACCTCGCTGGGTTCTAAAACATTAGTGGGATCCCTAGGCAACTTTTAAGCCTACAATTTAAGCGTGGAAAGGACTTGCGTCTCAGTCCAGATCCACTATTTAAATAAAACATTTATCCCCCTTTGGTACTAAAAATCCAAAATTTTAATCATTTTAAAAACTGATGCCGATTGATAATAAATTTTTTAAACAGTAAACATCTTTATCAAGGGATTATAGATCAACTTTGAAACACTGGAAATATGTTCACTAAATCTCAGGGCCATGATCCACTAGACTGTACTCTATCAGGGTAATTGAAAGGTTACTATTTACAAGGACTTTGACAAGGAGAATTAGCAAGGCTATCAGATAATATGAAAGAACAAAGCCTAATTAGGCTTAAGGTAATGGTTCTAGATAAGGTATATGTACTAAAATACAAAGAAGGTGAGCATTAATTCGAAGTATAACAGGGTATCATGTGTTAGGGTAAGAATAGGGTTATCAAACAATCATGAATGACTTTAAGGAATGACATTAATTGGTCGTTGATGTTCTGCCTTCACTTTCTGACAAGTATAACACTTCGCAACCCATTCTGCCACTTCTCGCTTCATATTTGGCCACCAAAAGTTCTGCTTTAAGTTTCGATACATCTTGGTGCTTCCCGGATGGATTGAAAATCTTGAATTGTGGGCTTCTTGCAAAATCTCATTCTTCAATTCAGGTACATGAGGAATCCAAATTCTTGAGAAAAACCTTAGTATACCTTGCTCATCCTTTTGAGTACCAATCTCTTCTCCAGTTAGCTGATTTTTCTCTTTCTTCATTACTTCTTCCTGACATTTCCTTATCTTTTCCAATAATGTTGGCTGAAAAGTCATTGCATGACAAACTTCTTCAACTATTCCACAATCAGAAAGTTCCAATTCAAATCTCTTAATCTCTTCAGACAATTCTTTTGGTGTTGCTATCATATTCAATCTTTCCTTCCTACTCAAAGCATCGTCTACAACATTTGCCTTTCCCGGATGATAATTTATCGAACAATCATAGTCCTTAATCAACTCCAACCATCTCCTTTGCCTCATATTGAGCTCCTTCTAAGTGAAAATATACTTTAAACTCTTGTGATCCATGTAGATCTCACACTTTTCTCCGCAGAGATAATGTCTCCAAATCTTAAGTGCGAATACTATAGCGGCTAGTTCCAAGTCATGCATATGGTACTTCAATTCATACGGTTTTAACTGTCTTGACGCATACGCGATCACCTTATTGTGTTGCATTAGCACACAGCCCAATCCTTTATGTGAAGCATCACTGAAAATCATAAAGTTTCCTTAGTCGTCTGGTTGTACTAACACCGGAGCTGTTACCAACCTCTGCTTCAACTCTTGAAAGTTATCCTCACATTCTGCATTCCATTCGAACTTCTGATTCTTCCTGGTTAACTTAGTCAATGGCGTGGTGATTTTTGAAAAATCTTTGACAAATCTTCTATAATAGCCTGCCAATCCTAGAAAACTTCGCACTTCCGTAGGTGTCTTTGGCCTCTCCTAACTCATAATCGCCTCAATCTTTGCCGGATCTACTTTAACTACTTCATCTCCAATGACGTGTCCCAAAAATTGAACTTCCTTTAACCAAAACTCACATTTAGAAAACTTGGCATATAACTTCTCTTGTCGGAGTATCTCCAATGTTATCCATAGATGCTGCTTATGTTCTTCTTCCGACTTTGAGTAAATAAGGATGTCATCAGTGAACACCATTACGAACTTATCCAAATACTTTTTAAATACCCGATTCATCAGATCCATAAATATTGCCGGGGCATTAGTCAATCTGAAAGGCATTACTAAGAATTCATAATGTCCTTATCGGGTCCTAAATACTGTCTTTGGAATATCCGCTTCTTTGATCTTTAATTGATGGTATCCTGATCTCAAGTCAATCTTTGAAAAGCACTTTGCTCCTTTCAGCTGATCAAATAGGTCATCTATTCTTGGTAGCAGGTAACGGTTCTTAATTGTCACCTTATTCAACTCCCGATAATCTATACATAACCGCATACTTCCATCTTTATTCTTTACAAACAGAACAGGTGCTCCCCATGGCGACGTACTTGGCCGTCTCACTCCTTTGTCCAACAATTTTTGTAGCTGGCTCGCCAACTCTTTCATTTCTGCTGGTGCCATCCTATATGGGGCTTTCGAAACTGGTTCCGTGTCCGGAGCAAGGTTGATCTCAAACTCGATTTGTCGATCTGGCGGTAAGCCTGGTAGTTCGTCTGGAAACACATCTGGGAATTCGTTGACTACGGGAATATCTTCTATGCTGGGGTTGTCCTTTTCTGAATCCACTACATAAGCTAGGAACGACTCATAACCTTTTCTAAGTAACTTCTTAGCCTGAATCATTGTAAGAAACAGTTGCTCCTGCCTCTGTCGCTTAAACACTACATTCTTTCCATTCTCCGTCTTTAAATACACCTTCTTAGACTTATAATTAATCCGGGCGTTATTCTTCCCTAACCAATCCATGCCTAAAATTATATCGAACTCTCCCAACTTGAAGAGTATCAAGTCGGCTGAAAATTTATACCCCGAAATATCAATCTCACACTTTGGATAGAATTGACTCACATGAATCTTCTCTTGGTTCACAATTACCACATTTACTACCTCGTTCATAACCATTTTATCACATTAAAGTTTATCAACAGAAGTTTCTGATATGAAAGATCTCGTCGCTCCTGAATCAATCAATACTTTAGCTTTGACATTATTTAGTAAAAGTGTACCAGCTATCACCTCAGAATTCTGAACAGCGTCCTTCATTTTTAAATCAAATGTCCTTGTTGTTGCTTGCGGAGTTGTTACAGGTGGTGGAGGTAAGTCCAATACCTCAGCTGGCACGCTTGCACTGGTACTTGCCACATTCATTAGAGCTTTGACTGGTCCGGTTGACTTGCACTCCCTAGCTATGTGTCTAGTCTTTCCACAGTGGTAGCATGTAACTCCCGGCTTCGACATCTTACACTCGTTTGCCAAATGTCCCTTCTGGTTGTACCTATAGCATGCCATGCTCAGCTTATTACACACTTCGGGGTGCCTTCTTCCACAATGCTTGCATTCTGGTCTCTGAAATCTGTTTTCTCCAACTTGTCCTTGGTTTGCCTGATTGTTCCCCTTTGATTCTTGTCTTCTGCTCAAATTCCCATTCTTTTGAAAATTTCTGCCTTTATGGAATCCAATCTTCTTCATATTCCTATCTTGTGAATTTCCGGCTTCAGACTTTCTCCATAAAATGGAACCTTTCTCTTCTTGTTATTCCTTTCCGTCCTTGATTGCATCCCATTACTCTCAATCAGAGCAGCCTTTTGTACTACGCATGCATAAGTATCAAGCTCAAACATAGCCACTCTATCTCTGATCCAAGACTCTAATCCTTGTTGGAGTCTCTTTGCTTTTTCCTCCTCACTGCTGGTATACTTTGTCACAAACCTTGACAACTCTGTGAACTTCTTCTCATACTCCAGTACAGACATACTCCCTTGCTTTAATTCAAGAAATTTAAGCTCCATCTGATTCTGCATGTACTTAGGGTAATACTTTTCCAGAAATAACTGCTTAAATCTTTCCTAGGAAACTTGCTGATTCGCTTCCATAGCTTTTATTGAATCCCACCAATAGATGACTTCGCCCTTCAGGAAGTAAGTTGCATATGGTGTCTTCTGATCATCCCCTAACTATACCAATTCAAAAGCTCTTTCCATTTCCTTAATCCATGTGTTTGCTATTATTGGATCACTGATATCATGAAATGCAGGTGGATTCACATTCTGAAAAGCCTTGAAAGTAACAACTTGTCGAGGTGGTACTGGGGGATCAGGTGGTTGGTGTGGTTCACGGTTATCTTGGTTTTCAAATTGTTGTTGAAGAATTAGTTGTTGTTGAGCTATAGTGTTTGTTTGTTGTTGTAAGGTTTCCAGTAATCGAAGAATATCTGGATCTGTGGTGGATGTGGTTGTTGGGTTCTTCTTTTTGGGTGGCATGATCCTGAAATAAGAGTTACGTCAAAACAGGTACGAATAATGAAATGATTTGAGGGTGTCGCATAGCATTCTTATTCACATATGAGGTCAAGTTTCAAATTAAACAAATAGGGTGATGCATATAAAGGCGTAAAATAAACAATTGAAAGCTAACGGAATGATGGTGCATTAAAATATAAGGTCACAATATATCAAGATTAGAATAAGGTCTGAATTTGGGAATAACATGCTTATTTAAAGGAACAACAGGGAGTTCTACATAGTCCGATAATACAACAACATGAAAGGTAGATAATGGAAATAACAAAGGCTTCACTCCATCGGAATAGGGTTTGGTAGTCTTCTCCTCTCGAAGCATCTTCACAATACTCTGGAGCTCATCCGCCACCATCTGGATGATATACTGGCTGATACGGTCTCGGTGCGATGGCATCTCCTCAAGCTTAGTGTTGACGTACTGAACCAAAGTCTCAAGTCTCGCAGTCATCTGCTTCTAAGGCTTCCCTTCATAGTTTCGGCGGTCCGGATACACGTTCTTCAATCGGTCTATCAGTCAGTCATACTTGCCCTGAAGCATGTCAAACTTGCGCCTCAACTCAGCATATACGGAGAAAGCAATAGTGTCGTCCGACCCAGAGGATGACGAGGAGTGCGCCCTTTGTTCACAAACCATACATAGATATATAAGAGGAGTATTAATAATAAATTTACTTAACCTACTCTCTCGCATAATATCTATAACTTATACATATATCCTATAACCTATTTGGGCTGTCCAGGGACTCTAAACCGTAGCTCTGATACCAAAACCTGTCACACCCCCAACTTAACAATACATAATATAAAACTACTTCAAAATTTAAAAGAAAGTAAATACAACCGAATTCAAGATCTTATAGTTCAGGGTTTGGAACAGCCCAACACTATTAACTATTACAACTAGTTTTAATATCGAGTCCTCACACAAAACTATCTCTTATTCTACCTGAGCTCGAACAAACGCATCGGCATCACAAGTCTTACGTGATGTTTGCTTGAATCTAACCATAGTTGCTAGCTGTAATATCAGGGTGAAAGCAAGTAGTGAGCCAAATGCTCAGCAAGTACTAAATAATACGGTACAAAACATAAATCAAGATATATTTAAAAGAATAACAATGTGAAGATAAAGCTAATAATAACAAGAGATGAACTTTTAATTGATGGCATCATTTAATTGTATCAAAACATTTCCAAAATCATTTCTTAATCAAAAACCATTTTATGACGCTACGGATTACAGCCGGTGATCGACCGCAAAGTAATCCCGAACCTCGCTGGGTTCTAAAACATTAATGGGATCCCTAGGCAACTTTTAAGCCTACAATTTAAGTGTGGAAAGAACTTGCGTCTTAGTCCAGATCCACTATTTAAAGAAAACATTTATCCCCCTTTGGGACTGAAAATCCAAATTTTTAATCATTTCAAAAACTGATGCCGATTGATAATAAATTTCTTAAACAGTAAACATCATTATCAAGGGATTATAGATCAACTTTGAAACACTGGAAATATGTTCACTAAATCTTAGGGCCATGATCCACTAGACTTTACTCTATCAGGGTAATTGAAAGGTTTCTATTTACAAGGACTTTAACAAGGAAATTTAGCAAGGCTATCAGATAATATGAAAGAACAAAGCCTTATTAGGCTTAAAGTAATGGTTCCAGATAAGGTATAGGTATTAACATACAAAGAAGGTGAGCATTAATTCGAAGTATAACAGAGTATCATGTGTTAAGGTAAGAATAGGGTTATAAACCAATCATGAATGACTTTAAGGAGTGACTGGCTTTTAGGTATCAAGATAAAGTTTCTATCGAGGTTCTTACAAGAGTTGAATCAAAGCATCAGGGTGCAATATCGAGATTTCTCAGGAATCAATAGCATGTTAATCAAAAGGATCAATAAAGTATTGTAATAAATCTCTATTTTATCATTGCATCACAATTACTTTGGTATACTAGCATGGTATGACTTTTGATCTACTTGCAATAAATACTTGAGGTTTCATGGCATTTCTATATAATACGAAGATAGATTTGAGAATCACTTGGTTCAGGTATAACAAGATAAATTAGGATACTCGCATCATATATATAGGAACTAGTTATCACATATTTGCAGTGTAAACTAAAAAGTAGGTTGAATCACTTGCCTTGAGAAAGGCTGGACTGGACTGACAAGTAGGAGCAACTGGAAGCTTTAATTGACCTTTATGGCAAGTTTACCCTAATCTCGAGATCCTACACAATTAATGATAACCTCATTATAATATATTCTCACCAATTCAACCTATTTACAACCCGAAATTAAACACAAATGGCACTTATGCCTATATGCACGCAATTTATAATCACCTTATAAACATAATAGTACACATAGCCACATATACTCACATACCATATTTAAGTACCAAATAATATCACACACACTATATTACAACACTAGGCTTGGATGATCACTAGACAAAATCTCCAAATTTTGGCCTCCTAACTCGATGTGCCTTTACTAAAATATCCAAATCCTATTGACCCTCACTTGGGCCTTTCACTCTACTGGCTTTATGCAATATTAAAACTATAGTGGTCAACCTAGGCCTCACTCATAAGTGCTCTAAAACTATGTGGTAAGTGAAGGTGCTTACTATGGTAAATTTCATAATGACATCTAAGGTTTTTTGGGTACATTAGACACTCTTACACTACAAGTTTACCTCCAAAACTTCTACACTAGACTCTTCTGATCATAAGGCAACTCCCAAACTTGATGTGGCTCAAGGGCCTAGCTTGGGCCTCCCTAGGACTAAGATTAAAGTCCATGGTTCCCCTGTTTTTCTGGGCAGAAAAGGTCCTGACTTGAACTAACTTGTGATACATTATTTTAACTCAAATCCTATGAGCTATGGCTGGAAAAACTCCTCTGACACTCCCTATAACTAAGTCCCAACCGGGCCTAATGAGGGCCTACCTATGACATGGTCAAAACTTCCCATTTTTTAGTTGCAACAAAACTGTCCCCTGCTGGACAGATTTTGTGATTCCACTCGTGCACCAAACCAAACGTCTTACAAACCTCCAACAAACACCTAAAACCTATTATATACTCCTGGTGCTAGCTTTTGGGGGCTTGGGCCTCAAAGTGCACAACAAATGCCCAATCAAAACTTCCCCACAAACTAGTGCAAAATTCAGGAAAAAATATGTAACACCCCCAAATCCGGGGTCGGGGATTCGGGTTGTCACGAGTTCCATTTCCCTTATCAATACTTAATCTTAACAGTCAACCAACTACTGCGTACTGTGACCCCACAATATATACACACACACCACAAGTTATAGTCTCAGAGATGAATACCAAAAATAACACAAGTCATTTTATTCCACAATTATAAACCATTTCACCATAAAAAGGGTTTCTGAATAATTTACATATTCTTTGCCATTATTACAATTCATAAATATACATAAGTCTGGCACACCAAAAGTTGAAAACCTAGCCTACTGGTAGCTCCTACCTCAGTTACAACGACATCAACGCCTACAGGAAACTGCGGAACGTTTCCTAACCGCTCACGAATTGGGATCTTGATCCTATTCATCTTTCCTATCTGTTGTTGTGTGATGAGAGAAGAAAGCAAGGGTGAGCAACAAGCCCACTGAAATAATATGTATAATAATTAACAATATATGAGCATTCTCATAGTAGTCATGAAAGTCTTGGTCAAAAAGAAATGAACCAAGTTTGTTATCTTAACGCGACCAAGTCGCAAAATATTCAGTATATATATACATATATACTTTTCAAAATTTTGAAATCCTCTGACATGTATAATATACATAGAGTTCCAGTTTATAACTGTATAAAAATATTGTTGCAAGGTGATCTCATATATCTAACCTTGTCTCAATGTTTTTCTGAAAATCTTTGACATGCATAAGATAACCATATACTAGATATAAGTTTAAAAGATGAAGTTACAAGATACTCCAATATACTTATATCTTTTCCAAATACTACTTGAACTACCACCATTCAAGTTATAATCAGTTTCAAAAGTTCATCACACTGATGAGACTACAAGATAAGACTTGAATAGATTCAATCTTTGAAATATCATTTGAAAGAAATGAAGTTACGAGATACTTCATTAAGTCCCGATATATATATATACACCTATATATATACATTTTATACACTCCTTGAAAATCATAAACAGAGTTGCAATATCCAAGGAATTTGGAAAGGAGAAAACCTTGGCATAAACCTGATATCTTGCTGATCAGGCAAAGATACCAATAAGTAACCTTTTCTACTAGTAGATGGACGAATTCCCACTGGTCATCACCCTGGCCGCAATAAGACCTTATGCTGGACTGCCACTCATCCACTTACTCATTTGATGGACTCCCACTGAGCCACTTACACTTTCATGGACGCCCACTGAGCCCATGTTGCTTATGCCGACTCAAATAGATGAACTTACTTCCCGAACGATGGGCAAGTAATCAAGTTATTTTCTCAAAACAACAACCTTGTTGCGAATGTAAAATACACCACTGAGCCGGATCCCTCAGGTTTTGAACGAGTATTTAAATCCCCTTCGAAAGGAAGATCTTAAATATAAAAATGAGTTTTGGGATCCGCTCTAACTTTTAAAATCATTTTAATGACTCGAAAACATTTTTAAGAATGTTTGGAGTAATGTGATTTAATAAAATAAATCAGTCCCGATATGTTAGAAAATATCTGAGTATTATAATTTAAATAATATTCCCATAAGGATAATCCTTATAAAAATAATTGAGTTAGAAGTTTTAAAACTCATACTTGAAATGAATAATAAATAACCAAAGATATACTTATACGAAAGTACGATCTTTATTTGAATAATCGAAAATAAGTTTGATTATCGAAACATTATTCTTTAATAAAATAAAGATTATTATTTAACAAAATAAGCGGAGTCATAAGCCCTTGAATGAATATTCAAAATAATATTCATTAAATAAAATAAACGGAGTCATAAGTCCTCGAATGATTATTCAAAAATAATATTCATTAAATATATGCAACTACTAAGGGTATACGCAACTACTGCTTATCTCTAGCATAGGTATTATGCAACTTATAAGCAATTGAAATAACAATTAGATATCAAGATTACGAAATAGACATGCATATATACCATATCACATGCTTCAATATATCACAAGATTTTCTAACAACCATCATGCATCTATCACAAGATAATGCATATATATATACATCACAACAACAGTATAACGGGTAGAAAACTTGCCTGAGCGACTGGGGGTGATAAAAGGCTTGGGACGAGTCTGGTAACCTATAAACAACATATAAGTTGGAATTAAACCAAAGTCGCTTAAGAACCTATACTTTAACCAATTAGACCCTAACGTTCGCTTTTGCGCTTAACGATTCACTTAAGTCGCTCGAGTACCCTCGGCTCCACCATTTTTAATAAATTACCCATTAAAAGTTTTAAGGCGATTCTTTCGCGAGTACCCTCTCAACTGCTTAATCCACTTTACATAATTGTTTTATACTCCAATTAGTCATTTAAGGGCCTTAACCAAGGTTTCAAAGTAAGGCGAGGGGTAATGGTTTGGTCGCGAAATGCCGTTACTTAAAACGGTCGTTTCTCCTAAACCGTACATCAGATTCAAGCGAACCAGATATCAAAACGAAGCTCGTAACATGAACTATCTAATCATGGCATTGGACAAAACCTAACAGTGATTTCTCGGGTCCTGATGTTAAGAACAAAAACAGTCTAAAGTAAATCGGGCATTACGACAGCTATATTTACGCGATTACCAAATTTAAATCATTCCAATCAATTCACAATTCGGCAATACCTCCCCTTCTGGAAGGGTTGTTCTTCTCAGCTTACATGAAATGAAAAGGAGAGAAAAGAACAAATTGAAGAGAATTGTATATATATAAAAATATATACTGCCACAAAATATCTGGATTGAAATCTACCTCTGAACTATAGAGGTTTATCATAGGAGAACAAAACATATATGTATATAAATCAACATCAAACATTATAGCATCGTATTTCACATGCCTAAATATTTACTATTCCGTCCATCATTCTATGGACCCTTGCTCTTGCTCGAGCTTATAAACAATTACCTTTGAAACTCCCTCGACATCGAAAATCAAATCTGGGATCTCATTCTAGACATCATCGTTACTAGAATTCTATGCTTGCACCGCAACCTTCCTCGTATAGTAATATGACTCTCTATTAATAAGAAGGAATAAGTATTCAATAGGTAGATAATCGACTTAATTAGTCTATCAATGATAACTTATACATCACCACAACCCGATTAGTGGTACCCAATCTCAACATCCATTACACTACAACTCTCACGGTTGTAATCGGCTCATTATTCAAAGAATCATTGATGCATTACTATAGTCCACCACGGACCTACTATAGTCATTTGTTTCCTTGAATCTTAATATTTAATTATACGGAGTCCATTCATGCCGTACCGAAATCTTCTAGAGAGGAAACATAATCGCCATTCAATGATTCATGAAGAACACTCCAGATCCTGAAGTACATTCGTGACATGAAGTAGATAAAATTGCAGAAGAGTTTCAATAAAAGCAATGATAGCAGTTTAATACCATTCTTAATCATATGCCTTCGATAGAAGACTTAAATCAAAGGTTCGTTTAGTCCTTTTGAAATATGGCCCTAGATTATTCTCAAGATAGGACCTTCTAAGATAGATAGCCCGCTCACGGTGATTACATAAATTAAATCTTCACCAAACTACTATTATGGTTGGGTATTGCACAGTCATCAGAAGGAATGTCAATCTTCCAAACCATAATACAACCTTCATGGTTTCAACCATCATCACTGTATTCCTCTGGCACGAGCGCCTATAATTATCCTCTTACATTTAAAGTGTTGGCCACCTCATTGGCCTTTCCTGATAGTAATAGTTCCTTATAATCAATGTCTTTTGAATGATCTCCAACTAAATTTTCTACCTCATTTCCAACCACTACTTGTGTGAAAATGCTCTTCCTTAAGCTCTGGTGAGTAAGAAAAAATATCACCATTTTTCCATAAGTTATTGCCTCGGTCTTTAGAGATTAACATTGTCACGAATGACTCTCGATCATACTTAGGACGTCTCTTATCTTGGTTCCTTCTTGTTTTCACCATTCTTGACCATCATTGGGTTCAATCTATACCTTCTCATGGTTTAACATGTGCCCAACTTGGCATTATTATTATTACGTTATATTTTTTTATCAAAATTTCTATTCTTGAGAACTTTGAATATTACCTTTCTCTTTGTAAAACCTCTAAGGTTATCCTTGAATCGTTCCTCTTGTATTCCCTAGATACAGGGCATATCAAAATACCATTTACTAATACTAGAACCATTGTCTATGTACTTCTGAAAAATTTCTCTACTGATCTTTAAAGGTTGTTGTTACCTTAATCCTTTCCAATTCATACTGTCAAAACTCATACCATCCCTATTCAGGGTGAAATGCCAACCTTTATGCATTCCCCTAGGATTCATTTTAATTTCCGATGTTCTATCCTTAATTCCACCTTTAAAAAGGTACATGCATCCTTCCACGGATAAATCAAGTCATATATCCTTGATAAGGGTGTCTTATTCAATCATTCCCACCTCGATAGTATATGCCTAATTTCACATTAACATCTGTATTCAAAATGAGGTCAACCCATATGGCCTTTAAAAGATAACAATGGTTACCCACTTTTCTTTCCTAATTTGATAATGACAACAGGGATTTTCTGGAAGATATTGGTCGTGTTCAACGTGAACTTCTTCTTAATAATTCCTCATTTACTTTTGTTGTTTATCTCAACAGTCATCTCAATGTTGGGATATCTTTCATACCTGGCGTCTCCCTTTCTGGGTATCATGCCACCGGTCTTACACTTCACATTCTTGAAGGTCACTTCCTTCATCCAATTTTCCTAATTTCTTACTTTCTTGTCTCCTCAATCTATCTGTGTCTCATTATTTATCCTTCGAACTATCTCAAGGTTTCCTTGAATCCTCCCAACTTACAGGAGATAAAATATATGTATCTCTCACGCCTTCAACCATCAACTTTAACTTATGGTGAATCACCCTCCTCCTGACGAATACATACTTTTCTATTTCTATTGCTATGAGTCTTTAGGGTTTCCTCATACCCAACTCCCTTATCATTCCTCAAACTCTATTGTCTTTATTTTCCTCTCCATTTCAGTTGCTTTTTATTTTCTTTTCTATTACAATCATTTCATGAACCCACTACTCATTAACTTCAAACATCACATCATTCTGTGATTCTTGTCATCAGAACGAATCTTGACAACTTTTACAACTTAGCTTCATAATTCATCATACTCATCCACCTTTGTTCTGGCTCTAAAGCTTTTACACTATCTCCATAACCTTGGGAATTACTTTCCCGAAAACAATTGACTGAACTTTAATCAGTTTATTCTAACCTCTGGCTCCGTGCCTTTCTTGGTCTTTTACCAGCGGGTGGCCTCTCTCTTAGGAGGGTAAGTGACAAAAATAGTCTTTTGTGATTCGTCAATCATTTATAATCTCAAATGATTCCTATATTTCCTTTATCCGGGCTCTTGCCTCGACTGGGTCACCCCGTTCCTTGGAACTCTGAAAGCTTAGCGACTTAAAGGTCATGAAAGAATTTCCCACCGCATTGATTCCTCAGGGTGGTGGTTGGGGGTAAAAGTATAAGTTTTGTTGAGGCAGGTCCATGAATTTCCCCATAGGAGTACCGTCCTGGTTCTCCCTAACTTGCTCGACTCCTGTTTTCTCAATATGAAATATTTCATCCTACTCCCCATAATCGGGGTCATCTTATACGTTAAAATCCTTGTTTTCCATTTCATTATGTTATGGGTTCCTTCTTTCTTGGTGTTAATCTCTCCTCTATTCATTGGCTCCCTGCCTTCCTTTATCATTTCTTCTTGGCACAATATGATCTTTTCCAATAATTCGGGCTACATTACAATCTCAAACAACTTTTCAGTTCTGGCTCCGGTTACCTTCAGTCCTATTTCCATTTTCTCGAAATCTTTTATCTACTCTCCCGAAGACATTATCATCTTGAAAATCTCCTCTCTACCAAGCTCGTCAGCCACCACATTGGCTTTACCTGGCTGATAAATAATCTCATAATCAAAATCCTTGATTAGTCTAACCATCTTCTCTGGAACATGTTGAGCTCTTTCTGCGTAAAAATATACTAGAGCACTTATGGCTTGTGTCAATCTCGCACTTCTCTCCATACAAGTAGTGCCTCCAATCTTTAGGGCAAAACTATGGCCACGAGCCCAAGCTCATGGGTGGGGATATCGAATATTCTATTCCCATAATTATCTAGACGCGTACGCGATTACCTTGTTGTGTTGTATAAAAAGCACCCTAATTCCTTATGCGAAGCGTCACTACAATTCACAAAATCTCCTTTTTCATTTGGAAACGCCAATATAGGGGCCGCCACCAACCTTTTCTTTAGTTCTTAAAAGCTTTTCTCGCATTTCTCTGTCCATTCAAAATTCTCAGTCTTACGAGTAAGCCGCGTTAAAGGGGCTACTATCTTTACAAACTTGAACGAACCTCCGGTAGTGACCGGTCAATCCTACCTCTGGTAGTTTCCCTAACCATGGTCATCAATTCCTCAGTGGTCCTTTATTCATTCTTGTCAGGATCCTCCACAGGATCCTCTTCAGCAACAATCCCTTCTAGGACAACATCCTCAACCGCTACATCCTCAACATGAACATCACCCGTTCCTGCGTTAGGACGCTCTATCGGATCCACAATCCGATCTCCAATTAGTAATAAAACATTATCGCGCTGTTGCTCCTCAACCTCAGGGTTCGGAGTCCCGCTACCATCTACGATAATGAACTACGCTTCTATCACGATATTTATAAGGGTTCCTATAAGGGTTTTTAACTATCAATACTATGTTAGGTAGTCCGACTATGAACTTGGAAAAAGTTCTTATTATCTTAGTGAACTTTTATTTTAACGTCACATCATCTCTGAGGTTTATAACGCTTGGCTCTGATACCATTTCTGTAACACCCCCAAATCCGGGGTCAGGGATTCGGGTTGTCACGAGTTCCATTTCCCTTATCAATACTTAATCTTAACAGTCAACCAACTACTGCGTACTGTGACCCCACAATATACACACACACCACAAGTTATAGTCTCAGAGATGAATACCAAAAATAACACAAGTCATTTTATTCCACAATTATAAACCATTTCACCATAAAAAGGGTTTCTGAATAATTTACATATTCTTTGCCATTATTACAATTCATAAATATACATAAGTCTGGCACACCAAAAGTTGAAAGCCTAGCCTACTGGTAGCTCCTACCTCAGCTATAACGACATCAACGCCTATAGGAAACTGCGGAACATTTCCTAACCGCTCACGAATTGGGAGCTTGATCCTATTCATCTTGTCTATCTGTTGTTGTGTGATGAGAGAAGAAAGCAAGGGTGAGCAACAAGCCCACCGAAATAATATGTATAATAATTAACAATATATGAGCATTCTCATAGTACTCATGAAAGTCTTGGTAAAAAAGAAATGAACCAAGTTTGTTATCTTAACGCGACCAAGTCGCAAAATATTCAGTATATATATACATATATACTTTTCACAATCTTTGAAATCCTCTGACATGTATAATATACACAGAGTTCCAGTTTATAACTGTATAAAAATATTGTTGCAAGGTGATCTCATATATCTAACCTTGTCTCAATGTTTTTCTGAAAATCTTTGACATGCATAGGATAACCATTTACTAGATATAAGTTTAAAAGATGAAGTTACAAGATACTCCAATATACTTATATCTTTTCCAAATACTACTTGAACTACCACCGTTCAAGTTATAATCAGTTTCAAAAGTTCATCACACTGATGAGACTACAAGATAAGACTTGAATAGATTCATTCTTTGAAATATCATTTGAAAGAAATGAAGTTACGAGATACTTCATTAAGTCCCGATATATATATATATACACCTATATATATATACATTACATACACTCCTTGAAAACATCTGTTATGAAAATCATAAACAGAGTTGCAATATCCAATGAATTTGGAAAGGAGAAAACCTTGGCATAAACCTGATATCTTGCTGATCAGGCAAAGATACCAATAAGTAACCTTTTCTACTAGTAGATAGACGAATTCCCCACTGGTCATCACCCTGACCGCAATAGGACCTTATGCTGGACTGCCACTCAGCCACTTACGCATTTGATGGACTCCCATTGAGCCACTTACACTTTCATGGACGCCCACTGAGCCCATGTTGCTTATGCCGACTCAAATAGATGAACTTACTTCCCGAACGATGGGCAAGTAATCAAGATATTTTCTCAAAACAGCAACCTCATTGCGAATGTAAAATACACCACTGAGCCGGATCCCGCAGGTTTTGAACGAGTATTTAAATCCCCTTCGAAAGGAAGATCTTAAATATAAAAATAAGTTTTGGGATCCGCTCTAACTTTTAAAATCATTTTAAAGACTCGAAAATATTTTTAAGAATGTTTGGAGTAATGCTGATTTAATATAATAAATCAGTCCCGATATGTTAAAAAATATCTGAATATTATTATTTAAATAATATTCCCATAAGGATAATCCTTATAAAAATAATTGAGGTAGAAGTTTTAAAACTCATACTTGAAATGAATAATAAATAACCAAAGATATACTTATACGAAAGTACGATCTTTATTTGAATAATCGAAAATAAGTTTGATTATCGAAACATTATTCTTTAATAAAATAAAGAATATTATTTAACAAAATAAGCGGAGTCATAAGCCCTCGAATGAATATTCAAAATAATATTCATTAAATAAAATAAACGGAGTCATATGTCCTTGAATGAATATTCAAAAATAATATTCATTAAATATATGCAACTACTAAGGGTATACGCAACTACTACTTATCTCTAGCATAGGTATTATGCAACTTATAAGCAATTGAATCAACAATTAGATATCAAGATTACGAAACAGACATGCATATATACCATATCACATGCTCCAATATATCGCAAGATTTTCTAACAACCATCATGCATCTATCACAAGATAATGCATATATATATACATCACAACAACAGTATAACGGGTAGAAAACTTGCCTGAGCGACTGGGGGTGATAAAAGGCTTGGGACGAGTCTGGTAAACTATAAACAACATATAAGTTGGAATTAAACCAAAGTCGCTTAATAATCTATACTTTAACCTATTAGACCCTAACGTTCGCTTTTGCGCTTAACGATTCACTTAAGTCGCTCGAGTACCCTCGGCTCCACCATTTTTAATAAATTACTCATTAAGAGTTTTAAGGAGATTCTTTCGCGAGTACCCTCCCAACTGCTTAAGCCACTTTACATAATTGTTTTATACTCCAATTAGTCATTTAAGGGCCTTAACCAAGGTTTCAAAGTAAGGCGAGGGGTAATGGTTCGGTCGCGAAACACCGTTACTTAAAACGGTCGTTTCTCCTAAACCGTACATCGGATTCAAGCGAACCACATATCAAAACGAAGCTCATAACATGAAATATCTAATAATGGCCATGGTAAAAACCTAAAATTGAGTTCTCGGGTCCTGATGTTAAGAAGAAAGACAGTCTAAAGTAAATCGGGCATTACGACGGCTATGTTTACGCGATTACCAAATTTAAATCATTCCAATCAATTCACAATTCAACCCACAATCACCACTACAACCAAAATTCATCCATTATTTACTACAACAGCCCCAACAACTCAATATTTCCAATTTATACTACTTCTCAATCATGAACTAAGAGCTTTCTTAAGTTCATTAACTAATCATCAAGATTTACAACTCTAAAAACATTACAAAACTAACCAATCTCTAAATATTCAATAATCATGCCTCTCATGAACTATACTACTCATAATAAGCTCTTAAAATTAAATAAAAATGCTAGGTTAAAAGATTATACCTTCCTTGTGAGTAGGAGTAACTAATGAGCTTGAAACAACCTTGGAAAATCCTTACTAAAGCTTTATCTAAACAAAAACACAAGATCAAAATTTCAAGTTCTTGAAAAACACTATTCACTCTCTTCTTCCATGAATTATTGGAATAGATTGTGAAGGAATTTGAAGCTTAGATTCGTAGGATATCTATATCTATGTACAAGGAACCTTAGATAATTACCTCCCTAATTAACAAGGCTTGAAACTTGAATTTGAATTTTTTCTTCCTTTGAAATGGACAAAGGCCGATAGCTTCTTGTTGGAAATGAAGGTCAACTTTGTGTTTTGTGTTTTTGATTTGTTTTGCTTGGTTATTTCCTTTTGTTTTGATTAAGTACCTTTTAACCATGGTAAAAAATGAATGGCTTAAAATCAACCAACAATTCCTTCCCTTTTTGGTCATGCTTATGTCATCCTTCTATGTCATCTTGTTACACTTGTCCTTCTCTTGTTGGTGTGATGACATCATCATCCACTAACCTCTTTGATTAACTCCTAATTACTTGGCTAATGATCGCTGATCGGTTATAAGGTTCCCTTAACTTTCGTTTTCGTTTATCGTTTGAGGGATCATACCTGGAATCTTATTACTTGGGTCCCCTTAACCTCTCTCAATATATTATATTCCTTTTATGATTCTCTCTTATAATCCTTGAATTTAAATCCTTTTTATCCTGTTACCTTATATTCAATTCTTTCGGTATCTGGTGGATTTTCGGGCAAAATCAAAGTGTTCGAATTTGGATTCTAACGATCTTTACATACACTTATATACCATATAGAGTACTAATAAGATCTCAGAATAACAATAAAAGAACCCCTACAAAGTGTGGCATGAAAAGTTTTCTTATTCAGCATAATAAGCCAAATCACTATTCATAAGGGTTTCAAAAATTCCTAAAATT
Source organism: Apium graveolens (assembly GCF_009905375.1). Classification (NCBI taxonomy): domain Eukaryota; kingdom Viridiplantae; phylum Streptophyta; class Magnoliopsida; order Apiales; family Apiaceae; genus Apium; species Apium graveolens. The sequence continues at coordinate 216,816,143 of NC_133651.1, read as the reverse complement.
GGGGTTATTACAAAATACAAACACTAAATAAACCATTTCCACCATAACTCCCACTTATTAACCAAGCATCCAACCTTTACCAAAGAAAACCTAGTGCATCAACATCCTAAAATAGTGCCTCAACATGAGTGGAGATCATCCATGCCCTAGAACACTTACATGCAAATAAAAAAATACAACATGCAACTCAAGGAAAACACTTAACAAGGGTTCGGCTAAACATGGAGTTTAAATTCTTATAAATTCGACTTGAACCTATTAATCAACCTTAATAATCATGAAACGTATCTTCTGTTAACTATTTTTAAGGAATATATCATGGAAAAATCTATTTCAAGCACAAATAATTCAAATTTATAAAATTTTAAACATGAAAACATGATTTCGAGAAGAGTAGCATACACAACATGGTTGATCATCATATTAACATCTTAAAACTAGCATGCCTGGCTAAACATGATTATATAGTGAAATTTCAGTAGCATGCAAAGGTTTTTAAGGCATGGTTTCGCCATAAAACACTTGGTTAAAACATATATAAATGTATCTCATAGAGAGCTCTTAAATTCACAAGAATCAAGAGTTTCTCTTTGGAGATCACATAAAAGCTACACATGCAACCATGAAACCTCATCTCCCAATCACAAAACTCTTGGGAAGTATATAAAATAAATATAGGTAGGAGAATTAAACTAGGGAAGATGAGAAATGGGATGGAAAAATGATCAAAAAGGGAGTGGGGATGGGGGTTTCGGCCGAGAGCAAGGAGGAGAGGGGGAAGAGAGAAAAAAAAGAGACAGATGAGTTGGAGTGAAGTGAATGTGGTTGAGTGTGAGTTTGATTGAGGTTAAATCATTACACTTATGCAAATTGGTGAGTGGAGTGTGCTTTTACCCCTATCTCCCTTCTCTTATTGAAAGTAAAAATGCATGCAAGGGTGTTTTGGTAAAGTGGCCTTGGTAAAAGTGGTTAGTGGGGTGTTTATTGACTCTAGTGCCCTTGAGTTGAATTAGAAGTGATTTGCATGCATGGGCAAAAGAGTAAAATGCGAATTAAATAAACAATTAGTTGCAAAGAATAATTTTATAAATAAAATTAATAATTTAAAAGTTATAAAAGTTGTACCATAAAATAACTTGGATTTTTAGAAATTTTATGAGATCACTTTTGAAATTTGTGAATGAAATGATTTTTTTTAAAAAAAAATTCCAAGGTATAGAATATTCCTTATAAATCAAAAATAAAGGAAAATAATAAAACTCTTGCTTGGAAAAATTTATAATCTACATAAAGTAACTTATAACGCAGCAAATTCCATTCACACAAATGTACAAACACTACGTATATTTATAATCGGCTCTAATATTATACAAGGTTCACAAATAATATTACACAAAATGCCGGTCGTAACAACAGTTATAAGGGTATAGCTGTCATGGAAAGTTGAAAACAATTCACTATTCTGAACTTAGAATAGGGGAAAAACTTGCCTGGTATACGCCCTGCTTCAGGTATTTCACAGCTTCCTATCTCCGGCTTGATTCGCCTTATTGGTGTTGTATTTATCAAAGAAAGATATTAATTTAGTTGATTCTTATCACAATTGTACCTCAGACTGGGACCACGTAGCCCTTATCGTCTACCCATATGATTTTATCTGAGTCTTATAAGTATTATCTACCAATTAGGACTCAAGTACTCACATAAATCACATAGCACATAAGGCACATAATTAACAAACAATATCTGACTCGTTTCCTAATTTTCTGAGATTTATTAATTGGACGCGTATTTATACATAATAAGGTCTGTAATCAAATAGGTACCAAAAACCAACTTGCTTCCGAAAGAAATTATGATTTATAACTATTTTTAATGGAATCAGGTCATTTTTCTGAGTCTAAGGGTCTTCATTTCGATTAAATCCGATAAACAGTTTAATTACTACACAATAAACAATATTTAATCAATTAACAGTCAATTATAATTAATTATGCAAACAAAAATAACCCTCAATTATATTTTTAAATCATTATCTAGGAAAAATCATATTTAAAAATATTTTTTTCCCAAATTTTTGGATTTAATTTGAATTTATTACAAATAATTCAATTAAATTGATTAATTATAAATAATTAATCAATTAAATAAATAATAATTAATTCTAAAATAATTAAATAAATGAATAAATAATTACATTTATGAATTTCTAAAATTTGGAACACAACTTGAATTTATTACGAATTATTCAAGTAGATTGATCAATTACTAAATAATTATTTAATCAATCTAAATAAATAATCCAAAAATAAGAAATAATTAAATAAATAAATATATAAATAATTAAATAAGCATATTTTCAAAATTCTAAACTAAGAAAATAATTTAGAAATTATTTACAAAATAAACCAGATAATTAATTATATAATTTATTTGATTTTCTAAATAATAAAATTGATTTTTTTTATTTTTATAAAATAAAACTAAATTAAAAAAATTAGAAATAGTTTTTCAGAAACAATTCAGCACAAACAGGATCAAAACAGGGTCGACTCCGGGTCAAAACCAGGTCGACTCCGGGTTGCCAATAACACCGCCGGCACCACCTAGAAACCGGTGCCGACGGGTTTTTCCGGCAAAGCTCCGATGAGGGCGATACAGTAACGAATCAACACGGTTTTGGTCTGGTTTTTCTACGTTTTTACTTCTCACATCACAACAACGCTTTCCTCTTCCCTCCCTCGTCGACTTCGAAGCCGGATAACACATGAACACCGATGGCGACGTCAGTTTTCCGACGAGCCTAAATCAGATTCGAAATTTAACAAAACCAACGTGAATCAACTAGAAATCATACGATCTAATCACTCATAGCAACATAACCATCAAACAATCAACTAATTAAGAAACCCCAAATCAAGATTAAACCCGAAAATAACGACTTTAAATTCGAACAATCCAACGATGAAATTGATTACAGAAATGAAAAGAGAATTTAAAAAGCTTTAATATGATTACTTACATGTTTGATTTGGTGAACAGAAACACGATGAAAGTGTTTATTGATTCCAAGAACTCCAAACCCTAATTGCAGAGAAAGTGGGGAATTCCTTGAATTTTCTGATTTTTTATTATTTTTAATTAATTAATTATTAGTAAATCAGTTATTTATATCAGTAACAATAGTACCCCTAAATAAAATTAAGGCCCTAATTTTACATCTAATAAAATTAATTGGCCCTTAATTTTATAATTTTTGGGTATTAATTCTGAATTTTTAAATATCCAATAAATACAAAATACTTGTCAAAATTTTCCAAAAATTGTGAATAATACAAAAATACAAAGAAAAATGATTTTGATAATTTCATGATCCTATAAAAATAAAAATGTGATTTTTGTGGGGTTTTTGACACCCGAAGGGGCCCGAAAAAGTCATTTTTCGTGAAACGATAAAATTTATAAAACATCTGGATGTTCAGAATATCGCGATGGTATAAGCCATACTAGGAAAAATAAGGACATTGATTTTGTTTGAATTACACGCTATTAAAACACTGTTTGGGTCGTACAACTTTTGATATAAAAGCATTTACCTTGAACTAAAACACCTGATAAGTACCCAGAACACATTCTGATAAAACAGAATACACGTAGCATATAATAGTTAGGTTTCACAATTTAACACTCTTAATAACATATTAAAACACATAATTCACCTTTATTAAGATATAATACACGCGTAATTTCTCAGTCGTTACATCCTTCCCCCCTTAATAGAATTCTGTCCTCAAAATCTCTCTAGGAAAATAACTGGGGATACTTTGTAACATTTCACTTTCGAGCTCCCAGGTTGGCTCTTCAACTATAGGATTTCTTCATAAAACTCTTACTAATGATACAGCTTATTTCTCAACACTCTCTCTTGCTGATCTAAAATTCTTACTGGCTATTCTATATATGACAAATCAGCTTGAAGCTCTTTCGACTCATATTCTATTACATGCCTCGTATCAGGGTTATATCTCTTAAGCATTGACACATAAAACATATTATGAATATGCTGCATATGGGGCAGTAAGGCTAACTCGTATGCAACCTTTCCGACTTTCTTCAAAATTTCAAATGGACCGACGTATCGTGGCTTTAGTTTTCCTTTGTTGCCAAATCTGGTCAATCCTTTCCATGGTGATATCTTTGATAATACATATTCTCCCTATTGGTAATCCATATCCTCTCTGGTCTGATCTGCATATTTGCGTTGTCGATTTTATGCTGATTCATGTCACTTTTGGATACGTTCTACTTTTTCCTTGGTCTGGTGAATCAGTTCTGGAACTTAAGTTTTGCGTTCTCCAAATTCATCCCAACATGTAGGTGATCTACACTTTCTTTCATATAAGGTTTTGTAAGGTGGCATTCCAATGATGGCATGATAGCTGTTGCTGTAAGAGAATTCCACTAGCGGTAAATGTTCATCCCAACTGTCTTCAAAATCTATTGCACATACATGTAACATATCTTCAATTGTTTGAATCTTCCTTTCGCTTTGCCCATCCGTCTGTGGATGATAAGCGGTACTCATATTTAGTTTAGTACCAAGGAATTCCTGAAACTGTCTTCAGAATCGCGAATTAAAACATGGATCTCGATCAGATACAATGGATACAAGCACTCCATGTCGCATTACAATTTCTTTGAGATATAGGTGTACTAACTTATCGAGCGAGAACCTTTCGTTGATTGAGAGGAAATTGACCCAAATAGCATCATGGTTTACTCTTGTTCTTGAAAGTCCTACTATGAAATCCATTGCTATCTGTTCCCATTTCCATTCTGGAATATCAAGTGGTTTTAATAATCCACTTGGACGTTGATGCTCAGCTTTGACTCGTTGGCACGTATAACATTTACTGACCCATTCAGCTATTTCTTTCTTCATATCTGGCCACCAACAGTTTTCCTTTAAATCTCTGTACATCTTAGTGCTTCCGGGATGAATTGAATATCTAGAATTGTGAGAATTTCGAAAAATTTCTTCTTTTAATTCTGGTACATTAGGTATCCAGATTCTTGAGGCAAATCATAGAATTCCTTTGTCATCTTTCTGACTTGTGATTTTTTCTCCTGTTAAGTTATCATCATATTGATTCATTACTTCCTCTTGGCATCTTCTAATCTTTTCCAACAATTCTGGTTGGAATGTCATGGCATAGTTCATGTTAGTGGATTCTTCAGGAATACGAATTTCAATTTCTAATTTATCAAATTCTTTGGTCAGTTCTTCTGAGGATGTCAATATATTCAATCTTTCCTTTCGACTTAACGCATCTGCTACAACATTTGCTTTACCTAATGATAGTTGATTGACACTTCATAGTCTTTGATCAGTTCTAGCCAACGTCGTTGTCTCATGTTCAGTTCTTTCTGCGTGAAAATATAGTTCAAACTCTTATGATCAGTGTAGATTTCACATTTCTCGCCATAAAGATAATGTCTCCAGAGTTTCAGTGTGAACACAATAGCGGCTAATTCCAGATCATGTGTCGGATATTTTTGTTCATGATGTTTCAGTTGTCTAGAAGCATACGCGATTACGTTGATGTGCTGCATAAGTACACATCGAAGTCCTCGATAGGAAGCATCATTATAAATAACGAAGTCTACTTGATCATCTAGGTAACACAAATACAGGTGCGGTTACAAGTCGATTCTTCAATTCTTAAAAACTTTCTTCACATTTTTCATTTCATACAAACTTTTCATTCTTCCGAGTTAACTTGGTTAATGGCGTAGCTATTTTTGCAAACTCTTTAACAAATCTTCTGTAGTAACCAGCTAATCCCAAGAAACTTCTAACTTCCGTCGGGGTCTTTGGCCTTTCCCAATTTAGAATAGCTTCAATCTTTGCTGGATCGACTAGAATTCCCTCAATACTGATTACATGACCTAGAAATTGTACTTCCTTTACCAGAATTCACATTTCAAAAACTTTGCATAAAATTGTTCCTTCCTCAAGGTTTCCAAAGTGATTCTCAGATGATCTGCATGCTCTCTTTCAGTCTTCGAGTAAATCAAGATGTCATCAATAAATACAATGATAAATTTATCCAAGTACTTTTTGAACACTCTATTCATCAAATCCATGAATGCCGCTGGTGCATTGATCAGTCCAAGTGCCATTACGAGAAATTCGTAGTGTCCGTATCTCGTTCAGAAAGAAGTCTTAGGAATATCTTCCGCCTTGATCTTCAACTGGTGATAACCCGATCTTAAATCGATTTTTGAAAACCATGATGCTCCTTTCAGTTGATCAAATAAATCATCGATCTGTGGAAACATATATTTATTCTTGATAGTTAACTTATTCAGCTCACGATAATTGATACATAGTCGCATACTGCCATCTTTATTCTTCACAAACAATACCTGTGCACCCCATGGGGATACACTAGGCCTTATGATTCCTCTATCCAGAAGATCTTGTAATTTCGTTGCCAGCTCTTTCAACTCAACATGTGTCATTTGATCCAGAGCTTTCAAAACTGGTTCAGTACCTGGTGCCAAGTCGATGGTAAACTCGGTTTCTCGATCCGGAGGTAGTCCTGTAAGTTCATTTGGAAAGATATCGGAAATTCACATACCACGGGAATGTCTTCAATTTTCGGACTTACTTTTTCCGTACCTAATACATAGGCTAAATAATCTTTACATCCTTGGCGTAGCAATCATTTTGTCTGCATCATCGTTAGAAACCTTTGCTTCTATTTCTCGGCTTTAAATGTTACCGTTGCATTTTCTCTAGTTCGTAGATTTACTTTTTATTCGCATAATCGATCTGGGAATTGTTAACGGCTAACCAATCCATTCCTAAAATAACATCAAATTCTCCTAATTTGAAAGGTATCAAGTAAACTGAGAAATGATATCCCGCTATTTCGATATCGCACCCTGGACACACTCGATCTACCATAATTTGATCGTCGTTTCCTAATTTTATAATTAACATTTCGTCCAACCGTTGGACTTCACACTATAACTTATGAATAAATTGTTCAGAAATAAAAGATCTTGTGGCTCTAGAATCAATCAATACTTGTGCATCTACAGAATTCACAGGAAGCATACATGCAATCACATTGAGACTCTGCACAGCTTCTTTCATTGACATATTAAAGGTCCCTGCCCTAGGCTGATTCTGCTCTAGTGGTGGAGGTAATGCCAAAACCCTTGGGATACTGGCTGCCATTGCTGCTCCTCTACAGTCTTTAGCGATATGTCTCTTCCTTCCGCATTGGAAACAAGTGATCTCTATCTTCCCTGTTGGGCATTTCCCAGAGTAGTGTCCCTTCTGCTTCCACTTGAAACACGTGATGTTCAGCTTATTAAAAACCCCTGTATGTTTCTTTCCATATGTTCTACAGTCGGGTATTGGTGGTCTTATGATTCTTTGTTGATTTGGGGCTTGGAGTCGGTTACCCGTCCTCTGATTGCCTTGTTTTGTCCTTCTAAAATTTGCAATTGTCCGGGCTTGAAATCCCGGCGTCCTATTGGAACGGTTCTGAAAACTTCCTGGTCCTTTTTTCCTTTTGGGACACCTCACTTTCTCCTTCAATGATCATGGCCTTCTAAACTACTGCTGTATACGTCGTTAATTCAAACACTGCCACTGTGCTATGAATCCATGGCTTCAATCCCTGTTGGAATCTCTTAGCTCGCTTCTCATCGGTATCTACCTGTTCTGGAACAAACCTAGCCAATTAAGTAAATTTGGCTTCATATTCAGTGACCGATAAATTCCCCTGATTCAATTCTAAGAACTTAATTTCCATCTGGTTCTTCATATAATGGAGAAAATACTTTTATAGAAAAAACTCGGTAATCTACACCGTCTCGTTCTAGTGCTTTCTTAGACTCCCACCAGTAATTAACTTCTCCCTTCAAGAATAATAAGAAAAATCCATCTTCTGATCTGCTTCCACTTTAACCAATGTAAATGCCTTCTCTATCTCCTTTAACCAGGCCCTTTCCTTGGTAGGATCCGCTGTACCTTCAAATTCTGAAGGCTTTATCGACTGAAACTATTTGAAAGTAACAACAGGTACAATTGGTGGTGCTTGTGGATCTGGATGAGGTGGCTGCTATAACATCTGCTGTTGGAATTATTGTTGCTGTTGCTGCATTTTCTGCTGTATCATCACCATTTGCTGTTGCATCAGGTGAAACATTTGGTCCATGTGGTGGTTATTGTTTTGCCCTTCAGTATTATCATTGGATGACTCAGTTCTGGTCTTTTTTTTGTGCCATGTTTCTGATAATAAAACAAATGGTTCTTTTAATAATAATTTATTAAATAGTTGATAATAGATAAGGAAACAATTTGTATGGTATTAGAACAGGGAATTTAAATAGTTGATAATGGAAAGAAAACAATTTGACAGATATCAAGACGAGAAATTAAAATAGTTTAGAACTTAAACAAATCATTTGAAATAATTTTGAAATTTGGAATAATAGATGGTACAATATTGTTTTAAATAACTTAAAACTTGAGATATGGAAAAACTGTAAACAGTAAGGTAAATATAAATGCTATAAAGACTGAAATTTAAAAGAAAAGAAAAAGTTGGAAAAAGTTCATTTTTTATATATATATATATGACACCAACTCCAAGTGTTAGTGCCTTATACAAAAGGTCTACATCCGATCTATCATAGCTACTGTTGCTACATGTCAAAACTAGGTACTACACGTATACAAGCCTAATCATACTATACTATGCTGCCTCTATCTACATATGTCACATATAGCACCACATCTGGCTGACTGACTGATCTCAAAACCCTGGTAGCACACGGTCTATCTCCTGTCGCATCGAATCTAAAACTTTCTCTACCAATCTTATGTCCCGGTAGTACACTGCATCAGTACGAATTTCCTCCTGTCTCAGCTCTCCAACTGTTAGGTCCCGAATTATCATACAAGGGGGGTTGAATACGATAATCACTAAATTAAAAATACTTTTGAATCTTTAGCGGATATAGATTTAGTGCTCGGTTAGTGATTTCGTGTTCTTGAGGTGAATACTGTTTGGAGTAATAAAACAAGAAATACAAGATATACGGGGAAGTATATATTCGTATATAAATCCGCAAGGGGTGTTGCTACACTCCGGTAAATAAATTAACCGGCTACAATCCAAGAACAACAATGTTCCTAGCTTCTACAAAGATCAACAAATTAAATCCTATACAATGATCTATCTTTTGTTTTTCTAAGGATTTAATTACCGGGTAGCGATTATAATACACCCATGAATATATAAGAATTAAATCGGGCATTATAACGTTACTCCGGTGAGAAGTTAAACGGATATACAAAAATCTTTAGCTTCTCTGAAAATCTTTGCTGCTATTTTTCATCTTTCTTTTGGGAGAAAAGATGAAAAGAAAAATCCAATCCAGAAATCTTGAATGCTTTTGCTGCTGTGTAGACTTATATATCAATTAAATGTGTGGCTGAAATTAAACCACACAAAATAATTGACAGTACAATAAATTGTGGCTGAGGATTCTGTGGAGACCAAGATAATTGTTCTATAGCGACCAGAGTGATACAGAGGAGTAGAGTTGTATTTTTCCTTAGCCAAAATTACACTTCTATGGTGACCAAGGGGTGGTACTAGTACATAGTACTTAAAAAAAACCATGTCACCTATATGGCGACTCCAGTATAGCTCTGCTCTGTGGCGACACCAGAGGGAGGGTGATATTGTCTGTGGCGACTTTGTATTATTACTACTACTACAAGTACATGTAGTTGTACTTAACTAAAACTTAACCAAAACAAACATGTACTTGTTCGTTTATCTTTTTTCTTTTGTTTTTCTTGTTTTCCTTTTTCTTTTCTTTTTCGTTTGTTTTTCTTTTCCCTATTTTTGTTCTTTCTTTTGTTTTTCTTTTCTCCCTTTTTACGTTTTTCTTTTTCTTTTTCTTTTCTATTTTTTCTTTTCTTTTAATTTAAATTGTAATTAAATTAATTTATAAAATTAACTTAAATATAACTTATATAAATAAACTAATTTAGATTTATAAAATAAACTTGTTTAAAGTTAAGTTTATTAAATAAATTATGTTAATGTCCTTTAAATAAATTTATTTAAGTTAACAATTAAACTTTGAATTACGCTAATCCCCTGAGCTGTTTAGATGTATCCCCTGTGCATCTCTTCTCGTACTTTAACAGATAAACGTTCAATCCAAGTACGTTCCTCAACTTAACAATTCTTCTAAAAATAATACCCAGATTCCTTTCATGAGCTGTTGACGCTTAGTGCCACTGGTCTGGTTCACAGACGACTAACCCCGATTCAGGTCTCCGTATTATAGCCTTGATTACATTTTTAAGCTTGCCTCAACTTTATTACTTCGAACACTGACTATCAATAAACAATTGTACTTTCACTGGAATCCTTTTTGGTACTTTAGACAACGTCTTCATTGCTACTACAATCTTGAATACTTCATTCAGTGTTCTTTACCGACGCTTGAACATATAAATGAACTCCTGTCAGTGAGTATAACTTCAAGAATGTAGTTGTCTTCTTTAACCTCTATCTATACACTGCCTTCAATTCTTCAGATTCCTATGCTTCATACACTATCTTTCTTTGATCAATGCTAATACACTGAAATCTTCTGCTAGCACTTATACACTGAATCTTTATCATTTCTGAAACCCTGAAAGTCATTAATCTTTATTCTTCACTGAGTCATGATCATATAAATGAGCTTCTTTCAGTGACTCGTAAACATACTTCAATCTTTCTTCTAATCTTTTGATTCCTTGTATTTTCCTTTTCTTCATTTCTTCTAATTTCTTGTGTAGATGTAATATTATAAACCTGTCCTATTCTAGTGTTGTTCTCGTGTTGAGTTATCACGTAACTTTTCATACAGCTACGCAGTCTCACCAACACCAACCTCCTGTGAAGCGTCTCGATAAATCTGCCTGAGCCTCTCTCCCATAATATAATCTGGGTGCAAGGCTCTCACTGGACCAAACTCTCTGCTTTCAAACAAACCAAGGATCTCGTTGCACTGAGCCCTCCACATCTGCATATCCTCCCTCATCCTGGCATACTGATGGTACAGCAATATACGCCGCTCTATGAGGTCTGTCAGTGATCCTCGGGTAGGTAAAGGCATTGGCTGTTCAATAACCTACTCATCCATGAACTCAGCAGGTGGAAAATGGTAGATCCCTGGAACTGGGGCATAGATAGCTATGGGAGCTGGAAATAAAACCGGTGGCACCTGTGGCTCAATCCGCTGAAGATCTGGATGTACATCAGGCTGCTGAAATGGAATCTCTGACTCTAGCTGTTGTACTAGTATCTTTAGCTCTGGCTACTGGAATGGTACATCGAGCTCATCCAACTACAAAAAATCAATCAAGTCAGGTATCTCAAATATTGAAAACTCGAATGGTGGTAGGTCAGGTATCTCAAATATTGGAAACTCGAATGGTGGTAACTGAGGTATCTCCGACTCAAAATACAGGAAAAAGTCTATTGGATCAGGTACCTCTAAAACTAGTGGATCTACAGGGGTTGCTGGTGGCATAGAAACTGGTGGTACAGCTGGTCCAGATACAGTCCTCTCTAACGAAGATGAAGCCATCTGATAAAATAACCATAACACAAGAAAAGGTCATTCCCACTCCTAGAACTTAGAATTTCCCAATTTAAGAAATTAGAGAAACCCTAATATCATTATCCCAATCTTATGTGATCTTCCTATCTTATCTTAACTCTAATGTTTTTATTTTCAGGGGCCAAAACCTAAGCTCTGATGCTAACTGTAACACCCTCCAAATCCGGGGTATAGATATGGGGTATTACTGCCATTAAGTACCTTTCTAAACCTATATAATCATTATATAAATATACAATTACCCCTTTTCTACTACTACTCAGGATCTTTTAAGGTTAAGGTGTGAAAACAAGAACAACTCACCAACTTTATTACAACAACCGAAATAAACCGTCTTACAACCTTTCTTTATTACAAACCAGTTATCTACAAAAATTTTAAACTAAGTTTCTTTTATTCAAACCAAATCTACAACTATTCCTGCTACACCTGCTCGGGCATCTCAAAACTCTCTTATGGTATTGGAATTAGCACCCTTGGTGCCAGAGGTTCCCGTCGTCTGACCCGCTTCTTGACCACTCGGGTACGGATGGGTTTCATCCTCGACTTTTTTTACGATGTTAACAGGCGCTAATAATACACGGAAGTATACGCGTTCACAAGTAGTATAAGATTTAGATCAAATTCGTTCCCACAAAGACTCTTTGGTTAATTTAAGAATATGCACCTATGCAACAATGATATGGTCATTATCCAATGCTAAGACAAATAACAAGTTGAGATTGTTTATAACTAAGAATTAAACTAACAATTATAAACAAGAGAACAAGAATGGTTGAATTAATATATATGACAAACATGGGATCCTAACTTCATTAAATACTTCATTCAATAACCCTTTTGTTTTTAACCTTAACATGTAATGGTGATGACACTAATCAGATAACACGAAACTAGTAAATGCCAACTTTTATTGTACGAATACCCTACTACCAAGCATCCACAAAAGAGATAGAAGTTGAATATACACCAATTATGCTTAGTCCTTATATGTCTATAAGAATTGAAAATATAACCGTTTAATGCGCAAGTTATCTATCGTGATTACATAGGGAAGTAAGATGGTTAAAATTACCTACGAATCATGCATAACAATAACACATGAACCTATGTTAGCATGGCAAGTTCTAAACCTCTATATTCACAGTCACTTCAATAGAGATTAACACGCTATCTTATATGTTAGCTACGCATATAAGACGAATAAGCACAACCAATACTTGGTTATCATACAATCACCATAAACTAAGGTATCGAAACAAATTAACTATAGAAATCCATAAATAAATCCGTTAGAACCCCACGATAACGATTAGTTCATAACCGAACTCATCGTCACCATGGGTTCCAATGAAAGCATGATAATAAACAATATAAGAGTACTAGGGTTCAAAGACAAATCGAAAATGAGCATCAAAGTATCAACTATATTAAAGAAAACAAAAGTCTTCTTCTTCGTAGCCTTCTCGTGCTCTCTAGGTCTTCTTATGGGTCTCCCTGGTCTTCTTCTTCTTAAAAATGTCATTTTATTGGTATATATAGGCTCCAGGATGACCAGGACTTTCAAAATCTTCAATTTTGACTAAAATCAGGATTCTGGGGAAGAAACAGGGTGCGGGCACGCTATTTTCGGGTGCGGCCGCACTGGAATAGTGTTTTCATCGGTGCGGGCGCGCTGGTTCTGGCGCGGCCGCGCTACCATTTTGGAAAAACTCTAACAATTTTTCTTTTGGCCGCAACTTGAGTTCTGCTCGTCAAAATTAGGTGATTCAGCTGTCCACGCGAAGCTAACGAGATTCTCTACAACTTGAGAATGGTCTAGGCTTCCAATTATGATCTTTTTCAGCATAATTCTTTGAAAAGCTTATTTCTTCCTTTAACTGATGCCTGAAATGCACAAACAAAAAAACACATAAAAAATACCAACAACTTGAGTCCAAAACACCTACTTAAGCTTGTAATGAAGTGTTCCAAGTAGATATAAAATCCACTTATCATACCCCCAAACTTGAATTGATACTTGTCCTCAAGAATAAACAGACTCAAAACTATAAAACAAACCTAATGCATGAATGCAACTACGTGAATGCAACTAAATGATAATGTAATCGATCCCCTTAGAATAACCATAACCAAATGAATAAGACAATGCCTCTAAGAATGCAATGACTCAAAATAGAGCTCGAATATATCCCACAAACCAACTCACAAACCAGAAATGTGCCTGTGTGGATGCTTAACAGATATACTCTCGAAACTAGATTAATAACAATAACTTATCTTTCATCAAAACAATCACAAGTTTATAAACAGAATAGACAATAAACGCATAATGACTCATAACACCTTCATCCTACTAGAGTTATACAAGGATTCACTCTATTATTAAACACATAACAAATATGCTTATTTGATCGTGCAATGAATGAGGTCCCAAAAGACTTATACAATAATACCCATGTAGTGAGCGGTAGGTTAGTGGATCCCAGACTATGAAAAGCCTTAGGTCACTAGGCACAAAGTCCCCTAGAACTTAATTGCTCGAGTATTAAAGAGATCACTCTTGATCAATTATGCATAAATACATATTTTTTCTTTTCTTTTCTTTTTTTCTTTTTTCTTTTTTTTTCAACGATTTCTGAATGAGTGTGTTTCGCTCCATCTCATTCAACCCTAGACCACGCATATAAATATGAGCCGGCTACTAGCCATTTGATGCCTAGCCTTACAACAACTAGCAATGAAATCCAAGCTTTTCTCTAGTTTAAAATTCAGTGTTCTTTTGTTATTACGAGAATAGCAAATTCTAAATATATACCAGTGATCAAATCTCAACTAATTAACAAGCATAATTATGATCTAGATCAAAAGCAATCCTATAAGACTTTGCAAAAAAATTCTTCTAGCATGCAAATCAAATTTTTTAAGACTTAAACATCCTTCTATTCATCATCACCACACTCAAATCAACATCAACTTATCAAATAGCATAGTTCATCTTAAGGGATCATGCTAAATATGCATGCAAATGCAACTATATGAAATCACATAAAAAAACAAATAAATATGTCCTATATGAACAATCATGCAACACTACGAATAAAATACAACTATATGTAACATGAATCTATATGAACTATCTGGATTCACACAAACTAATCCTTACATTATCACCCCCAAACTTAAAATTTTCAATGTCCTCATTGAAGGTAATAATAAGGATTTCAGGCATACCTAGTCTTCGGAAAGATCACCCTCCTCGGGTGGAGGATCAGGTGGCCAATCAACCTCGATACCAGTGGCTCGGAAAATAATGCCCAAAGTCTGTGTCAAATCTGCAGCAAAATGACGGTGAATGTCGTACATGGCCTCCGTATGCTTAGTCACTCGCCTGTACTGCTCATCACCGACACCGGTCTTATTAACTACCTGCTGTACATGAGAATAACCCTCTGTAGGCACATGAAGATCCATCCAACCACTCTCTATATCATCAAAAATATATTTTAACCCCTTATCATGGGGTGCACCTAAGAATGAATAACTCAAGTGATCTGACAGTCGGTTGAGCTCAAGTGTGGGAGCTTCTTCAATAGATGGTTCAAAACGTTCCAAAGAAATTTTCAGCTCTGCTAACCCAAGAGAATCGAATGGCATATCCAATATCCTCTTCCACGGAGGTACATTCAAAACCTGCATTTGCTCTGCTCCTTCTTCATCTTCAATACCTGATTCCCCTATTAAGGATCTCTTTAAGATATATGATTTTGGCAATTGCTCAAGTTCCGAATTCACTATAGAATCGACCATCTCTACTTTAAAGCATTCCTCTTTAGCCATGGATAACTTTATTTCCTTGAACAAATTAAAAGTGACCTTTTGATCGTAAACCTTTATCGTAAGCTCTCCTTTTTGCACATCGATCATAGTTCGGCCAGTAGCTAAGAATGGTCTCCCCAAGATAATGGAAATCTCCTTATATTCCTCGAAATCAAGAATTATAAAGTCAGCAGGGAAGATGATTTTATCCACCTTAACCAAGACATCCTCCACTATACCTCGTGGATAAGCGATGGAACGATCAACTAGTTGCAATGACATGTATGTTGATTTCGGATCAGGAAGACCAAGCTTCTTGAAGATAGACAAGTGCATCAGATTGATGCTAACTCCCAAATCACACAAACACTTGTCCAACGACAAGTTTCCGATGGTGTAAGGAATAGTGAAGCTTCCAGGATCTTTAAGCTTCGGAGGCAACTTCTGTTGCAGCACATCACTGCATTCCTCCGTAAGAGCAACGGTCTCTAGGTCATCGAGCTTCCCTTTCCGAGAGAGAATACCTTTCATAAATATCGTATAGCTAGGCATCTGTTCAAGAGCTTCAGAGAAAGGTATGTTGTTATGAAGTTTCTTGATCATCTCCAGAAACTTAGCAAATTGCTTATCCAACTTCTGCTTCTGCAGCCTTTTAGGAAAAGGAGGTGGAGGATAGACCTGTTTCTCCCCTGTATTACCCTCAGGAGGAGTGTGTTCCATAATTTTCTTTCTTGATTCCACTTCTGCTTCCTTCTGCACATCTTCTTCAGCCAAAACTCCATATTCTGGAACTTGAGATTTTTCAGGGCTTGCAACCTTCCTAGAGCTCAATATAATTGCCTTAACATGCTCTTCTGCTTCCCTCTTGCCTGGAACTTTTGTATCACTGGAAAGTATTTCTGGTAGTCGATTCAATAAAGTGTTAGCAATTTGTCCTATCTGGTTCTCCAGAGTCTTGATGGAAACAGCCTAGCTTTGGCATATAAGAGCCTAGTTTTTGCACATAAGCCTCAACTCCTCCAATTCAGATTTTTCATTCCAAGATTGACCTGCATCATGAGTTTGTCGTTGAAGTTGGAGTTGTTTTCTTGGTGCATATTGTTGCTGAAAACCAGAAGGATTAAATTGATTGGATCCACACTGCTGATAAGGCTGTTGTACCACATTCTGATTATTGCTCCAGCTGAAGTTAGGATGATTCCAGTTGTCAAGAAGACAAGTGTTTGGAACTGGTTGTTACGATCTCTGAAAGTTGAACATAAACTGAACCGATTCACTAGATATAGCGCATTGCTCCGTCACATGCGAACCTGCACAAAGCTCACAAACACTCGTCCTCTAATGAACTCGATAGTTAGCCAGCGAATTGATATTTATAGACAACGCCTTTAGTTTAGCAGTGATAGCCGTAGCTGTATTCACTTTAATAATTCTTGCTACCTTGCTCTGTGGCAATCTCTAGGTTGGATACTGATATTCATTAGCAGCCATCAGTTCAATTAGATCATAAGCTTCATCGTAGCTCTTACCCCATAAGGCTCCACCTAATGCTGCATCGAGCATGGGTCTGGACTGTGCTCCCAAACCATTATAATAACAATTAATGATCATCCTGTCAAGCATTCCATGATGAGGACACTTCCTAAGCATCTCCTTGTAGTGCTCCCAAGCTTCATATAAAGATTGTCCTGATTGTTGTGAAAATTGAGTAAGAGCATTCCTGGTTACAGCTGTCTTTGCCATAGGGAAGAATTTAGTGAGAAACTTTTGAGCAAGATCTTCCCAAGTAGTAATCGAACCAGCTGGTAGAGAGTGTAGCCAACTCTTAGCCTTATCCCTCAGAGAGAATATGATTAGTCTCAGCTTCACAGCATCTTCAGAAACACCATTGAACTTGAAGGTATCTCAGATCTCAATGAAATCCCTAATATACATATTGGGATCTTCCATTGGAGAACCCCCAAACTGGATTGAATTCTGCACCCATTGAATCATGCTACACTTGATTTCAAAAGTATTAGCCGAGATGGATGGTCTGACAATGCTAGACAGAATGTCATTGATCTTTGGTTAAGAATAATCTATCAAAGCCTTCAAATTCGCTGCTGGTTCTCCCATTGCAACAAAAACTTCTTCTTCAACTTTTTCCTCAATAAAGACACGAGATTGAGAACGCCTTCGCATACACGCTCTCTAGAGTACCTAAAACAAAAAAAGTACCCGTGTAAGTAAAATATCTGAGTCACTGAACTTTAACGATCACAGATGACAAGTACATAAATAAACAATTAACAACACCGAGTCCCCAGTAGCAGCGCCAAAAACTTGTTAGGACGTTAACATGCCCTAATAATACACGTAAGTATACGCATTCGCAAGTAGTATAAGATTTAGATCAAATTCGTTCCCACAGAGGCTCTTTGGTTAATTTAAGAATATGCACCAATGCAACAATGATATGGTTATTATCCAATGCTAAGACAAATAACAAGTTGAGATTGTTTATAACTAAGAATTAAACTAACAATTATAACTAAGAGAACAAGAATGGTTGAATTAATATGTTAGATAT
Source organism: Apium graveolens (assembly GCF_009905375.1). Taxonomy (NCBI): domain Eukaryota; kingdom Viridiplantae; phylum Streptophyta; class Magnoliopsida; order Apiales; family Apiaceae; genus Apium; species Apium graveolens. The sequence continues at coordinate 216,798,037 of NC_133651.1, read as the reverse complement.
ATTTGATAATGTCATGGCTAATATGTTTTATGTTTAGATTTCAGATCTTATTTGAACAGAACAAATCAGTACTTAACTGATCAGTACTTATACTGGAAGTCAGAACTTAAGGTACTGGAAGTCAGAACTTAAGGGATATCAGTACTTATGTTATCAGGAGATAGATATCAGAACTTAAGTGCTGAAGGACGATCAGATAAGGACAGTAGCTGATTAAAGTTAAGAAGATCAAGATAAACATAAGAAGAGATATGCATGAAGAAGGAATTCCGTGAAGAATGGAATACTTGGAATAGAAGATATCTGATTGATATATTTTAGGAAGCAGAATTATATTCCATATCAATTAGCGAATATCTTGTAACTGTGTAGTATATAAACACAGAAATAGAGTTTACACTAGAGGTGTTATCATTATCGAGAATATTATTTATTATAACTCTAGAAGCTCTCGTGATATTTTGTTCATCACTGAGAGATAACAGTTCCAGATTGTAACAGAGTTTATTGTTTAAATAAAGTTTGTTTTCTGTTACATAAGTTCTTGAAGTTTGATTTGATTGTAATAAACACTGTATTCACCCCCTCTACAGTGAAAGTGTGACCTAACAAGTGGTATCAGAGCTAACTGTTAACACACATACAGTTAAAGATCCAAACACAATCATGTCTGACACAGAAACTCCAACTAAGCCTACCAAAACTGAGGAATCATCAAAGATATCAACTCAGAGTCGATATGAGACTATCAGAGTTCCCATATTGAGACCATCTGAATATCCCATATGGAAGGTAAGGATGACCATGTTTCTGGAAGCAACAGATCCAGAATACCTTGATAGAATCAGGGAAGGGCCTCACAAACCTACCAAGCTCGCTGTTGTAGTTGCAGGTGAAGCAGCAATGACCGTACCAAAGGAAAAGACTGATTACACTGCTGAAGATATAGCATCTATTGCTAAGGATGCCAAGGTACGTCACTTATTGCATAGTGCCATTGATAATGTAATGTCAAACAGGGTAATCAACTGCAAGACTGCTAAGGAGATATGGGATGCACTGGAGACAAGGTGTCAAGGAACTGAAACAGTTAAGAAGAACAGGAAGACAATACTCACTCAAGAGTATGAACACTTTGACTCTAGGACTAATGAGTCATTGACTGATGTATATGATAGATTTGTCAAACTCTTGAATGACTTGTCATTAGTAAATAAGGAGTATGATCTTGAAGATACAAACCTCAAATTCCTGTTAGCTCTTCCTGAATGTTGGGATTTGAAGGCAACAACAATAAGAGACAACTACAATCTTGATGAAACAACTCTTGATGAAATCTATGGAATGCTCAAGACCCATGAACTTGAGATGGAACAAAGAAGCAAGAGAAAAGGAGGAAAGTCAAGGACAGTTGCTCTCAAGGTTGAAGAGGAATCCCCCAAACCACCTTCCTCAAAGAAAGATAAGGGTAAAGCTCTTATCATAAAATCTGATACTGAGTCATCAAGTTCTGAGAGTGATGATGACTCAGATTCTGAAAGCTTGCCTGAAACTGATGCTGATGAGGAGATGATGAAGCTGTGTGCTCTTATGGTGAAAGGAATCACAAAGATTGCATACAGGAAGTTCAGGAAGGGAAAGATGTTTTCCAGGAAAGGCATAAGTTCTGATAAGAAGAATTTCAGAAGATCTGAAGGAAAAGGAGGAAAGTCTGACAGAGGAGATTACGCTAATGTTAAATGTTATAATTGTGGTGAGAAAGGCCACATATCTCCTGATTGCAAGAAGACCAAGAATGACAAAGGCAAAGCTCTTGTCACAAAGCAGAAAAGCTGGACAGACACCTCAGACTCTGAAAGTGAGGAGAACTATGCATTGATGGCAAATGCTGATAAATCAAGTTCTGAGAGCAGTTCTGAAGCTGCTGAAACAAAGGTACCTCAGACTACTTATGCTTTTCATACTGATGATATTGATGAGTTGAGAAGATATCTTAAAACCATGTTTGTTAGTTATAGAGATCAAACTTTAACATGTGAAAGATTAACTTCTGAAAATCTTGCTTTTAAGAAAAGAAATGATTTCTTAGAAAAAGAGTTAGTCATGTTTCATCAAACTCAGCAGGATAGAGATAATGCTTTTTATATTAGGGATGAAGTGCTAAAAATGAATGAATCTCTAAAAACTGAGTTAGAAAAGGAGAGAGAGATTATCAGAACTTGGACTAACTCTGGCAAAACAACTCAAAATTTGCTAAGCAGTGGAAACTGGAAAGAGGGTTTAGGCTATGGAGTAAATGAAAAAGGAACTGTAGAAATTAAGCCTGTTGATAAGCAAAAGCCGAAGTTAAAACCTGTTAAGTTTGTAACTGAAAAATCCGAAAATGAGAAATCAGAAGTTAAAAAGGAATTAGCTTCTGACAAACTAAAACAGGAAAAGACAGCTGAAGTTAACATAGGCTTAATGACGAAGAAGCAGCTTAAGCATAAGCTGAAAGATGTTAAGGATGCAAACAAGGTAAAATCACCTAGGAAAAACAGGAATGGAAAGGAAGGTGTGAATAAAAGCAATAACTATAAATCTGTTCCTGATGCTCCTAGGAAATCATGTCATAACTGTGGAAGTTCTAACCATCTGGCTTCTTTTTGCAGGAAGAATAAGAATATTAACTCCTTATCTACAAAGTCAGGAGTTAAGAGTCAGTCTGTTAGATACAAACCACAAAATCCTTGTTTTCATTGTGGTAGTTTATGGCATTCCATTTATACTTGTAAGGAATATCATAGTTTGTACTATGATTATTATCAAATAAAACCTTTTTTAAAGAAAGTTTCTGTTGTTCCTTCTAGTATAAGGTCTGATAAGAAAACTGTTAACATAAAATCTGATGTTAAATCCGCTGCAAATGTTAACAAACCTAAAAAGGCCAAAGGATCCAAGCAAGTCTGGGTCCTTAAAACTAATAATTAGTGGTCTTTTTGATTGCAGGGCAACAGGAAAAATATTCTAGTTCTGGACAGTGGATGTTCAGGACATATGACTGGAAATAAGGCCCTGCTATCAGACTTTGTGGAGAAAGCTGGCCCAAGTGTTTCTTATGGAGATGGCAACATTGGAAAAACCTTGGGATATGGCAATATCAATCTTGGGAATGTCATTATTAAAGATGTAGCTCTGGTCTCAGGACTTAAACACAACTTACTGAGTATAAGTCAAATCTGTGACAGAGGTTATCATGTTGATTTCTTTGCAGAACATTGCGAAATAGTTAGTAAATCTAAAGGAAAAATTGTTCTGAAGGGATTCAGGTGTGGTAACATTTATGAAGCTAAGCTTTCAACAAGTTCTGATGGTTCTGCAATCTGTTTAGTGAGTAGAGCCTCAACTGAAGAAAGCTGGAATTGGCACAAGAAACTCTCTCATTTAAACTTCAACAAGATAAATGAACTGATCAAGAAAGATCTTGTGAGAGGACTGCCAAAATCAGTGTTTGTTCCTGATGGTCCTTGTGACTCATGTCAGAAGGCTAAACAAAGAAAATCTTCGTTCAAGAGCAAGACTGAATCATCAATTCTTGAGCCTTACTATCTACTTCATGTTGATCTATTTGGTCCAGTGAATGTCATGTCTATTGCAAAGAAGAAATATGCGTTGGTCATAGTAGATGAGTTCACCAGATACACATGGGTGTATTTCTTGCACACAAAAAGTGAAACTGCATCTATCCTGATTGATCATGTCAAACATCTGGATAAATTGATCAAAGATTCTGTGAAAATTTTGAGGAGTGATAATGGCACTGAATTCAAGAATTTGATAATGGAAGAGTTCTGCAAAAATCATGGAATAAAGCAGGAATTTTCTGCTCCTGGAACTCCACAGCAAAATGGAGTTGTTGAAAGGAAGAATAGAACTCTAATTGAAGCTGCACGAACAATGCTTGAAGAAGCAAAGCTTCCAACCTATTTCTGGGCTGAAGCTGTGCAGACTGCTTGTTTTACTCAAAATGCAACACTCATTAACAAGCATGGAAAAACACCATATGAGATGATGAAGAACAAGAAGCCAAATCTCAAATACTTTCATGTATTTGGATGTAAGTGTTTTGTTCTCAAGACTCATCCTGAACAGCTATCCAAGTTTGATCTAAAAGCTGATGAGGGAATCTTTGTAGGATATCCACTTTCTACAAAAGCCTTCAGAGTCTATAATTTGAGAACAAAAGTGGTCATGGAATCTATCAATGTCTCTTTTGATGACAAGAAGATCACTGGACTTGAAGATTGCATTGATCATAATAAGCTGAGATTTGAAAATGAAGATTCATATTCTGATACCTCAAGTCCTGACAGTCTAAGTCCTGATACTGTAAATTCTGATGGATTAAACTCTGATGTTATTGAAACTGTGGTGACTACGTCAAAGGAAGATGCACCACTGCAGGGGGAGCATACTCAAGATTTTATCACATCTCAAGAAGCATCAGAACATACATCTGGCTCGTCAAATTCTGATTCGTCAAGTTCTGATAAGCCAAGTACTGACAGTGCTGAAAATCTAAATACTGAAGGATCCAACTCAGAGAGCATAGTTTCAGGGGGAGCATCAGAAAATGAAATCGAAGACAGCATGAATTATGGGGGAGCATCCAGTTCTAGAGAAAATCTTCCATCTGCAAGAAAGTGGACAAAATCACATACACCTGATTTAATAATTGGAAATCCTGAGGCAGGTGTCAGAACTAGAACAGGTACTTCGAATGAATGTCTTTACAATTCTTTTCTCTCTCAGACTGAGCCAAAGAAAGTGGAAGAAGCTCTTCAAGATGCTGATTGGGTGCAAGCAATGCAGGAAGAGTTGAATGAATTTGAAAGAAACAAAGTCTGGACCTTAGTGCCAAGACCCAAGAATAGATCGGTTGTTGGTACAAAGTGGGTATTCAGAAACAAAACTGACAGTGATGGCATAATTGTAAGGAACAAGGCAAGGCTGGTTGCAAAAGGATATTCTCAACAGGAGGGAATTGACTATGATGAAACATTTGCTCCAGTTGCTAGGTTAGAAGCCATAAGGATATTCATGGCTTATGCTGCTCACAAAAAGTTTACTGTCTTTCAAATGGATGTGAAAAGTGCTTTTCTCAATGGAGAATTGGAAGAGGAAGTATATGTTGAACAACCTCCAGGCTTTGTAGATTCCAAACATCCAGATTATGTCTACAGGCTTGATAAAGCACTTTATGGACTTAAGCAAGCTCCTAGAGCATGGTATGAGACTTTAGCTCAGTTTCTTCTGGAAAGTGGATTCAACAGAGGAACTATTGACAAAACATTGTTCTATCTCAACCATGGCAAGGACTTACTTTTGATCCAGATTTATGTTGATGATATCATTTTTGGGTCTCCAAATGCCAAACTTTGCAAAAAGTTTGCCAATCTAATGCAGTCAAGATATCAGATGAGTATGATGGGAGAACTTAGTTATTTTCTGGGCCTTCAAGTCAAGCAGAGTGAAGAAGGAACTTTTATTTGTCAATCTAAGTACACCAGAAACTTGCTGAAAAAATTTGGAATGCAAGACTGTTCAAGTGCATCCACTCCCATGGCCACTGCAACAAAACTGGATAAGGATACTGGTAATTCAGTAGATATTACTGATTACAGAGGTATGATTGGCTCACTTCTCTATCTAACTGCTAGTAGACCAGATATCATGTTTGCTACCTGTCTTTGTGCAAGATTTCAAGCAGATCCAAGAGAACCTCACTTAACAGCTGTAAAAAGAATCTTTAAGTATCTTAAAGGAACAGCTGATCTAGGATTATGGTATCCTAGAGAATCAGATTTTAAATTAATAGGTTACTCAGATGCAGATTTTGCAGGTTGCAAAATTGACAGGAAAAGCACAAGTGGAAGCTGCCAATTTCTTGGAGGCAGATTGGTTTCTTGGTATAGCAAGAAACAAAAGTCAATTTCCACATCAACTGCAGAAGCAGAGTATATTGCTGCAGGAAGCTGCTGTGCACAGATTCTCTGGATGAAGAATCAGTTACTGGATTATGGGTTAACATATTTCAAAATCCCTATTTACTGTGATAATCAAAGTGCTATTGCTATGACAGGTAATCCAGTTCAACACTCTATGACAAAGCACATCAGCATCAGGTACCATTTCATCAGGGAACATGTGGATGAAGGTACAGTGGAATTGCATTTTGTTCCCACAGATCAACAAGTAGCAGATATCTTCACAAAACCACTGTGTGAAGCTACCTTTTCAAAATTGGTAAATGAACTTGGAATGATTTCAGGTTCTTTCTCTAAATCTGCTTAAACTTGTTCTATGTTATCAGACTTTATGATCAGTATTTACAGAATTAATCTCTTTGTATATTCTGTGCATTAATTGATAAATGTCTTCAAGTACTGACTGTTGTCTGATATATGTGTCTAAACTCTGATAAGTGATATGTCTGTTTCAGTAACTCTTCTATCCTATGAGGATAACTGTGCTAGATACTGACCTACTAGTCTTCAATAAACAAATGATCCCATGAAAGAAGTAGTTATTTCTGTGGAAATCTTATGACACAAGCAAATTCTGATAACTGAGCTTAGTTAAGTTTACTTTGTATATCTTATTACTAAGTCACAAATTAGAATAATGCTACTCATCTGTTTAAGTTCTGATTCTAGTAAAACTGCTGAATGTACTAAGTGCTGATAAACCTCACTTATCAAAAGAAGAAGAACAATAATCAAAGAATAATATCAGGTACTCCTTTGAGATCTAGAGTAAAAATGTGAAAGGGACGACCCAAGTGCATTGCTGGTATTAAGTAAATATGCATTAGAAAAGCAAAATATTTTCTTGGTGACTTTTCACACTCTATGATTACTGGAGAAATACTCTGATAATAGCATAAATTCTAATAAACAGTCGTGACTCACTTACACTGAGAAGCCTCTGTAAAATAGAATTTCAAAAGATGCATAAAATTAGCACAAAAACAGTAGAGGTGAACTCATGCATGAACTCATTTATCAGTAGGTTTCAGGATAATGACAGATCTTTAGCAAAATTTTAATTATGACTTATTTCTAAGATGTACTGAAGTAGATCAGACTTTACTCTTTGTCTGTTATTTAGCTTAATGCACACACACATCACTCCATATGAATGATGAAATTTCTGTGGTGGTCTATGTTATTTTAGATAAACAGTCATTGTGTCACTTCTGCACAAATTCTGAGGACAAGTTCTAGTTACACGTTCTGATGATTAATTTCTGACGTTCATAACTAAGAACTTGTATGAGTATTTACTAAGATAGATATTCCTTGTTCGAGTTAAGACATTATGTTCTGATGACTGTTAAGTTCTGGTATAGGTCTAAGTTCTGATTTTTCAGTCTAACCCTTTACTTAACTTATCTGTGAGTAAAATTTGGTAACAGTCTCAGATTAATTTCGAAATGTTGAAGTGGAAGATTAATAGTCTATGTTTAAAACATAATGGCACTCGTCCTTGAACAGTTCACTCTTGTTCCATGTGCACATTCCTTTTCCAATGACTGTTATTCTTTTTCAAAGTCTAGGGAGACGAGGTAGATTTAATTCTACCTGTCTGCATTCAATATCTTCGCGTCTCCTTGTATTCTCTTGCCTATATAAGTAGCCACTTCACATCAGTCTTTCCATCAAATTCTTCTCACACACTTATCTTCATACTTCTTCTTTCAAAAACACCATGGTCAGATACAACATGTTTTTGAACTACCAAAACTTCAATATGGAGCTAAGTTGTGCCGAGTGGCAGCAGGAGTGGCATGTAACTGCCATTCCTGAAGAGATATGGGGCTCTGTCCCACAGGCGGTGCTGAACCAACTTCTGTTCTTCGAGATGGACTACCAGCTTCATCTTGATCGATTGGAGGCGGAACGGCGGGAAGCTATCCGTCAGCAAGAGCGAATCATTCGACTCGCCATCTTGTTTGTCGAAGATAGGAAGAGGAAGATGACTTAATCTCGTCTTCTTCCTGTTCTTCTTCATCCTCAGCTTTGTCAGGCTTCTTAGCTAGGACTAAAGCTGTTGACGTTAGGATTAGAAGCTTAGGGAAAATCTTGTATTGATGTAATTTCTATTTCATTTATGTATTGACTTGATATATTAATGAAAACTGTTTTTACTTCAAGATTTTGTCTCTGAGTTATTTTATCTTGTGTTGTTAAATCCTGCTTGATATTCTGATGACCATTTAAATTTTGTCTTAAGTTCTGATTTAAGTTCTGATTCTTTGTCAGCACTTATTCATCGAAATTATCTCGGTCATTTTTAACATGATTCATTTTCAGAATATTAATGTTGCAGTGCAAAATAACCAATCAGTGATAACGGGTTAAAATTTGAATTGTTTCCCTTGATAAATGGAACAGTTTTTCCTTGAAACTCGGCAAATGGGTAAGTATTGATTACTGTTTTCTCGAGCCCAGTAACTATCCGTTATTACTGCATGTCTGACAGGTGTCCAATGGTAATATTTCTTTTGTATAAGTACAGCAGAGAGAAGATTTCTTTAATCTTTTTAATTTCTTCATCTTCTATCTCTCTTCTTACTTTTACTCTCCTTCACTTTACTATTTCCGTTGTTTTCATACAGATATTATCTCAAACACCTAATAGGCATACTTGAATTTCAATATTTTTCACATGGCACCAAAGGATTTAATCATTGATGGAGCAAAGTTTGTTCCAAACAACTATGCTGCAATTCTTGATCATGCTGACGCTCCATCTGAATTGCATTTTGTGCAAGATCTTCTTGCACATAGTGAGGTTGGGTACGCCTTAACTCAGCCTGAATTATTTTCAAGTCAACAAGTTCTGCGGTTCTGGAGGACTGGAATTTTTGATGATGGTGGTAAACGAGGAACTCCCAGTATTATCTTCCAAGTGGGTGATTCTTCCTATGTAGTCACTCCTGGTACAGTACGAAGAGCATTACATCTTCCAGAAGATTGTACCTTCTCTATACCAGAGGAATCAGAACTTCGGGGGTTAATGACTGATTTGGGATATGAACAGAGTCTGACGAAACTTGGACAGTTGAAACGGGCTCATATCAGAAGAGAATGGAGTTTCTTCTTCGATTGCATCACCAAGGCTTTTGGGAACAAATGTTCTAATTATGATGCTATCCCAATTCTGAGTCAGCACATCGGGTATGCTATTATCCATCAAACTCATTTTGATTTTGCAACTGGAATAATTGGTTTTATTGGGGATAGGATGACAGAGGATCGAGATGTTGTTTATTTTGCTAGATTCTGTCAACTTATTTATACGTATTGTACTGCTGAACCCCAGTTAGTCAGCACTCAAACCCCACCTTTTAAGGTTGCAAAAAGGTACTTTAACGACCTGATAAATGCTGACACAAAGAAATCAATGGTGAGACAATTACAGATTCCTCAGTCTGTGAAACAGATTCTGGTAAATGCTGATCCAGCTACTTACAAATCTGTTTACTCAAATGTTCAACCAACTCACCATAACCAAAATCCATCAACCTCAGTCCCTACCTCTCATTCTACTCAACCTACCCTCAGAACTTATCTCAAATCATATCTCTCCACTTCACAGACTGCTCAACCTTCTTCTTCAGCACCTACTGTGAAGCCTACATCCTCTAAGCCAAAGAGAACAAAGACTGTTCCTCAAACATCTCCAAAGAAGAGGAGGATTACTTTGAGAGATGAAACAGATTCTGAAGATCAGGTTCCTTCTTCAGAACCTATGATTTATGCAGCTGAGAAGGCAACTTCTCAGAAGGATTCTGTAATTGGGAGTTCTAGGCTTCTCAAGAGGCTTAGACGTATGACTGTTCCTGCAACTCCAAAGGAATCCAAATCAACAAGGAAGTACAAGAAACAGAGGGCACAGAGGCCAGTTTCAGATGATGAGGAGGAAGCAGCTAAGGAAGGGGATCAGGAATCTCTGATCTCACAAGACAAGGAATTTGCTCCAGTCACTTCTTCTCCATCAACTCCATTTCAGGAACCTGTATCTGACAAGGCTAATTTACCTTCTTTATCTCTTGTTGATCCAGGCACAAGTGCTGAAATTGATATTCAGAACTTGGTTGTGCCTGAAATACTTTTCTTAGAAGCTCCAACAGCAAATAATCCTTCCACAACACCTGTTACTGATGCTGTTCAAACTCCTGAGTTATCACTAACACCTTCTCTGCATCAAGATGATGATCAGATTTTAGGTGAGCATCAGGATATGGCTGTTGATCAGAACTTAGTATCAGATCAGCAATTAGAGGATGTTGAAGCCTCCATTGCTACTCATACAGTTGTCTTATCAGAAGATACTGATTCTTTAAGTTCTGATGCTGCAAATGTTGGAGATACTGGTGAAGCTGCTACAACTGTAGATGCTGATGCAGCAGGTCCTTCAGGACATACTCCTCCACTGACTCTTCCTAAGTCTGAACTGCTAAAGGAGTTTGTTATCAGGGATGCACCAGTACCTTGGAGTGAAACTCCTGCAGGACAGGAGTGGACTAAGGAATGGAACTCAGTTTCATGTGTTCCAAATGCTTTACATCTTGCTGAGCACTTGACTAAAGCTGATGAAATGTTAAATTCTGATGATTTTAAAACCCAGCTTAGAGTCACTGCATTGAGTACTAAACATCTACAAGGTCTTCATTCCAACACTCATGCAGAGCTACACAAGATTCAGGAGAACTTTATTAAACAGGAACAAGTTTGGAAACTTGATAAGAAAAAGTTCTTCCAACCTACCATTGACAGGGTTGCTTATATTGAGAAAACTCAAGAGAAGCAACAAGCTCAGATTGATCAAATTCTGACAAATCAAGCTTCTCAGCAATCGCAACTTACTGAAATCCAGACCTCAGTGGAACTACTTATCTCTCTTTTATTACCTGCTGATGCCAAAAAGGGGGAGAAGGTAATTAAGTCCAAATGCAAAACCAACAAGTCACTGCAAGGACAGGATGATGGAAAAGATGACCAAGGAAACTCTGGAATGGGTAGTGGTCATAGTCAAGGTAGAAGATTTACATCAAGACAAGCTAGTCACAGAACAAGTTCTGATACTGGGAAAAGAATAAGTTCTGCTGCTGGTAAAAGGATAAGTTCTGATGAACTTCTAGATCTTGATGAGGAAATGTCAAGACAGTTATTTCTTCAAGAAAATCCAGGGATGGACTTGGAAAGTTTAAAGGAAGAAGAAGCCAGACTTAAATCAGAGAAAGTCACATCTAAATCTGAAGCTTCTGGTAAAAAGTTACTTCCAAAACCTAAAGGCATTGTGATCAAAGAGAGGATACATACTGAAGAAACTTTGGCTAGATCACAACCACAGATAGATCCAAGATCCAAGGGTAAAGAAAAGGTTGGTGAACCTATCAAGCTTTATGTACCTCCTGAGGAAGAAGAAATTACTGATGGAAAACATAATCTTGCTCTGACTTCAAGAAAAATTCTTAAAACAACCTCTGACATGGCTCAAGTTGTTCAGAGTCAAGAAATTGTAAGTTCTGATATTCAGAAGAAGCAAGTAACCTCTGACAGTGCTCAAGTTAACTTGATATCAGAAGATAAATCTAAAACACTCCTACCAGGATTCACTAAAGCAAAACAGACTCAATCTTTGAAGACTACTTTAAGTGGTTTTGAAGCAAGAGTAGTTACTGGAAATGAAGCTAGAGATAAAACTGGATTGGGAAGTGCTGATGAAAGAAGAGTACACAACACTACTGATGATCCAACTTCCTTGAGTGAACCAGGTATTGGAGCAACTCCTGAGAGATTGAATCAACTAGAATCTGTACAGATGGTTTACCATACCTACTTGAAAGAATACATCATGTTGTATTTCATGACAGATGGTAGGGTTTATCATATAAGACAAAATGCCATTCCATTGAAGTATTTTGAAGAATTGGAGCATGTATTATTCTTACTTCAAGTGGATGACAGAATAACAGAGACTGCTGCAAACTACTTAAAGGAACAGATTCAGAGACAGAAAAGACTTTATTCTGTTAAGTCTGACAGCAGATATGTTCCAAAGTACAGAAATCACAATGGTGATATTGTTGATATGAAGCCTAATACTGCACAGATCAGAACATATCTTGGTATTAAGGGGCTTGAATTCAATCTAGAGTCTAACAAAGCTTATGTCATAAGACTAGATCGGGAGTTGAGAAAAGCAAAGATTAATGATCTCAGAGCTGCAATATTTCAAACTGGTGAAGATACTGCAGAGCTTAAAGATGTCAAACGGAGAATGATTGATGAACTCAGATATGCTGAGAAATGTTTGTTGAAGAATTATCTCAGAACAACTCCTGACATCAGAGAGATCGGAAAATGATGAAGCCAAGTCGAAGATCTACAACTGCTTAAATTCTGATATTTATACAGGTTGAAGTTGTTATCAGAAGTTGAATTGGTAAAAACTTTAAGGACTGTAAGTTGTAGTTATCTTGTCTATTTCTCATGCATTTGTACTTAATGTTTTTGACATCATCAAATATCTGTTAAACTTGTATATTTTGTTAATTTACAAGTTGGGGGAGATTGTTAGATATATTTGATAATGTCATGGCTAATATGTTTTATGTTTAGATTTCAGATCTTATTTGAACAGAACAAATCAGTACTTAACTGATCAGTACTTATACTGGAAGTCAGAACTTAAGGTACTGGAAGTCAGAACTTAAGGGATATCAGTACTTATGTTATCAGGAGATAGATATCAGAACTTAAGTGCTGAAGGACGATCAGATAAGGACAGTAGCTGATTAAAGTTAAGAAGATCAAGATAAACATAAGAAGAGATATGCATGAAGAAGGAATTCCGTGAAGAATGGAATACTTGGAATAGAAGATATCTGATTGATATATTTTAGGAAGCAGAATTATATTCCATATCAATTAGCGAATATCTTGTAACTGTGTAGTATATAAACACAGAAATAGAGTTTACACTAGAGGTGTTATCATTATCGAGAATATTATTTATTATAACTCTAGAAGCTCTCGTGATATTTTGTTCATCACTGAGAGATAACAGTTCCAGATTGTAACAGAGTTTATTGTTTAAATAAAGTTTGTTTTCTGTTACATAAGTTCTTGAAGTTTGATTTGATTGTAATAAACACTGTATTCGCCCCCTCTACAGTGAAAGTGTGACCTAACATAATATATATGACAAACATGGGATCCTAACTTCATTTAATATTTCATTCAGTAGCCTTTTTGTTCTTAACCTTAGCATGTAATGGTGATGACACTAATTAGATAGCACAAACTAGTAAATGCCAACTTTCAATGTACGAATACCCTACTACCAAGCATCCACAAAAGAGATAGAAGTTGAATATATACCAATTATGCTTAGTCCTTATATGTCTATAAAAATTGAAAACATAACGGTTTAATGCACAAGTTATCTATCATGATTATATAGGGAAAGTAAGATGTTAAATTTACCTATGAATCATGAATTATAATAACACATGAACCTATGCTAGCATGGAAAGTTCTAAACCTCTATATTCATTGTAACTTTAATAGAGATTAATATGCTATCTTATATGTTAGCTACACATATAAGACGAATAAGCAAAACCAATACTAGGTTATCATATAATCACCACACACTAAGGTTTCTAAATAAATTAACTATAGAAATCTATAAGTAAATCCGTTAGAACCCCACAATAATGATTAGTTCATAACGAACTCATTGTCACTATGGGTTCCAATGAAAGCATGATAATAAACAACATAAGAGTACTAGGGTTCAAAGACAAATCGAAAACGAGCATCCAAGTATCAACTATATTAAAGAAAACAAAATTCTTCTTCTCTATAGCCTTCTCGTGCTCTTAGGTCTTCTTATGGCTCTCCCCGGTCTTTTTCTTGTTAAAAATGTCTTTTTATTGGTATATATAGGCTCCAGGATGACCATGACTCTCAAATCTTCAATTTCGATTATAATCAGGATTCTGGGCCAGAAACAGGGCCCAGAATAGTGTTTTCAGCGGCGCAGGCACGCTGGTTCAGGCGTGGCCGCGCTGACATTCTGGAAAAATTCTAACAATTCTTCTTTTGGCCGATCTTGAGTTCTGCTTGTTAGAATTAGGCGATTTAACTGCCCACGCGAAGCTAACGAGATTCTCTTTAACTTGAAAATGGCCTAGACTTCTAATTCTGATCTTTTATCAGTATAATTCTTTGAAAAGCTTATTTCTTCATTTAACTGATGCCTGAAATGCACAAACACAAAAACAAATCAAAAATACCAATAACTTAAGTCCAAAACACCAACTTAAGCTTGTAATGAAGCGTTCCAAGTAGATATAAAATCCACTTTTTAACTTTAACTGAAAAATAAAGGTGAATAACAATAATATGGGTGAGCCAAAATTGCTCAACAAGCTTGCAACATTTATATATATAGTGTAAAGAAAATGTTAAGTGAACCGGTAATCTGATTGTTCGAGCAACCACATGTCTCTGCAGGGAATAATGAAGGCCACTATCGACGAGTATCAAATGAATTAGACTGGACATAAAAACCAACATATGCACTATAACCTGCTGATCAGTCAGGATATAGTGCGGATCTATATCCAACTGTATAGACCCATCAACATATAGGGTACCCAGGCACTATGGCCTAATAATCAAGGGTCTGGATCATACCCATCCCGTATCATAACCTTCCAGTCCATAGATTAGCATCCAGAACAATCAGTATGCTTTTGATGTATCCTAACATCGGAATATCAAAGTATATATGTATATGTGTGTATATAAATATTGGAATATGAATAGAGGAGTCAATGAATTAGGAGGAATCAGGAATCGAAATGAAATAGGAATAAGGAAGAAACAATCGTGTATCAGTGTTTGTGAACAAGAGTTATCAGGGTATAGCTGTCATGGAAAGTTGAAAGCAATTCACTATTCTAGACTTAGAATAGGGGAAAAACTTGCCTGGTATATGCCCTACTTCAGGTATTTCACAGCTTCATATATCCGGCTTGATTCGCCTTGTTGGTGTTATTTCTATCAAAGAAAGATATTCACTTAGTTGATTCTTATCGCAATCGTACCTCAGACTGGGACCACGTAGCCCTTATCGTCTATCCATACGATTCTATCTGACCCGTATAAGTATTATTTAGCAATTAAGACTCAACTACTCACATAAATCACATAGCACATAAGGCACATAATTAATTTAGACTTACAAAAAATTTTAGAATCAAAATCGGATCTATATTCACATTAACAAACAATATCTGACTCGTTTCCTAATTTTCTGAGATTTATTGGACTCATATTAATACATAATAAGGTATGTAATCAAATAGGTACTGAAAACCGACTTGCTTTCGAAAGAAATTATGATTTATACCTATTTTTAATGGAATCGGGTCATTTTTCTGAGTCTAAGGGTCTTCGATTCGATTAAATCCGATAAACGATTTAATGACTACGCAATAAACAATAATTAATCAATTAAAAGTCAATTATAATTAATTATTCAAACATAGATAACCCTCAATTATATTTTTAAATCATTATCTAGGAAAAATCAAATTTAAAAATGATTTTTCCCAAATATTTGGATTTAATTTGAATTTATTACAAATAATTCAATCAAATTGATTAATTATAATAATTAATCAATTTAAATAAATAATAAGCAATTCATAAATAAGTAAATAAATAAATAAATAATTACATTACCGAATTTATAAAATTTGGAACAAAACTTGAATTTATTACGAATAATTCAAGTAAACTGATCAATTACTAAATAATTAATTAATCAGTCTAAATAAATAATCCACAAATAAGAAAGAATTAAATAAATAAATAAATAAATAAGTAAATAAATTATTAAATAAACATAATTTTGATTTCTAAATTAGGAAAATAATTTAGAAATTATTTACAAAATAAATTAGTTAATTATATTATTTATTGGATTTTCTGAATAATAAAACAGATTTTTCTGATTTTTTTTTTAAATAAAACTAAATTAGAACAATCAGAAATAGTTTTTCAGAAACAATTCAGCACAAATAGGATCAAACCCGGGTCGACTCCGGGTCGAAACCGGGTTGCCAAGAACACCGCCGGCCACCACCCCGAAACTGGTGCCGGCAGGTTTTTATGGCAAAGCTCCGATGAAGGCGATATAGTAACGAATCAACACGGTTTTGGTCTAGTTTTTCTCCGTTTTTACTTCTCACATCACAACAACGCTTCTCCTTCCCTCCCTCGTCCATTTCGAAGCCAGAGAATACAACAACACCGATGGCGGCGTCAGTTTTCCGGCGAGCCTAAATCGGGTTCGAAATTTAACGAAACTAATCAACTAGAAATCATTCGATCTAATCACTCATATCAACGTAATCATCAAACAATCAACTAATTAAGAAACTCCAAATCAAGATTAAACCCGAAAATAACGACTTTAAATTCGAACAATCCAACAATTAAATTAATTACAGAAATGAAAAGAGAATTTAAAAATCTTTAATTTGATTACTTACATGTTTGATTTAGTGAACAAAAACACAATGAATTTGTCGATTGATTCCAAGAACTCCAAACCCTAATTACAGAGAAATTGGGGAATTTATTGAATTTTTTGATTTTTTATTCTTTTTGATTAATTAATTATTAGTAAATCAGTTATTTATATTAGTAACAATAATAACCCTAAATAAAATTAAGGCCCTAATTATACATCTAATAAAATTAATTGGCCCTTAATTTTATAATTTTTGGGTATTAATTTTGAATTTTTAAATATCCAATAAATACAAAATATATGTCAAAAATTCCCAAAAATTGTGAATAATACAAAAATGCCAAGAAAAATGATATTTGATAATTTAATGATCCTGTAAAAATAAAAATGTAATTTTTGCGGGGTTTTGACACCCGAAGGGGCCCGGAAAAGTCATTTTTCGCGAAACGATAAAATTTATAAAATGTCTGGATGTTCAGAATATCGCGATGGTATAAGCCATACTAGGAAAAATAAGGCCAATGATTTTTTTTGAATTACAGGCTATTAAAACACTGTCTGGGCCGTACAACTTTTGATATAAAAGCATTTACCCTAGACTAAAACACCCGATAATTACTCAGAACACATTCTGACAAAACAGAATACACGTAATATATAACAGTTAGGGTTTCTCACACTCTTAGTAACATATTAAAACACATAATTCACCTTTATTAAGATATAATACACGCGTAGTTACACTAGGATCTTCAAAGATTGAATGAAATTTGAGTGTGTGTTTGTGTGTTTTTGGTTCGGCCGAGAGAGGAAGAAGGGAGAGAAAGAAAGTGGTTTGGTTGAGTGTTTGATCTCTAAAATGATTCCACTTGATAAGTTTATGTGTTTTATGTGTTGATTAGATAGCGGAGTGAGTAAATACCAAGTTACCCTTCCTCCAAAACAACCAAGTTTTACATGCAAGGCTACTCTAGTAAATTGGCCAGTATAAAAGGTGGTATTGGGTTAGAATGAACCTTAGTACCCTTTGCTCTTTTTGGATGATCAATTGCATGCATGGGCAATTTAGTAATCAACAAAATATTATTCAAATTTTCAAATATCATGTAAAAGGATAACTTTTATTAATAAAAATATAATTCCATAAATTACAAGAATTATATCATAAAATAGCTTAAAATTTTAGAAATTTAATGAGATCACTTTTATAATTTTAAAGAAAATATATTTTAGAAAAGTAATTTTTATCAATTAATAATATCTTGAAAATCACACACAAAATTCCAAGTAAAACATTTTACTCATCGATTTATAATATTCTGCTACACTTGGTCATATAAACATTTAATTGACACATTCATGCAAGTTTATAATATTTATACACAAATATCTAAATATAACTCAATTACAAGTAATTAAATCCGATCATTACAATAACCTTGAAATTTCATCTTCAACTCTTAGAAAATAGTGAATGTATTTTAATTCCTTTGTGGTCATGATCATCAGTTCATCAAGTGAAGAACTTAAACTTGGTCATTTTGCAATAAGAGTAAGATCTTTTGTTTAGATTCAGAACCATCATGTTTGTCAAGAATAATCTTCACAGCTTCAAGTCTATCCAGATGATCAGCAGTTACTTTCTGATCAGGACTATTAACAACTGTGAAGTTCAACAAATTTAAGTTTACAACTTTAGCTTTATGATGTCCTATTCCAGCTCTTGTGAATGGTTCAATCAACTTGAGATTCTTGGCTTGTACTAACCAAGACTTCTTAACTCCAATGGTATTAGAACCAAGTAAACCATCCATCCTTATTCCTCCAGGAGTAAAACTCAATTTGTCAATATAAATAAGATCAGCAAATTTTCTCCATTTGTATTTGTTCTTGATCTTTGGAAATACTTGAGCTCTCCTTTCTACTCTTTTCTGCAACATCTTCATATCATTACTCCTCTATCTTTCCTCTCAGTTCTTTTAAGCATATACTTGTATTCTTGATCTGCTTTGTCAACAATAATTCTAATTTTTCCTTCCTGTGCCTTTTCTTCTCTGTCCAAAATAATTTTTTCTTCTTTGAAATTTTCAGCATTAACAGCTTTAACATAAGCAGAGAGAATTCTTTAAATCCATCTGAAATAGAATTTCTTCTTCTTCAGTTTTCACAGAATCAAGAATCACTATCACTCTTCAGTGTTAGAAAAAGAATCAGAACTTATAATCTTGTCATCAGGAATTGAACTAGGAGTAACAAGAGTAGCTTCGATGTGATCTGTCCTTAGAGACTTGAGTTGACTGTGTCTTTTGACTTTGAATTCCAGTTCCAGTTTGAACTTTCACAGCATCAAAGGTCTCCTTCTCTTATTTCTCACCATCTTCATCAGAATTGGTATTTCTCCTCAAAACTGATTCAGGTTGACATTTTGTCTTGGGTACTATCTCCTCCTTTTTGGTATCTAGATGTTATAAGAGAGAGAAAATAGCATCCAACTTGGAATTTGTAGCATTCTGACCAGCTTATAAAGCTTTCAGCTTCTCAAACATATTATCTTGTTTGGCTTCCAAGCTAAACAATCTCTTTATCAAACCACTTTGTTTGTTTGTACCTTTAATAGTCACAGAAAGATCAGCAATCTCTTCTCCGAGAGTAACATTATCTTTCTTGAGAGCAAAGACAAAAGAATGCAGTCCTTTGACTAATACTGTAGTGGATTTAATAGAACCTTTCATATCAGTATTTGAAACCAATTGAACAGCATGATCAGCTAAAGTCTGAGCAGATTCCATAGATATCTTCTCAATGGGTAATCTCCAAGAATGATTCCATTCATAAGCCCTATGAGTATGTAGAATAGTATCATGACTGGATGATGAATAAAAAGTAGATAATTTAGATGCTTCAATACCTGCATGCAGAACAACATCATCAGGATTATCATCATCAGAGTAATCATAATCATCATGATCACCAGAAGATTTCTCAGGAATATAAGAATCAACATCAGAATCAGGAACTATGCCTTTGAGCTTTAAATCAAGATTTGACTTAGAAGGCTTAGTCACATGTGTAGATCCTGTAAGAAAAGAACCATGAGTACTTAAATCTCTCTGTTATTTTAAAGTGATATCATCACTTCTCATACCACTCATCTCATGACTTTTAATAGTCACAACTTCCTCACAAGGATTAACTAAATCCCGACTCTCATCTAGCTCTCCTTTTGCCAGGTTAGGATCCTTCCTCTCTTTAATTATGTTTTTCACTAAATATTTTCTCTCATTTTCACAAGAAAAGATTAGGAAAGTCTGTCCTACAGAAATAAGAGGTGGCTGAGAAGAGTTTTCTGTGATCATATGACTAAAGGTATTCCTTTGTAAGGTATAATCATACTCATGTCATTAGATAAAATAGAGTGTAAAGGATTTGTACTTTGAGCAAAATCAACCATTGGTATAGCCTTGAGTGGTTGCACCAAGATTGCTTCAATCTTATCTTGAGAAGTAATCAGTACATCTGGATTTGTAGAACCAGGAACAACTGTATTAGGAATTGTCTTTGTGTCAAGAATGTGCTTCTTGTCAGGAATTGACCCTATATCAGGATTTGATACTAAGTCTGCAACAGTACTTTGAACTGTTGGTTCTTGTGTGACTTGAGGTGTAGAAGTTTCTTCAATTCTTTGAACTAAAGGTTCTTGTGTACTTCTATCAAAGATAGGATCATTGGTAACAACATCTAATTCAGCAATGTGCTTTTGATGAGCTTTCTTGTCTTGTACTGTCTTCAAAATGTCATCAGCCACAGAAATTTAACTTTCTTGAGCAATGTCAGGAATAGGTAGTCATAATGGTATGCTTGCACCTACACTTTGAGCATGTGGTTCTTGTGTAGCTGGGGTATGAACAGTTGCATCTTCACTTTGAGAAGATGGTTCTTGTTTATTGTACCCCTTCTGTGGCGATTGAAGTTTGGTCTTCTTGCTTTGATAAACTGTTGAAGTCTGTGCCTTTATCTTGATAGAATTTTGTAGACCAACTTCCTTAGAAATTTCAACTAGCTTGGTTGTTTGAGATTTGGTAACTGTTTGATCAGGAATTGTCACTGTCTTGTCAGGAATTACTTGAGAGCTGTCAGGATTTGATAATGAGTTGTCATGATTTATAGATTCCTGATCCAGAGCAATATCATCCAACATTGTAAGACCATCTGATTTCTTTTTAATCTTTTCTGCTACCTTCATTAGTCTCCTTTTCTTAGGCTTAGCAGCTGCAATCAAACTTTGGTCTTCTTCTATATTAGGACCAGTAACCTCTACTGTTTTAGCAGGCTTCTTGAATACAAGGGGATCATTACTGTCACTTTCAGTGTTTGATGATTCATCAACCAGCTTAACACTAACTCTAACTTTCCTTTTCTTTCGATTTGCATTCTCCTTGATTTTTGTTACTGAGGAAACAATTTTCTTCCTTCTTGCACCTTTTTGCTCCAAAGATTTAGGTGAATGTGAAACAAACTTTAGACCTGATTGTCTTCGAGACATATCAGTCTTAGCTATTGTCTTTGATTTTGAGACTGATTCCTTTTGAGACGAACCATAGGTGATATTGTGTTTCGATTTAAGGGAATAAAAATGGACACTTTGGTCAGGAACAAGGTTAGATGTGCCCTGTTCCAGAGTGTCAGGATTTGGAAAATTATATTTATTTGGCATTTTGTTAGACAAAACACCCATAATTCTCGTGGTAAAACCCTTCCTCTCCTGAAAGTATCTTTCCTTTTTGCTAAATCAGTCAAAGATTTAAAATTTATTTGAAAGATCATCACTAATTCATCTTTTTCAAAACTTACAGCAGGTAAAAGATATGTAAATATCAATTGTAAGAATCTAGTGTAACCAACACCATTTTGTTGTCATCAGGAAATAGTGTGAAATACCATATGAGTCTAGTCAAAACCTATATGCTTGATCTGTTCGTTAATATTGAGATAACTTAAGAATAATAAGTTGTACATGTGTGAAATATGAGTGTTAAACAGATGAATATGAAATCAACAACATTCACATATATAAACATTAGAAGAATATGAACAATCAAGATGGTGAAGCAGGATAGTAAACAACGAAGAATTTTCTTTAATAAAAATATTCAAATACAAGAAAGATTACATAAGAATTTAACCCTAATTCCTAAGAACTAGAACTATTCTTCCTTTATATTCTTGTTTTCCTCCTTGTTTTTCAACTTTTACATACGGTGGATGCGATAAATGGATGGCGCAAGAGAAATAATGTTCTCTTGAAGTGCCAAGAGTTCGAGTCGACATTCCTCTGCCTCCTCAGTTCATCGAATCTCTTCATAATGAACCTCTAATATAAAAAGATGCAACCTAAACTGATCATCCCAATAGATATTACCAACGATCATCTGTGGAACTTCAGTAGGGTGAAAAGTTTGACCGTTGATGAGGGCTCTCAGTCCGAACTGGTCAAAATACAGTCTGCCTTCTTCAGGATTAGGAGCAGGCAAATGTACTCCATATTTTTGGGTGTAGTGTTTGAGGTTTATAAGAAGTAGGAGACATGATTTAATAGCCAAATTCTACTGGGAATATAAAGAGACACTTTGATTAAGCGTGTAATAATGAATACTGCATGCATAATATTACGCGTATCTAGGCAAATAAAATAGTGTCTCTATACATGCACCTATTCCAAATATAAAAAAATAATGATGACAAGTTTAACATAATTAGTCAAATAGAATAAAAAAATTGTAACAATTTAAAATTTATGAAAGAAATAATGTTACTGTCCTTTTTAAGAAAAATCGTGTCTTGTCGATCACTTGCTAAGATAAAATTTATAATCCAAAATCAAGAATTTAATCATGATTTCTCCACCTCAGTATTTGCATTGTTGAATTTATTAGAAATATCAAGAATCTCTTCTCCATTGATCAATCATTCAGGAATCGAAAAATCATTAGTAATGTGAATTACCAGATTAGTTCCATGCAAAGCTCCCCCTATAACCGTGTTGTCAGTTCCTGATAGATTTACGTTTCTTCCCCCTCAACTCGTGCATTTTCATAAGGATTTGCCTTCTTTCCTGCTTAATATTTCTGTCCATAACTACAACATTTTCATGTTTATGTTCTTTTCTCATCTAGTCATTGAGATTATTAAAGTTGAGATGAGAAAGCTTCTTGTGCCAATTCCAACTTTCATCTACCGATGCCTTGGTTACTAGAAAAGTTTTTAGACCATCAGTATTTGCATAAAGTTTGGCTTCATAAATGTTTCCATGTTTGTAAGCTTTGAAAACAATTTTCCTTGTGATCCTATATCACAGTGTGTATCATAGAACATGACTTAGAAACCTCTGTTAGTAATTTGACTAATGCTCAACAAGTTATGCTTCAGTCCATCTACCAGAGCTACGTTTGAGATGATGACATTTCCAATGATAATATTGTAATATCCCAGTGTTTTTCCTACATTTCCATCTTTATAGGAAACAATTGGGCCATCCTTTTCCTCATATTCTGACAGTAGGGATTTAGTTCCAGTCATATGTGCTGAACACCCACTGTCCAAGATAAGCACATTCTTCTTGTTTCCTTGTATTAAAAAATATGGAAATTAGTTATAATTTTTAAGAACCCACACTTGTTGGGTCCTTTTAGACATCTTATGTACTTTTATATTAGCAGACTTTTGTCAGGATTTGATCCATCAGGATTTACTCCATCAAGATTTGTCTTGACATTTTTGACTTTATAAGATATATGCACATTCAGTTTAGCAGTTCTATTTAATACAACAATTTTATTGAATTTTGGAAAAGGATTGTAATTATTGTGGTACAAACTATGATAATCTTTGTAAGTGTAAATAGAATGCCAACTGCTACCACAATGAGAATAAGAATTTTATGGTTTGTATAACACAGATCTACCACTAATATCAGACTCAGGAATCTTTTTAGGCTTCCTGCAATCAATACCAATATGATTAGTATTACCACAGTTAGAACAAGATTTCCTAGAAGCATTAGGAATGTACTTATAGTTGTTTGACTTGTTTATTCCTTGTTTTCCATTTCTACCTCTCCTAGTCCTAGGTTTTGGAGTCTTAGCAGTTATCTCAAAAATTTTCTTGTTTAACTAACTGTAAGATAGAAGTCCTATATTTTATCTATTCTTTTCTTGCATTTTAGGATCTTCTTTCTTTTTAGTATGGACTCTAGGTTCAGCTTTCTCTTCAGCATTATTCTTAGAAGTAGAACCAAACTCATAGACAGACTTTACTCCTCTTTCATCAGTTCCAACAAACTTAACTGGAGTGGTGTTATTGATAGATTTATTGATATTCCTATCAGTAAATTTGTTATAACCTAGAAATTCTTTCAAGTTTTTTCACTGATGAAATCATGAACTTTCTTTCATGAGGTCATCCATGTTTTCAACACCTCTCTTTCCTTGTCTAGAACTTTCTTTAGTCTAGCATAACTGATGTTTATCTGAGTTTCATTATGTTGTACCTTTTTACATGCTTTTCATTCTCATGGATGCAAACTAACTCAGTTTCTAAAAAATCATTTCTTTCTCTAAGCCTCTTATTATCAGCAATTAAATTATCACATTCAATAGTCTTATTTATAAAAGTAACATGCAAAGAGTATAAGAAAGTTTTCAGTTAAAATAAATTATCAATATCCACAAGAAATATAACTGAAGGTGCCTTATCAGTTCCTGAGGCATCCTCTCCATGAGTTGCCATGAATGCATAGCATTCTTCATCATTTTCAGTTCCTGATGAATCCATCTAGTCTCTATTGGAGTTTGTTGTGACCGAAGCCTTTCCAGTTATCTTGGGGCACTCAGTATCCAGATGTCCTCTTTCATTACAGTTGTAACATGTCACCTTGGTGTACATGTACTGACCATAACTTTTTCTGAACCTGCCTTTGCCTTCACTAAAGAACCTTCTGTTAAAACTACCTTTTCTCGATGGTTTTGCCAACCTCATCCTTCTAAAGCCTTTCACAAGCATTGCAGCCATTTTAACCACTTGAGGATCGATCATCCATATCAATCTTAGAATCCTCGTCAATATATATGTCAGGATATGATACATCATCAGTATCTGACTCTTCCACAATGTTCCTTCTCTTTGACCTCTCATTCAACTTTTCCTTGCCCTTATGAGTCTCAGCATTAAGAGCCACAACCTTCATCTTCTGACCCTTTCTATTTTTCCTTTGTTGGATCTCCAAGTCATGATTTTTCAGTATCCCATACACTTCATCCATCGTCAGAGAATCAAGATCATATTGATGCTTGATGATTAAGGCATGTGTATCCCAATCTTATGGAAGAGCTCTCAAAAACATGGTGTTTGAGTCTTCTCTCTCATATTTTTTTCCAACCAATGATAGATCATTCAACAGTGTTAGAAATCTATCATATATATCAGTAATCGACTCATCAGCCTTGGAATCAAATTGCTCCCATTCTTGCACAAGAACAGTTCTTCTGTTCTTATTTATTGCCATTGTACCTTGGTACTATGTCTCCAAGACATCCCAGATCTCCTTTACAGTATTGCAGGCAATCACTCTATTTGACATCACATTTTCCAAACTTTTGTGCAGAATATTCCTGACTTTAGCATCCTTAAGCATTGCAGCGTTTTCAGGATCTAACCACTTTGATCTTTCCTTTATGGCATTGTGTTCAGGAGGATCCGCAATCATAGCCATAGTTTTCATAGGATATGGAGGTCCAGTTTTGATAAATATCAACATATGCATCATCAATAGCTTCAAGGAACATTAACATCTTTACTCTCCATATAGAGTAATCGGCTTTCTTTAGGATGAGAATTTTCATGCTTTCATACTTACTTCAAGATATCTTGATCTTTGCAAATTAACAGTTAATTCGACCGCTCTAATACCACCTGTTGCCCAGTAAAGTAATTGTTTAAGCGGGGTTAGATACAATTACTAAACAAATTGATGTATTATGAAAGTAAAGTAAGAACAAATGAATCAAATAACTGTTTATATTGATCTTTAATAAACTGTTACAAAACTTTCTCAAGAACAATATTCTTAAGAGCTTCTAGGTTATTCGTGAAGGGTTTCGAGCACATAAATGCAACGGAAACGGTAATTAAAAAATGTGAAAAATCAGAATTTTCAAAACCCACCGCAGGATCCATGCGAAAAACATATATTTAATTCCTAGATCAAATTGTTTACCTTAGGAAGCATTACAAATTGGTTAATAATGGAGATCCAAAGATTGTTCAATCACCATACATCCCGCTCTCGTGATCTACGCTCTATCAGTATCCACTCGAATGCTTGAACTCAAGGATTGGATGTGTACTAGCACAAACTCGTTTCTTCTTGCTCTCTGCATCTTCTCTCTTGGTGGCTAGGGTTATAGTAAAATTCTTGCACACAAAATCAGACAAGAGATATTATATAGAGAGTAGAAAAAGAATTATAACTCTGAACTAATTAGGAGTTATTATTAATTCAAAATTCCTATTTATATAATTAATTAAGTCATACTTAATAAATATTATAAATAATTCGAACTACATTAATTTAATTTAAATCCAATTTAAATTAAATTATCTTTCAAGCATTCTTTGTGTGTGACCCTATAGGTTATTATTACGTTGGCAACGAATTTTAAATCTAATCTAAAATCGCAAACAATGAGCGGCATCTAGTAATATATCATTGCTACCCAAGTAATAATAATTGAATCGGTGATCGATTAAACCGTTCATGAATAATGTACAATGTAATATATTCCCTTTAACCAAATATTATAGATTAAAGTAGAGGCGTGTAATGTGTCATCCTCATTATAGTTTAATACAAATTTCCTTGATCAATGAGTAGACTATCATATCAAATCAAGATTTGAGTGTGGCCACGCATTTCATAGTCTAGCTCACACAAGTGGCCAATAATATCACTCCTAAAATTGGCAGGTTAAATCCCATAGAGATCATTCATATTTCTTATATGATTCATAATATACCCAATATCCACTTTTATCATTACCCGGTCAAGGATAACTTTTAATGAAATCAATGTATATTAATTCTCGTATAGAAATATAATGACTTCAATTCTAAGAACCATTACATCATTATCAGTGTGATAATTACTTATGATACAACAGACATGTAGAATCTCACATTTTGTCTGTCCTGTATCATGTATATTTACATATGCCTGTGTGTTTGACTGTAGTATCACTATACCTATGATCAATGATATATGATCATCAGTCAACAAACACATCAGTCTTAATGCATTATTATTGTCCCTTAAAAATAATACTCGACTAGGGACCTTTAGGAATATTGATATTATTCTCATAATCTCATTTCTAAGTCACGTACTTAGAGATATAGAATTCATATCATATTCCAAGGACATTTATTAATCTATCATTTATGTCACAGTAAATTAAGACTTAATAAATTATAAAAAGAATAACCAATAGAACAAAAATATAAATAATCCAAATTCTTTAAACTAAAACATCATAATGTTGACTCTAGGTCACAAACACTAACAATCTCCTACTTGCACTAGAGCCAATCACCCATGTATCTAATACTCATGGAACGAGTATGACCATCATGATTCTGCTGCGATAAAGCCTTAGTCAGTGGGTCTGCAACACTATCTTTACTATGCACTTTACATTTATATCTCCTTGATCATTAATCTCATTAATAAGGTGATATCGCTTAAGGACATGCCTAAACAGTCTCCTTGGCTGTTTCAAAAATATCAATATATTTGGATTCCATTATAGAATCATCAATGTTCTTACTGTGAACTATTCCAGCTAACATCACTTATATTTAGACAAAACACAAAACATACACAAACACGTAATCATCCTTGTCTATCCAAAAATTAGGTTCAGAAACTAGCATCAGTGTAACCCTTTCTAGTTCCCTATTTTCTCCATACACCAAAAATAAATCTTTAGTCCTCTTTAAGTACTTAAGAATATTCTTGAAAATTAGCCAGTGACCCTCACCTGGATTAGACTGGTATCTTCTCATCATGCTCAAAGCATACGAAACATCAGGATACATATATATCATTGTACACATTATAGATCCAATTGCTAAAGCATATGGAAGTTTCTCAAATGGCCCTTATCATCTAATGATTTAGGGGACAATTATCTTTTGAGATCACTATCCCATGAGAAATCTAAACATATCCTTTTTTATCTCATGCATCCTAAAATGATGCAATAATTTATCAATGTACGTACTCCGACTAGGTTAATTAATCTCTTCAATCTATCTCTATAGATCTTGATCCTTAATATATAGGTAGCATCGCCTAACTCTTTCATCGAGAAACTATTTCTCAACCAAGTCTTAACAGCCTATAGGGAAGGTATGGCATTCCATATCTATTATATGTCATCTATATATAATACTAGGAATGTCACATAGTTCCCACTAACCTTCTTGCAAACACATGGTTCATCTTCGTTTTGAATAAAACCGAACTCTTTGACCATTTCATCAAAATGAATATTCATTCTCCTTGAGGCTTGCTTCAATCTATAAATAGATAGAAGCAACTTACAAACCATCTTAGCAAACTTCGGATTGACAAAACTTTCAGGTTGTATCATATATACATTCTATTCAAGGCTCCCATATAAGAAAACGATTTTCACATCCATTTACCAAATCTCATAGTCACAGTAAGCAACTATTGCTAACAAAATCCTGATGGACTTGACCATAGCAACTGGTAAAAAAGTCTCATCATAGTCTATACCATGAATTCGTTTGAAACTTTTTGCCAATAGTCACACCTTATAGGTCTGTACTTTACCATCCATGTAAGTTTTCTTCTTGAAAACCCATTTGCACCCTATTGGTTTTACCCCTTTGAGTGGATCAACTAAAGTCAATACTTTATTTTGTTACATGGATTCCATCTCGGATTTCATGGCCTCCATCCATCTCTCGGAGTCTGTACTATTCATAGAATCTTGGTAAGTGAGAGGCTTATCATTATTCGTAAGCATCACATCACCATCTTAAGTCAGAAGAAATCCATAATTTATCTCGGACTCATGCTGACTCCTACTAGATCTACGAATAACCTGTGTTTCCTAAACAAGATTACTTTCAACATTTTGATGTACATCCTGATCTTATTCCAACTCTGGTTCAATGTTATCATGTGGTTCTCGATATTCATCAAGATGTATTGTCCTCCCAATGATTTTCTTAGAAAGAAGTTCTCCCTTAAGAAATACAGCGGCTCGAGAAACAAACACTTTATTCTTGGAAGGATTATAAAAACTATACCTTAGTCTCACTTGGGTGTCCCATAAAATAGCATCTATCTAATTTTGGTCCAAGCTTGTCAGAGGCTAAACGTTTTACAAACGCTTCACGTCCTTAAATTTCCATAAATGACATGCTATGACATTTATCACTATATATCTCATACCAAGTATTTTGAACAGCTCTAGTCGGAACATGATTAAGTGTATTTGCAGCCGTTTCTAGAGCATAACCCCAGAAACTAAATGGAAGATCCTCTTGACTCATCATCGATTGCACTATGTCCAACAAAGTATGATTTCTCCTCTCAGAATCTCTATTCCATTGAGGTGTTTTAGAAGGAGTAAGTTGTGATACAATATTACACTCCTTCAAGAAATTCTTGAATTTGAGGCTTAAGTATTCTCCTCCACGATCTGATCGTAAAACTTTTATAATTTTCCCTTGTTTACTTTTCTACTTCGGCCTTATATTCTTTGAACATTTCAAAAGAATCGGATTTGTTCTTCATAAGAACCACATATCCATATCTACTGAAATCATCAGTAAATGTTATGAAGTAGTATAAGCCACCCCTTGCCATCATACGCATTCGACCACATACATCATTATGTATAAGTCCTAACCGTTCGATGGCCCTTTCAATTGATGAGGTAAAAGAAGCTTTAGTCATTTTTCCAATGAGACAAAGTTCGCATCTTCCGTATGATTCAAAATCAAACTTATCCAACTATCCATCTATATGTAACTCAGAAATGCGTTTCTCATTAATATGGCTTAACGATAATTCTAGAGGTAATGTTTGATTTGAGTCATCTTAGAACATATAAATTGTTAACTAATTATGCAACATTATAAGCCTTATCATTAAAATAGAGTAAACAAATAATATTTATTTAATTAAAATGAAAAACTTTCTTGTCCTGACAAGAAATTGATTTAATGTATTTGCTAAAGGCAGGCAAGTAATAACAATTTATCAAGTTCTCAATCTCGCCTTATGGGCAAAATTAGGTATCGAGTTCCTTCAATTAGAGCAACAACTTTTGCTCCAATTCTAACCTGATACCCAAACTTTGACCATTGCTGGTCTTCTTCTTTAGATCTTCCAAACAAGCTCGATAATTTAACTTCCAATCATCCAGTTATTTCCACATAAGTGACAATCATCTCCTTTAGTAACACCACTATCAGGCTTCAAAAGCCCTTTGGGATTATAGTTTGCTTTGGAACCGAATAAGATCAAATCTTCACCTTGCCTGCCCACTTTCCTTTCCCATTTGTATTCCATGTGTACACACCATCAATATGGACGTAATTCATGCCTTTACTATGTTATTTTTAGCAGTTCTAAACATGCCTAACAACTCAGTGAGTGTTCTACCTATCTCGTTCCTTTTGTTCTTAATAAACCGGTGGTAGAAGTTGTTCAAAGATTATTTGATCAAATCAAGCCGAGTCTCTAGACCTTTCTTGAAACCCAAAATATCAAGGTACATATACCTATCATCTTTAGAACATGTGGTCCAACCTGATATCATTCTCCCATTATTGCAAAAGTATGGTGCCTTATATTGTCAAAGATTTCTGATGAGCCTATCCTTCAAACATCCTTTGAAGGTGCTCAATTATATCATAAGCATCAATATGCTCTTGTTTTTTCTAAAGCTCAGCACTAATAATTACAACCATGAGACATGAAACATCAGTTACATAATCAATTTACTTCTGGTAAGCATTTTTTTCAACACATGTTTCATTCTCAGCTAGAAGTAATAATGGAGGGGTTTGAGTGACATCCTTGAACCTGAGGACAATCCTCAAGTTCCCATGTCAATTGAGGAAATTATTTCATGTCAGCTTGTCCTTCTCAAGGACTATTACATAAAAAAGTCATTTATGTTATTTATCATTTGATATTTACAATATTAAAGTGCATAAAATGAATTAGTCTACAGATGATCATTAAATTATGTTCAAGTGATTATTCTTATATATATATATTCATAATATACATCTCCCACTATTTTTATCAAATTAATAGCCCTAACTATTAACTCGGAAAGAATATCTTCTATATTCTTTCTAGTGAGCCAAGATCCATATTTCATCATGCGTTAGGTCAACTTTGGCTTTCTCCTAAAACATGACTATTTTGGTAGACAATATTTATCAATTATATCAACTATATAACTCTTGGATAGCTTGGTGGAACAACATTTGTTCATATTTATCTAATAAATCTCGCCAAACTCTAGGCATCTAAGTTCACAATCCTATTGTGGTAACTTAGTTAAGTCATACCCAATAGTCAAAAAGTATCAATATACTTCAACACATCTCCCACGATAGATGGAAATACTTCGCTTTGGCGAACCCACTCCTTATCGATCTAGGGGTTAACGCATTGGACTCAATGGAAGGCATCTGATCAACTTAATATTAACTTTAGGGTTTTGTTAATTTTAAAATGATCACGGTCCATCATAAAGAGATTCCCAATTTTTCCTTGAATAAAATACTTCAAATCAATATTCGTCAATGGTTTGATTTTAGTGAGGGAGTCACAACGGTCTCTCTTAAAACCCACAACCTTACAAGTTCAATGAACTCGCTTTTGACAAAATCACCCCAAGTCAAAAATAAAGAAAATTTGTATTTTATTCCGTGTTTCATAAAAAACAAGAATCTCATAATCGTTTGTTCATTTTAAAATCTTGAGTCGTTACAGATTTTATCTTATTTAGCAAGCATGGCATGGGTGTCGTATCTAATACATACATCCTTAATCTAATTAAGCATGCATCTTTATAAACTACTCTACACATACATTCATCATATACGCATATATATGTAAAGTGTAATAAATGAACGTGGTTGGTTATGGCTTCATCCTATGTGATCTTCATCAAGCAAATGACAAAGATCCAGGTCAATCTAAGGTGAAAAATAAATACAAGCTAATTATTACATGTCTTCTTTCTTGTATTTCTTCCTTGGATGACCTCCATGCGAGATTACCCTTCTTTGATCTTCAAATCTTCATGTCTTCATGTATATTACACGAATGAAAAATAAAAACTAATCTAATGTACTTACAATAAGAACTCGAGTTACATTGGAGATTTAATAATTACAAGATCAAATGACATGCAAGCTGTATTTAAAAAAACCAAAACCATTAACCTAAGGTCATAAGCCATAACCCTCCACCATGCTCAATTAACACATAAGAACATGTTAAAATACATAATATGATCTTAACATATCATACCCATCATGATCTAATCATAAGAATCAAATATGGAAAATATCAGAAAATTTGAAATTAAATCTGATAACATTGAATTACAGATTATAGGGCCTAAGCGACGTCAAACTCCGTACAAATCAGTCCCATATGAAATAGCGTATGCGTTCGTCAAAATCGGACACCAGGCCCGAATTTGTAACGCCCCCAAATCCGGGGTCAGAGGATTTGGTCGTCACTATGAAACCTCAATCCAAATCAACCTGTTTAATCAATAAATAAATGCCAGCGGAAGATATTTATCATTTATAACCCCAAACTAATCCAAGATCTTTAAGGTTACAGTTCTAGAAACAAGAATTCCAAATTCCATAAATAATTTTTTTCTTCCTTTTAAAACTATTTTCAACAAATTCCAATTCAATACTAACCCGCTAGTATAACTTCGAAAAGAAGTATACTAGGCCCAACTATAAAATACACAATTATAATATAATATAATATAAACAACTTTACATAATAAAGCTTACACTAGTTTGCAAACCCCGGACCAACCACCTTCCAAAAGCTTCTTCTTTGCTTCCTTGAATTACGCAGTTAAACAACGCAAGCTAATCCTCACTGGAGGTTAAATTGAAAAACAGGCAAGTATGAGCGGAAGAAATGCTCAGCAAGATCATTATAACGAATATAGGGTCATTTTGATATAAAACCGACATCTGCATTAGAGCAGAACATTTAAAATCATAATTGCTGAATCATAAAATTTTAGTTGAAGAACCCCATAATTGATTCCTTAATTGTATTCAAAACCATTTTGATATTTTTGAGCGAAATGCTTCAGCAATACTTTGAATCTTGACGATAATAAAACTCGTAAAATAATGTTTATGGAAATACCGTAAACCACAATAACATGAAACAATGATTATGGATTGAATCATAAACTTTACTCAAAACCGAACTCTTGAAGTTAATACTTATTTTGTTGTCATATCAAATTAGATATCATACAAAGTTTGATGCTCACAACATCCCATACTGAAGTAAACATC
Source organism: Apium graveolens (assembly GCF_009905375.1). Lineage (NCBI taxonomy): Eukaryota > Viridiplantae > Streptophyta > Magnoliopsida > Apiales > Apiaceae > Apium > Apium graveolens. The sequence goes on along the minus strand of NC_133651.1, from coordinate 216,764,758 downwards.
AATCATCTATACTAATACCACCTTTGATATTTAACAACAACGTAAGTATCAACATAAATCAGAATCTGAATCAAAACTGCATTTCATCGTTAATTCAAAACAGAAACAGTTGATAAATCATTTATTCTATGAATATCAAAAACGATATGATAATTTAGATTGGGATCATTCTCCGACGGACGTACTATCACATGCTGATCATCCCGTGTGATAGCACTGAGTCATGATTCATAGAAACATGACCCCAAAAACACGAGTACTCAAACATAAGGCAATATACCTGCCTGTGGCAAAAATTGTGTCATAATATTCCATATGACACTTAGAAATAGCCCTCCGCTGGACCATTCGTCCCGGTCACTTACGCAATTATGATCCAATCTTAAAACCTTTTATTGAAAAAGGGGTCATAATAATTGACACCCGAAATAATTGTATTCCCCCATTTCTTGGGTAGGAATATTTGCAACCAAATCACTTTTCTAAAAATCCAAAATATTTATATGTTAGGTCACACACACTGTAGAAGGGGGTTGAATACAGTGTATAGCACAATCAAATCGAATTCAAAGAACACAAGTAACAGAAAACAAACTTTATTAAACACTGTTATAATGTAGAACTGTCATCTCTCAGTGATGAACAAATATCACGAGAGCTGCTAGGGTTACAATGAATAATATTCTTGATAATGATAACACTTATAGTGTAAACCCTACGTCTGTGTTTATATATTACACAGTTAAAAGATAATCGCTAATTGATATGGAATATAAATCTGCTTCCTAAAATATATCAATAAGTTATCTTTTCTTCCAAGTATTCTATTATTCATAGAATTCCTTCTTCATGCATATCTCTTCTTGCGTTTGTCTTGATCTTCTTTCCTTTTAATCAGCCGCCTTCCTTATCTGAAAGTTTCCTTTAAGTCCTAATATTATCTCCTGATAAATATCTCCTGAACCTTAAGTACTGATAACTTAAGTTCTGACTTCAGTATAAGTGCTGATTTTTAGTTAAGTACTATTTGTCCTGTTTAAGTAAGATCTGAAAACTAAACACAAATCATATTAGACATGACATTATCAAATATATCTAACAATCTCCCCCAACTGGTAAATTAGCATAATATACAAGTTTAATAGATATTTGATGATGTCAAAAACATTAAGTACAAATGTATGAGAATTTAACTAGATAACTACAACTTACAATCCTTAAAGCTTTACCAACTTTAACTTCTAATAACAACTTCAGTCTGTATACACATCAGAATTTGAGCAGTTGTAGATCTTGACTTGGCTTCACTTTCTAATCTCTTCGATGTCAGGAGTTGTTCTGAGATAGTTCTTTAACAAACATCTCTCAGCATATATGATTTCATCAATAATTCTCCTTTTAGCATCTTTAAGTTCTGCAGTATCTTCACCAGTTTGAAAGATAACATATCTGAGATCATTAATTTTTGCTTTTCTCAACTCCTGATCTAGTCTGATGACATAGGCTTTGTCAGACTCTAGATTGAATTTAAGTCCATTAATACAAAGATATGTTCTGATCTTTGCAGTATTAGGCTTCATATCAACAATATCACCCTTGTGATCTCCGTAATTGGGACAGTATGTGCTGTCAGACTTTACAGAATAGAGCCTTTTCTGTCTCTGAATTTGAGTCTTCAAATAATTTGTAGCACTTTCTGTTATGCTGTCATTCACTTGAAGTAAGAATAAAACATGTTCTAGTTCCTCAAAATACTTCAGTGGTATAGCATTTTCCCTTATATGGTAAACCCTTCTATCTGTCATGAAATATAACAAGATGTGTTCTTTTAAGAAGGTATGGTAGACCATCTGTACAGATTCTAATTGATTCAATCTTTCAGGAGTTGCTCCAATACCTGGTTCACTTAAGGAAGTTGGATCATTGGTTGTGTTTTGCACTCTTCTTTCATCGGCACTACCCAATCCATATTTATCTCTTGCTTCCTTTCCAGTAACCACTCTTGCTTCAAAACCACTTATTGCAGTCTTCAAAGGTTGAGTCTGTTTGGCTTTAGTGAATCCTGGTAGGAGTAACTTTGAGGATTTAACATTAGCAATGTCAGAGGTTTCCTTTGACTTATCTTCTGATATCAAACGAACTTGAGCTATGTCAGAGGTTGCTTGCTTCATTGTTACATCAGAACTAACTATATCTTGACTCTGAACAACTTGAACCATGTCAGAGGTTGTCTTAGAAATCCTCCTTGAAGTCAGAGTAAGATTAGCATCTTCATCATAAATTTCTTTGTCCATAGGAGGCACATAAACCTTTACAGGTTCACCAACTTTTTCTTTGCCCTTGGACCTTGGATCTATCTGCAATTGTGATTTGGCCTTGATTGCCATAGGATTTATCCTTTCTTTTATCACAATGCCTTTAGCCGTAGGAAGTTTCTTTTTAACTACAGAAGTTTCAGATTTGGAGTTGACTTTTTCCAACTTAAGTCTAGCTTATTCTTCTATTAGACTCTCAAAGTCCATTCCTGGATTTTCTTTCAGAAATAACTGTCTTGAAATTTCTTCATCAAGTTCCAAAAATTTAATCAGAACTTATCCTTTTACCAGTATCAGAAGTTATTCTTCTCCCAGTATCAGAACTTGTTCTATGCCTTGTAGTTCCAGCTTTACTTGATGAAAGACCTCCACCTTGACCATGACCTCCACCCATTCCAGTGTTTCCTGGGTCATTACCATCATCCTTTTTCTTCAGTGTCTTATCAGGTTTACATTTTGACTTAATTACTTTCTCCCCCTTTTCAGCATCAGCAGGTAAAAGAAGAGAGAGAAGCAATTCCACTGAGGATTGAATCTCATTGAGTTGAGATTGCTAAGAAGCTTGATTTTTCAAAATTTCATCAATCTGAGACTGCTGCTTCTCTTGGGTTTTCTCAATGTTGGTAATTTTGTCAAAGGAAGGTTTGAAAAAGTTTTTCTTTTCAAGTTTCATAGTCATTTCCAGCTTGAGTAAAGCTTCTTGAATTTTATGCACCTCGACATGAGTTGTTGAGTGTTGACCTTGAAGGTGTCTAGTACTCAATGCAGTAACTCTCAGTTGTGTCTTGAAATCATCATTAACTAGCATCTCATCAGCTTTTGCCAAGTGCTCAGCAAGAATTCTTTCAGTTGGAACAAAGGTAACTGTGTTCCACTCCTTGGTCCACTCCTGTCCTCTAGGAGTTTCTCTCCAAGGTACTGGTGCTTCCCCTGTAATAAACTTTTTGACTATCTCAGCTTTTGAAGGAGCTTGTAGAGGTGCATCTCCAGAAGGACCAACTGCATCAGCATCTAAATTTGTAGCAGCATTATCAGTAGCATCAACATTGGCAGCATCAGAACTTACAGATTCAACAGCTTCAGCATCTTCTGATAAAAGAACAGTATGAGAAGCTATGGAGGCTTCAACATCATCCTATAAGTGCTGATCTCGAACTAAGTTCTGATCAACATCCATATTCTGATGCTCACCTAAAATCTGATCTTCAGTATCTAGATGCAGAGAAGGTGTTGTAGGCAATTCTAGATTAAAATCAGCATTAGGAATTGGTGTTGTTGTTGGAGTGACTTGAGTTGGTGGAGCTTCTAGATACAAAACCTGAGGCACTTCCAAGTTATGAATGTCAATTTCATCACTTGGCCCCTGAGTATTAGTATTTACTGGAGATACTGGAGGTGTAGAAATGTGAGTAGATTCTGGCTCATGTAGTGGTGAGTGATGAGTAGCATGAGGGTCTGAATTAGCATTAGTAGAATTGTGAGCTTCAACAGGGTCTTGTGAGATCAGAGATTCCTGATCTCTTTCCTTAGCTGCTGCTTCCATTCCTTTACCAGAATCTTCAGGCCTTTTTGCCAATGTTTCGAATATTTTAGCTTTTAAGGTGACTTTAGGAGCTGTATCATCAGAATTATGCTTTCTAAGCCTTTTTAGAAGCCTAGAACTCCCAATATCAACATCCTTTTGAGAAGAGACCTTCTCAGCTTCTTGAACAACAGGTTCTGATTCAGGAACCTATTCCTCAGCATCTGATTCATCTCGCAGAATGAATCTCCTTCTCTTCTGTTGTGTCTGAGGTAATTTCTTAGGCCTCTTAGGTTTGGAAGATGAAGGTTGCACTGTAGGTTCTGAAGGTTGAGGTTGAGAAGTTTGTGATGGTTGAGTAGAGGTGGTAGGTGCTGATGGATGAGGTTCAGATGGTTGAACATCAGGATATAATGCAGAGTACTTAACAGGATCATAGGTTATTAAGGCTATTAAGAGGGGTCTTAACACAGCCTTCTTATTATCAGTAGATAATAAGTCAGTAAAAGCTCTTTTAGCTATTTTGAATGATGAAATTAATTCACCATAACCTTGGGGCTTATTATCACAACAGAAACTATAAATAAGCTGATAGAATCTAGCAAAATAAACAGTAGATCTATCTTCATGCATTATTGTAATATCCGGGATATATTGTTAAGTGTTATCTGTACTTGAATATTCAAAAATAATATTAATTGAGAATTTTAATTTTTATATGTTGAAAATAAAATATAGATAATTGTTATATCTTCCTAATTATTTTTATGTTGATTTATGGATTTATAAGAATCATATGAAATTTCTAAAATCTTTTTCCGGGTAATTAAAATCTATTTTATAAAAACGGGAACCAACCGACGTCAACCGTTGTTACGTTTTTGGAACCCGAAACTCTTTCGAGAACTCCTTCCTAACCTAATTGTAATATTCCGAGCATATTCCATGTTTCGACTTTTTCGATCCGACGTACGGTTTGTCCTGCGCGGGTCCCGGCGTAATATTTTCGATACAATATTCATTTCGGTAAATCAATAAAACCCGTATTCTCGATAAATGGGAGCTTTTTATTAAACTATCACAATTATCACTTCGTAATACGTAACTAGGCGCTGAAACCAAGACCGCAGTACAAATTGTACTGATTTGGATAATTATCCCGAAAACCGATACCGTTTGGATCAGTTTTTACAAATAAACGTACCATTTTATATCCGGAATGATCCAACGGGATACTAATTTTCCATAATTATAAATAGCCTTTTACCATATTTTATTTCGTATCAAAATCATTTGTAGACAGATAATTATATAATTTTCAGAGAAAAACCCTAATTTCCTAAAACTGTTCTAAGAATCAAACAAGCATTTGGAGGTGTTATTTAATTCGGTTTGGAAAACTCGAGTAACCAATCTGTAGGTCTTGAAGAGCTCTACCAGATTCTGTAATCCATACACCTGCAGAAATCAAGGTTATTTTTCTAAAAATTTATTTATTTTCAAATTTATTTTATTAAAAATATGAATTTTTGTTCGGATGATTGTTTGTATGATTTGATGATTGCATGTTGTAGAGCTTGTTTTCCTGATGATTTTCATATGTCATACGTCTGATTTGGAGTTCAATAACATGTTCAAATTTGAGTTTGATTTTCGAATTTTTTAAATTAGGGTTTATAACCCGTATGAATGTTCTTAATTGAAATTTGGGGGTTTCTTATTCTGTGATAGATTGATGTTGTGTTATAGTGGGTTGTGTTCTCTGTGAAATTCGCAATCTAGTCGTATAAGTCTCATGAACCAACGAGGTCTATAGAGAAGGGAGTTGTGTTTTGAAGTTTTCCGATGTTCGCCGGAAACTGGAAAATTTCACGGCCAAATTCCGGCCAACTCAGGGATTGTTAGGTTGTTTTGATTGCATGGTTGTGTTCCTGGTAACCTGTAGATGTGATCTGGAGGTGTTGGTGGGGTGAGGATGCCGGGAACGTGTTCTCCGGCCACCCCCGACTTTTTCTGGCGAATGGACTGCAAAATTGCAGTTTGGTCCCTGCAGTTTTGAAAACGATGCAGTTTGGTCCCTGTAGTTTCCAGACATTGCAAAAATTGGATTTCTGTTTTAAAAATGTTAAAAAATCATATTTCCTATTTATTTTTATTATAAAAATTCGTTTTTAATTTCTGAAAATTCTAAAAATTATTATTTTAATTCCGAAAATTATTTTTTATTCATAAATAAATCTGAATTAATTAGTTAATTAATTTCAGTTAATTTTTAATTGATTAATTAGTCAATTAATTCGAAAATTAATTGATTAATTGATTTAATTAATTATTAATTGATTTTTAATTAATTATTTAATTAGATTTAATTATTTAAAAATGATTTAAAAATTCCGAAAAATAGTTTCGAGCTTTAAAATATTATTTCTAAATTATTTTCAAGGCTCAATAATTATTCTAAAATTAGTTTCGGAGCCAGAATTGGCCAACCGAACCCTGTTTATTATTCCGAAATTGATCCAACGACCCGTTTTAATTCCGAAAAATGTTTTAAAAATCATTTTAAATACCCGAAAGCATATTTATGACCCGAGACTTCTTTATAAATGATATGTCATTGATTACGTGATGTATTATGTGTTATACGTGACCTGTTGTTTGACTATCGGTCTATATATTCGGTGTTTACTTCGTTATTGCATAGATTTCAATCCGTTAATCGGATTTGGGTAAAACGAAGGGTAGATAGAAGTATGTGTTGAATAGAATCCTGTGATTTGATGATTGATAGATGCTTATGATATGTGAGCAGAAGAGGCAATGCGTAGGAAAGGGAAACAGGTAGTTGAGGAGTAAGACGATTGTGATTGAAAGCAAGTGCAGGATAGTAAGCTAATATCAGGCAAGTGTTCTGAACTTTCTCGAGATATTGTAATTCTTGATAGTCTTGTTGACATTGCAAGTGCTTTGAAGCACGGAAACCTAAATCCTGATTTCAGTTATTGTTCTTGAGCTATGAACCATATTCTTTCTAATCCATTGATTATTGTATACCCAAACAAGAACCCCAAATCTACGATACTACTCCACAAATACATACAAACTAAATACCAGACTACTGAACTGAATTATTATATACTCAATCCATGATATCTTATGCTTTGAAAGACCAAATCCTTGAAACCCTGAAACGTTGTTTCCTTTGTTATTCAATTCTTTCATTACCCAGCATTCAAGCTTTGAAAGTACCTTGTTGATCCTTACAAGGATTTAAACCCTTTCATTGTTAAACATTTATTGTTGTTAATGATTTCGGTTATTAGTTTATTATTGCATATTCTGTTATTATGTTAGAATTGGATTATTTTTATAAAATTGTGGACCAGATTAGTGGTCAGACCATATAATGGTCAAGTTAGGCCAATGTGTGCCTTGGATCCAGTAGTTAGAGCAATGCTGTGTGCCTTGCTCGGGGTTAGTGCGTGACTGATCAGCAGCCTAACCTTGGTTTTTAAATTAAAAGTATAATATCCAATTCTAAATCATAATCCATTGTTCACTTGATATCATAAACATATTCACCTGATGATCATTATTCTCAGTTTTGTCATTGTGACTTGCTGAGCTAGTTAGCTCATTTGTGCGATGTTGTTTATATTCTTTCCAGTTAAAAAGGAACCAGTTGGTAAAGAGGATCCCCAGTCCAGCGCGAGAGCTAGGGGTTCAGGTTGAGAAAGCTGAGCTAGTAGGCTTCTTTTGGAATAATTTAAGTTTGTAAAAGTTTGTAATAATGTTTAATACTCAGTTTGAATTTGAAATAAATGGGATTTGAACGGTTTGTGATATATTAGTGTGTTTGGCTTGTGTGCATACTTTAACCTATTGCGGTCCGTGGTGATTGGTAAGTAGGGTCATTGCATATATTATTATTATCTTTATTATTGTTATAAGCAGGTTATAATTAAGGTGTTTGTGTGGACCCCAAACTTCTGACCCGGGTTTGGAGGGCGCCACAAATACACACCTGAAGATATCTCATCTTTTTCCAAGAATGCAAGGGTAAAGTATTTGATGCATAGTGTAATTGATAATGTCATGTCAAACTGGGTAATTGGATGCAAAACTGTAAAGGAGATATGGGATGCTTTGGAGACAAGATGCCAGGGAACTGATGCAATAAAAAAGAACATGAGGACTATACTCACTCAAGAGTATGAGCACTCTGACTCAAAAGCTGATGAGTCATTAACTGATTTGTATGAAAGGTTTGCCAAACTCTTGAATGATCTGTCACTGGTGGACAAGGAATATGATCTTGAAGATTCAAATCTAAAATTCCTTTTAGTTCTTCCTGAAAATTGGGATTTGAAGTCTACTACCATAAGAGATAACTATGACCTTACTGAAATTACTCTTGATGAAATTTATGGTATGCTCAAGACTCAAGAACTTGAGATGGATCAAAGGAGCAAGAGGCATGGAAGAAAGTCAAGGATAGTTGCTCTTAAAGTTGAGGAGGAATTTCCTAAAGTGGTTGCCTCAAAAAGGGGCAAAGGAAAAGCTCTCATCATAAAGTCTGATTCAGAGTCATCACATTCTGATGATGATGATTCAGAAACTGAAAGTTTATCTGAAGTTGATGTTGGTGCAGAGATGATGCAACTGTGTGCTCTTATGGTGAAGTGTATTACAAAGATAGCCTACAGGAAATTCAGAAAGGGCAAGAAGTTTTCCAGGAAAGGTGGAAGTTCTGATAAGAAAGGATTCAAAAAGTCTGAAGGCAAAGGAGGAAAGTATGACAGAGGAGACAACTCAAATGTCAAATGCTACAATTATGGTGAAAGAGGCCACATATCTCCTAACTACAAAAAAGGAAAAAGTGATAAAGGCAAGGCTCTTGTCATAAAGAAGAAAAACTGGACAAACACTTCAGATTCTGAAGATGAGAAGAACTATGCCTTGATGGCAAATGCTGATAGCAGTACTGACACTACTGAATTGAAGGTACCTCAAACAACTTTTGCTTTTCATACTGATGATATTACTGAGTTGAGATTATATTTTAAAACAATGTTCATTAGTTTTAAAGATCAGACTTTAACATGTGAAAGATTAACATCTGAAAGTCTTGCTCTTAGAAACAGAAATGACTATATAGAAAAGGAGTTAGTTTTTCTTCATCAAACTAAGAAAGAAAGAGATGAGGCTCTGTATGTTAGAGATGAAGTGCTAAAAATGAATGAATCTCTAAAAATTGATTTAGAAAATGAAAGAGAGATTATCAGAACTTGGACTAACTCTGGCAGAACAACTCAGAATATACTAAGTAGTGGAAACTGGAAAGAGGGCTTAGGTTATGGAGATGATAAAAGTGAGAAAGGAACTGTGTAAATTGAGCCAATTGTTGTTAAACAGACTGTTAAGCCAAAGGTAAATCATGCTAAATTTGTAGAAAAAACTTTTATGTATGATTCTGAAAAGATGAAAAATTATAAGACAGAAGTTAAAGAAAAATCAACTTCTGACAAATTAAAACAGGATAAACCAGCTGAAGTAAACATAGGCTTAATGATAAAAAAGGAACTTAAGCATAAGCTGAAAGAGATTAGAAATGTGAACAAAGTAAAGGAAGCTAGGAAAAATAAGAATGGAAAGAAAGGTGTGAATAAAAGCAATAATTATATGCCTGTTCCTAATGCTCCTAAAAAAAATGTTACAACTGTGGAAACTCTACCATCTTGCTTCTTTTTGCAGCAAAAATAAAGATATAAACTCTTTACCTCCTAAATCAGGAGTTAAGAGTCAGTCTATTAGGTTTAAACCATAAAATCCTTATTTTCATTATGGTAGTTTATGGCATTCCATTTATACTTGTAAGGAATATTATAGTTTGTACTATGACTATTATCAAATAAAACATTCTTTGAAGAAAGTTTGTGTAATTCCTTCTAGTGTAAATTCTGATGCAAAGTCTGATATAAAGTCTGATAATCAGCTTGTTAGCATAAACTCTGAAATTAAATCCGCTGCAAATTCTAACAAACTTAAAAAGGCCAAAGGATCCAAGCAAGTCTGGATCCTTAAAACTAACCAATAGTGGTCTTTGTGATTGCAGAGCAACATGAAAAACATTCTAGTTCTAGACAGTGGATGTTCAGGACATATGACTGGAAATAAAGCACTGCTATCAGACTTTGTGGAGAAAGCTGGCCCAGGAGTTTCTTATGGAGATGGAAACATGGGAAAAACTCTGGGATATCGTAATATCAATCATGGGAATGTCATCATTAAAATAGTAGCTCTTGTCTCAGGATTTAAACACAATCTGCTAAGTGTGAGTCAAATCTGTGAAAGAGGTTATCATGTGGATTTCTTTGAAGAACACTGTGAAGTTGTAAGTAATTCTACAGGCAAAGTGGTTCTGAAAGGTTACAGACATGGTAACATATATAAATCCATACTTTCAACAAATTCTGATGGTTCTGCAATCTGTCTGTTAAGTAGAGCATCAATTGAAGAAAGCTGGAATTGGCACAAGAGACTCTCTCATTTAAATTTCAACAACATAAATAAGCTAGTAAAGAAATATCTTGTGAGAGGACTGCCAAAATCAGTATTTTCTCCTGATGGATGTCAAAAGGCAAAACAAAGAAAATCTGCATTCAAGAGCAAAACTGAATCCTCAATTCTTGAGCCTTATCACTTACTACATGTTGATCTATTTGGTACAGTCAATGTCACGTCAATTACAAAGAAGAAATATGATATGGTTATAGTGGATGAGTTCACAAGTTACACTTGGGTTTATTTCTTGCACAAGAAGAATGAAACTGCATCTACTCTAACTGATCATGTCAGACAGCTGGATAAATTGGTCAAAGATTTTGTTAAAATCATAAGAAGTGATAATGGCACTGAGTTCAAGAATTCAATCATGGAAGAGTTCTGTAAAGAGCATGGAATTAAGCAGGAAATTTCTGCACCTGGAACTCCACAACAAAATGGAGTTATAGAAAGAAAGAACATGACTCTTATTGAAGCTGCACGAACTATGCTTGATGAAGCAAAGCTGCCAACCTACTTTTATGCTGAAGTTGCGTAGACTGCTTGTTTTACACAGAATGCTACACTTATAAACAAGCATGGAAAAACACCATATGAGATGGTGAAGAAAAAGAAGCCAAATATGAAATACTTTCATGTATTTGGATGTAAGTGTTTTGTTCTTAAGACTCATCCTGAACAACTGTCAAAATTTGATCTAAAAGCTGATGAAGGAATCTTTGTTGGATATCCACTTTCCACAAAAGCCTTCAGAGTCTATAATTTAAGAACAAGGGTTGTCATGGAATCTATCAATGTATCTTTTGATGATAAGAAGGTTATTGGACTTCAAGATTTCAATGATCATGATTAGCTGAGATTTGAAAATGAAGATTTAAATTCTGATTCTGTAAATTCTGATGGCTTAAATCCTGATCCTGTAAGTTCTGACGGGTTCAATTCTGATGTCATTGAAACTGTGGTAACTACTCCAAGGGAAAATGCACCTGTTCAGGGGGAGCAAGCTGAAGATCTTACCATAACTCAAGACTCTCAAGAAGCATCAGAACCTGTCACTGGCTCTTCAAGTTCGAATTCATCAAGTTATGATGAGCCAAATTCTGATAATTCTGGAAACTATGATTCTTTAAATCCTATAGAATCCAACTCAATTTTTGAAGTCTGGGAGAGAATAACTACAGGAGGAGCATCAGAAAATGCTGATGGAGACAGCATGGATCATGGGGGAGGATCCAGTTCTAGAGAACAACTTATATCTGTAAGGAAGTGGACTAAAGCACATACACCTGACTAAATAATTGGAGATCCTGAAGCAAGTGTCAGAACTAGAACTGCAACATCAAATGAATGTCTTTATCATTCCTTTCTATCTCAGACTGAACCAAAGAAAGTGGAAGAAGCTCTTCAAGATGCTGATTGGGTGCAAGCAATGTAGGAAGATTTAAATGAATTTGAAAGAAATAAATTCTGGACCCTAGTGCCAAGACCAAAGAACATATCAATTGTTGGCACAAAATGGGTGTTCAGAAACAAAATTGACAGTGATGGCATAATTACAAGAAACAAAGGAAGGCGGGTTGCTAAATGTTACTCTCAACAAGAGGGTATTGATTATGATGAAACATTTGCACCAGTTGCTAGATTGGAAGCCATAAAAATCTTTTTGGCTTATGCTGCTAACAAAAAGTTTAAAGTCTTTCAAATGGATGTGAAAAGTGCTTTTCTCAATAGAGAATTGGAGGAAGAGGTATATGTTGAACAACCTCCAAGATTTGTAGATCCAAAATTTCCTAATCATGTCTACAAACTCTATAAAGCACTTTATGGTCTTAAGCAAGCTCCAAGAGCATGGTATGAGACTTTAGCTCAATTTCTTCTGGAAAGTGGATTTAACAGAGGCACAATTGATAAAACAATGTTTTACCTCAACCATGGGAAGGACATACTTTTGGTACAGTTATATGTTGATGATATCATCTTTGGTTCTACAAATGCCAAACTCTGTGAAAGGTTTGCAAAACTAATGCAGTCAAGATATCAAATGAGTATGATGGGAGAACTTAGCTATTTTCTGGGACTTCAATTCAAGAAAAATGAATAAGGTACTTTCATAAATCAATCCAAGTACACCAGAAATTTACTCAAATATTTGGAATACAAGACAGTTCAACTGTATCCACTCCCATGGCCACTGCAACCAAGTTAGATAAAGATACTTGGGCATTAGTAGATATTACTAACTACAGAGGTATGATTGGCTCTTTACTCAATTTAACTGTAAGTAGACCTGATATCATGTATGCTACATGTCTTTGTGCAAGATTTCAGGCTGATCCAAGAGAACCTCATCTAATTGCTGTGAAAATAATTTTCAAGTACCTCAAGGGTACAGCTGATCTAGGATTATGGTCTTAGAGAGTCAGATTTTAAGCTAATAGGTTACTCAGATGCAGATTTTGCAGGATGCAAAATAGACAGGAAAAGCACTAGTGGAAGCTGCCAATTTCTTGGAGGATAATTGGTTTCTTGGTTTAGCAAAAAATAGAAATCAATTTCCACATCAACTGCAGAAGCAGAATATATTGCTGCAGGAAGCTGTTGTGCACAGATTCTTTGGATGAAGAATCAGTTATTGGACTATAGGTTATAATTTTCTAAAATACCTGTTTACTGTGATAATCAAAGTGCTATTACTATGACAGGTAATCCAGTTCAACACTCAATGACAAAGCACATCAGCATAAGGTACCATTTCATAAGGGAACATGTGATGGAAGGTATAGTGGAATTGCATTTTGTTCCAACAGGTCAACAACTAGCAGATATCTTTACGGAACCACTATATGAAGCTAATTTTAAAAGACTGGTAAATGAACTTGGAATGGTTTCAGGTTCTTTCTCCAAATCTGCTTAGTTTTTGTTCTCATGCATCAAACTTTATGATCAGTGTTTACAGATTGTCTTATCTCTGTGTAATCTGTGCTTAAATTGTTATATATTAAATACTGATTGTTATCTGATGTGATTCTATATACTCTGATAGTGTTTTGAATGTTCCGTGGCTATTCATTCCAATGAGGATTAATGTGCTAGATGATGACCTAGTAGTCTTTAACATACTAGAAATCCCATGTTTGGATTAGTTGTTTATATGGAAATTCATTACAAAAGAAAATTCTGATTTTGAGCTTAGTCAAATTTACTTTGTGTATCTTATTACTAAGTCACAAACTAGATTTTTGCTTCTTATCTGTCAAATTCTGATGTCAGTAAATCTTTAGGATGAACTACCTGCTTGATAAGCCTCGCTTATCTGAAGAAAAGAAAAGAAATTGAAGTCAGGTACTCCTTTGAGATCTAGAGTAAATATGTGAAAGGGAAGACCCAAGTGCATTGCTGGTATTAAGTTATATGCATTAGAAAATCAAATATTTTTTTCTTGGTGACTTTTCACATTCTCTGATTACTGGAAAAATACTCTGATAATAGCATAAATTCTGATAGCAGTTGTACTCACTTACACTGAGAAGCCATTTTAAAAAGAATTTCAAAAGATGCATAAAATGAGCACAAACAGTTGAGGTGGACTCTTGCATATATTTATTCTATAGTAAACTTCAAAATTAAAGACAAATTTTAAGCACTTTTCTTAGTTATACCTTATTTCTAAGATATACTGAAGTTTATCAGACTTTAATCTTTATCTGATCATTTGCAAATGCACACACTCTCACTCCATATGAATGATGAAAATTACTGTGGTGATCAAGTTGTTTCTGACAAACAGTTAAGTATTATTTGCATAAATTCTGAGGACAAGTTCTGATGATTAAACTCTGAATAAACCAGTCAGTATTTGTATGAAGAATCACAGAAACAAACATTCACTTTTGAGTACAGAAGCCATGTTTTGATGACCGTTAAATTCTGATAATAGTCAAGTTCTGATGCAAATCCTGATGGAAACTCTAATGCTTACGTGGCATTATTTATTTACTTGACTTATTTGTGGTTTTACTGTAATGGTCATATTTATCAGAAAATATTTAAGTGAGATAAAAACAGTCATAATCATTTGGTTAGTGGGAAACGTGTCTGCCTTGACAACTGCCTGTGCACAATAATTACTGCTTATTTCTCGTGCCCACTAACCACTGCTTTAACTATTTACTGGATGACAGGTGTAAAGTGTCTGTTTTACTTCCAAAAAGAGTTGTTGAGTGGAGAGAGTATATATATGGGAGTTAAAAGATTTTACAATCTTTTACCTACTTTTTAATTGTTTTCTTATCTCTTTTATTCTCTCTCTCTCTCTCTTTCTAATATTTCTGAAGCTCTATTTTTCATAGGCATTTTATCAAACACTTTGCAAACACACATTTTCTCACTTATTTCTCTACAGAAATGGCACCAAAAGATCTGATCTATGATGGAGCCAAGTTTGATCCTAAAAACTACATGGTTATTCTTTCTAAGGATGAAGCTCCATCAGAACTTCACTTCATCCAAGATTTTCTATCTCGAAGTGAGATTGGGTATGTTTTGACCCAACCAGAAGCACTCTCTGGAACTCAAGTGCTGGAGTTTTGGAGGAGTTGTGTTTATGATGATGGTGGTGCAAATGGGTCCCCAAGTATTATCTTTACAACAGGAGAGGATGAACATGTCGTGACTGTGTCTACTGTTCGCAAAGCTCTAAATCTGCCAGAAGATTGTATTTTCAATTCAACAGTTGAGGAGCCAGCTCTTCAACAAATAATGGCAAATCTAGGCTATGGAAAGCCTTTGGCAAAGCTGGGCCAATTGAAGAGACCCCACGTAAGGAGCGAATGGTGTTTCTTTTTCGACTGCATCACCAAGGCCTTTGCAAATAAGTGTTGCAACTTTGTTGCGATTCCGATCCTTAGTCAGCAAATTGGGTATGCTCTAATTACTCAATCTCATTTTGATTATGCTAGTGCTATGCTAGGATTTAGTGGGGATAGGATGCAAGAGGACATAAATACTATATATTTTGCTAGATTTTGCCAACTTATTTACAGTTTATGTAGTTCTGATAAGGCCCAACTAGCTAGTGAGTTGATTGAACCCTTTAAACTTGCTAAAAGGGCTTTCACTAACTTATTATCTACTGATAATAAGAAGGCTGTACTAAGACCCCTCCAAATTCCACAGTCAGTCAAACATGTCTTAGTAAACTCTGACCCTCTCACATACAGTGCTATATTTCCTGATGTACAACCATCCCAACCTACATCAGCATATATAACCAATCAACCACCTACCACTTCTCAACCTCAACCAACTCAACCTACCATCAGAGCATATTTCCAGCCAACTCAATCATCTCAACCTCAACCATCAGTACCTACCATTAGAACTTTATCCTCCAGGCCTAAAAGAGCAAAATCTGTTCCTAAATCTCCACCAAGGAGAAGAAGGATGATTCTTAGGGATGAATCTGATGATGAAGATGCGCAAGTCCAGGTTCAAGCATCAGAACCTGTGACAATGGAAGCTGAAAAAGCAACTTCTCAAAAGGAAGCTGAAGCTGAAAATTCTGATATTTTCAAGAGAAAAAGAACTTCAAGTTCTGATGCTCATAAAGCAACTCCTACACCATCCAGGAGATCAAAGAAACAGAGAGAAAAAAGGCATCTGGCACAACCTCCATCTGAGGATACTAATGAGGCTGAGGAAGGGGATCAAGAATCTCTGATCTCAAAGCCAATAGTAATTGAATCTTTGCCACCTCCAACTCAGGCTGAAGACACTGTTCAGGATACAATGATCACACCTCTTATCTCTCCTATTCATGACAATATTACAGTTGAAGATTCAGGATTAAGTCCTGAAATTATCCTTCATAGGCTGATCATTCCAACTGTGCTCTATCTAGAAGCTCCTACTACAGCTCACCCAACTATTGCTACTACTCCTATCTTACGGGCTGAGATACCAACAACTCCAATTCTGGAGATAAATTTTGATGGATCAGAATTTAAATGAAGTTACTGCAGAATCACCTTCAGTGACACATACTTTAGTACTATTAGAAGATGATGAGTTTTCTGCAAGTTCTAGGGAGTCAGCCTCAGTTAATACTCTAGCTCCCATTCTTGGAAAGGAGGCATTGATTGAAAAGTTTGTTGAATAAGCTGCTCCTATTCCTTGGGAAGAAACTCACAGAGGAGTGGAGTGGACCAAAAAGTGGAATAAATCTGATTTCATTCTAAGCTTAAAAGTGCTAACAGAGCACATTGCCAAAGCTGGTGAGCTGATGACAAATTCTGATTTCAAGCACCAACTCAAAGTCACTGCTCTAAGTACCAAATCTCTTCAAGGTCTACACTCTCAAACTCATGCCAAGGTTGATAAACTTCTGGAATCAGCTAAAAAGCTAGATATGACTCTCAAATTAGACAAGTCAAGACTTATCAGACCTATACATGAGAAAGTTGAAGCTATTGAGAAGGTACAAGAAAAGCAACAGGCCCAAATTACTAAGGTTCTGCAAAATCAAGCCTCTCAACAAGCTCAACTTAATGAAATTCAATCTTCAGTAGAACTTCTTCTCTCTCTCTCTCTCTCTCTCTCTCCTACTACCAGATGATGCCAAAAAGGGGGAGAAGGTAGTTAAGTCCAAATGCTCTAATACTCAAGTACTGAAGAAAAAGGATGACAAAGAAGATGACCAGGGAAACCCTAGCAAGGGTCAAGGTCAAAGTCAAGGGCATAACAGTAAAATTTCTTCAAGGAAACTAATTTCTGATGCTAGCAAATCTTCTACTAAAAAGAAGATAAGTTATGATGTTGTAAATGCTCAAAATCTGATAACAAGTTCTGATTCTGATGTTCTGATTCAAGCTGAAAGTCAAGACTCTCAGATGTTCTTGCATACTCTAAAGCTCAAGGGAAAGCAGAATACTGTCTACTACAAAGATCCTAAAATTCAGACTCTTGATGAAGAGTTTGCTAGAAGATTATTTCTCAAGCATAATCCTGGAATGAATTTAGAGAATTTAAAGGAGGAAGAAGCTAGATTTGCAGCTGAAAAGACAAAACTAAAGTTTAAAGCTTTTGATGCTAAGAAACCTCCAAGGCCTAAGGCAAAAGGCATTGTGATTAAGGAAAAGTCAAATTCTGAGGCTTTAATGCCCAAGATAAGATCACAGATTGATCCCAAAGATAAAGGGAAAGGAAAAGTTGATGAACCAACAAAGCCACAGGAGATGAAGATTCCTCAAATCCTGATGAAACCTGTGTGCAAAATGGTTGAAGTTTATGATGATATTTCTGTTGAAGATGAAACTGTTCAAATTCTGAAAAGAAGGAAGATAACTGAAGAATCCAAGATAAGCTCTGACAAAACTCAAGTGGTTTAGAATGAAGAACAACAAGCTACAGAAGAAACAACAAATTCTGATCAAGTCATCAAGAAATCAACCTCTGACAGTGCTCAAGTTGCTTTAGACAAGATAAAAGTTGCTGATAAGAAGAAACTCTTATGGAAAAATGTTAAAACATCAGATCCAAAGAAAAGCCAATTGTTATCTGATTTCATGACTGTTGGATTGAAAGCCATAGAAGCAAGAGACAGAGCTGGACTAGGTTTTGATGAAGCCAAAATCAAGACAGGAGTTGAAGTGCTTACAAGAGATCCATTCTTATTGACTGACAAACCTCTTGAAGAAGTTACACAGAAACACCTTGACAAGGTTATATCTGTTCAAGTGGTACTGGATGCTCATGATAAGCATAATGTCAAAGAAAATCTGATTCTATTTCTTGAAGATGGAAGAATATATCAAATGTCAGAATCAGATGTGCTGAATAAATCTCTGAAAGAACTTCAATTCTTTCATTATCTTTCAGAGATAAAGTCTGAGATTACCAGGAGATGGTCAAATTTCATTATGAAGACCATAAGAGATAAAGCAAGAATTTCTGGTTCAAGGGTTATATAATTCATTCCAAACATTGTTGAAGATGATGGAAGTGAAATTCCAATGAAGAAGGATTCTGCTAAACTTGAAGTCATTCTAAAAGAGAAATGTATGTGCTACAATGGAGACTCTTCTCATCTAAGGGTGATCAGACTTGGTGATGGTTTGGAAAGAAACCATATCTCAGCACTTAGGACTGCAATCTACCAGATTGGAAGTCAGAATGAAGAATTGAAGCAAGTCAAAGCTACAATAGCTCAAGTCCTGAGGAATAAAGAAGAAAAGCTGATATCAAACTTTGTCAAGAATCACTTTGGATTCAGATTGACTCAGTGAGATTGGTAAAAGCTACAAGGACTGTAAGTTGCAGTTAGTTGTTTAAAAAAACTCTCATTGCATTTGTACTTAAATGTTTTTAACATTATCAAATCTATTAACTTTTATATTTTTCATAATTTACAATTTGGGCGAGATTGTTATATATATTTGAGATGTCATGTCTAATCTGATTTGTGTTTAGTTTTCAGAACTTAACAATAGGACATATCAGGACTTACTGAAATCAGAACTTAGTGAAGTCAGAACTTAATATCAGAACTTAAGGTGTCAGAAGATATATATCAGGACTTAAGTGCGGGAAGACTTCAGATAAGGAATGCGGCTGATTTACAGGAGAAGATCTAGACTAAAACAAAAGAAGATATGCATGAAGAGTTAGAGGACTAGAAGACTTGTAAAAGATATCTGATTGAAATATATTAGGAGACGGAATTATATTCCATATCAATTAGAATATATCTTGTAACTGTGTACTATATAAACACAGCTTAAGGTTTACACTATATGTGTTATTATTATCGAGAAACATTATTCATTATAACCTAGCATCTCTTAGTGATATTGTTCGTCACTGAGAGAGAACAATAGTTCTATTGTAATATAGGTTATTTGAATATACTTGATCTTTGTTACATACTTGTGTTGAAATTGATTTGATTGTATAAACACTATATTCAGCCCCCTTCTATAGTGTTGTGTGACCTAACAGTTACGACATGGGTGTGAAGTGTATTTAGCACATGTGAAGGATGTAGAAAAGGAGTCCTTAAGGATTGAAGATATTCCAGTAGTTAAAGATTTTCCCAATGTGCTTCCAGATGAATTACCTGGACTACCTCCAGATCGAGAGGTCGAGTTTATGATTGATTTGGCTCCTGGAACGGAATCAATATCGAAAGCTCCCTATCGAATGATGTCTGTCGAGATAAAAGAGTTAGCGACGTAGTTGCAGGAATTGCTGGACAAAGGAGTTAATTGCCTGAGTGTATCCCTGAGGGGTGCACCAGTGCTATTTGTAAATAAGAAAGATGAAAGTATGAGGTTGTGTATCAATTATTGCGAATTGAATGAGTTGAGGAATAAGAATAAGAATGCTCTACCACGAATAGATGACTTGCTTTGAGAAATGGGAAGGAGCTACTTGTTTATCAAAGATTGACTTAAGATATGGGTATCATCAGCTGAAGATTAAGTGGACGATATACCCAAGACGGTGTTTTGAACAAGATATGGACACTATGAGTTCTTGTGACGGTGTTTGGATTGAAAGATGCGCCAGCTGCATTTATGGATCTCAGGAATAGAGTATTCAAGGAATATTTGGATAAGTTCGTGATCGTATTATTTATTGATGATATCTTGATATACTCCAAGATGGAGGAAGAATACATTAAACATTTGAAGATTTCTTTGGAGATTTTGAGGAAAGAGAAGTTATATGCAAAGTTTCGAAGCGTGAGTTTTGGTTAAATGAAGTTCAATTTCTTGGACATGTAGTTAACAATGAAGGTATTAAAAGTAGACCCAGCTAAAATAGAAGCTGTGACGAATTGGGATAGGCCTAAGACTCCTATAGAAGTCATAAGCTCTCTTGGATTAGCAGGGTATTACAGGAGATTTGTACAAAAAATTTCTACGATTGCTGTCCCATTGAATAAGTTGACAAGGAAGAATGAAAAGTTTTTTTGGACGGATAAGTGCGAAGGAAGCTTCAAAAGTTAAAGAAAAGGTTGGTAACCGCATCAGTGTAGGTTTCACCCGACGAAAAGGTAAGTTTGTGATCGACATCGATACTTCTTATGAAGGGCTAGGTTGTAGGTTGATGTAACATAGGAAAGTGATAGTATCTGTGATAAGGAAATTAAAGCCACACGAGCAAAAATATCTTACGCATGATCTAGAATTAGTAGTGATTATATTTGCCCTTAAGATTTGGAGGCTTTATTCGTATGATGTAAAGTGTGAGATTTATACGGACCACAAAAGCTTAAAGTATATTATTACGTAGAAAGAATTGACTATGTGGCGAAGGAGATGGTTGGAATTGATCAAAGATTACGATAATATTATCAGTTATCCTCCCGGAAAGGAGAATGTTGTAGCAGATGCACTAAGCCGTAAAGAAGGGTTGAATGTGTTAAACTTCATATGAAGAATTAATCAAGGATTTTGGGAAGTTGGAAATAGAAGTGCAAATTCCAGAAATGGGAAGTGAGGTAATGTATGCAATGACTTTTTAGCCGGAAATTTTAAAAAAGATTCGACATCATCAAGAACAAATGATGAACCACGAGAAGGATAAGTTGTCTGGAAAATAAATTAAGGCTCAAAAGGATAATAAAGGTATATACCAAGTTGCTCGCGTATCTGAAATTTTTAGTGTTATGGAATTGAAACACGAGATTCTTTATGGAGCGCATAACTCAAGATTATCGATTCACCATGGAAGTACAAAAATGTAAAAGGACTTAAAAGAAAGTTATTGGTGGCCAAATATGAAAAAGGAAGATTGTGAAATGGATAAGTAAATGTTATACGTGCCAGAAAGTAAAAGCAGAATATCAGCGACCGAGTGGATTGCTTCAACCACTAGATATACCTGAACGGAAATGGGAGCTTATCATGATGAATTTCTTCGTAAAATTACCAAAGACTAAGTCTAATCATGACGCAGTATGGGTAATAATTGATCGATTGACCAAGTCAGCGCGTTTCTTGCATATCAGTGAAAGATTCTCATTGGAAAATTTTAGTTAAGATGTATGTGGATGAAATCATGATGCATCATGGAGTTCCAGTGTCTATCATATTCGATAGAGATTCGAGATTTAACTCGAGCTCTTGGCGACAATTTCATGATCATTTGGAAGCTAAATTAAAAAATGAGTACGACATATCATCCGCAGAACATTGGACAAAGCGAAAGGACTATTCAAACAATCGAAGGTACGTTGCGAACTTGTGCATTGGATTTCAAAGGGAATTGAGATAACCTTTTTCCTTTGATTGAATTCTCTTATAACAATAGTTATTACACAATTATCGACATGCCGCCTTACGAGGCATTATATGGAAGAAAGTGCAGATCCCCTACCTACTGGGACGAAATTGGTGAATGTAAATTATCAGCCCATTGTTGATGCAACAGATGAAGAGAAAATGGATGTGATTCACAAAAGGCTGATTGATGCTCAAGACCGACAAAAGAAAGATGCAGATCAAAATAAGAAAGAATGTGATGTTCGCACCCGCAATCAAAGTATTGTTAAAGATCCCTCCATGGAAAGGTCTATCCAGATTCGGGAAGAACGGCAAGATGAGTCCTAAATATACTGGACCATTCGAAGTGCTAAGGCAAATTGGAAAAGTAGCATATAAGTTAGCGTTACCTCCGTAGATGCAACATCTTCATAACGTATTTCACGTTTCTCTTCTGAAGAAGTATAATACTGATGTTAGTCATGTGATTGAGCTAAGACCCATGGAAATTCAACGAGATCTATCATATGTGGAGCATCCAGTATAAATTCTAGATCGTAAAGAAAAAGAGCTTAGAAATAAAGTGGTGCCTCTAGTTAGAGTTTTGTGGAGAAATCCCAGTATAGAAGAGTCAGCTTGAAAATTAGAAAGTGAATTACGGGAGAAATATCCCCATTCTATTTGTTTAGATTAGATTCTGAGGACATAATACTTTTAAGGGGGGTAGAATGTAACAACTGGTAATTTTCACGAATTAATTATGCTAGTAAAGTGTAATTATGTGAATTATGTGTTATTATGTGAGAATGGAAATATTTAAATAAATATTATATTCCAGTTTGACGCGTCAGCTGGTATAAAGAGAATGATTGTGAAGCGTAGTTGAAAACGTTCAGCGTTGGGCCGTGAGTCAGGACGCGACCCGTTAGGCGAAGAATGAATATTAGTATAAAGGAAAATTTTATGATTAAGTATATTTCATTAAAATACGTAATATGTGAATCCATGTTGTTAACTATTAAGGTGCATAATTATATGATTATATGCTTGTATGATATTATTTGGAATTTTAGAAAATAAATAGAGCATTAATTGCTATTTATATAGGTTATAAATGCATTTTTATTCTTTAAGAAAAATAGTTTTTAAAATTATTTCTATTTATAAATTTTGAATTTGATTTTATTAAATTCCTAAAATTCTAAGATATTTTATTATGTCACTCTTGTAATTTATATATTTATGGTTTTATTTATAAAATGTATTCTTTGTATTAATTAGAATAATAATTATGTGATTACCAATTTGCCCTTACATGCATTTCTTCTCCTAATACTCATCGGGGGCATTCATGTCATTTCCACCCCACTAACTCTTTTCTACCTAACCAAATTACAAAATCCAAAAACCACTAACTTTCCACATGGGAGAATCAATTTAAAAGCTTGTCATTTCACTCACCACTTCACTCATCTCATTTCTTTTCCTTTTCTCCCCTCTCTCCTTCCTCTCTCTTTCTCTCTCGGCTCTCTCCCTCTCTTCTTTTCTCTCTCACCCGAACTCTCTCTCTCTCTCTCTCTCTCTCTCTCTCTCTCTCTCTCACTATCCTACATGCAACACCAAAATCTACTTAGAATTCAAATATCTTGCCATTAATATTTATCATTTTCAATTATCTATCCATTTACTCTTTGCATGTAAGCGTTTAAGGGAGTTTTTGCATCAACATCTCTTGGTTATATCTAAGAAAATACAATTTCTTAGTGTATGATCTTAAGAGAGAGTATAGTACATAAGTTGTGTGATTTTCTTGGTTTGTTTTTGGAGATAGGTTCGAATTTTTACTACTAAAAGATTCAGATAACATAGGGATTCAGGATTGTAGGTGCAAATAGTGGAGGCACTCAGGCTAGAAAAGGGAAAGGAAACTCAGGTGGCAGTAGTTCAACTTCAGTAGTTCAGTTTCAATTTCAGTAAAGCGGGAAAGCAATTTAAGGCCAGTAACTCTACCTTGTCTTATGAATTGATATTGCTAATACCATAATAAAGTAGTGATTTTTTTATACTTGTGATAAACCTGTTATTGATTTCTGAGAAACCCTAATATTGATTCTTGTGATAACTTGTTATTGAATCCTGTTCGACCGTTTACAACCACTTAATTGATTCATACCCGATTACATTGCCTATTTCCTTTGTCACCTTATGATCTCGTAAACCCTAAGAGAACCTTTATGAATTCCCTTGCGAAATGTCTTGAGTAACCTGAATTCTTTATTAACTTGAATACCTTTGCCTTGATGATTAATTCTCTTGAATACCTTGAACTTGATTTCTTATTTGCTTCAATAATTCCCTATATTGTCCATTGCTTATAATTCGAATTCCTTGAACTACATTTATTTGATAACTATACTTTATTTCCATATCCAAACTTTGTAACTGGATGTACACCATATACTACACTTGATATCAGACATCCCTACCTTTGTTGATTATCGTTAAAACTCTTTTTTAATACTTCTTCCTTAGTTGTTGAATCATTGATATTCATCCTTGATGACCCCTAGAGTTTGAGGATAGCTCTTCTTTTGATAAGAATCTCGTAATCCGAGTCCTCTTATTGTTGATCGTATTCTTATTGTTTGAAATCCCTTAAAGATTGATATGATTCTTTCATGCCTCAAGAACTTTTGAAATGTTATTCTTTCTGGCATCTAATTCTTATAAAAATGCAAAGTTTTCAAAAGTTGAATTCTAAAAGGGGCAAAATGTTTTCTTAAGAATTGCCAAAGGGGCAAAATGTTTTCTTGAGAATAGTGGATCTGGACTAAGACGCATATCTTTTCCACACTTATTATTTGAGGCTTAAAAGCTGCCTCGGGATCCCACCAATATTGTTTAGAACCCAGCGAGGATCGAGATTACTTCGCGGCTGATCATCGGCTGTAATCTGTAGCGTCATTAAATGATTTTGAGCAATGATGTTGTTAAAAAGTTTTGATTTGAATAATGATGCCATGATACCATATATCTTATTCTATGATATTATTATGCTTTTCTGATATGATATCTGCTATTGAATTGCGATAAATGTCGGCTTTTACCCTATCTTGATCATTGATTCTTGAAAGCCCAAACCTTTCTTCATAACATTTGTATAGCCAAAGATAGAAATCTGCCACCTAGAGATTTAAAAGTAGAATGCCTTAGATTTTGCTATTGTTATTATTATTGCTTTATAGAACTACTATGTAGTTACTTGCTGAGCTTTTGTGCTCATTTATATTTGCTTTGCTCTAACCATGGCAGTTAAGAAAGAAGATGGCCAGACTTAGGCATTCAGCTCACATGAGCATTCCTGGCAGTCCCTACCGTGTCATAGGTTTCCAGATGCCAGAGCAGGTAGCAGTGAGTATGAGAATGCGTAGTAGATGAAAGGATTCTTTAAGTTGGTTCAGATACAGTGGGTTATCTGTCGGTTCCATTTAGGAATCGAATGAAAATGAATTCATTAATATTTTGGATTGTAATTTATTTATTTTGGTTGGTAGTTATAATCTTCTCTCAAACTTAATCCTGTTTAGATCCTGTTAGTATTTAATCGGGATTTATTATAGCTATTGGTATTATTAGTTTGATGGTGTGTGGGTCCTCATTTCCTAACCCCGAGATTGAGGGCGTCAAATATGAAATTAATATTGATTTATAAAAATCATTCTTTAAATATTTGATAATGTGAATAATAATTAGTTGATTACAAGTATACCCTTGCATACAACTATCCATTCAATTGGAGGGAATGATATAATAGTAAATTCCAATCCCACTAACACTTCTTTGACAAGCCAAATTACAAGCATAACCTTGCATGCAAACCTTATTAGTTCTCCTAGAAGGACAAGCACGTCATTTCCCCATTTCACTACAAAAAACCAAACACATAAACTCACAATTTGGACAAGAGATGATCATTTCTTTCCTACATTTCTCCACTCACCTCACTTCTCTCTCCCTTTTTTCTCTCCTCTCGGCCGAAGCAAGCACACACACACATTGTTTATCCAATTTATCAAGATCCTAGTATAATCTAACCCTCCAACCTTTTTTCAATTCATTCTTATATGTTATGTGATGAAATTTGAGTGATTAAGTGTTGCATGTCTAGTATTCTTAAAAATCAAGTGGACTACCTTGATTCTTATGAATTGAAGGTCCAAACCATGAGTTATATCATTTTGGGAGATGGTTATGGTTGGTGAAGTGCTATACTCCCACCCTTCCCCTCCCCTCCATTCGAAAATGGATTTTTAGGAGCCGAATGGAACCAATTTTTGGTTGCATTATTTGCATTCAAAAGTTTAAGTGCTAAAATCATGTTTTTAAAGTATATATCTTGGTTTAAGCCCTTTTATGTCATTGATTTCTACAGTTCTAGTCATGCATGTTAGTTTAAAACTCTTGCATGTCATGCTTTACTTGAGATATAGATGTATGGATGTTTTCCTGTTGGTTTTAATACTAAATTTTCAAGTGCTAATAGTGTATTATTGAGACTAGCTATTCTATGGTTAAATGCATATGTTTTGGCTTCGATTTGATTTGCATGCACTAGATAATGTCTTAGTTTATTAAACAAAGTATTTTAAGTTGGTAAGAGAGCTTATTCAGTTGACAATATAGTTTTATATTGATGATTATACTCGAATTTATGCTTGATTAATTCAAAAATGTGATTAAGTGCCATGCATGCTTAGTTATGTATATATATTATTTGGTTATGATAATTTTGGAGTATGGAATAGGAAGATCAAAGTAGTTAGTAAATTAGTTTTGGTTATTCTTGTTTTGAAGTTGGTTTAATTCGAATGGAGTCAAGGAGAAATGGGTTAGTGTAGTGCGAGTAGTGAGTGATTATTAGTCATAGATTTGTTGAGTTTTGAGTGGGAATTTGGTGAGGCCTCGGGAGGCCTAGTCTTGGAAATGTTAGGATAATGTGTAAACTTGAGATCAGTAGATATAGGTTGTGGAAAATCTTGGGTTCTGATAAGTGCATTGATGTAAAACCGAGAGCAACCAAAACAGGGACAATTTCGGAATAAGAGTGATTATGGTCTAGTTTAGGTTGGTTTTTGGAAGGAATTACACGGGCCTTGATTAGTAATGATGTAATGGAGTCTAGGGAAGGTCAAAAAGCAATTATACTCAACCTTAGAGCAAGATTAGTGGGTTTTAAGTTGGTTAAAATAGGGTAGTTTGCAAAGTTACAACTGCAGTTTAATGTCAACTTCTTAGGAAGCTATAGGTAGGCCTAAGTGAATCCTTAGTGTCAAACCAAGTTTAGGAGTTATTTTTATGAGTTAGGAGTTATGGAAATTTATAATTGAGTGAATGCGCAAGGCAGAAAGGTTCATTTTTTTCCAAGGCAGACAAGGTGATGTCGAATGGTGCATCCGGGAAGGTTAGATTTATGTAAGGAGTTTATGAGTTCAATTAGGTGAGGCCTAGGCGTGTTTTGATATTTTTAAGATAGGATAATGTCAGTAGAAGGTAATGTGCTAAGAGGAATCAGGTGAATTGGGTTTTTAGTACTTGAGTTTATAGAGTTTTGTGACTAGAAATGTGGAGTAAAGAGAGTCGAGTGATCAAGGGTAGAGCGTCTTAGGATCATTCGATACTTATGTGTTTATATGGAATAAATTCCATGTTTTTACGTGTTTATATGTGATTATGTACACTAATGTGTATAAGTAACTAAGTGTAGAGTTGCATGATAATAAAGTATAGTCGTTCGCATAAAACATATATGTTGCATTGGAGTCGAATGGTGTATAAGTATAGGTTATTTTCAGTGATGAGATTTATTATATGTGTAGGTCCAAGAGAGAGTATCGGAAAGACTCTTTCCATCAAAATCGAGTAAGTGGGTTCAAGGTTGCTATAAGATTGATTAAGGACTTTTAGGAGGGCAAGTGTTCCTCCCCTTCTTTTAAAACTCGTTTTATGCAACTATTTGCCTTAATGTGGCGCCCTCCAAACCCGGGTCAGAAGTTTGGGGTCCACACACACACCTTAATTATAACCTGCTTATAACAATAATAAAGAAAATAATAATATATACAGTGACCCTACTTACCAACCACCACGGACTGCAACAGGTTAAAGTATGCACACAAGCCAAACACACTAATATATTAAAAACCGTTCAAATCCCAACTATTTTAAACTCAAACTGAGTATTAAACATTAATACAAACTTTTACAAACTTAAATTATCCCAAAAGAAGCCTACTAGCTCAGCTTTCTCAACCTGAACCCCTAGCTCTCGCGCTGGACTGGGGATCCTCGCTACCAACTGGTTCCTTTTTAACTGGAAAGAATATAAACAACATCGCACAAATGAGCTAACTAGCTCAGCAAGTCACAATGACAAAACTGAAAATAATCATCATCAGGTGAATATGATTATGATATCAAGTGAATATTGGATTATGATTTAGAATTGGATATTATACTTTTAATTTAAAAACCAAGGTTAGGCTGCTGATCAGTCACGCACTAACCCCGAGCAAGGCACACAGCATTGCTCTAACTACTGGATCTAAGGCATACATTGGCCTAACTTGACCATTATATGGTCTGACCACGAATCTGGTCCATAATTTTATAAAAACAATCCAATTCTAACGTAATAACAGAATATGCAATAATAAACAATAACCGAAATCATAAACAACAATAAATGTTTAACAATGAAAGGGTTTCAATCCTTGTAAGGATCAATAAGGCAATTTAAAAGCTTGAATGCTGGGTAATGAAAGAATTGGATAACAAAGGAATCAACATTTCAGGGTTTCAAAGATTTGGGCTTTCAATGCATATGATACAATGATTGAATGTACAAGTAATTCAGTTCAGTGTTTGGGATTTTATTTGCATGTATTTGTGGAGTAGTATCGTATACTTGAGGTTCGTGTTTGGGTATACATCAATCAATGGTCTAGAAAGAATAAGGTTCAAGGCTCAAGAACAATAACTGGAATCAGGGTTTAGGTTTCAGTGCTTCAAAGCACTTGCAATATCAACAAGACTATCACGTATTATAATATTTCGAGAAAGTTCAGAATACTTGCCTGATATTAGCTTACTACACTGCACTCGCTTCCAATCACAAGCGTCTTACTCCTTAACTATCTATTTCCCTTTCCTACGTCTTGCCTCTTCTGCTCACATATCATAAGCATCTATCAATAATTTACTCATGGAATTCTATTCAACACATACTTCTATCTACCCTTCGTTTTACCCAAATCCGATTAACGGATTGAAAGTTATGCAATAATCAAGTAAACACAGAATATATAGACCGATAGTCAATTAACAAGTCACATATAGCATATAATACATCACGTAATCAATGATATATCATTTATAAAGAAGTCTCGGGTCATAAATAGGCTTTCTGGTATTTACAATGATTTTTAAAACATTTTTCGGAATTAAAACGGGTCG
This sequence comes from Apium graveolens, assembly GCF_009905375.1. NCBI lineage: Eukaryota > Viridiplantae > Streptophyta > Magnoliopsida > Apiales > Apiaceae > Apium > Apium graveolens. The sequence goes on along the minus strand of NC_133651.1, from coordinate 216,735,581 downwards.
TTGGATCAATTTCGGGTTAATAAACAGGGTTCGGTTGGCCAATTCTGGCTCCGAAATAATTTTAGAATAATTATCGAGCCTTGGAAATAATTTAGAATAATATTTTAAAACTCGAAACTATTTTTCAGAATTTTTAAATCATTTTTAAATAATTAAATCTAATTATATAATTAATTAAAATCAATTAATAATTAATTAAATCAATTAATCAATTAATTTTCGAATTAATTGACCAATTAATCAATTAGAAATTAACTGAAATTAATTAACTAATTAATTTGTATTTATTTGTGAATTAAAAATAATTTTCAGAATTAAAATAATAATTTTTAGAATTTTCAGAAATTAAAAACGAATTTTTATAATAAAAATAAATAGGAAAAATGATTTTTAAACATTTTTAAAATAGAAATCCAATTTTTGCAAAGTTTGGAAACTACAGGGACCAAACTGCATCGTTTTCAAAACTATAGGTACTAAACTGTAATTTTCCAGGGGGTCGCCGGAAAATAGTCGGGGATGGCCGGAGAACACGTTCTCGTCGTCCTCACCCCACCAACACCTCCAGATCACATCTACAGGTTACCAGGAACACAACCATGCAATCAAAACAACCTAACAATCCCTGAGTTGGCCAGAATTTGGCCGTGAAATTTTCCAGTTTCCGGCGAACATCGGAAAACTTCAAAACACAACTCCCTTCTCTACAGACCTCGTTGGTTCATGAAACTTATACGACTAGATTGCAAATTTCACAGAGAACGCAACCCACTATAACACAACATCAATCTATCACATAATAAGAAACCCCCAAATTTCAATTAAGAACATTCATACGGGTTATAAACCCTAATTTTAAAAATCGAAAATCAAACTCAAATTTGAACATGTTATTGAACTCCAAATCAGACGTATGACATATGAAAATCATCAGGAAAACAAGCTCTACAACATGCAATCATCCGAACAAAAATTCATATTTTTAATAAAATAATTTCGAAAATAAATAAATTTTTAGAAAAATAACCTTGATTTCTGCAGGTGTATGGATTACAGAATCTGGTAGAGCTCTTCAAGACCTTCAGATTGGTTACTCGAGCTTTCCAAACCGAATTCAATAACACCTCCAAATGCTTGTTTGATTCTTAGAACAGTTTTAGGAAATTAGGGTTTTTCTCTGAAAATTATATAATTATCTGTCTGCAATTGATTTTGATACGAAATAAAATACGGTAAAAGGCTATTTATAATTACGGAAAATTAGTATCCCGTTGGATCATTCCGGATATAAAACGGTACATTTATTTGTACAAACTGATCCAAACGGTATCGGTTTTCGGGATAATTATCCAAATCAGTACAATTTGTACTGCGGTCTTGGTCTCAGCGCCTGGTTACACGTATTACGAAATGATAATTGTGATAGTTTAACAAAAAGCTCCCGTTTATCGAAAATACGGGTTTTATTGATTTACTGAAACGAATATTGTATCGAAAATGTTGCGCCGGGACCCGCGCAGGACAAACCGTACGCCGGATCGAAAAAGTCGAAACATGGAAAATGCTCGGAATATTACAATTAGGTTATGAAGGAGTTCTCGAAAGAGTTTCGGGTCCAAAAACATAACAACGGTTGACGTCGGTTGGTTCCCGTTTTTATATAATAGATTTTAATTACCCGGAAAAAGATTTTAGAAATTTCAGATGATTCTTATAAATCCATAAACTAACATAAAAATAATTAAGAAGATATGACAATTATCTATATTTTATTTTGGACATATAAAAATTAAAATACTCAATTAATATTATTTTTGAATAACCAAGTACAGATAACACTTTAACAATTAACTCACAGAATAGATACTGAACACACATAATAATTATATAATAGCAAAAATAATTACACGATATATCCCGGATATTACATCCTTCCCCCTTAAAAGGATTCTGTCCTCAGAATCTCCTAAGAAAACAAATGAGGGTACTTTTCTCTCATATCACTTTCTAACTCCCAGGTTGACTCTTCAACCTTTGGGTTTGTACATAATACTCTTACTAACTTTACCACTTTATTTCTCAATACTTTCTCTCTCTCTTCTAGAACTTCTACCGGGCTCTCTATATATGACAAATCTGCTTGAAGCTCTATTGGCTCATATTCTATTACATACCTGGAGTCTGGATTATATTTTTTAAGCATTGATATGTGAAAAACATTGTGAATGTGCTCCATGTGCGGAGGTAACGCCAATTCGTAAGCTACTTTGCCAATACGCTTTAGGATTTCAAAAGGTCCAACATATCTTGGGTTTAGCTTCCCTTTCTTCCCAAACCTCGTTAGTCCTTTCCACGATGATAATTTCAATAATACCAAGCTTCCTTCTTCAAATTCCATGTCTTTTCTTGACTGGTCTGCATATTTCCTTTGACGATCTTGTGCGGCTATTAATCTTTTCTGGATAATTTCAACAACTTCCTTTGTCTGCTGTACCAATTCGGGTCCGAGTATTTTACGTTCTCCTACTTCGTCCCAATATACTGGAGATCTACATTTGTGTCCATAAAGGGCTTCATAAGGTGGCATCCCAATGCTGGCGTGATAACTGTTGTTATAAGCAAACTCTACCAGGGGTAAATGCTCGTCCCAACTTCCTTTGCAATCAATAGCACAAACACGTAGCATGTCCTCGATTGTCTGGATCGTTCTTTCACTTTGGCCATCCGTTTGGGGGTGATAGGCCGTACTCAAATTCAATCTTGTTCCCAAACATTCTTGAAAACTCTTCCAGAATCTTGAATTAAACCTTGGATCTCTATCAGATACGATAGACACTAGAACTCCATGACGAACTACGATCTCTTTCAAGTATATATGAACTAACTTGTCGAGCGAAAATCTTTCATTTATAGGCAGAAAATGAGCTGACTTGGTAAGTCTATCTACTATAACCCAAATGGCATCATGATTAGTCCTTGTCCTTGGTAATCCAACTATGAAATCCATGGTAATAGGTTCTCACTTCCACTCTGGAATCTCCAATGGCTATAGCAATCCGCTTGGTCTCTGATGCTCTGCTTTAACTCTCTGACAGGTATAGCATTTGCTAACCCATTCCGCAATTTCCCTCTTCATATCTGGCCACCAATAATTCTTCTTTAAATCTCTGTACATTTTGGTACTCCCTGGATGGATGGAATATCTTGAACTATGTGCCTCTTGTAAAATTTCATTTTTCAGCTCCGTTACTGGTGGAATCCAAATTTTTGAAGAAAACCTAAGAATACCTGGATCATCTTGTTGCGTGCATAATTCCTCACATACCAAACTATTTATATTTTGATCCATTACCTCTTTCTGGCATTTCTTTATTTTCTCCAATAACTCAGGTTGGAAAATCATACTGTACACTTTTGCTTCCTCAAGCTTGTAAATTCTAATCTCCAATTCCAATTTTTAAAATTCTTTATATATCTCTTCAGGTACGGATAACACATTTAACCTTTCCTTCCGACTTAACGCATCTACTACGACGTTCGCCTTACCGAGATGATAATTAATCGAGCAATCATAATCCTTGATCAATTCTAACCATCTCCTTTGTCTCATATTAAGTTCCTTCTGGGTAAATATATATTTTAAACTTTTGTGATCCGTGAAAATCTCACACTTTTCTCCATACAAATAATGTCTCCAAATCTTCAAAGCGAAAACTATAGCTGCTAACTCCAAATCATGAGTAGGGTACTTCTATTCGTGTGGTTTCAATTGCCTTGACGCATACGCAATCACCTTGTCGTGCTGCATAAGAACACATCCTAATCCTTTGTAAGAAGCATCGCTATAAATTACGAAATTCCCTTGATCGTCTCGAAGTGACAAAATAGGTGCCGTGATTAATCTCCGCTTCAATTCCTGAAAACTTTCTTCGCACTTGTCATTCTATATAAACTTTTCATTCTTTTATGTAAGCTTTGTCAATGGTGTTGCAATTCTTGAGAAATTCTGAACGAATCGTCGATAATATCCTGCCAATCCCAAGAAACTTTTTACCTCAGTGGGTGTTCTCGATCTTTCCCAATTCGTAATTGCCTCGATCTTTGCCGGGTCCACTTTGATCCCTTCATTACTGACTATGTGTCCTAAGAACTGAACTTCCTGTAGCCAAAACTCACACTTCGACAATTTAGCATATAACTTCTTTTTCCTTAAAATCTCCAAAGTTGTCCTTAAATGTTCCGCATGATCCTCCTCTGTCTTTGAATAGATCAAAATATCGTCTATAAATACTATAACGAACTTGTCCAAATATTCCTTAAAAATTCTGTTCATCAGGTCCATAAACGCTGCTGGGGCGTTGGTCAATCCAAAAGACATTACTAGAAATTCATAATGCCCATACTTTGTTCTGAAAGCTGTCTTTGGTATATCTTCTGGTTTGATCTTCAGTTGATGATATCCCGATCTTAAATCGATTTTGGAGAAATACTTGGCTCCCTTCAATTGGTCAAACAAATCATCAATTCTGGGTAACAGATACTTATTCTTGATTGTCAACTTGTTGAGCTCCCTATAGTTGATGCACAGTCTCATGCTTCCATCCTTCTTCTTGACAAATAATACCGGTGCACCCCACGGGGATACGCTGGGTCTGATTACTCCTTTCTCTCACAGCTCTTGTAATTCCTTTGCTAACTCTTTCATCTCAACGGGCGCCATTCTATACGGGGCCTTGGATACTGGTTCGGTTCCAGGTGCTAAGTCGATTGCAAATTCAATTTCTCTATCTGGAGGAAGTCCTGGTAATTCGTCGGGAAACACATCTGGAAATACCTTCACAACTGGAATATCTTCAAGTTTTGCTGGCTCCTGACTTCTGTCGATCACATATGCTACAAAATGCTCACATCCTTGTCGTAGTAACTTCTTGGCTTGAATCATCGTTAAGAACTTCTTTACCTGCTTCTTTCCCTTGAATATTACTATTCTTTCGTCTGGCGTTTTCACCATTACTTTCTTATTTCGACAATCTATCTGAGCATCATGCTTAGATAACCAATCCATCCCTAATATAACGTCAAATTCTCCTAACTTAAACGGTATCAAATCTACACAAAACTTACTACCAGAAATCTCAATCTCACAATTCCCACAAACTTGGTTAACAGTTACACGTTCTTGATTTGCTAATTCCACAGTCATTATTTCATTTAAATACCCAACTGGACAATTTAACTTACTAACAAAATCTTGTGAAACAAACGATCGAGTTGCTCCCGAATCTATTAACACTTTGGCATATAAAGAATTCACATTAAGCGTACCTGCCATGATATCCGTATCCTGGATCGCATCCTTCACCGACATGTCAAAAACTCTAGCCCTCGGAGTCTCATTCACTATTGGGGTAGATCCCATAATCCTTAATGCATTACTGACTGGGGCTGGTGTCTTGCAATCTCTGGCCATATGTCCTGGCTTTCCACAGTTGAAGCATGTAAATCCAATGGCTGGAACCTTCACTGCTGGATTTCGGATAGGTTGATCCTTATTTGCTGGCTCTCTTGCTGGCTAATTTCGGCACTCCCTCGAGTAGTGCCCTTTCTGGTTGCATTTAAAACATACCACATTCAACTTGTTACAAACTCCTCCATGCTTCTTTCCACATACTTGACAATCTGGAAAAGTTAATCTCAACTGATTCGGCTGATTCACATTAGCTGGACGATTGCCCTGGCCTCCGCCTCCTGCATTTTGTCTCCTGAAATTAAAATTTCTCCCTGGCTGAAACTTGCCCTTCTTAAAATTTGGAAACTTCCCTGTTTGTGACTGACCCTCACTTCCCTCAACTTTCCTTTTCTTACTTTCCTTATCTTTCTGGAACATCTCACTCTCTGTCTCTGCAATCATAGCCTTCTGTACAATCCCGGCATAGGTATCCAATTCAAAAATAGCTACCTTCCCTCTGATCCATGGCTTCAAGCCTTGCTGGAATCTCTTAGCTTTCTTTTTATCAGTATCAACATATGACGGCACATACCTCGACAATTCCTCAAACTTCCCCTCATAATCTGTTACCGACATGTTCCCTTGCTTTATTCTAAAAACTTCAGCTCCATTTGATCCTGAACAAACTGAGGAAAATACTTTTCTAAAAACAATTCCTTAAACCTTTCCCAAGTAATAACATCTGTGCTTTCCAATGTCTTCACCATCTCCCACCAATAGGTGGCCTCATTCTTCAGATAGTAACTTGCAAATTCAACCTTCTGCTTCTCTTTCACTTTTACCAAGGCAAATGCCTTCTCTATTTCCTTTAACCACACATTTGCTTTGATTGGCTCTAAGGAACCCTTGAATTCTGGTGGGTTTACTTCCTGAAAAGTTTTGGAAGTTACCTGGGGATTGGTCTGTCTCTGCTGTTGTTGTGCCAGGTGAACTGTTTGTTGGGCCAAGATTTGAAGAATCTGGGCTATTGCTGGGTCCATGGGTCCTGGGTTCACATTCTGGTTTGTATCATCTTGGTTGTTATTGTTTTTGTTGTTGGTTTCTTCATTCTGGGTGTTGGTGCGGGTATTTCTTCTGGGAGGCATTTTCTGTAAAGAATCAATCAATTTATTTAGCTTTTGAATCAAATCTTTGTATAAAAGAAAAGTTTTGTAAAATAGGAATATCTCTTTTTGAAAACAGTTGTAACTAAGTAAATTGCATGCTTCTTTACAGAATATAAACAGTTATGGAAAATAGGGTACATGGTATCACAGGGTAGTCTGGTGCAATAAATAAGGTAAAGTAAAACAGGTGCAATAAAGTAAATGACAGTGTTGGAAAGGAAAAAGGTACTGATATATAGATCAAAAGTTTTAGGTAGTACAAGCGTAAAGATGCTTCGAAAGTAAAAACAAAAAGGGTACAACCACCTACTCACTAGTCAGCATCGCTAGTCTATAAATACAACTCAAAAGTCTACTGATACATACTACACACTACTGTACATACTACATAATCATAACAATACTTCTCAGCATCTCCATCTCAGAATCTCTAACTCAGCTCCAAGGAAACTCTGGTCCTGTCAGCCTCTCAAAGTCCTCCATCACCTCAGTAGCCCAGCCCAGCAGTGCATCAGGGCCTCTGCCAGGTAGTGTAGCTCCATGTAGCCTAGCCTCAAGAACCCTCCGTGTCACATGAATCTCCTCTCGAAGCTCCCTCACACCACGATCAACATCTGTAGTCCTGATGATATGCTGTAACTCTCTAATCTGAGCCAACAAGGAATCATGCTCCAATAGAAGAGCCTCATACCGGTAATAAAGAACTGGGGGCAATGTTGACTGGAATGGGGCACTCGCTACTGAATGCCCAGTGAAATCTGAATCAGCTGCTGGGGGTCCTCTGACAGGTGGCCTCATGCCTAGAGGTGGAATGGCCTGCAATGGTACGGGCTGCAATACCGGTGGAGGTAGAATAGCCAATGCTGGTGGAATAACAGGACGTGGATCCGATGCTGGTGCTCCAACTGAAGGCTCTGAGTGATCAGCTGATACGGGAATAAAAGAGTCGGCCATCTCTGCTATCTGAAATCATATCGTAATATAAGAATCTCATACCACGATGCAAACTATACTAATACCGGTTATACCATAACACTCACCCTCTCGACATTCTATTATCCTATACCCTATTTCTAATCCTATCCCTCTACCCATTTTCATCAACCTAGGCTTGTGTCAGTGACTTATAACTAGTAGCTCTGATACCAAACCTGTGGCGTCCTCCAAACCCGGGTCAGAAGTTTGGGGTCCACACACACACCTTAATTATAACCTGCTTATAACAATAATAAAGATAATAATAATATATGCAGTGACCCTACTTACCAACCACCACAGACCGCAACAGGTTAAAGTATGCACACAAGCCAAACACACTAATATATTACAAACCGTTCAAATCCCAACTATTTCAAACTCAAACTGAGTATTAAACATTATTACAAACTCTTACAAACTTAAATTATCCCAAAAGAAGCCTACTAGCTCAGCTTTCTCAACCTGAACCCCTAGCTCTCGCGCTGGACTGGGGATCCTCGCTACCAACTGGTTCCTTTTTAACTGGAAAGAATATAAACAACATCGCACAAATGAGCTAACTAGCTCAGCAAGTCACCATGACAAAACTGAAAATAATGATCATCAGGTAAATATGATTATGATATCAAGTGAACATTGGATTATGATTTAGAATTGGATATTATACTTTTAATTTAAAAACCAAGGTTAGGCTGCTAATCAGTCACGCACTAACCCCGAGCAAGGCACACAGCATTGCTCTAACTACTGGATCCAAGGCACACATTGGCCTAACTTGACCATTATATGGTCTGACCACGAATCTGGTCCATAATTTTATAAAAACAATCCAATTCTAACATAATAACAGAATATGCAATAATAAACAATAACCGAAATCATTAACAACAATAAATGTTTAACAATGAAAGGGTTTCAATCCTTGTAAGGATCAATAAGGCAATTTAAAAGCTTGGATGCTGGGTAAAGAAAGAATTGGATAACAAAGGAATCAACATTTCAGGGTTTCAAAGATTTGGGCTTTCAATGCATATGATACAATGATTGAATGTACAAGTAATTCAGTTCAGTGTTTGGGATTTTATTTGCATGTATTTGTGGAGTAGTATCGTATACTTGAGGTTCGTTTTTGGGTATACATCAATCAATGGTCTAGAAAGAATAAGGTTCAAGGCTCAGGAACAATAAATGGAATCAAGGTTTAGGTTTCAGTGCTTCAAAGCACTTGCAATATCAACAAGACTATCACGTATTACAATATTTCGAGAAAGTTCAGAATACTTGCCTGATATTAGCTTACTACACTGCACTCGCTTCCAATCACAAGCGTCTTACTCCTCAACTATCTGTTTCCCTTTTCTACGTCTTGCCTCTTCTGCTCACATATCATAAGCATCTATCAATAATTTACTCATGGAATTCTATTCAACACATACTTCTATCTACCCTTCGTTTTACCCAAATCCGATTACCGGATTGAAAGTTATGCAATAATCAAGTAAACATAGAATATATAGACCGATAGTCAATTAACAAGTCACATATAGCATATAATACATCACGTAATCAATGATATATCATTTATATAGAAGTCTCGGGTCATAAATAGGCTTTCTGGTATTTAAAATGATTTTTAAAACATTTTTCGGAATTAAAACGAGTCGTTGGATCAATTTCGAGTTAATAAACAGGGTTCGGTTGGCCAATTCTGGCTCCGAAATAATTTTAGAATAATTATCGAGCCTTGGAAATAATTTAGAATAATATTTTAAAGCTCGAAACTATTTTTCAGAATTTTTAAATCATTTTTAAATAATTAAATCTAATTATATAATTAATTAAAATTAATTAATAATTAATTAAATCAATTAATCAATTAATTTTCGAATTAATTGACCAATTAATCAATTAGAAATTAACTGAAATTAATTAACTAATTAATTTAGATTTATTTGTGAATTAAAAATAATTTTCAGAATTAAAATAATAATTTTTAGAATTTTCAGAAATTAAAAACGAATTTTTATAATAAAAATAAATAGGAAAAATGATTTTTAAACATTTTTAAAACAGAAATCCAATTTTTGCAAAGTTTGGAAACTACAGGGACCAAACTGCATCGTTTTCAAAACTATAGGTACTAAACTGTAATTTTCCAGGGGGTCGCCGGAAAACAGTCGGGGATGGCCGGAGAACACGTTCCCGGCGTCCTCACCCCACCAACACCTACAGATCACATCTACAGGTTATCAGGAACACAACCATGCAATCAAAACAACCTAACAATCCCTGAGTTGGCCAGAATTTGGCCGTGAAATTTTCCAGTTTCCGGCGAACATCGGAAAACTTCAAAACACAACTCCCTTCTCTACAGACCTCGTTGGTTCATGAAACTTATACGACTAGATTGCAAATTTCACAGAGAACACAACCCACTATAACACAACATCAATCTATCACAGAAACCCCCAAATTTCAATTAAGAACATTCATACGGGTTATAAACCCTAATTTTAAAATTCGAAAATCAAACTCAAATTTGAACATGTTATTGAACTCCAAATCAGACGTATGACATATGAAAATCATCAGGAAAACAAGCTCTACAATATGCAATCATCAAATCATACAAACAATCATCCGAACAAAAATTCATATTTTTAATAAAATAATTTCGAAAATAAATAAATTTTTAGAAAAATAACCTTGATTTCTGCAGGTGTATGGATTACAGAATCTGGTAGAGCTCTTCAAGACCTTCAGATTGGTTACTCGAGCTTTCCAAACCGAATTCAATAACACCTCCAAATGCTTGTTTGATTCTTAGAACAGTTTTAGGAAATTAGGGTTTTTCTCTGAAAATTATATAATTATCTGTCTGCAATTGATTTTGATACAAAATAAAATACGGTAAAAGGCTATTTATAATTACGGAAAATTAGTATCCCGTTGGATCATTCCGGATATAAAACGGTACGTTTATTTGTACAAACTGATCCAAACGGTATCGGTTTTCGGGATAATTATCCAAATCAGTACAATTTGTACTGCGGTCTTGGTCTCAGCGCCTGGTTACACGTATTACGAAATGATAATTGTGATAGTTTAATAAAAAGCTCCCGTTTATCGAAAATACGGGTTTTATTGATTTACCGAAACGAATATTGTATCGAAAATGTGGCGCCGGGACCCGCGCAGGACAAACCGTACGTCGGATCGAAAAAGTCGAAACATGGAAAATGCTCGGAATATTACAATTAGGTTAGGAAGGAGTTCTCGAAAGAGTTTCGGGTTCCAAAAACGTAACAACGGTTGACGTCGGTTGGTTCCCGTTTTTATAAAATAGATTTTAATTACCCGGAAAAAGATTTTAGAAATTTCAGATGATTCTTATAAATCCATAAACCAACATAAAATTTTTGAATAACCAAGTACATATAACACTTTAACAATTAACTCACAGAATAGATACTGAACACACATAATAATTATATAATAGCAAAAATAATTACACGATATATTCCGGATATTACACTTAAGCTATTGATAATAGTTATATTTCTTTCAATATTTTATTCCTTAGTTATTGAACCTTATGATACATGATTATGATTCTTGAATTTGTTAATTATGCGATATTCGCATGATTAGCTATCCTTAGTCTTGAATGATTGATCTTTCATCCTTGATGACCCCCACTAGTGAGATGATAATTTGATCATAATAAGAATCTCGTAATTCTAATCCTTTGACTTTTGATCGTAATTCTATTGCCTAGGATCCCTTGAAAATGGAATAATAGATATCCTTTCTTAGAATCTTTCGAAAATCACCCTTGGCATCCATTTTACGAAAGATACTTGCTTAAAAGATATTTTCAAACAAATGAATGTTTTCTTAAGATTAGTGGATTGGACTAAGACGCAAGTCGCTTTCACACCTGTTACATTATGCTTAAAAGATGCCTAGGGATCCCAATAAAAAAATGTTATAACCCGACGAGGTTCAGAGATTACTTCGCGGAAGATCACCGGCTGTAATCCGTAGCGTCATAAAATAATTTTTGAGAAATGATTAGATTTAAAAAAGTTTTTGACTTGAATAATGATGCCATCTACCCATTTTCAATTATGACTTGTTATTTTGTTAATTTTTGTCTCATTATATCTCTTTTTAAACATTTGGCTCACTTCTTGCTACTTACCCATGTTATTTCAGCTAGCAAGTATGGTTAGTTTCAAGCAGACTGCTCGTAAGTCTACCAATGGAGATGCTGATTCTTATTTGAGAGCTCCAGTAGGATAGCCAACGTTCGTGTGAGGGTCGATAGCCTTGTATGAAGTTGTAATAGTTGTTAGTGTTGGGCTGTTCAAACACTAAAGCTTTGCAATCTTGGATTATTTTATAATCAACCCTTTTGTAATATATATTTATGAGTTGTTATCTCTTGGTTATATTTTCGGGTTGTGACAGGTTTTGGTATCAGAGCTAAGGTTTAGAGTTCTTGAACAGTCCAAATATGTTATAGGGCATATATAAAGAAAATACGAGAGTGTAGTTATATATTATATGATTATGTAACGCCTGTAAATATTTGATATTAATGTAATATAATATTCTATTTTATGCACTATGTAATTTTCGTGTATTAGATGTCAGATATTGTGTGAATTCAATGTGTTCGTATATATTCTTCGTTGTGTGGCATTTCGAATATTGTTAAATTATTTATAAGCGTATAATTAATTGTACGAAAGCAAATTTCGTTACGCGATTAAATAATGTTTGAGTTTATCACGATTAGGTAACAATAGTTGCGATTAGACGATAGAGTAGAATTCGTATAATAGCGGCTTAAAATCAAATTACTTGCATTTTTCTTATGTGACTTAGAATTGTTAATTATATTTTATATGGCATGTTTATTAGAGTATTGATCGTAGAAAATTCTTTTAAAATATATTCTTGTTCAACAAATTTTGAAAACAATTTTACTAAACTTCTAAAATCTCATAGTATTTATGGTATTAATTTTGTGATTTCTGGAGTTGTATTTTATTTACTAAAATCCAATCTTTTTAATCATACTTTTATCAATTATAGGACTACTAGTATACCCTTGCATGCATTTTAGCTTATAATAGGGTCCAAGGCTAAGACCGTCAATTCCAACCCCACTGTAACACCCCCAAATCCGGGGTCGGGGATCCGGGTTGTCACGAGTTCCATTTCCCTTAATAACACCCAATCTTAATAATAAATCAACTACTCTGTACTGTGACCCCACAATAAATACACACACCACACGTTATAGTCTCAGAGATGAACATCCAAAAAAATAATCACAAGTCGTTTTATTCCACAATTATATGTCAATACACCTTGAAAAGGTTTCTGAATAAATTTATATTTCTTTGCCATTATTACAATTCATAAATATACATAAATCTGGTACATCAAAAGTTGAAAGCCTAGCCTATTGGTAGTTCCTACCTCAGCTACAGCGACATCAACGCCTATAGGAAACTGCAGAATGTTTCCTATCCGCTCGCGATTTGGGAGCTTGGTCCTGTTCATCTTGTCTATCTGATGTTGTGTGATGAAAGAAGAAAGCAAGGGTGAGCAGCAAGCCCACCAAAATAATATATATAATGATTAACAATATATGAGCCTTCTCATAGTACTCATGAAAGTCTTGGTCAAAAGGAATGAACCAAGTTTGATATCTTAATGCGATGAAGTCGCAAAATATTCAGTATATATACATATATACTTTTCAAAATCTTGGAAGTCCTCTTCCATGTATAATATACACAAAGTTCCAGTTTATAACTGTATAAAAATATCGTTGCAAGGTGATCTCATATATCTAACCTTGTCTCAACGTTTTTCTGAAAATCTTTGTCATGCATAAGATAATCATTTACTAGATATAAGTTTAAAAGATGAAGTTACCAGATACTCCAATATACTTATATCTTTTCCAAATACTACTTGAACTACCACCGTTCAAGTTATAATTAGTTTTAAAAGTTCATCACACTGATGAGACTACAAGATAAGACTTGTATAGATTCAATCTTTGAAATATTTTGAAGGAAATGAAGTTATGATATACCTCATTAAGTCCCGATATATATATACACCTATATATATACATACGTTTCCTGAAAACCTCTGTCATGTAAAGTATGAACAGAATTGCAATATCCAATAAATTTGGAAAGGAAAGAATTTTGGCATAAACCTGATATCTTGCTGATCAGGCAAAGATACCAATAAGTAACCTTTTCTACTAGTAGATGGACGAATTCCCCACTGGTCATCACCCTGGTCGCAATAGGACCTTATGCTGGACTGCCACTCAGCCACTTATGCATTTGATGGACTCCCACTGAGCCACTTACACTATCATGGACGCCCACTGAGCCCATGTTGCTTATGACGACTCGATAGATGGACTTACTTCCCGAACGTTGGGTAAGTAATCAATTCATTTACCAAAACTGCAACCTTGTTGCGAATATAAAATACACCATAGAGCCGGATCCCTTAGATTTTTGAGCGAGTATTCAAGTCCCCTTAAAATGGAAGATCTTGAATTTGAAAACAAGTTTTGGGATCCGCTCTACCCATTTTAAATTCATTTTGAAGACTCGAAAACATTTTTAAGAATGTTTGGAGTAATGCTGATTTATGAAATAAATCAGTCCCAATAAGATAGAAATATCTGAATATTATTATTTAAATAATATTCCCATAAAGAATAATGGAGGTAGAAGTTGGAAAACTTATACTCGAATGAATAGCAAATAATCAAAGATATACTTATACGAAAGTAATATCTTTATTTGAATAATCAAAAATAAGTTTGATTATCGACACCATATTCTTTAATACAATATAGAATATTATTAAGTAATAAGCGGAGTCATAATACCTCGAATGAATACTATAAATAATATTCATAAAATAAAGGAGTCATACATCCTCAAATGAATATCCAAGTAATATTCAATAATAATATAAACTGAGTCATAAGCCCTCGAATGAATATTCAAATAATATTCAAATAATAAAATAAACTGAGTCATAAGCCCTCGTATGAATATTCAAATAATATTCAAATAATAAAATAAACTGAGTCATAAGCCCTCGAATGAATACTCGAATTAATATTCAACTAAGTAAAATAAAGGTATCGAATAAACCTTATTCTATCAATAGTTTTAAAAACTATATCCATATATATATATATATATAAATATATATATATATATATAAATATATATATATATATAAAAATATATAAATATATATATATATATAATATACTCGGGAACATCGACTCCCGGTTTAGAAATATATTCACCTTTTATCCCCTATACTAAGGGTATACGCAACTACTTGCTTATTTCTAGCATAGGTATTATGCAACTATAAGCATTGAAATCAACAGATAGATAACCAGATTACGAAACAGACATGCATATATACCATATCAGCATGCTCCAATATATCGCAAAATTTGCTAATAACAATCATGCACTATCACAAGATAATGCATATACACAAATACATCAGAACAACAGTTATAACGGGTAGAAAACTTGCCTGAGTGACTGGGGGTTACAAATGGCTCGGGACGAGTCTGGTAACCTATAAGCAACAAGTAAGTTGGAATTAAACCAAAGTCACTTGTAAATCTATACTGTAACTAACTTAGACTCTAACGCTTGTTTTGCGCTTATTGATTCTCTTAAGTCACTCGGGTACCCTCGGCTCCACCATTTTTAATAATTTAACCTTTACGAGTTTTAAGGCGATTCCTTCGCGAGTGTCTTACCAACTGCCTAACGCACTTACCATAAATGCTTCATACATTAATTAACCCTTTTTGGTCTTTAACCTATGTTTTAAAGTAAGGCGAGGGGAAATGTTTCGTTCGTGAAACGCCGTTATTTGAAACGGTCGTTTCTCCTAAACCGTGCATCGGAATCGAACGAACTACATATTAAAACGAAGCTCGTAACATGAGCTATCTAAACATGGCAATGGTCATAATCTAGCAGGGGGTTCTCGGGTCCTAATGTTATGCACAAAAACAGTCTAAAAAAAATCGGACGTTACGACGGCTATATTTACGTGATTTCCCAAATTTAAACCATTCAAAACCAACCATAATTCAACCCCAAATCAATCATACAACCAACATCCATCCAAACCACATCATAACAGCCCCAACAAATCCACATTAACCATTTATACTTATTCCCCACATGAACTAAAAGCTTTACTTAGGTTCTTTAACTAATTATCAAGATTTACAACTCCACCAATACCACAAAACCAACTAATCTCTACAAACTCAACCAAACTTCAAACAATCAAGCATCATGCTTCACATATACTATATCAATCATATTCAATCCTAATTACTCAAAACTAAAGCTAGGGTTTATAGTTTATACCTTCCTTGGAGAGTGGAGAATCAAGAGAATGGCTTGGAATCACCCTTAAAGTCCTTATCCAAGCTTAATCTAAACAAAACTTCAAGAACACAAATTTTAGTTATTGAAAAACACTATTCACCATCTTCTTTCATGATTTATAGAAAAAGATTGGCTTGGAATTAGAAGCTTAAACTTATAGGAAGTATGTAACTATCCATGGGGAAGCTTAGATAATTACCTTGCTAAATAGTAAGTGGTGGAGCTTGGATCTTCATTTTTTAAGAAAGAAGTCGAGAGCATGAAAAAGAAAGAGAGATTTTTTTGTGTTTTGCTTTGTTTTGCTTTTGGTTGGTTGATTTGGTTTTGTTTTTGTTTTAGTTAATTACCTAATTAACCTTGGACTTTGTGTGGTTCTCATTCAACCACACCTCCTTCCTTCCAATGTCATGCTTGTGTCATCCTCATGATGTCATCCTCCCCTCCTTGTCCTCTTCTCATTGGTTGGGTGACATCATCCTCTCTAATCCCTTTGATTAACTTACTAATTGTTTGCCTAATGACCGCTGATCTGTTATACGGTTCGCTTAACTTCCGTTTTCGTTTATCGTTTGAGGGATCATACCCGGGATCTTATTACTTAGGTTCCCTTAACCTTTCTCAATACATTATATTCCTTTTTATGATCCTCTATTATAATCCTTTAATTTAAATCCTTTTATCCTGTTACCTTATACTCAATTCTTTCCGTATCAATTGGATTTCCGGGAAAAATCAAAGTGTTCGGATTTGGATTCTGACGATCTTTACATACACTTATATACCATATAGAGTACTAATAAAATCTCAGAATATCCATATCAGAACCCCTACATAGTGTGGCATGAAAAATTTTCTCATTCAGCAAAAACACTATTCATAAGAGTTTCAAAAATTTCCAAAAATTTGGGGTTATTACAGTCTCCCCTCCTTAAAAGGATTCCGTCCCGGAATCAGATAGAAAATGAATAGGGATACTCTCTTAGCATTGCGCTTTCTAACTCTCGAGTAAATTTTCCCATATTGTGGTCCTACCACCAAACTCTGCCTAGTTTGATAACCCTTCTCCTAGCACTTGTTCCTTTTCACTCTATAACCCTTCCTGGTTGCTCCATATAGGTTACGTCTGGTTGCATGTATATGCGCTCATATGCCCCTATTTATCTGGCATCCGAATTACACTTCCTTAACATTGATACGTGAAACACGTTATGACTTGCTACATGTTCTGGGGTAAGGCTAGCTCATATGCTAACTTCCCAATACTTCTTAATATATCCAAGGGTCCGACAAATTGTGGACTTAAGTTTCCTTTCTTTCCGAATCTCATCAATCCTTTCCAAGGGTTTCCAAGGGGATACCTTTAACAACACTAGGTCCCCTACTTCCTATCCTTTGTCCTTTCGTGTCAAATCAACATACTTCTTATGTCCATCTTGGGCTACTACCAGCCGTCCTCTGATTAGATCTATTATATCCTTGGTCATTTGGACTACTGCGGGTCCGAGCATCTTGCGCTCTACAACTTCATCCTAACATAAGGGAGATCGATATTGTCTTCCCTCAAGGATCTCATAAGGCGATACCTCAATACTGACATATGATCTATTATCGTAAGAAAACTCAACCCGTGTTATGTGATCATTCCAATTTCTTTCAAGTCTATTGCACAGAATCTCATTATAGCTTCTAGCATTATAGCTTTTGCTTCTCACTACCCATTCTTTTCCAGTTCGTAGTCGCTACTACCTTCCGTTTCTAATATTATACTGGTTATAATTCTGCTCGTTAGCATTCTATAACATTTTAATAACCACGTCAACCTTAGTATCACGAATGTGTTTCCATTCCGAATACCACCATAACTTTACTATTCCTTTTTCACCTGCTTCTATCTTCGAAAGCTTAATCCTTCATATAAAAGCAAAAGAATTTATTGAGAGATCACTATGATCATGAACACTTGTTATATCGCATAGTTAGTACAGAGGGTGGCCAGCCTTTAGTACTTGACAAGCAATTAAACAATAGCTGGTATCCTACTAGGCTTCTATCACACAGATAGATAGTCATTCGGCAATACCTCCCCTTCTGGAAGGGTTGTTCTTCTCAGCTTATACAAAATGAAAAGAAGAGAAAAGAACGAATTGAAGAGAATTGTATATATGAAAAAAAATATACTGCCACAAAATATCTGGCTTGGAACCTACCTCTGAACTATAGAGGTTTGTCATAGAAGAATAAAACATATATGTATTTATATCAACATCAAGTATTATAGCATCGCATTTCACGTGCCTAAATATTTTTGCTATTCCGTCCATCATTCTATGGACCCATGCTCTTCCTCGAGCTTATACTCAATCACCTTTGAAATTCCCTCGACATCGAAAATCGAATCTGGAATCTCATTTTATACATCATCATTAATAGAATTCTATGCTTGCACCGCAACCTTCCTCGTATAGTAATACGACTCTCTTTTCATAAGAAAGAATAAATATACAATAGGTAGATACTCTACTTAATTAGTCTATCAATGATAACTTATACACTACCACGACCCGATTAGTGGTACTCAATCTCAACACCCATTCCAATACAACTCTCACAGTTGTAATCAGCTCAATACTCGCAGAATCATTACTGCCTTACTATGGTCCACCACTGACCTACTTTAGTCATTCGTTTTCCATGAAGTCTTAATAGCTAACCATACGGAGTCCATACATATCGTATCGAATTCTTCTAAGGAGGTAACATAATCACCATTCATGATTCATGAAGAACACTCCTGATCCTGACATACATACATGACATGAAGCAAATAAAATTGCAGAAGAGTTTCCATCAAAGCAACGATAGCAGGTTAATACCATTCTTAATCATATGCCTTAAATAGAAGACTTAACTCAAAGGTTCGTCTAGTCCTTTTTGAAACATGGTCCTGGCTTATCTCAAGATAGTATCTTCTGAGATAGATAGCCTGCTCATGGCGATTACACGAATTAAACCTTTACCAACTACTATTACGGTTGGGTATTGCACAGTCATCAGAAGGAATGTCAATCTTCCAAACCATAATACAACCTTTACGGCTTCAACCATCATCACTGTATTCCTTTGGCACAAGCGCCTATAATTATCCTCTTACCTTTAAAGTGTCGGCCACCTCTTTGGCCTATCCTGATAGTAAAATTTCCTTATAGTCAATGTCATTTTAACCACCTTCAAATAAATTTTCTACCTCATTTCAATCACAGCTTATGTGAAGATATTTTCCTTAAAATCTGATGAGTAAATTTTTTTTTTTTTACCATTTTTCCATAAGTTATTGCCTCAGTCTTTAGAGGTTAATCACTGTCATGACTGACCCTCAATCATAATTAGAACATCTTTTATCTTAAGTCCTAATTGCCCTGAACAATTTCGACCATTACTGGTTCGATCCATACCTTCTCGTGGTTTAACACGTGCCTCACTTGGCATCAATATAATTACGTCATATTTCCTTCATCAACATTTCTATTCTTGAAAATTTTGAATTTTACCTTTCTCCTTGTAAAACCTCTAAGGTTATCCTTGAATCGTTCCTCCTGTATTCCCTAAATACAGGGCATATCAAAATACCATTTACTAATACTAAAACCATTGTCTATATACTTCTGAAAAATTTGTCCACTGATTCTTAAAGGTTGTTGTTACTTTAACCCTTTCCAAATCATATTGTCAAAACTCATACTGTCCTATTAAGGGTGGAATGCCAACCTTTATGCATTCCCCTAGGATTCATTTTAAGTTACCGATGTTCTGTCCTTAATTCCACCTTTAAAAGGTACCTGCATCCATCCATGGATAAATCAAGTCATATATCCTTGACAGATTATCTTATTCATCATTCCCACCTCGATAGTCTATACCTAATTTCATAATAGCATCCTTATTCAAATTGAAGTCAATCCATATGGCCTCCAAAAGATAATAATGGTCATCCGCTTTTCTTGCCTAATTTGGTAACGATAACAAGGATGACCTAGAAGATATTGGTCATGTTCAACGTGAACTTCTTCTTAATAATTCCTTATTTACTTTTGTTGTTTATCTCAATAGACATCTCAATGTTGGGATATCTTTCATACCTGGCGTCTCCCTTTCTGGGTAACAAGCCTTCGGTCTTACACTTCACATTCTTGAAGGTCACTTCCTTCATCCAATTTTCTTAATTTCTTACTTTCTTGTGTCCTCAGTCTATTCGCGTCTCATTATTTATCCTTCGAATTATCTCAAGGTTTCCTCGAATCTTCCCAACTTACAGGGGATAAAATATATGTATCTCTTATGCCCTCAACTATCAATTTTAACTCATGGTGAATCACCCTCATCCTGACGATTACATACTCTTCTATTTCTATTTCTACGAGTCTTTAGGGTTTCCTCATACCCAACTCCCTTATCATTCCTCAAACTCTATTGCCGTTATATTCCTTTCCACTTCAATTTCTTTTTATTTTCCTTTCTCTTATCATTAGTTCATGAACCAACACAACATAAGCATTGATTTCAAACATCCCGTCATTCTGGATTCGTGTCTTCAAAAGGAATCTTGACAACTTTTATATCTTAGATTCATAATTCATCATACTCGTCTACCTTTATTCCGGCTCTAAAGCTTTTACACTATCTCCTTATCTTTGGGAATTACTTTCCCGAAAACAATTGACTGAACTTAAATCAGTTTATTATAATCTCTTGCTCCGTGCCTTCCTTGGTCTTTCACCAGCGGGTGGTCTCTTTCTTAGGAGGGTAAGTGACAAAACAGTCTTTTGTGGTTCGTCAATCATTCAGAATCTCAAATGATTCCTCTATTTCCTTTAGCCAGGCTCTTGCCTCGACTAGGTCAACCTGTTCCTTGGAACTCTGAGAGCTTAGAGACTTAAAGGTCCTGAAAGAATTTCATACCACATTGTTTCCTCAAGGTGGTGGTTAGGGGTAAAAGTATAAGTTCTATTTAGACAGGTCCATAAATTGCCGTATAGGGGTACCATCTCAGGTCTCCTTTCCTTACTCGACTTTCTGTTTCCTTAATATGAAATGCTTCATCCTTCTCCCATAATCGGGGTTATCTTATACATTAGAAACCTTGTTTTCCACTCTATTATGTTATGGGTTCTTTCTTTCTTGATGGCAACCTCCCTGACTATCACATTCTGGGTTTTCCCTAAATCCTATTCCTCAAACTATGGCTCTCATCTAAGTTCTCATCCTTAAGCTCTTGAACTTTCGGAACCCAAATTCTATAGGAATACCTCATTATTCCCATATCATCTTTCTCGGTATTAATCTCATATTTATTTGTTGGCTCTCTGCCTTCATTCATCACCTTTTTCTGGCACAATATGCTCTTTTCCAATAATTCGGTCTCTATTGCAATCTCAAACAGCTTTTCGGTACCGGCTCCGGTTACCTTCACTACTATTTCCATTTTCTCAAAATCTCTTATCAATTCTCCCAAAGACATTATCATCTTGAGTCTCTCCTTTTTACTAAGGGCATGAGCCACCACATTGGCTTTCCCCGAATGATACAGAATCTCCCAATCATAATTCTTGATTAGCTCTAACCGCCTCCTCGGGCGTATGTTGAGCTCTTTCTACGTAAAAATGTACTAGAGCTCCTATGGTTTGTGAATCATACACTTCTCTCCATACAAGTAGTGCCTCAAATCTTTAGGGCAAAACTATTGCCACGAGCCCAAGCTCATGGGTGGGGATATCGAATTTTAAATTCCCTTAATTGTCTTGACGCAGACGCGATTATCTTGCTGTGCTATATAAGAAGCACCCTAATTCCTTATGCGAAGCGTCACTTACAAATCACAAAATCTCCTTTTTCCCTCCGGCAACGCCAACATAGGGGCCGTCACCAACCTTTGCTTCAGTTCTTAAAAGCTGTTCTCGCATTTCTCTGTCTATTCGAACTTCTCAGTCTTATGAGTAAGCCGCGTTAAAGGGGCTACTATCTTTACAAACTTGAACAAACCTCCGGTAGTGACCGACCAATCCTACCTCTGGTAGTCGACCTAACCATGGTCATCAATTCATCAGTGGTCCTTTATTCATTCTTGTCAGGATCCTCCATGGGATCCTCCTCAACAACTATCCCTTCTAGGACAACATCCTCAACCGCTACATCCTCAATATCAACATCATCCGGTCCTGCATTAGGACACTCTATCGGATCCACAATCCGATCTCCAATTAGTAATAAACATCATCGCGCTGTTGCTCCTCAACCTCAGGGTTCGGAGTCCCGCTACCATCTACGATAACGAACTACGCTTCTATCACGATATTTATAAGGGTTCCCATAAGGGTTTTAACTGTCAGTGCTACGTTAGGTAGCCCGACTATGAACTTGGCAAGAGTTCTTATTATCTTAGTGAACTTATTACCTTAACGTCCCATCATCTCTGAGGTTTATAACGCTTAGCTCTGATACCACTTCTGTAACACCCCCAAATCCGGGGTCGGGGATCCGGGTTGTCACGAGTTTCATTTCCCTTAATAACACCCAATCTTAATAATAAATCAACTTCTCTGTACTGTGACCCCACAATAAACACACACACCACACGTTATAGTCTCAGAGATGAACATCCAAAAAAATAATCACAAGTCATTTTATTCCACAATTATATGTCAATACACCTTGAAAAGGTTTCTGAATAAATTTACATTTCTTTGCCATTATTACAATTCATAAATATACATAAATCTGGTACATCAAAAGTTGAAAGCCTAGCCTATTGGTAGTTCCTACCTCAGCTACAGCGACATCAACGCCTATAGGAAACTGCAGAATGTTTCCTATCCGCTCGCGATTTGGGAGCTTGGTCCTGTTCATCTTGTCTATCTGATGTTGTGTGATGAAAGAAGAAAGCAAGGGTGAGCAGCAAGCCCACCAAAATAATATATATAATGATTAACAATATATGAGCCTTCTCATAGTACTCATGAAAGTCTTGGTCAAAAGGAATGAACCAAGTTTGATATCTTAATGCGATGAAGTCGCAAAATATTCAGTATATATACATATATACTTTTCAAAATCTTGGAAGTCCTCTTCCATGTATAATATACACAAAGTTCCAGTTTATAACTGTATAAAAATATCGTTGCAAGGTGATCTCATATATCTAACCTTGTCTCAACGTTTTTCTGAAAATCTTTGTCATGCATAAGATAATCATTTACTAGATATAAGTTTAAAAGATGAAGTTACCAGATACTCCAATATACTTATATCTTTTCCAAATACTACTTGAACTACCACCGTTCAAGTTATAATTAGTTTCAAAAGTTCATCACACTGATGAGACTACAAGATAAGACTTGTATAGATTCAATCTTTGAAATATTTTGAAGGAAATGAAGTTATGATATACCTCATTAAGTCCCGATATATATATACACCTATATATATACATACGTTTCCTGAAAACCTCTGTCATGTAAAGTATGAACAGAATTGCAATATCCAATAAATTTGGAAAGGAAAGAATTTTGGCATAAACCTGATATCTTGTTGATCAGGCAAAGATACCAATAAGTAACCTTTTCTACTAGTAGATGGACGAATTACCCACTGGTCATCACCCTGGTCGTAATAGGACCTTATGCTGGACTGCCACTCAGCCACTTATGCATTTGATGGACTCCCACTGAGCCACTTACACTATCATGGACGCCCACTGAGCCCATGTTGCTTATGCCGACTCGATAGATGGACTTACTTCCCGAACATTGGGTAAGTAATCAATTCATTTACCAAAACTGCAACCTTGTTGCGAATATAAAATACACCATAGAGCCGGATCCCTTAGATTTTTGAGCGAGTATTCAAGTCCCCATAAAATGGAAGATCTTGAATTTGAAAACAAGTTTTGGTATCCGCTCTACCCTTTTTAAATTCATTTTGAAGACTCGAAAACATTTTTAAGAATGTTTGGAGTAATGCTGATTTATGAAATAAATCAGTCCCAATATGAAAGAACTATCTGAATATTATTATTTAAATAATATTCCCATAAAGAATAATGGAGGTAGAAGTTGGAAAACTTATACTCGAATGAATAGCAAATAATCAAAGATATACTTATACGAAAGTAATATCTTTATTTGAATAATCAAAAATAAGTTTGATTATCGACACCTTATTCTTTAATGCAATAAAGAATATTATTAAGTAATAAGCGGAGTCATAATACCTCGAATGAATACTATAAATAATATTCATAAAATAAAGGAGTCATACATCCTCAAATGAATATCCAAGTAATATTCAATAATAATATAAACTTAGTCATAAGCCCTCGAATGAATATTCAAATAATATTCAAATAATAAAATAAAATGAGTCATAAGCCCTCGTATGAATATTCAAATAATATTCAAATAATAAAATAAACTGAGTCATAAGCCCTCGAATGAATACTCGAATTAATATTCAATTAAGTAAAATAAAGGTATCGAATAAACCTTATTCGATCAATAGTTTTAAAAACTATATCCATATATATATATAAATATATATATATATATAATATACTCGGGAACATCGACTCCCGGTTTAGAAATATGTTCACCTTTTATCCCCTATACTAAGGGTATACGCAACTACTTGCTTATTTCTAGCATAGGTATTATGCAACTATAAGCATTGAAATCAACAGATAGATAACCAGATTACGAAACAGACATGCATATATACCATATCAGCATGCTCCAATATATCGCAAAATTTGCTAATAACAATCATGCACTATCACAAGATAATGCATATACACAAATACATCACAACAACAGTTATAACGGGTAGAAAACTTGCCTGAGCGACTGGGGGTTACAAATGGCTCGGGACGAGTCTGGTAAGCTATAAGCAACAAGTAAGTTGAAATTAAACCAAAGTCACTTGTAAATCTATACTTTAACTAACTTAGACTCTAACGCTTGTTTTGCGCTTATTGATTCTCTTAAGTCACTCGGGTACCCTCGGCTCCACCATTTTTAATAATTTAACCTTTACGAGTTTTAAGGCGATTCCGTCGCGAGTGTCTTACCAACTTCCTAACGCACTTACCATAAATGCTTCATACATTAATTAACCCTTTTTGGTCTTTAACCTATGTTTTAAAGTAAGGCGAGGGGAAATGTTTCGTTCGCGAAACGCCGTTATTTGAAACGGTCGTTTCTCCTAAACCGTGCATCAGAATCGAACGAACTACATATCAAAACGAAGCTCGTAACATGAGCTATCTAAACATGGCAATGGTCATAATCTAGCAGGGGGTTCTCGGGTCCTAATGTTATGAACAAAAACAGTCTAAAGAAAATCGGACGTTACGACGACTATGTTTACGTGATTTCCCAAATTTAAACCATTCAAAACCAACCACAATTCAACCCCAAATCAATCATACAACCAACATCCATCCAAACCACATCATAACAGCCCCAACAAATCCACATTAACCATTTATACTTATTCCCCACATGAACTAAAAGCTTTACTTAGGTTCTTTAACTAATTATCAAGATTTACAACTCCACCAATACCACAAAACCAACTAATCTCTACAAACTCAACCAAACGTCAAACAATCAAGCATCATGCTTCACATATACTATATCAATCATATTCAATCCTAATTACTCAAAACTAAAGCTAGGGTTTATAGTTTATACCTTCCTTGGAGAGTGGAGAATCAAGAGAATGGCTTGGAATCACCCTTAAAGTCCTTATCCAAGCTTAATCTAAACAAAACTTCAAGAATACAAATTTTAGTTCTTGAAAAACACTATTCACCATCTTCTTTCATGATTTATAGAAAAAGTTTGGCTTGGAATTAGAAGCTTAAACTTATAGGAAGTATGTAACTATCCATGGGGAAGCTTAGATAATTACCTTGCTAAATAGTAAGTGGTGGAGCTTGGATCTTCATTTTTTAAGAAAGAAGCCGAGAGCATGAAGAAGAAAGAGAGATTTTTTTGTGTTTTGCTTTGTTTTGCTTTTGGTTGGTTGATTTGGTTTTGTTTTTGTTTTAGTTAACTACCTAATTAACCTTGGACTTTGTGTGGTTCTCATTCAACCACACCTCCTTCCTTCCCATGTCATGCTTGTGTCATCCTCATGATGTCATCCTCCCCTCCTTGTCCTCTTCTCATTGGTTGGGTGAGATCATCCTCTCTAATCCCTTTGATTAACTTCCTAATTGTTTGCCTAATGACCGCTGATCTGTTATACGGTTCGCTTAACTTCCGTTTTCGTTTATCGTTTGAGGGATCATACCCGGGATCTTATTACTTAGGTTCCCTTAACCTTTCTCAATACATTATATTCCTTTTTATGATCCTCTATTATAATCCTTTAATTTAAATCCTTTTATCCTGTTACCTTATACCCAATTCTTTCCGTATCAATTGGATTTCCGGGAAAAATCAAAGTGTTCGGATTTGGATTCTGACGATCTTTACATACACTTATATACCATATAGAGTACTAATAAAATCTCAGAATATCCATATCAGAACCCCTACATAGTGTGGCATGAAAAATTTTCTCATTCAGCAAAAACACTATTCATAAGGGTTTCAAAAATTTCCAAAAATTTGGGGTTATTACACCCAATAACTTGCTAGTTTACTTCTTTAACCTTGCATGCAATTTTGGCACAACTAGAAAGAGGCATACTTGTGTAAATTCTCCATTCCACTACCTCTTTTAGCAACAAAACCAAAAGTACACTCTCATTTTTCATCACACATTCACTCAAACACCTCACCCTCTCCTCTCCTATCTCCCTCTCAGCTGAAGCACACCACCACCCCCGTTCTTGCCATTTTTCTTCACTTCTTTTAATTTTCTTTCACTTCTCAAGCTAGTCAAGCCAAGACCTTCATCATCTAGTGGAGTATCTTCATTTTTAGGTTAGTTTTGTGTGTGCATGTTGATAAAGCCGAAGTTGATGCCTTAGTTCTTGTGAACTCAAGGTTTCAACCATGGTGGCCTATAGAAATGAGAAATATGTGATCTTATAGAGGTGTTACACTTCTATTTTTCCAAGTCATAATCATGTTCATAAACATTTGGCAATGATTTCTTAAAAGCCGAATGTTTAGAGTGTTAATCTTGAGAAGTTTTTATGAAAAATGACTATGTGATCTTGGAGAGGTGTTACACTTCTATTTCTTAAAAGTCTTGTTCTTTAAAAATGTTATTTTATCAAGTTTAAACTCTTGCATGCCATTTTTCCTTCAATATACATTAATTTTAGCACTTGCGTGTTGGTTTACAAGTGGTTTCCAAAGTAAAAACCATACTTGTTGATTTTGTGCTTTGATACTTGACTTTTATGAGATTCATGCTATGGTTTTTGTTATAAAAATTCTAGATGAAGTATTCCATGATGATAAGTGATTATATTCAGTAGATATCAAATGATTATTTTGGATATATAGTTCAAATTTTGCTTAAAAACTCGAAGATGTGATATTGCCAATATAGTTGTTCTTTTAACCTCTTGATAATTGATTTTTGTGAGTTGCATGCCATGATTCCTTTTATAAAATGCTAGTTTATATTATATATGATTATATGAGCTTATGATCAGTAGGTGTCATGGAGTTGCCATGCATGTTTACTTCGAAATTTTGCTTTAAAATGTTAAGTGATGGCGTGTCTTGTGATGTATTACTTTGCTTGTCCTTATAAGGGATCTTCATGCTAAATAAATTACAAATGGACCTTATATGTTGTTATTCAGTAGGTGTTATTGTACATTAAGACTTTCCTTGGTTGGTTGTTGATTGATTTTGGTGTAATGAAGGGAGTTAAGGTGGAAGCAGTCGCGTTGGTCATAGCTGGGCAGAATTTTGTACTAAAAGTTTAGGTCATTTTAGGTGAGTTTTAGCAAGGCCTTGGTAAGCCTGAGCTCAGGGGAGTTGGGAATTGGTTCATACACGTGTCCAACAGCTTTATAACCAATAAAAACTTGCATTTTATTAGGTGCACACACAAACCCGAGAGCAGCTCAGAACATGGCACAGTTGGGTAAACTTGACTTTTGGTCATTAATAACTATGTCATAGGTTAGGCCTTTATGGGCCTTGATGTAAATAGATATAATGAAGTCTTAGGAAGCTTAAAAAGTCATTAAAACTAGTAATTGAACTAGATAAATGAGTTTTATGTTGGTAAAATCAGGGGCAGTTTGAAAATCAGTGGAGGCAGTTTTGTGTCGACTTCCACTTAAGACCTAGGGAAGCCTGAGTGAGGTCTTTGAGTCATTACAACTTTGAGAGCCATTTTAGAGTCTTAATAACCTTTTAGAGTTGTTTTGGAGTAAAGGCCCAAGGTGGAGACACCTTATTTCCACCAAAACACCTGAGAGTCACCATTAGAGTTGCCTTTGGAAACTTTAGAGGAGTGCATTGCATTTATGTGTCTTTTAAGTGAGGCCTTGATGTCAAACCAATTGCAAAAGTTAGCTTAAAGTAATAAGAAGTCATAGGAGTCAGAATATAGCAAAATCCCAAGGTAGAAATTCATATTTTTTCAAGGCACATAAATGATGCCAAGGTGTACATTCGGGTAAGTTAAGTAGTGTGCATTGCATTTGTGAGTCATTTGAAGTGAGGCACAAGTGTGCCTTACTAAATTTAGGTTGAGTTGATGTCTGAAAAGGAGGAGTAGGATTATTGATCATGATAATTGTATGTTATATGGTTAATTTTTTAAGTGACTAAGGTAGTAAATAGAATCTAAGTGTACTATTAATTAATTGATAGATTGCCATGCCATTTCTTGCTATGCGTTATAAGTGATGCATATAATACTTATAATTAGTTGAGTTTAAGTGTATATGTATATATATATGTGTATATATATTTGTATATATATATAGTATACGTGAAAGGGTATTTAGCAAGTGTTATGACGAGGATACTATTTATTATAGGTTCAAGTAGGAGGCCAGGAAAGGAGCCCATAGACGATTCCATTCAAGTACTCAGTAAGCGTAGTCCAGGCAAGTGAACTCTCAACTTACCTCTATAATTATGTTTCTTGTGATTAAATACCCTGTGAGTGCATGAGTACAGTTTTAACAAGATTAAATAGTCCCTGACATCACCCAATGATTAAATCTTGGATTTAGTTAATCACTTTCATACTTGAATTGATCCCTTTTCATCAAAGGTTGTGAATCACTTGTTATATGGTTTGGAGCTTTGATGTGGGCTGATCACCCCTCATTGCTCATAGCGCTGTGCAGATTTCCAATTCCATTCACTTAAAAAAAACTTGATGTATTATTTGTGAACTCATATTGATTTTCCTTTTGTTATCATTTAATTGAGCATATGATGAATTGTTATACACTGTTATTCACTTGCTGAGTGTTTTGCTCATTAATTTTGTTATTAATGTTATCCCTTCAGTGAAACCCGAAGATGGTTCGCTTCAAGCAAACCGCGCGTAAGACATGTGGGGACTCGGGGTATGCCTACCGTCAGATATTGGAGCAGGTAGGGAACTAGTGGTTCCCTAATGGTTATAAACTTTGGGTTTAAAACTTGGTAGTAATTTGACTTAAGATATTTTGGTCTGTAATATTAAAAGATGTTAGATGTTGTTCAAACTCATTCCTGTGGATCCGGGGATTATGGTTAAGGATTGAAGCTTTAATATTCTAACTATTTGCAGTACCTTAATGTTTAATCAATATTATGCAAATTTATGCTAGTTAGTAATGTGGGTCCACCATAGATTGGTATCAGAGCCACATGGTTGAGTCACTAAACAACATAAAATAAATGAATATAAGATAGGAATTTAGAGAATAGGATGACCTGTTTGACATGCATCATCCTCATCGACTCCCGGATTCCCTACTACTGTACCATTTCCTCTTTACGAGCATATGGTAATGATGGTTGATCGACTGGAAGGCGAGAACGTGAAACTTCGACTTAGGGTGGACCAGTTGTACAGGGTTGAGGAGGAATCTTCGAAAGTATTGGCATTGATGATTCCACACCGTGAGAGAGAGAGTCAGATCACTCTTCCTGCCATTGCCGACGAGCTTCGCCGAGTGATTAGCCGTCTCCATGCCCTTGTTCCTCCACCACCCTTTTAGACTATCATATAGTCTACTTATTTCCAGCATCGTTGATGATTAATACTTTGATTTCCATTTGTACCTTTTACCCATATTGTTTCGGGAAGACTTTATTTGCACTTTATTTCCTGTTCGTACTTTATTTGCACTTTTTATTTGAACTAATTTTAATTTTACACTTTGATTATCTTCACAATATTGCCATCTCATTACCATGATATATGCTTGCTTAGACAGAATTTTGTTGTTTAAACCCTGTCGATCCCTTTAGAACTTGATCATGTTTAATCTTTCCCTAAGATATCCCGTGAATATACCTTTGCTTATATAATTGCATCTACTAGTTGTGATACCTTGTACCTTAATAAGTTGCACCTCCTCATGGAATAACAATAAAAATAGATCTTTGCATTGTTAAACACACCTTAAATAAGACCTTACCACTTAATATTTACTCTTGTTATAACTTGCGTATGCAAATTTGAACTGTGAATAAATCTTTCTTGTCTATATTCAGTATCATGCCTCTTCGTAGAGCTCGCAACACCAATACTGGGGATCGTAAAGATCCACCACCCAACTTGGATCAACTTACGCAAATACTTCACCAACAATCCGTTACCCTTGCTCAACAACAACAACTCCTTCAGCAACAACTTCAACAACAACAACAACCACCTCCACCACCACCAATCCCTACAACTTTCAAATCATTCCAAGCTGTGAAACCACCGGAGTTTCGTGGAACTCAAGACCTTGTAGAAGCCCAATATTGGCTTAAAGAGATGGAGAAAGTTTTCACGCTAGCCGTTGTAAGTGAAGACAAGAAGGTCGACTATTTGTCTTATTTTCCTGAAAGAAGAAGTGAATTATTGGTGGGAGTCAGCCCGTGCTTTAGAAGAAGAAGAAGTTATCACTTGGGATAGATACAAGAAGATTTTCTTAGACAAGTATTTCTCGAGGTATATGCAGACTCAAATGGAATTGAAGTTCTTTGAATTGAAACAAGAAGGAATGACTGTGGGAGAGTACGAGAAGAAATTCACTGAATTGGATAGGTTTGTTGGAGATTATGTGGACACGGATGAAAAGAGAGCGAAAAGATTTCAACAAGGATTGAAGCCTTGGCTACGAAGCAGAGTGGCTGCTTCTAAATTGACCACATATGCTGAAGTAGTTCAGAAGGAGATTGTAATCGAAGGAGAAAATGTTCAAAACTTGAAGGAGAAAGAGAGTAAGAAAAGAAAGTTACACAATGGTGAAGGATTGGCTCAAAGGAGCTAAAATTGAAGGAATTTCAAGATGTTTGGATTCCAGAATCAAGGAGGACCCAAAGCTTTAAGAAGGGTTTTAATAAGAGTCAGAAGAATAGGATTCAAGGGCCAAGTGGTCAAAGATCCCAGCAAGCAATAAATCCAGAGTGTAAATTCCGCAACAAGAGACACACGGGTAACTGCATTATGGCTGAAATCGTTTATTTCAAGTGAAATTCGAAAGGTCATTATACAAATGAGTGCCAAAGACTGAAGCCTTCTGTTATGTGCTTCAAATGTGGAAAGACCGGTCTCATGTTGAGGGATTACAAGACCCCCGGAAACAATAAGTTGATGCAATTGACAGCCGCCCCTTACAATCAAGCAATGACATCTTTTGTTCCAACTCTTTAACTACCTTCAAACAATCTTTTAAATCTGCAAGTCCAGTGTTCCCTCCCTCCTATCCTACTCAGGCCAGGAAATTCAACATGAATATAAGGGATGTTGTTCAGAGTTCGGAAGTTGTGGCAGGTACGCTTTCGGTCAACAACATCAACGGTAAAGGTGCTATTTCATTCCGGAGCTACTAGATCTTTTATGTCTGAATCTTTTGTTTGCAAGTTAAATTGTGAAATTGAACTGTTAGTTGAACCCTTATCTATCATTTTGGCTAATCGAGAACAAGTATCTGTTAAAAGTATTTTCCCCCGGTGTAAAGTAGAGATTTCAGGCTATAGTTTCCTTGTTTCCCTTATACCTTTTCAACTAGGAGAAATTGACGTTATATTAGGAATGGATTGGTTAGCAGAACATGGTGCTCAAATATATTGTAAGAAGAAGAAATTGATTCTTAAGTCCCCTCAAGGAAAGAAAGTAGAATTTAAAGGGCGGAAACAAGTTAAAACATTTTTGGCAATGGTTCAAGCTAAAAAGTTGTTAAGATAAGGGTGTGAAGGGTATTTGGCTCATGTAATTGATAGATCTAAGGAGATGCCGAATATAGAAAGTATTTCGATAGTTAACGAATTTCCCGATGTATTTCCGGACGAACTTCCTGGATTACCGCCTGATCATCAAATTGACTTTTCTATCGACTTAGCACCTGGTGTGGAACCTGTATCGAAGGCACCTTATCGAATGGAACCAGCAGAAATGAAGGAATTGGCCAAACAACTACAAGAGTTATTGGATAAAGGAGTTATAAGGCCGAGTGTATCTCCGTGGGGTGCTCTAGTTCTGTTTGTGAAAAAGAAATATGGAAGCATGAGACTGTGCATCACCTATAGAGATTTGAACAAATTGACAATTAAGAATAGGTACCCTTTTCCTCGTATTGATGACTTGTTTGATCAACTTAAGGGAGCAACTTACTTCTCGAAGATTGACTTAAGATCGGGATATCATCAGTTGAAAATTAAGCTGAAAGACATACCAAAGACTGCTTTTAGAACCAGATACGGACATTACGAGTTTCTAGTTATGAAATTCAGATTGACAAATGTGCCAGCCGCCTTTATTGATTTGATGAACCGAGTATTCAAGGAGTTTTGGACAAGTTTTTCATTGTATTTATTGATGACATTCTAATATACTCAAAGACCGAGGAAGAACATGTTGAACACTTGAGAATAGCTTTGGAGACTTTAAGAAAGGAGAAGTTATATGCAAAGTTTTCGAAGTGTGAATTCTGGATGTGAGAAGTTCAATTTCTAGGGCATATTGTCGGAAGTGAAGGTATTCTAGTTGATCCAGTGAAGATCGAAGATGTAATGAATTGGGAAAGGCCGAAGACCCCGACTGAAGTTAGAAGTTCCATGGGATTGGCCGGATATTATCGAATATTTGAATGGACGGAGAGTTGTGAAAGGAGTTTTCAAGAATTGAAGCAGAAGTTAGTCACCGCTCCAGTATTAGCCCTGTCAGATGATCAAGGAGACTTTGTAATATTCAGTGATGCGTCACACAAATGATTAGGATGTGTTTTAATGCAACACTGGAAGGTGATAGCCTACGCGTCAAGAAAACTTAAGCCTCACGAACAAAGGTACCCAACTCATGACTTGGAATTGGTTACAATTGTATTTGCTTTGAAGCTGTGGAGACATTACCTATATGGAGAGAAATGCGAGATATATATGGATCACAAGAGCTTGAAGTACATTTTCACTCAGAAGGAATTAAACATGTGGCAATGAAGATGGCTGGAGTTGATTAAGGACTACGATTGCATGATCAATTATCATTCCGGGAAAGTGAACGTAGTATCGGATATTTTAAGTCACAAGGAGAGATTGAATATGTTGACTATGGCCCACGAGTTATCTAAGAAATTTGAGAAGATGGGAATTGAGATTCGAGCTTCAAGTGCACCTATAGAAATGATTTGTAAGATGAACTTTCAACCAGAATTATTAGAAAAGATTAAGAAGTGTCAAGAAGAAGTGATGAATCAAAGGATGAATGAGTTGACCGGAGAAGATATTTGCACCCAAAAAGATAATCAAGGAATTCTAAGATTCTCATCAAGAATCTGGATACTGAATGTGGAAGAATTGAAGAATGAGATTTTGAAGGATGCTCACAACTCAGAATTTTCTATTCACCCGGGAAGCACAAAAATATACCAAGAGTTGAAACTGAACTTTTGGTGGCCGGATATGAAGAAGGAGATTGCACAATGGATTAGTAGATGTTACACCTGTCAAAGGGTAAAAGCCGAATATCAGAAACCGAGTGGACTAATTCAACCCTTAGAGATACCTGAATGGAAGTGGGACCATATTATAATGGACTTAATAGTTGGATTACCAAGGACAAAATCTAATCACGACGCTATTTGGGTAATAATGGACAAGCTAATTCATATATATTTAAAGGAAATTATTACTCACCATGGAGTTCCAGTATCTATTGTGCCGGATAGAGACCCTTGTTTCAACTACAGATTTGGGAAGCAATTCCAAGAATATTTAGGATCTTGACTCAAGATGAGCACTGCCTATCACCCATACACGGATGGACAAAGTGAGCGCACGGTTCAGACCATAGAAGACATGCTGAGATCTTATGCTTTGGACTTCAAATGAAATTAGGATGAACAATTGACTTTGGTAGAGTTTTCGTATAACAATAGCTTTCATGCCAGTATTGGAATGCCCCCGTACGAAACTCTTTATGGAAGGAAGTGTAGATTACCTATATATTGGGATGAAGTTGGAGAGTGAAAGGTAATTGGCCCCGAACTGATTCAACAAACGAAAGAAGCGGTAGATTTGATTCAAAATCGATTGATCGCGACTTAGGATAGACAACGAAAGTATGCTGATCCATATAGAAAGGACGTAGAGTATGAAATAGGAGAAACTGTTCAGTTGACAGTATTGCCCTGGAAAGGGATCGCTAGATTTGGAAAGAAAGGAAAGTTGAGTCCAATATTTGTCAGACCTTTTGAGATTTTGGGTAAAGTTGGAAAATTGGCGTACGAGTTGGCCTTACCGCCTCAAATGCAGCACATTCACAATATTTTTCACGTATCATTGCTTAAGAAGTTCAACCCCGACATCAAATGCATCGTAGAGAATGAACCAGTAGAGATTGAGCCATATTTATCTTATGTCGAGCAGCCAGTTAGCATTCTAGATAGTAAAGATAAAGTGAAGGAATATAATAGTTCCTTTAGTTAAAGTTTTGTGGAGAAATCCCAAAGTTGAAGTGTCAACATTGGAGTTACAAAGTGATATGTTAGATAAGTATCCTCATCTTTTTCCTTAGATTCTGGGGACAGAATCCTTTAGGGGGAAGGTTGTAACGCTTGTAAATATTTGATATTAATGTAATATAATATTCTATTTTGTGCACTATATATTTTCGTGTATTAGATGTCAGAAATTGTGTGAATTCAATTTGTTATATATATTCTTTGTTGTGTGGCATTGTGCATATTGTTAAATTATTTATAAGCGTGTAATTAATTGTACACAAGCAAATTTCGTTACGCGATTAAATAATGTTTGAGTTTATCACGATTAGGTAACAATAGTTGCGATTAGATGATAGAGTATAATTCATATAATAGCGTCTTAAAATCAAATTACTTGCATTTTTCATATGTGACTTAGAATTGTTAATTATATTTTATATGGCTTGTTTATTAGAGTATTGTTCTTCTAATTTTTTTTAAAAAATATATTCTTGTTCAAAAAATTATGAAAACAATTTTATAAAACTTCTAAAATCTCATAGTATTTATGGTATTAATTTTGTGATTTATGGAGTTGTATTTTATTTACTAAAATCCATTCTTCTTAATCATACTTTTATTAATTTTTAAATTACTAGTATACCCTTGCATGCATTTTAGCTTATAATAGGGTTCAAGGCTAAGACCATCAATTCCAACCCCACTAACTTGCTAGTTTACTTCTTTAACCTTGCATGCAATTTTGGCACAACTAGCAAGAGGGATACTTGTGTAAATTCTCCATTCCACTACCACTTTTAGAAACAAAACCAAAAGAATACTCTCAGTTTTCATCACACATTCACTCAAACACCTCACCCTCTCATCTCCTATCTCCCTCTCAGCTGAAGAACACCACCACCCCCATTCTTGCCATTTTTCTTCACTTCTTTTAATTTTCTTTCACTTCTCAAGCTAGTCAAGACAAGACCTTCATCATCTAGTGGAGTATCTTCATTTTGAGGTTAATTTTGTGTGTGCATGTTGATAAAGCCGAAGTTGAGGCCTTAGTTCTTATGAAATCAAGGTTTCAACCATGGTGGCCTATAGAAATGATCAATATGTGATCTTGGAGAGGTGTTACACTTCTATTTTTCCAAGTCATAATCATGTACATAAACATTTTGAAATGACTTCTTAAAAGCCGAATGTTTAGAGTGTTAATCTTGAGAAGTTTTTATGAAAAATAACTATGCATGTTGTTTTTGAAAGTCTTGTTCTTTAAAAATGTTGTTTTATCAAGTTTAAACTCTTGCATTCCATTTTTCATTCAATCTACATTAATTTTAGCACTTGCATGTAGGATTTAGCACTTGCATGTTGGTTTACAAGTGGTTTCCAAAGTAAAAACCATACTTGTTGATTTTGTGCTTTGATACTTGACTTTTATGAGATACATGCTATGGTTTTTTTTATAGAAATGCTAGATGAAGTATTCCATGATAATAAGTGATTACATTTAGTAGATATCAAGTGATTATTTTGGATATATAATTCGAATTTTGCTTAAAAACTCGAAGATGTGATATTGCCAATATAGTTGTTCTTTTAACCTCTTGATAATTGATTTTTGTGAGTTGCATACCCTGATTCCTTTGATAAAATGCTAGTTTATATTATATATGATTTTATGAGCTTATGATCAGTAGGTGTCATGGAGTTTCCATGCATGTTTACTTTGAAATTTTGCTTTAAAATGTTAAGTGATGGCGTGTCTTGTGATGTATTACTTTGCTTGTCCTTATAAGTGATCTTCATGCTAAATAAATTGCAAATGGACCTTATATGTTGTTATTCAGTAGGAGTTATTGTACATTAAGACTTTTCCTTGGTTGGTTGTTGATTGATTTTGGTGTAATGAAGGGAGTTAAGGTGGAAGGAGTCGCGTTGGTCATAGCTGGGCAGAATTTTATACTAAACGTTTAAGTCATTTTAGGTGAGTTTTAGCAAGGCCTTGGTAAGCCTGAGCTCAGGGGAGTTGGGAATTGGTTCATACATGTGTCCAGCAGCTTTATAACCAATAAAGACTTGCATTTTATTTGGTGCACACACATACACGAGAGCAGCTCACAACAGGGCACAGTTGGGTAAACTTGACTTTTTGTCATTAATAACTATGTCATAGGTTAGGCCTTCATGGGCCTTCGTCTAAATAGATATAATGAAGTCTTAGGAAGCTTAACAAGTCATTAAAACTAGTAATTGAACTAGATAAATGAGTTTTAAGTTGGTAAAATCTGGGCAGTTTGGAAATCAGGGGAGGTAGTTTTCTGTCAACTTCCACTTAAGGCCTAGGGAGGCCTGAGTGAGGTCTTTGAGTCATTACAACTTTTAGAGTCATTTTGGAGTCTTAATAACCTTTTAGAGTTGTTTTGGAGTAAAGGCCCAAGGTGGAGATACCTTATTTCCACCAAAACACCTGAGGGTCACCATTAGAGTTGCCTTTGGAAATTTTAGAGGAGTGCATTGCATTTGTGTGTCTTTTAAGTGAGGCCTTGATGTCAAACCAATTGAAAAAGTTAGCTTAAAGTAATAAGAAGTCATAGGAGTCAGAATATAGAAAAGGCCCAAGGTAGAAATTCATAATTTTGCCAAGGCACACAAATGATGCCAAGGTGTACATTCGGGTAAGTTAAGTAGTGTGCATTGCATTTGTGAGTCATTTGAAATGAGGCACAAGTGTTCCTTACTAAATTTAGGTTGAGTTGATGTCTGAAAATGAGGAGTAGGAGTATTGACCATGATAATTGTATGTTATATGGTTAATTATTTAAGTGACTAAGGTAGTAAATAGAATCTAAGTGTACTATTAATTAATTGATAGATTGCCATGCCATTTCTTGCTATGTGTTATAAGTGATGTATATATTACTTATAATTACATGAGTTTAAGTGTATATGTATATATATGTGTATATATATTTGTATATATATATATAGTATACGCGAAAGGGTAGTTAGCAAGTGTTGTGACGGGGATACTATTTATTATAGGTTCAAGTAGGAGCCCAGGAAAGGAGCCCATAGACGATTCCATTCAAGTACTCAGTAAGCGTAGTCCAGGAAAGTGAACTCTCAACTTACCTCTATAATTATGTTTCTTGTGAATAAATACCCTGTGAATGCATAACTACAGTTTTAACAAGATTAAATAGTCCTTGACATCACCCAATGATTAGATCTTGGATTTAGTTTATCACTTTCATACTTGAATTGATCCCTTTTCATCAAAGGTTGTGAATCACTTGTTATGTGGTTTGGAGCTTTAATTTGGGCTGATCACCCCTCATTGCTCATAGCGCTGTGCAGATTTCCAATTCCATTCACTTAAAAAAACCTAGATGTTTTATTTGAGAACTCATATTGATTTACCTTTTGTTATCGTTTTATTGAGCATATGATGAATTGTTATACACTGTTATTCACTTGCTGAGTGTTTTGCTCATTAATTTTGTTATTAATGCTATTCCTTCACTGAAACCCGAAGATGGTTCATTTCAAGCAACCCACGCGTAATACATGTGGGGACTCGGGGTATGCCTACCGTCAGATGTTGGAGCAGGTAGGGAACTAGTGGTTTCCTAATGGTTATAAACTTTGGGTTTAAAACTTGGTAGTAATTTGACTTAAGATATTTTGGTCTGTAATATTAAAAGATGTTAGATGTTGTTCAAACTCATTCCTGTGGATCCGGGGATTATGGTTAAGGCTTGAAGCTTTAATATTCTAACTATTTATAGTACCTTACTGTTTAATAAATATTATGCAAATTTCTGCTAGTTAGTAATGTGGGTCCGTCAGAGGTTGGTATCAGAGCCATAGGGTTGAGTCACTGAACAACATAAAATAAATGAATATAAGATAGATATTTAGAGAATAGGATGAACTTAGATCATTTGGGTTTTTGGGATGTTAAAATCTATAGGTTTTCAAACCCTTTTAATTATAACCGTGTATATATACATATAACTGTTTGACAGGCATCATCCTCATCGACTCCCGGATTCCCTACTACTGTACCTTTCCCTCTTCACGAGCAGATGGTAATGATGGTTGATCGACTGGAAGGCGAGAACGCGAAACTTCGACTTAGGGTGGACCAGTTGTACAGCGAGAACTTTGATGACATGCCCAACCGACCCCGACTGATAGCCAGGCTTGAGGAGATCATCCAGATGGCTGAGGACCGATTGGCATTGATGATTCCACACCTTGAGAGAGAGAGTTAGATCACTCTTACCGCCATAGCCGACGAGCTTCGCCGACTGATTAGACGTCTCCATGCCCCTGTTCCTCCACCACCCTTTTAGACTATCATATAGTCTACTTATTTCCAGCATCATTGATGATTAATACTTTGATTTCCATTTGTACCTTTTACCCATATTGTTTCGGGAAGACTTTATTTGCACTTTATTTCCTGTTCGTACTTTATTTGCACTTTTCATTTAAACTAATGTTAATTTTGCACTTTGATTATCTTCACAATATTGCCATCTCATTACCATGATATATGCTTGCTTAGACAGAATTTTGTTGTTTAAACCGTGTTGATCCCTTTAGAACTTGATCATGTTTAATCTTTCCCTAATATATCCCGTGAATATACCTTTGCTTATATAATTGCATCTACTAGTTGTGATACCTTGTACCTTAATAAGTTGCACCTCCTCATGGAGTAACAATAATAATAGATCTTTGCATTGTTAAACACACCTTAAATAAGACCTTACCACTTAATATTTACTCTTGTTATAACTTGCGTATGCAAATTTGAACTGTGAATAAATCTTTCTTGTCCATATTCAGAATCATGCCTCTTCGTAGAGCTCGCAACACCAATACAGGGGATCGTGAAGATCCACCACTCAACTTGGATCAACTTACGCAAATACTTCACCAACAATCTGTTACCCTTGCTCAACAACAACAACTCCTTCAGCAACAACTTCAACAACAACAACAACCACCTCCACCACCACCAACCCCTACAACTTTCAAATCATTCCAAGCTGTGAAACCACCGGAGTTCCATGGAACTCATGACCCTGTAGAAGCCCAATCTTGGCTTAAAGAGATGGAGAAAGTTTTCACGCTAGCTGTCGTAAGTGAAGATAAGAAGGTCGACTATTTGTTTTATTTTTTGAAAGAAGAAGTGAATTATTGGTGGGAGTCAGCCCGTGCTTTAGAAGAAGAAGAAGTTATCACTTGGGATAGATTCAAGAAGATTTTTTTAGACAAGTGTTTCCCGAGGTATAAGCAGACTCAAATGGAATTGAAGTTCTTTGAATTGAAACAAGAAGGAATGATTGTGGGAGAGTACGAGAAGAAATTCACTGAATTGGCTAGGTTTGTTGGAGATTATGTGGACACGGATGAAAAGAGAGCGAAAAGATTTCAACAAGGATTGAAGTCTTGGCTACGAAGCAGAGTGGCTGCTTCTGAATTGACCACATATGCTAAAGTAGTTCAGAAGTTGATGGTAATCGAAGGAGAAAATGATCAAAACTTGAAGGAGAAAGAGAGTAAGAAAAGAAAGTTTGGACACAATGGTGAAGGATTGGCTCAAAGGACCTAAAATGGAAGGAATTTTAAGAAGTTTGGATTCCAGAATCAAGGAGGACCCCGAAGCTTTAAGAAGGGTGTTAATAAGAGTCAGAAGAATATGATTCAAGGGCCAAGTGGTCAAAGATCCCAGCAAGCAATAAATCCGGAGTGTAAATTCCGCAACAAGAGACACACGGGTAACTGCAATAAGGCTGACATCGTTTGTT
Source organism: Apium graveolens (assembly GCF_009905375.1). Taxonomy (NCBI): domain Eukaryota; kingdom Viridiplantae; phylum Streptophyta; class Magnoliopsida; order Apiales; family Apiaceae; genus Apium; species Apium graveolens. Next base: position 216,694,554 of record NC_133651.1, on the reverse strand, counting down.
TCAAGTGCAATACGAAAGGTCATTATGCGAATGAGTGCCGAAGACTGAAGCCTTCTATTATGTGCTTCAAATATGGAAAGACCGGTCAGATGTTGAGGAATTGCAAGACCTACGGAAATAACAAGTTGATGCAATTGACAACCGCCCCTTACAATCAAGCAATGACATCTTTTGTTCCAACTCTTCAACTACCTTCAAACAATATTTTAAATCTGCAACTCCAGTGTTCCCTCCCTCCTATCCTGCTCAGGCCAGGACATTCAACATGAATATAAGGGATGCTGTTCGGAGTTCGGAAGTTGTGGCAGGTACGCTTTCTGTCAACAACATCAATGCTAAAGTGCTATTTCATTCCGGAGCTACTAGATCTTTTATATCTGAATCTTTTGTTTGCAAGTTAAATTATGAAATTGAACTATTAGTTGAACCCTTATCTATCATTTTGGCTAATCGAGAACAAGTATCTGTTAAAAGTATTTTCCCCCAGTGTAAAGTAGAGATTTCAGGCTATAGTTTCCTGGCTTCCCTTATACCTTTTCATCTAGGAGAATTTGACATTATATTAGGAATGGATTGGTTAGAAGAACATGATGCTCAAATAGATGGTAAGAAGAATAAAGTGATTCTTAAGTCCCCTCAAGGAAAGAAAGTATAGTTTAAAGGGCAGAAACAAGTTAAAACATTTTTGACAATGATTCAAGCTAAAAAGTTATTAAGACAAGGGTGTGAAGGGTATTAGGCTTATGTAATTGATAGATCTAAGGAGACGCCGAATATAGAAAATATTTTTATAGTTAACGAATTTCCCGATGTATTTCCGGACGAACTTCCTGGATTGCCGCCTGATCATCAAATTGACTTTTCTATCGACTTAGCACCTGGTGTGGAACCTGTATCGAAGGCACCTTATCGAATGACACCATCAGAAATGAAGGAATTGGCCAAGCTACTACAAGAGTTATTGGATAAAGGAGTTATAAGGCCGAGTGTATCTCCATGGGATGCTCCAGTTCTGTTTGTAAACAAGAAAGATGGAAGCATGAGACTGTGCATCGACTATAAAGAGTTGAACAAATTGACAATTAAGAATAGGTACCCTTTACCTTGTATTGTTGACTTATTTGATCAACTTAAGGGATCAACTTACTTCTTGAAGATTGACTTACGATCGGGATATCATACGTTGAAAATTAAGCCGAAAGACATACCAAAGACTGCTTTCAGAACCAGATACGGACATTACAAGTTTCTAGTTATCGCATTCGGATTGACAAATGCGTCAACCGCCTTTATGGATCTGATGAACCGAGTATTCAAGGAGTATTTGGACAAGTTTTTCATTGTGTTTATTGACGACATTCTAATATACTCAAAGACCGACGAAGAACATGTTGAACACCTGAGAATAGCTTTGGAGACTTTAAGAAAGGAGAAGTTATATGCAAAGTTTTCGAAGTGTGAATTTTGGATGTGAGAAGTTTAATTTCTAGGGCATATTGTCGGAAGTGAAGGTATTCTAGTTGATCCAGCGAAGATCGAAGCTGTAATGAATTGTGAAAGGCCGAACACCCCGACTAAAGTTAGAAGTTTCATGGGATTGGCCGGATATTATTGAATATTTCAATGGACGAAGAGTTGTGAAAAGAGTTTTCAAGAATTGAAGCAGAAGTTAGTCATCGCTCAAGTATTAGCCCTGCCAGATGATCAAGGAGACGTTGTAATATTCAGTGATGCGTCACACAAAGGATTAGGATGTGTTTTAATACAACACGGGAAGGTGATAGCCTACGCGTCAAGAAAACTTAAGCCTCACGAACAAAGGTACCCAACTCATGACTTGGAATTGGTTGCAATTGTATTTGCTTTGAAGCTGTGGAGACATTACCTATATGGAGAGAAATGTGAGATATACGGATCACAAGATCTTGAAGTACATTTTCACTCAGAAGGAATTAAACATGTGACAACGAAGATGGTTGGAGATGATTAAGGACTACGATTGCATGATCAATTATCATTCCGGGAAAGCGAACGTAGTAGCAGATGCTTTAAGTCGCAAGAAGAGATTGAATATGTTGACTATGGCCCATGAGTTATCGAAGGAATTTGAGAAGATGGGAATTAAGATTCGAGCTCCAAGTGCACCTACATAAATGATTTGTATGATGAACTTTCAACCAGAATTATTTGAAAAGATTAAGAAATGTCAAGAAGAAGTGATGAATCAAAGGATAAATGAGTTGACCGAAGAAGATATTTGCACCCAAAAAGATAATCAAGGAATTCTAAGATTCTCATCAAGAATCTGGATACCGAATGTGGAAGAATTGAAGAATGAGATTTTGAAGGATGCTCACAACTTAGAATTTTCTATTCACCCGGGAAACACAAAAATATACCAAGATTTGAAACAGAACTTTTGGTGGTCGGATATGAAGAAGGAGATTGCACAATGGATTAGTAGATGTTACACCTGTCAAAGGGTAAAAGCCGAATATCAGAAACCGAGTGGACTAATTCAACCCTTAGAGATACCTGAATGGAAGTGGGAGCATATTACAATGGACTTTATAGTTGGATTACCAAGGAAAAAATCTAATCACGACGCTATTTGGGTAATAATTGATCGATTGACTAAGTCGGCACATTTTCTACCGATCAACGAGAGATTTTTAATGGACAAGCTAATTCATATATATTTAAAGGAAATTATTACTCGCCATGGAGTTCCAGTATCTATTGTGCCGGATCGAGACCCTTGTTTTAACTACAGATTTTGGATGCAATTCCAAGAACATTTGGGATCTTGACTCAAGATGAGCACTACCTATCACCCATACACAGATGGACAAAGTGAGCGCACAGTTCAGACCATAGAAGACATGCTGAGATCTTATGCTTTGGACTTCAAATGAAATTAGGATGAACATTTGACATTGGTAGAGTTTTCGTATAACAATAGCTTTCATGCCCGTATTGGAATGCCCCCATACGAAACTTTTTATGGAAGGAAGTGTAGATCATTTATATATTAGGATGAAGTTGGAGAGTGAAAGGTAATTGGCCCCGAACTGATTCAACAAACGAAAGAAGCGGTAGATTTGATTCGAAATCGATTGATCGCGGCTCAGGATAGACAACGAAAGTATGCTGATCCACACAAAAAGGACGTAGAGTATGAAATAGGAGAAACCGTTCGGTTGAAAGTATCGCCCTGGAAAGGGATCGCTAGATTTGGCAAGAAAGGAAAGTTGAGTCCAATATTTGTCAGACCTTTTGAGATTTTTGGTAAATTTGGAAAATTGGCGTACGAGTTGGCCTTACCGCCTCAAATGCAGCACATTCACAATATTTTTCACGTATCATTGCTTAAGAAGTTCAACCCCGACATCAAATGCATTGTAGAGAATGAACCAGTAGAGATTGAGCCATATTTATCTTATGTCGAGCAGTCGGTTAGCATTCTAGATAGGAAAGATAAAGTGTTAAGGAATATAATAGTTCCTTTAGTTAAAGTTTTGTGGAGAAATCCCAAAGTTGAAGTGTCAACATGGGAGTTAGAAAGTGATATGTTAGATAAGTATGCTCATCTTTTTCCTTAGATTCTGGGGACAGAATCCTTTAAGGGGGGAATATTGTTAAATTATTTATAAGCGTATAATTAATTGTACACAAGAAAATTTTGTTACGCGATTAAATAATGTTTGAGTTTATCACTATTAGGTAACAATAGTTGCGATTAGATGATAGAGTATAATTCGTATAATAGCGGCTTAAAATCAAATTACTTGCATTTTTCTTATGTGACTTAGAATTGTTAATTATATTTTATATGGCTTGTTTATTAGAGTATTGATCTTATAAAATTCTTTTAAACAATATTCTTGTTCAAAAAATTTTGAAAACAATTTTATAAAACTTCTAAAATCTCATAGTATTTATGGTATTAATTTTGTGATTTATGGAGTTATATTTTATTTACTAAAATCCATTCTTTTTTATCATACTTTTATTAATTTTTGGATTACTAGTATACCCTTGCATGCATTTTAGCTTATAATAGGTCGAAGGCTAAGACCGTCAATTCCAACCCCACTAACTTGCTAGTGTACTTCTTTAACCTTGCATGCAATTTTGGCACAACTAGCAAGAGGGATACTTGTGTAAATTCTCCATTCCACTACCACTTTTAGCAATAAAACCAAAAGAATACTCTCATTTTTTATCACAGATTCACTCAAACACCTCACCCTCTCCTCTCCTCTCTCCCTCTCGGCCAAAGCACACCACCACCCCCATTCTTGCCATTTTTCTTCACTTCTTTTCATTTTCTTTCACTTCTCAAGCTAGTCAAGCCAAGACCTTCATCATCTAGTGGAATATCTTCATTTTGAGGTTAATATTGTGTGTGCATGTTGATAAAGCCGAAGTTGAGGCTTTAGTTCTTGTGAACTCAAGGCTTCAACCATGGTGTCTTATAGAAATGAGAAATATGTGATCTTGGAGAGGTGTTACACTTCTATTTCTCCAATTCAATATCCGAATGTTTAGAGTCTTAATCTTGAGAAGTTTTTGTGAAAAATGACCATGTATGTTGTTTTTGAAAGTTTTGTTCTTTAAAAATATTATTTTGTCAAGTTTAAACTCTTGCATGCCATTTTACCTTCAATATACATTAATTTTAGCACTTGCATGTAGTATTTAGCACTTGCATGTTGCTTTACAAGTGGTTTCCAAAGTAAAAACCATACTTGTTGATTTTGTGCTTTGATACTTGACTTTTATGAGATGCATGCTATGGAATTTGTTATAAAAATTCTAGATGAAGTATTCCATGATGATAAGTGATTATATTCAGTAGATATCAAGTGATTATTTTGGATAGATAGTTCGAATTTTGCTTAAAAACTCGAAGATGTGATATTGCCAATATAGTTGTTCTTTTAACCTCTTGATAATTGATTTTTTTGAGTTGCATGCCATGATTCCTTTGATAAAATTCTTGTTTAGATTATATATGATGATATGAGCTTATGATCAGTAGGTGTCATGGAGTTACTGTGATGGCCTCAACCCCGGGATCAGGAGTTGACGTCATCAATAACAATAATAACAACATAACATAATCCAACTCAACATTATTATATAAACACAACCCCTTTTTCCAAGATCTTTTCCAGGTTTAAGTATGACTTAGGTTACAATCATCACAAAACCAACTTACTAAAGACAATCCTGACAATACTATCTTAGTACAACAACTCAACAAACCCACTTTGGTCTAACACAACTACCTCAGAGGAGCCTGACACGGAAGGAACTAGAACTCTGCCCTGACTATCACTGAAGAACCCCTAGGCATCTGAAATACATATATAAAATATTCTGCAAGGGTGAGCAATCAATTGCTCAGCAGTACCACTATATGAATAACAAGTAAAAATGATCTAAAGTAAAGCAGTTATAGGAACAAAATTTATAACTTGTTAGAAACATGTAAAACAGGTATAAACTGGATATCAAAACTAGCATGCTCTGTAAAATAAAATCAACAGTCGTGTGCTGTGCATAAATACCAGAGTTCAATTTTAGCTTGTTATTTTCATTTTCAAACCTTCTGTTCCATTACAGGAAGCATAAAACCATTTATCCCGTTACGGGGACCCAAAACCATTTGTTCCGTTACTGGAACCTCAATCACTTGTTCCGTTACTGGAACCACAAAATCCTCTGTTCCGTTACGGGAACCACTAAATCACAATCAGATATGTACTGGATGTTATCTAGGAACGGCTGATCAGGCCTCCACATAAATTATCTAGGATAGTTGGCCGGGCTATCACACAAAATGTCTAGGAAAGCTGATCGGGCTTTCACGCAAAATAACCGGATCTGAAGAGACTAGCTAGGTCTCTGATTAACTATGCTGGACTAATCGGTTATGTAATGCGCACAACCGAATTAGTCACTTACGCAACGTTATCCAATATCTGATTCGTTTTATCCAGTTTTAAAATCACTTTTACCTGTCTTTTGTTAAAATCAATTTTGTCACAACACACTATTCAAAACCTCTTTTCCATTTTTTATCACATTTTAGAGATAGGTACTTTCAAAAGTTACTTTTCACAAAAAACATATTTAAACAACATTTTAAAATATAGGGGATACGTAACTTAAAACGTTTCTGTTCCATTAAGAGATTAAAATAACAACTATTCATATATACTGAACCATAAAAGAATGGACAGAGATACTTGCCTTGCAGAGCTTTACAACTATTACTGATCGACTCTGAGCCGACTCGGACGCTCAGGCTTTAACATCTAACCACTAGATCATCTTGGATTCGACTTCAACACTCAGGTTATTCAGTGAAAACCATACTGAGCTCGTCGACTATCCACTAGGTTATCCTTATTCCAACATCCACTTTCGGTTTCCTGACTAGAACCTACATAGTCGAAATACTCTATGTTAGACGTCTAGGTATGCTTGACATATCCTCGCTAACAACCTACCCATACGATAATATTCCCGACTCGTAATTATTCATTATTCACATCATAATAACACACACAACAATCAGGGTTCACGTTCCCGGAAGTCGGTTCAGTGTTCATTTTCAGAAAATACGTATACTCGTAATTTTACGAAATCAAGGTTATTAATTTTGGCAAAATATTTCATCACATCATACAATCAAATTTCGTATAAAACACACCTGTATTTATATAGTCGTTCGACGTCCCGATAATCATCGGATACGCTTCCGTTTTCCCGTCATTCAATTTCCCGGAAATTGGGCAGCGTCCCCTTTATTTATCGGACTACCCGTCGAAGCAATTCGACGTCAACCCAATCAATTAACAACCACAATCCAACCAATAACGCAATCAAACGATCAATACAATTCTAGTCCCAACCAATCACATCACTCAACAATCTCGAAACTAAATATTTACTATTACTTTTATTTGGAATATTCTAAAATAAATTTTATATATTATGTTAGATATATTTAAGATGTCATGTCTAATCTGATTTGTGTTTAGTTTTCAGAACTTAACAACAGGACTTATCAGTACTTACTGAAATCAGAACTTACTGAAGTCAGAACTTAATATCAGGACTCAAGGCGTCAATAGATATATATCAAGACTTCAGATAAGGAATGAGGCTGATTTACAGGAGAAGATCTGGACTAAAACAAAAGAAGATATGCATGAAGAGTTAGAGGACTAGAAGAATTGTGGAAGATATCTGATTGATATATTTTAGGAGACAGAATTATATTCCATATCAATTAGAAGATATCTTGTAACTGTGTACTATATAAACACAGCTTAGGGTTTACACTATATGTGTTATCATTATCAAGAAGATTATACATTGTAACCTAGCAGCTCATAATGATATTGTTCATCACTGAGGGAGAACAACAGTTCTATTGTAACAGAGTTTATTTGAATATACTTGATCTTTGTTACATACTTGTGTTGAAATCGATTTGATTGTATAAAAACTATATTCGACCCCCTTCTATAGTGTTGTGTGACCTAACAAGTGGTATCAGAGCTTTTCTATTAACACACATACAGTAAAGATCGAAACAAACAATCATGTCTGAAGAAACACAAACTCCAACTAAGCCCACCAAAACTCAAGAAACTCAAAACACTCAAACCCACAGTTGATATGAGACTATTAGGGTTCCCATACTGAGACCTTCTGAGTATCCCATATAGAAAGTGAAGATGGCTATGTTTCCGGAAGCTACAGATCTACGATACCTTGACAGAATTAATGAAGGACCATATAAGCCAACCAAGCTCTCTGTTGCAGTTGCTGATCAACCAGCGAAGACCATACCAAAGAAGAGAGGTGAATACACACCTGAAGATATCTCATCTATTTCCAAGAATACAAGGGTAAGACATTTGCTGCATAGTGCAATTGATAATGTCATGTCAAACGGGGTAATTAGATGCAAGACTGCAAATGAGATATGTGATGCTTTAAAGACAAGATGCCAGGGAACTGATGCAATAAAAAAAACAGGAGGACTATACTAACTCAAGAGTATGAGCACTTTGACTCAAAAGTTAATGAGTCATTAACTGATTTATATGACAGGTTTGTCAAACTCTTGAATGATCTGTCACTGGTGGACAAGGAATATGATCTTGAAGATTCAAATCTAAAATTTCTTTTAGCTCTTCCTTAAAATTGGGATTTGAAGTCTACTACCATAAGAGACAACTATGACCTTACTGAAAGTACTCTTGATGAAATTTATGGTATGTTCAAGACTTATGAACTTGAGATGGATCAAAGGAGCAAAAGGCATGGAAGAAAGTCAAGGACAGTTGCTCTTAAAGCTGAGGAGGAGTCTCCTAAAGTTGTTGTCTCAAAGAAGGGCAAAGGAAAGACTCTCATCATAAAGTCTGATTCAGAGTCATCATATTCTGATGATGATGATTCAGAAACTGAAAGTTTATCTGAAGTTGATGTTGATGCAGAGATGATGCAACTGTTTGCTCTTATGGTGAAGGGTATCACAAAGATAGCCTACAAGAATTTCAGAAAGGGCAAGAAGTTTTCCAGGAAAGGTGGAAGTTCTGATAAGAAAGGGTTCAGAAAGTCTGAAGGCAAAGGAGGAAAGTCTGACAGAGGAGACAACTCAAATATCAAATGCTACAATTGTGGTGAAAGAGGCCACATATCTCCTGACTGCAAGAAAGGCAAAAGTGATAAATGCAAGGCACTTGTCACAAAGAAGGCCACAATTGTGGTGAAAGAGGCCACATATAAAATGAAAAGATGGACAGACACTTCAGATTCTGAAGATGAGATGAACTATGCCTTGATGGAAAATGCTGATAGCAGTACTGACACTGCTGAATTGAAGGTACCTCAAACAACCTTTGCTTTTCATACTGATGATATTACTGATTTGAGATTATAACTTAAAACCATTTTCATTAGTTTTAGAGATCAGACTTTAACATGTGAAAGATTAACATCTGAAAGTCTTGCTCTTAAAAACAGAAATGACTATTTAGAAAAGGAGTTAGTTTTTCTTCATCAAACTAAGAAAGAAAGAGATGAGGCTTTGTATGTTAGAGATGAAGTGCTAAAATTGAATGAATCTCTAAAAACTGATTTAGAAAAGGAAAGAGAGATCATCAGAACTTGAACTAACTCTGGCAGAACAACTCAGAATATACTAAGTGGTGGAAACTGGAAAAAGGGCTTAGGTTGTGGAGATGATAAAAGTGAGAAAGGAACTGTGCAAATTGAGCCAATTGTTGTTAAACAGACTGCTAAGCCAAAGGTAAATCCTGTTAAATTTGTAGCAAAAACTGTTATGTCTGATTCTGAAAAGATGAAAGATTCTAAGATAGAAGTAAATGAAAAGTCAACTTCTGACAAATTAAAACAGGATAAACCAGCAGAAGTAAACATAGACTTAATGACCAAGAAGCAGCTTAAGCATAAGCTGAAAGAGATTAGAAATATGAACAAGGTAAAGAAAGCTAGGAAAAATAGGAATGGAAAGGAAGGTATGAATAAAAGCAATAATTATATGCTTGTTCCTAATGCTCCTTGAAAGAAATGTTACAACTGTGGAAACTCTAACCATCTTGCTTCTTTTTGCAGGAAAAATAAAGATATAAACTCTTTACCTCCTAAATCAGGAGTTAAGAGTTAGTCTGTTAGGTTTAAACCACAAAATACTTGTTTTTATTGTGGTAATTTATGACATTCCATTTATACTTGTAAGGAATATCACAGTTTGTACTATGATTATTATCAAATAAAACCTTATTTGAAGAAAGTTAGTGTAATTCCTTATAGTCTAAATTCTGATGCAAAGTCTGATATAAAGTCTGATAAACAGCATGTTAGCATAAACTCTGAAATTAAATCCACTGCAAATGCTAACAAACTTAAAAAGGGCAAAGGATCCAAGCAAGTCCGGGTCCTTAAAACTAACCAATAGTGGTCTTTGTGATTGCAGGGCAACAGGAAAAACATCCTAATTCTGGACAGTGGATGTTCAGGACATATGACTAGAAATAAAGCCCTTCTATCAGACTTTGTGGAGAAAGCTGGCCCAGGAGTTTCTTATGGAGATGGAAACATGGGAAAAACTCTGAAATATGGCAATATCAATCTTGGGAATATCATCATTGAATCAGTAGCTCTTGTCTCAGGACTTAAACACAACCTGCTAAGTGTAAGTCAAATCTGTGACAGAGGTTATCATGTGGATTTCTTTGAAGAACACTGTGAAGTTGTAAGTAATTCTACAGGCAAAGTAGTTCTGAAAGGTTACAGGCATGGTAACATATATGAAGCCTGACTTTCAACAAACTCTGATGGTTCTGCAATCTGTCTGTTGAGTACAGCATCAATTGAAGAAAGCTGGAATTGGCACAAGAGACTCTCTCATTTAAATTTCAACAACATAAATGAGCTAGTAAAGAAAGAGCAAAACTGAATCCTCAATTCTTGAGCCTTATCACTTACTGCATATTGATGTATTTGGTCCAGTCAATGTCATGTCAATTGCAAAAAAGAAATATGATATGGTTATAGTGGATGAGTTCACAAGATATACTTGGGTGTATTTCTTGCACAAGAAGAATGAAACTGCATCTACTCTAACTGATCATGTCAGACAACTGGATAAATTGGTCAAAGATTCTGTTAAAATCATAAGAAGTGATAATGGCACTGAGTTTAAGAATTCAATCATGAAAGAGTTCTGCAAAGAGCATGGAATAAAGCAGGAATTTTTTGCACCTGGAACTCCACAAAAAAATGGAGTTGTAGAAAGAAAGAACAGGACTCTCATTGAAGTGGCACGAACTATGCTTGATGAAGCAAAGCTACCAACCTACTTTTGGGCTGAAGATGTGCAGACTGCTTGTTTTACACAAAATGCTACACTCATTAACAAGCATGGAAAAACACCATATGAGATGATGAAGAAAAAGAAGCCAAATCTGAAATACTTTCATGTATTTGGATGCAAGTGTTTTATTCTTAAGACTCATCCTGAACAACTGTCAAAATTTGATCTAAAAGCTAATGAAGGAATTTTTGTTGGATATCCACTTTCCACAAAAGCCTTCAGAGTCTATAATTTAAGAACAAGGGTTGTCATAAAATCTATCAATGTATCTTTTGATGATAAGAAGATTACTGGACTTGAATATTTCAATGATCATTGTAACGCCTGGGAAATATTATGTAATTATTTTTTTATCAATAAATAATTATGTGAGTTTGGTGTGAAATTTCCGATACGCAAATCATTTTATAGATCGATAAAATCCATATTTTTAAAAAGGCGAGATATTATCATCTTATTTTTGTATAAAGTATGTTACAGGAAGCTCTGTTTTGATAATTATCCAAATCTGATATTAAATTATATCGTTATATATAGTTACTTAGTGGCTAAGTAATCTATTTTCGGATCCAATATGTAATTATGATTATGTATTATTAAATAAAATATGTGTATGGGTTCAGTTAATTGAATATTATTTTATTATTAATCATATGTGATTCTTGGTGTTCGAGGATGATTTGTGTAATTAGTTGTGAAGCTGGGTTGTTTTGTTTTGTATTTAGAAGTGTACTATTCAAGATTTATTTTCATAAATATGGGTATTATCTCTAAAATCATTTTTATGACTTCATAACCTTATTAATTGTTTTTAAGAGTTTTTAAAATTGAGAAATTAATATTTTATTAATTATATATCCTTAAATGATTTTCTGAGTGTATTTAATTTTAAAATCCGTATTTAATTCTAGAATTCTTCAAAAATTATGAAACTTAAACTTATTTAAGTTTGGAATATTCCGAGAATTTTAAAATTATTTTGGTAATTTTTGGGATAAATTTCATGTGCGCGTTGTTTCGTTTATTCGTTAAAAATGGGTATAAATTGTGTTTTAAAAATTAATTTAAAATTTTGAAAATTCTATTTTTATTAACTTTTAAGTAATTGTGATATTTTATGAAATATTTTATTCATGTCCGGGTTCTAATTACCCGTGAGTTGTTCGTTAAAAAGTTAAAATGCGGGTTAGACGCACATTAGTTTCGGGTTTACGCAGTAATTTGTTAAATAATAATAGAAAGGGGGGGGATTTATTTCGGATATGACCCGGTCCTTCTTCTCCATTTACAATCTCACTGTTATCTCTCCTCTCCATCTCAGTCTCGCCTTCTCTGTTTTCTCTGAACTGATCAATCTCTCACTCCCCTTTCTTTATTTTCCTTCCTTTCGATTGTTTCTTCTCCATGGGTAAGTCGTTCCCACCGCCCCTATCTTTTCTTCATCTCCGCCGTCCTTATTCTCGGTGATTGCTGTGTGTGCGTGATCTGTGTGCGGTGTGTGTGTATTTACTGTATGTTTGTGTGTGCATGTGTATCGTGTGTGTGTGTGAGTTTCTTCGTGTGCGTGGGTGTATGGTATCTTGTGTGTGGCATGTTGCTGTGTGCTTTGTCCCGTTTTTGTGATTAATTGTCGCCTGTCTTTTTCTTTTTTCGGCGGTGATTGTTTTGCTGTTCGGTGATGTGCACATGCGCGTGCCTGTGCTGTGGGGATTATTTTATTATTTGATTTTCTACACAAATTGATTAATCAAGTTTTATGAAAAATAATAAAACATTGTGCAGAAATAGTAATAATAAAAGAATAATTAATCGATGGAATTTACGTAGGATGTCCGGTATAAGCGGAAACCCGTAAATTTTATCGTCGTCGGCGATGAGCCTCGGCGAGCCGACGGTGGGCGATGATGATTGCTATCTGAGTCCTACGTTATTAATTAAATAAAAATAGTTGGTAAATTAGTTGTGAAACGAAAATGGGAATAAAATAAAAATACGAATAAAAATGCAAAATACGAATAGTATTAATAATTAAGCGAATCGGAGTTTGGGACTTGGTAATTGGATTGTGGATTGAATTATGTTGTGACTGTTGTTGTGATTGGATTGTTGTTGTGGATTGACGTCGATTTGAGTTTGACGGGTAGACCAATAAACAAAGGAGAATGCTCGATTTTCGGGAAATTAATTCCGAAAATACGGGAACGTAACCTATAATTATCGGAGACGTTGAACAAAAGTAAATAATTATATCATACGAACCTAGTTGTGTGTTGTAACAAAAATATTTTATAATCCATTATCTTATTATTTTCAAACAACGAATATACATACTTTCCGAAAACAAACACCGAACCGAGTTTCGAAGATATGAACCATAATTGCTATGTGTATTTAAATAATACATATAATTATGAATTCGGTTATTAAATCGTATGGGTAGAATATGATAATGATTTGATCTTGAGCTTAAGCGGTTATTTAAATTAGGGTATTTCAACCCTGTAGGGTTAGACGGAAGACCCGAAACGTGACATCGGACTAGGAACGATCTAGTGATTAGACATCGAGATCAACGAAGTTCAATCGAAGGGTCTGAATGTTGAGATCGTATCCAGAATAGGATAGCAGTTTGACGATAAAGCCGAACGTTCAAGTCGAACCAAAGTCAACTAGTAATAGTGGTTAAAGCTTATCGAGGCAAGTACCCCTGACTTCACTTATCGTTCAAGTGATGTTTATTTCAAATCATATTATGCAAGTATCCCTATCATCACTTATTATTCAATTGATATTTATTTTGAATCTTATCATGCAAGTATTGCTTTCCCTATTCTCAGTTCGTAATAGATAAATGTTTTACATATCGCTGAATTAAATAATTCTGTTTATGCAAATGCTCATCTGCTATTCTATATTCAGAATATGCAAGTGTTGTTACTTATCCAATTACTGGATTTACAAATGTTTTAGAATTTGAGGAAGATGATTTGGTTTTGCAAGTATTCCTAACCTTTCTCATAAAATACTGCAAATATTTATTCGTTCCTATTCTAAGTTTAGAATAGTTAAATGTTTTATATTTCGCTGCAATTACTTTAATTATGCATGTTCTTTTATTCTTGTTCCTATAATTCGATTGCTCTCTTGAGCAAATACCCATTCTTTTGGGTTACTTGCGAACCCTGAATTGGGATGTTTGAATTCAAAATGATTTGACATCAAAATACTCCATGGGCTGGATAATGATAATGTTTTGGGGATTAAGTGTGTCTTAATCCTGAGGACCGGGATATGACTGGTGCCTCGAGATGGGCCGTAGTGCCTGGATATCCGACCGGATCTATATATTGAGATATAGATCTGCATTATATTCTGACTGATCAGCAGAATATAGATGTGAACTAGTGTCCAGTCTAATTTATTGTTGATTGCCATTAATGGCATTCCTTCTTGAAATAAAATGTGATTATGGATTAAAGTTATTCTTTCTTAGCACTCAGTTTCGGAAAATTACGGTGTTTTTAAATAAATTCGAGGTTCAGATTGTTGCTGCAGCATTAGTTGCGCGGTGATAATTAGAATCTTGAATGAATTGAGATATTCTTAATTATTCAACCCGTCCTTATCAGGCTGGTTTAGCAGGCTAAGTTTATGAAAACTTAGTCGATAATGATGGATACTGAATAGTTAGGAATTTCTTGAACATCGTTTTATAATTAGTTATTGCATTCGTTGCTCAAGTATGAAGTGTTACCAGAAGCTATTTTGAAAATACGCGATCTCTGAAGATCTTACAAAAATGTTGTTATTTCCTATGTGATTTATAGCAATGCAAATTAAATTGATTTTTTTTAAGTTGATGAAGTATATCTTTAAATGTTTTCAAAATATTTTAGAGATTTTGTCCGGAGGTTTTTCTTTGATATTAATGTTTGAAACTCAAATTATATACTTGCTGGGCATTTTTGGCTCACTCTTGCTTTGTCAATTCTTATTTCTGCCAGAAACAGATAAGGATAAAAATCAATAGCTTGATAGACAGCAGAAGTTAGAAATTTCCACTGTGAGAGGTTGAAGGTGTTAGAAGAATGTGCCAAGAGCATTAGTTCAAAGGTATTTACACTTGTATTTTAGTCATTGTGAGTTGTGAAGGGTTAGATTCTTGTTTCACACCATAACCTGTAAACGATCCGGATTCAAGGGGTTAATTGAATATTCTTTTGTTTTATGTAAAGATTGTTTTGTGACACCAAATCTTGACCCCGGATTTGGGGTGTTACAATCATGATCAGCTGAGATTTGAAAATGAAGATTTAAATTTTGATTCTGTAAATTCTGATGGCTTAAATCCTGATCCTGTAAGTTCTGACGGGTTAAGTTCTGATGTCATTGAAACTATGGTAACTACTCCAAGAGAAAATGCACCTGTTCAGGGGGAGCAAGCTAATGATCCTACCACATCTCAAAACTCTCAAGAAGCATCAGAACTTGTCACTGGCTCTTCAAGTTCTGATTCATCAAGTTCTGATGAGCCAAATTCTGATAATTCTGGAAACTCTGATTATTCAATTCCTGAAGGATCCAACTCAAATTCTGAAGTCTCGGAGAGCATAACTAAGGGGGGGCATCAGAAAATGCTGATGGAGACATCATGGATCATGGGGGAGGATCCAGTTCTAGAGAACAACTTCCATCTGCAAGGAAGTGGACTAAAGCACATACACCTAACTTAATAATTGGAGATCCTGAAACAGGTGTCAGAACTAGAACTACAACATCAAATGAATGTCTCTATCATTCCTTTCGATCTCAAACTGAACCAAAGAAAGTGGAAGAAGCTCTTCAAGATGCTGATTGTGTGCAAGCAATGCAGGATGAGTTAAATGAATTTGAAAGAAATAAAGTCTGGATCCTAGTGCCAAGACCGAATAACAGATCAATTGTTGGCACAAAATGGGTGTTCAGAAATAAAACTGATAGTGATGGCATAATTACAAGAAACAGAGCAAGGCTGGTTGCTAAAGGCTACTCTCAACATGATGGTATTGATTATGATGAAACATTTGCACCAGTTACTAGATTGGAAGCCATTATAATCTTTTTGGCTTATGCTGCTCACAAGAATTTTAAAGTCTTTCAAATGGATGTAAAAAGTGCTTTTCTTAATGGAGAATTGGAAGAAGAGGCATATGTTGAACAACCTCCAGGATTTGTAGATCCAAAATTTCCTAATCATGTCTACAAACTTGATAAAACACTTTATGGCCTTAAGAAAGCTCCAAGAGCATGGTATGAGACTTTAGCTCAATTCCTTCTGGAAAGTGGATTTAACAGAGGTACAATATATAAAACATTGTTCTACCTCAACCATGGAAAGGACTTACTTTTGGTACAGATATATGTTGATGATATCATCTTTGGTTTTACAAATGCCAAACTCTGTGAAAGGTTTGCAAAACTAATGCAGTCAAAATATCAAATGAGTATGATGGGAGAACTTAGCTATTTTATGGGACTTCAAGTTAAGCAAAATGAAGAAGGCACATTCATAAATCAATCCAATTACACCAGAAATTTACTCAAGAAATTTGGAATGCAAGACTGTTCAACTGCATCCACTCTCATGGCCACTGCAACCAAGTTAGATAAAGATAGTGGAGCACCAGTAGATATTACTAACTACAGAGGTATGATTGGCTCTTTACTCTATTTAACTGCTAGTAGACCTGATATCATGTATGCTACCTGTCTTTCTACAAGATTTCAGGCTGATCTAAAAGAACCTCGTCTAATAGCTGTGAAAAGAATTTTCAAGTACCTCAAGGGTACAGCTGATCTAGTATTGTGGTATCCTAGAGAATCAGATTTTAATCTAATAGGTTACTCAGATGCAGATTTTGTAGGATGCAAAATAGACATGAAAAGAACTAGTGGAAGCTGCCAATTTCTTGGAGGCAGATTGGTTTCTTGGTTTAGCAAGAAACAGAAATCAATTTCCACATCAACAGCAGAAGCAGAATATATTGCTGCAGGAAGCTGTTGTGCATAGATACTTTGGATGAAGAATCAATTACTGGACTATGGGTTAGAATTTTCTAAAATACCCATTTACTGTGATAATCAAAGTGCTATTGCTATGACAGGTAATCCAATTTAACACTCAATGACAAAGCACATCAGCATTAGGTACCATTTCATAAGGGAACATGTGATGGAAGGTATAGTGGAATTGCATTTTATCCCAACAGATCAACAACTAGCAGATATCTTCATAAAACCACTATGTGAAGCTACTTTTACAAGACTGGTAAATGAACTTGGAATGGTTTCAGGTTATTTCTCAAAATCTGCTTAGTTTTTGTTCTCATGCATCAGACTTTATGATCAGTGTTTACAGATTGTCTTATCTCCATGTAATCTGTGCTTTAATTGTAATATATTAAGTACTGATTGTTATTTGATGTGATTCTATATACTCTGATACTGTTTTGAATGTTCGGTGACTATCCAATCCAATGAGGATTACTGTGCTAGATGTTGACCTAGTAGTCCTTAACATACTAGAAATCCCATGTTTGATCTAGTTATTTATGTGGAAATTCATTAACACAAGAAAATTATGATTTTGAGCTTAGTCAAATTTACTTTGTGTATTTTACTACTAAGTCACAAACTAGATTCTTTCTTCTTATCTGTCAAATTCTAAAGTCAGTAAATCTTAAGGATGAACTACATGCTTGATAAGCCTCACTTATCTGAAGAAAATAAAAGAAGAAAATCAAAATCAGGTACTCCTTTGAGATCTAGAGTAAATATGTTAAAGGGAAGACCCAAGTGCATTGCTGGTATTAAGTAATATTGTTATTCCTAATGAACTAACAATGAGATTAACAAAAGGGGGGTTGAATGTAAATCTCAAAACTTTTTCAAGTTTTGAGCAGTTTCAAAGGCTATGTATTTAAAATAAACAAGTGTATGAATTGCTTTAAGCTAATACTGACAGATATATATATTCAAACACTAATGTAAAGAACACAACAGACCTTAAAAACTTTTCTGGTGGATTGTTGTTCCACCAGAGATGGTATTTCAGAAAATCTGTGATTCAAGAAGTTGATCACAGCTGCGTCCTAGTACAAACTAGATAATTTTCTCTCAAGATTTTTCTAAACAGCTCTGGAAAAAATTCTCTTCTAATTACTAGCTGCTACTTGGTTTATATATCACCAAGTTTACAAGTGAAGACAAAGATAAAAAGTACAATAATAAAATAAGTTCTCCACTTGTTTCTTCTCCATTTTACTCCAGTGCATTGTTGACTATTGCCTCTTTATACTAGAGTAGAACGGCTGCTTTTTCTGATGTTCCTGAAATAGGCTACCACATCTCAGTTGTCTCTGTCAACCCATGTGCCTCTGTTTGTAGGTACAACTACCACTTGTCAACTGCCATTTAACAGAACATCCGTTGAAGCCTTCATCCGTTGATGGCTTTATCCGTTGATGTGTTAGCAGTTGAAGCTCTATCCGTTGATGCACTCATCCGTTGAACGATGTTATCCGTTGAAGCTTTAGAGACATCCGTTGAAGCTTTGTTTCTCATCCGTTGAAGGTCTTTAAGTTATCCGTTGACACCATTTCATTTATACAAAATTACAAGGCATGAAATACTTATAATTGGCCTTCCTATCTGCATATCCTCTAGTAGTCAACATGACTTATAATTTCCCTCAACATTTAAGAATTTATATCTCAAATTCAGAGACTGAAATGTGCTACAACACTAGACTTATTTCTAAGTAAAGCTACACCATCAACTTATTTCTACTTAAGTGTTTTGTTAAATATATCATCAAACTAATGCACATATATTCCTAACAATCTCCCCCTATTTATGTCTATAAGAATTGTAGACATAAATTCAAGGTTAACTTGATGATAACAAAACACTTAACAAATATATGAACTGAAACTAAGTAGAAATTCAAAAGTGCTGCAAAAGTGTATGTACTAGAAGGTAATTGAAGATTTACAGTATTTCCAAGGATGCTCCTCTAGCCTGAGCAAATCATCTTTTTCTTCTTTGATCCCTGGTTTTCTTTCCTAGCCCTTTGTCATTTTCCTCAATTTGGAGTTGGAGTTGTCTGAAGAATTCAGCTTCATCTTCATCACTGATATCTAACTTAGATTGCATTTCTTTGAGAGTTTCATTGCTGGAAATCTTGAGTTGGTCTTCAAGTCTGAAAAATCTTCTGACTCCTTTATCATCTCTGAATTCCATCAACCAATGAGGTGATTTGTGAATTGTAGTTCCCCTTTCTTGAATGAGTAGGGTTCTGGGCAAGGCATTGGGCTCCCTCCAAGTTTTCCTTATGTTGGCAATCTTGTTGAGAATTTCAGTCTTGGCAGTCCTGGTAAAGCCAGAATCCTTTTGTATGGCTGAAAAGACTCTGATCAAGGTAGAGTAGCCTTCATTCAGAATCCTGTAGAGAGGCCATGTTCTTTCCCCAGCTCCTTTGTATCTGAACACCAATCTCTCTGGTAGCTGTCTGTAAGCAGCAATTCCCCTTACATCCTCCAGCTCATCCAGATAGAGTTCAATGTCTGAAATTTCTTTTATGTCACAGATGTGAACATAATCATCTTTAGAAATGGGTGGCTTAGGGTTAGGTTTATGTTTTTGAGTGAATTTCTTAGAGTTTAGAGGAGGTGTAGATTTGGATTTTCTTTTCTGTTTCTTTGGTAGTGGAAGAGTGGTTAAAAAGGTAGGCAAATTGATGGTGTCCCAATCAATAGGTTCCTCTTTTGGGATGATTGGTTCACCATGGATGTTTATAGTGGGATCAGCAACAAAGGGTTCAGGTATGGAAGGTAGAGATTTAGTTTCTTCAGGGTTGCCTTCACTCCTTCTATGTGCCTTGGCCTTTCTTCTGTTTCCCTTCTGCCATTCCTCTTTTTCCTCCATACTTTCACCAAATATACTCCCAAAAACCTCATCTAAGTTTGCAATCTTGTCTTCACTCCTGACTTCAATTCCTTTCTCATTTTCAACTAGACTTGACTTTAGCTTTTGTTCAAGCTTTGCTTGTGCTCTTTTGTCAGCCTTGAGTTTTTCAGCTTCTTTCTTTAACCTTTTGGTTTCTTCCCTCTTGGCTATTGAGAATTTGGGATGTCCTTGCATCACACATATGCTCTTTCCCTCTCTAAAGATAATAGCCATGTTTCTCCTTATTGCCTCATCCATGGTCTCCTTGTGTTTTATGATGCTAGTACCCAAAACTTTGTCTTCATCAGGCTTTGGAAGAGGAAAGTCCACTTCTTTCATCTGAGCAAAGTCTAGAGGGTTCTTTGTGGAGTCCTTGCTGGATCTAGTGTTGGGCTTGAGAACCATAGGTTTTAGATTCTTGAAAGAAGTCTCTCCAACCTTATTTCTCCTTTCTGGCTTGTGCTCCATATTGATTGGTTCAACCTTTGTGCTATGTTTCACAGATATTGATTTATCTTGTGTTGAGCCAAACAGATGTTGCATCCTTTCATCAATTCTCCTCCTTTGCTCTTTCACTTGAATTTCAGCTGCTGCTAGCTGGATTAAATCAATTCCATCAGGCTTTCCTTTGATTTGAATGATTGGAGAAGTAGTGATGGCAGGAACTAGCACTTTAGATATTTGGATTTTTGTAGATGGCTCTCCTTCCCCTTCCCTTTTACTCTCCCCCTTTTTGTTATCATCAAGGAGAGGGGTCAAGCCCTGTGCTTTTGCCAACTGCATAAGTAGATTTGTTTGAGATTGTTGGTTGTGAAGAATGGTGGCCACAGAATCTTCAATAACTTGAACTCTATCTTCCAATTTGGCCAGCCTCTTTTCAGTATGTGATTCCTTTTTCAATCTCAACAAAATGTCCTGCATTGTACTATAGGGCATGACTGAATCCAATTTTTCAGAATTGTAGGATTTCAAGTCAGCAATATCCTTTCTGAGTTCATCCACACTCAGATTCTGTCTTACTTGCTGCAACTTCATGAGATGCAGTGAGTCCAAGTGAGCTGTAAGGATAGCCTTTATACCAGCATGAGAAGTTTTCTAAATGGCCTGTTTGATAGTACTGATTTGTTTGACTAAGGAGACATTGAATTGCCCTGTTGTAGACTCCTTTGTGAAAGCCCATTCAGGTAGATTTGGAATAGAACTAGGGCCTTCATCTCCCTCTAAGTTCATGCTTCCATCAGAAGAAACAAAGTCATCATCATCAGAATTTACTCCAAATTCTTCAAATGACTCACCAGCTGTTGAAGGCATCTTGTTACTAGCAGCTTTGTCCCTTTGAAGAGATGCTGTTGTATGTACTAGATGTAGTGTCTTTTCTGCCTCCACATTGCCCTGTGCAGCCAATAATTGATAGGCTGAAACAGGATGAGTAAAAGTGTCAGCATCCAAGGAAATGTTATCAATAACAACTTTGTAATGTTGCTGAAATTGTCTTTCCTTTTCAGCATCATTCACAATCATTGACTCACTAGCAATGGCTGGATCCATCCTTATTTCTGCTGTACCTGCCTTTCTCTCTTTTTCTCTATATTCTTGCATCAGGGGCTCCCCCTGGCTCACACAACTCACTCCCTCACCTTCACCTACTAAGGTGGTACTCCTCTCACTTACTTTTGCCATGCTGGAAAAAATAGCATGCATGTTTGAGCTCTCAATCTCTCCTTTTGCCTGGGAGCAACCCAGCCTCTCACTCAAATTGTCACTCCCTTCCCTCAGTCCTAGAAGTGATTGTACAGTAATCAAGTCTTCTACACTTGGAATTGTTTCAGTTGTGTGTGTAGAGACTATCAACGGATGAGGAATAACCGTTGAAGGTGAAACTGATGGTATCAACGGATAACTGCTGTTAAGCTTATCCGTTGCAGAACAACCACTTGTCAACGGATGAGTGATATCCGTTAAAGAA
Organism: Apium graveolens; assembly: GCF_009905375.1. NCBI lineage: Eukaryota > Viridiplantae > Streptophyta > Magnoliopsida > Apiales > Apiaceae > Apium > Apium graveolens. The sequence continues at coordinate 216,672,679 of NC_133651.1, read as the reverse complement.
GGAAAAGAAGTAGAAATTGAAAGTGATATAACTGTTGAATCTGTGTAGATTGATATGAGTTTTGGTGACACAGATCCTTCAATTACATCTGAAAGAATTTGCGGGTGATCCAACAAATCATCTAAAAGATGATGATCACCTGTATTTGAGTGGGGCTCCTCCCTGAGTTGTAAAGAGGGAGAATCAGGAATTGATGGGAATAACATATCCACATCTAGAGATGGTGAAGAAGTGTGTGGTGATTGATGTGTGTTAATTGTGAGAGAATGGGGCTGTGACTCCACATTTGTTGGAGCCACATCAAACTGAGTTTGAGAAGGCATAGATACAGATGGATGTATCTGTGCAGTGTGTGCACCCTGTGAAGAAGATTGGGTTATAGCCCTCTTTCTTCTAATAAAAGCTTTTGTTGGTGAGTGTTTGGCTTCTGTGTCCCTCCCTCATTTGATCTGTGTTCCTGGTTGGGAACTATTTTCAATAGTTACATCCTTTTGGGAGAATGCAGCTAGGGATGTGCTAGTAACCTTTTCAACCACCACAGCTTTTTGAGAAACTGTGGCTTGGCTAGCTTGAGAAGCACTTAACTATCCTTCCTTATCCTGGGGGTTTCTTTGATGTTCACCCCTCCCCTCACCACTCACACCCTGTTCACTCCCTTCAAGGTTAATGGTAGATGTTACAACTGTTGTCTTTTGAGAAACAACAGAGGTAGTTTTCTTTGTCTTTGATTTTGAAAGTTTAGTTTTGGTGACCTTGGTAGGAATCTGTTGGGGCATTATCACAGATTCCATGGCCACACTAGAAGATAAAGAAATAGAGGGGTTGGAAGAAGTAGGAGTTGTAGAAGCAATTACCTCACTTACCTGAGGTGCATTCATGATTGGTAAATATACCAATGGCACACTGCTGTTGAGATCCATTCTCAATAAATCTGCAAGAACTCTTTTCTCTTGTGCCCATCACTTGAGTTTATTATTCTCATTGGTTATGACCAAACCTTCAGCAACATGGTTAGCCAATAACATAAAGAATCTAGCATAATAGATGTTATTAGATCTATTAGCTTTGTTACCTAATCTAGTACCCAATTCTAGCATAACATAGTTGCTAAAATTAAAATACCTATCAGAAACAAGCATATAGAGCATATTAACAAGAGATGAAGTTATGGCATCAAAATTGCTAATTTTCCCAGAGAAAACCTTGATAAAGGCATCCCCAAGAAAATTCCATTCTTTCCTAAGGCCTTTTCTTTTAATACTCCCTAAACTAGCAGAGTTAAAAGAATAACCTATGGAATCTAACATGCTGGATACATCATTATCAGTGTGTGGTGTCATGGCATTGTTCTCAGGCAATTTAAAACATGCTAGTAAATCATCACAGTTAACACAGTGATTTTTACCTTTGAGAGTGAAAGAGATGGTCATATCTATGGAGTTGAACTCAGCAGTTGTCCAAATCTTCTCAACTACTTCACAGTTTATCGTTGGGGCTTCCAGCATTGCATAGCTAAGTTTACAGTTTTTGATGAAGTCCATCATTTTGTGATAATCTGAGTGGGCTTCATTCTTTGCTACCAAAGCTATGAAATTGTTCTTCTCATAGATGAATCCGGATTGAGACATAATCTTTACTACTGGTGCCATTGTTGTGAGTAGAATTTGCAGAGAATAACTTGAAGGTTTTGCAGAGAGAAAATGGTAAAAGCTTTGAAATTTTAAGAAAGCGTAAAGTAAAAAATGAAAAATCAGAAGGGCTTATATACTTTCTCAAATTAAAAAGCATAAATAAGAGATTAAACAATAAATATATGTAAGTGAATTTCAGCCGTTTAAGAATAAACTGTAAGTATTCTAAAAACTACCTTTAAAAACAAATACATACAGCTGTATGTATGAGTATCAACGGTTAAGACAATAGAATCAACGGCTGTGAAACACTTGAATCGACTGATGTGATATTTCAACGGATAAGGTAAACTGTCATCCGTTGAAGAGCACTTCAGTTTTATCCGTTGACGGATAAAAATTCCAGAAATGTATATGACTTTCAACAGATAATGAACATCCGTTGACAGAACAATTTTGACTTTCAACGGATAGGGAATATCCGTTGATGGAATAATCTGTGTTAAAAATCAAATTTGTTCTTGCAGCTAATACATTTCAGGCTTCAATTCAAATTGCAATAAGGACATGAATTTTAAGAGTAATTAAGCATACCTAGCTCACTTACCAATCTTGTGAATGTTGATTCATCAAGTGGCTTGGTAAATATGTCTGCAATTTGTTGTTCACTTGGAACAAAATAAAGTTCCACTGTACCTTTCATCACATGTTCCCTAATGAAGTGGTACTTGATATCAATGTGCTTGGTTCTTGAGTGCTGCACTGGATTTTCAGTAATGGCAATGGCACTTGTGTTGTCACAAAATATTGGAATTTTGTCAACAGTCATACCATAGTCAAATAACTGGTTCCTCATCCATAGTATTTGTGCACAGCAACTACCAGCTGCAATGTACTCAGCTTCAGCTGTTGATGTGGAAACAGAATTCTGCTTCTTGCTGAACCATGATACAAGCTTATTCCCTAGAAATTGACAGGTTCCTGTTGTGCTTTTTCTGTCTATTTTGCAACCTGCATAATATGCATCTGAGTAGCCAATTAGATCAAAACCAGACTCTCTAGGGTACCAAATTCCTAGATTTGGAGTCCCCTTGAGATATTTGAAAATTCTTTTAATGGCCACTAAGTGAGATTCTTTAGGGTCAGCTTGAAATCTAGCACAGAGACATGTAGAAAACATTATATCAGGTCTACTAGCAGTTAAATATAAAAGTGAGCCAACCATGCCTCTATAACTTGTAATATCCACAGACCTTTCAGCCTTGTTTAATTCAAGCTTAGTGGCAGTGGCCATGGGAGTTTTTGCAGGTGAACAATCCATTAAGTCAAACTTCTTTAAAAGATCATAAATATATTTAGTTTGACTAATGAAAATTCCACTACTAACTTGTTTTACTTGTAACTTAAGAAAGTAAGTTAGCTCTCCCATCATGCTCATTTCATATTTACTTTGCATTAATTTAGCAAACTTTTTACAAAGCTTATCATCTGTAGATCCAAATATAATATCATCTACATAAATTTGTACAAGTATCTTAGAGCCATTAACATTTCTAAAGAAGAGAGTTTTGTCAACAGTACCTCTTATGAAATGATTATCTAGAAGGAACTTTGACAAAGTCTCATACCAGGCTCTAGGTGCTTGCTTTAGTCCATAGAGTGCTTTCAACAGATAATACACATGGTCTGGAAAATTTTGATCTTCAAAACCTGGAGGTTGGCTTACATAAACTTCTTCCTCTAATTCCCCATTTAGAAATGCACTCTTGACATCCATCTGATAGACTTTGAAATTGGCATTAGCTGCATAGGCTAGAAAGATTCTGATGGCTTCAAGTCTTGCAACTGGAGCAAATGTTTCATCAAAATCTATTCCCTCTTGTTGAGAATAGCCTTTAGCAACCAATCTGGCTTTATTCCTTATGACAATGCCATTTTCATCCATCTTGTTTCTGAATACCCATTTTGTGTCAATAGGAACTCTTGTTCTTTGGCTTTGGGTACCAGCTTCCAAACTTTGTTTCTCTCAAATTGGTTCAGCTCTTCCTGCATAGCTAATATCCAATCTGGAATCCAATTAAGGCTTCTTCCACTTTCTTAGGTTCCTCCTGAGATAGAAAACTACTATACAGACATTCATCTTGAGTAGCTTTTCTTGTTTGCACTTTAGATGATGCATCACCAATGATCAGTTCAAAGGGATGATTCTTGGTCCATTTCCTTTGAGGTGGAAGATAGTGCTCTAGATGAGGTGGCCTCAGTATTGTCAGTGATGTGAGACAGAGTGTTGATTAGTTGAAACTCCCCCTGAGTTGTTGGTCCTTTGCAGGGAACTTGGAGTTCTATCAACTGATGATGTAAATCGATTATCCGTTGATGAACTATGATCAACGGATGCTTCATTATGTACTTCAACGGATGATGCACTATGTCTTTCAACGGATACTGCATTGCCTCTATCAACTGGATGCAGAATTCTGTGCATTATCCAAGGGCATATCTTGAATCCCTTTTGAAGTGTCATCTCCATCAATCTCCTCTTCACTATCATCACAATATATCTCAATGTTGTCAAATTTGAGTCTTTCATGGTGTCCCTCATCTGTTAGTCCATCAATCTTTTTATCATCAAACACAACATGCACAGATTCCATAACAATGTTGGTTCTTAGATTGTAGACCCTATAAGATTTTCCAGCTGAGTAACCAACAAATATCCCTTCATCAGCCTTTGCATCAAACTTCCCTTTATGGTCAGATTGATTTCTCAGTATAAAGCATTTACATCCAAAGACATGAAGAAAGTTTAGAGTTGGTTTTCTTCCTCTTGAACAACTGATAAGGAGTCATGCCTTTAGCTTGATTGATCAAAGAAATATTCTGAGTGTAGCAGGCACAATTAACAAGCTTCAGCCCAGAAATATGTTGGTAACTTTGATTCTTCAAGCATTGTTCTAGCAGCCTCAATTAAAGATCTGTTCTTTCTTTCAACTACCCCATTTTGCTGAGGTGTTCTTGGAGCTGAGAACTCATGCATGATTCCATTTTCTTCACAGAACAGCCTCATTATCAAATTCTTGAACTCAGTTCCATTGTCACTCCTGATATTCCTAACCTTCAAGTCAGGATGATTATTGACTTGCCTGATGTGATTGATAATGATTTCACTAGCTTCATCCTTTGATCCAAGAAAATAGACCCATGAAAACTTTGAGAAATCATCTACAATCACTAAGCAATATCTTTGTCTTGCAATTGACAATACATTGACTGGTCCAAACAAATCCATATGTAGCAGCTGTAATGGTTCATCAATTGTTGTTTCAAGCTTCTTTTTGAATGATGCTTTCCTTTGTTTGCCTTTCTGACAAGCATCACACAAACCATCCCTTGAGAATTCAACAAGAGGAATTCCTCTAACTAAGTCCTTTTTGACTAGATCATTCATTGTCTTGAAATTCAAATGGGATAGCTTCTTGTGCCATAGCCAACTTTCAAGCTGGAACTTGCTTTGCTGAAGAGACAAGTAATAGATTCTGCATCAGTAGAGTTGAAGTCAGCTAAGTACACATTTCCTTTTCTAACTCCAGTTAGAACCACTTTGTTGTCTTTCTTACTGGTGACAACACAGGCTTCAGAATTGAAGGAAACTGTATTCCCTCTATCACATAGTTGACTGATGCTCAGTAAGTTGTGCTTGAGACCATCAACTAATGCAACTTCATCAATGATGACATTCCTGGTTGAAATCAAGCCATATCCTATAGTAAACCCTTTGCTGTCATCTCCAAAGGTTATGCTAGGGCCAGCTCTCTCCTTAAACTCTGTGAGCAGGGAGAAATCTCCTGTCATGTGTCTTGAACAGCCACTGTCCATGTACCATAGATTTCTTCTGTTTCCCTGCACACCATAAAATCAATCAAGTTGATTTTGGTACCCAAGTTTCCTTGGGTCCATTCATGTTAGCCTTTCTCCTAGACTTCATTCCTCCTGTATCTTTAGACTTAGGTAACTTTGAGTCAACCTTGATCTTAGATGTAGTTGGTTGAGGTGTAGGGTTAGTCACAGAATCATTTAGCACATTTGGAATTTGATAAGGCATGGATTGTGCAAACATGTTATTCCATATAGGCATATTGTATGGCATTTGAGGCATACTAAATGCAGTAAGATAAGGATTGTTAAAATATGGCATGTTTGCAAAATGTGCATAAGGATTCTGTTGAGACATAACAGGCATAGCATGCAGAGGTGATGCAGACATATTAGGCATGGAAGAGGGTACAGGTATGGGAGATTTCTTAATAGATTTGCAATTAGCAGATAGATGATTAACACTATTACAATGCACACAGCTTTTTCTAGGAGCATACTTATCAGGTGTGTAATTGTTATGTTTGTTAACCCCTACCTTCCCATTTCTATTAGATTTCCTTTTAGTTTCCTTTTTATCCTCAACCACTTTGAGCCTATTCTTTAACTGTTCTAAGGTCATGTGTCCTATATTCACCTTACTGAAATCTTTGGATGTGCTTGCTTCTTCTTTGACAAAGTTCTTGGAAGTTGAACCAAACTTTTTGTTGAGTTTCTTTAGTTTTTCACTGTTAGAAACATCTGCCTGTTTTAATTGAGGAACCTTCAACGGATGCTCCTTTTCTTCCTTCAACGGATAATTTTCATCATCCGTTGATTCCACATCCGTTGACAGCCCATCAATTAATTCCATTTTCTTTTTGTTTTTATCCCAGGCATTCTCACAAAATGATTCAATTCCTTGGACCTTAAAAATTTGAGCACTAACATCCCTAGATGTCTTCCAGGCTTTAATCACCTCTTGCTCTCTCTCTAATTGATTAGAAAGTATTTCTACTTTCTTAACAGATTCAACTAGTTCATTTTCAACAGATATACAATGTAGCTTAGTTTTCTCTAGGTCAATCAACTTATCTTCTAACACAGCATTTCTATTACTTAAAAACAGATTGTTCTCTTTAATCCTACTATTTTCTTTAGCAAGAGATTTAAGAGACACACGCAAGTGATACAATTCAGTAGACATGTCATTAAAACCATCATTGCACTCTTCTTTAGTAAGCTGTGTTAAATCAGTAGTGATTACCTGGTTGCTTGATGAACTAACTTCATTTTCCTCAGAATCAGCCATGAGAGCCAAGTTGACATATTCCACATCTTCATCCTCTTCTTCTCCATCAGCTGCCCAGTCTTTTTCTTGAGTAATGAAAGCCTTCTCCTTTTGCTTGAGCAGATCAAAATATTTCTTTTTGTAATCTACTTGGTCAAATTTCTTCTTTTCAGTAGTTGGCTTTCTGCACTCACTTGCAAAGTGTCCACTTATACCACCATTGAAACACTTGAACTTGGATTTGTCCACCATGTTCTTATGAGGTTTAGTGGCTCTAGTGTTTTTCTTAAATTTCATCTTTGCAAATCTTCTGGACAGAAATGCAAGATGCTCATCAATACCATCAGAGTCATCTTGGCTGGAGTTATCTTCATTCTCAGCAACTTGCTCCTTACCCTTGCTTGATTCTGATTTGCTTGTGCCATCTTTAGAGTTTAATGTTGATCTCACAGTTTCTTGTCTGCATTCTTTCTCATTTTCAGCTACCAAGGCAACTGAACCTCCTTTCTTTCTTCCCTTCTCCAATACCTCATCCTGTTCCAGCTCTAGTTCATAAGTCTTCAGGATTCCATATAATCTTTCAAGAGTGAAGTCCTTATAATCTTGAGAGTTTCTCAAGGAGACAGTCATGGGTTTCCATTCCTTTGGCAAGGATCTTAAAAATTTAAGATTTGAATCCTTCACCTGGTACACTCTACCATACAGCTTCAGTCCATTCAACAGCTTTTGGAATCTATTGAATGTGTCATTTAAAGATTCATTTTCTTCAAAATGAAAATACTCATACTGTTGAATGAGAAGCTGCATTTTGTTTTCTTTTACTTGTTCTGTACCTTCACACAGTAGCTGAACTGTGTCCCAAACCTCTTTGGCAGTTGTGCAATTTATCACATTATCAAACATATCCTTGTCAAGACCATTAAACAAAATGTTCATAGCCTTCTTATCCTTGTGGACTTCTTCTGTGTCTTCCATTGTCCATTCTGCTCTAGGTTTTGGAATGGATTGACCAACAACAATTGTGGCTGTAGCAACTGTGGCTACTTTGTGGGGAATGTGAGGACCATTCTCAATGCAGTTTACATAACCTTCATCTTGGGAGAGTAGATGAAGGTGCATTTTCACCTTCCAATGGTGATAACTGTCTTTGTCAAGAACTGGGATTTTTACTCCAATATCCTTCTTACTCATCTTTGTTAGTTTCCAAGAACTTTAAACTCTTTGTGTGTCAAAAGCTTGCTCTGATACCAATTGTTATTCCTAGTGAACTAACAATGAGATTTACAGAAGGGGGGTTGAATGTAAATCTCAAAACTTTTTCAAGTTTTGAGCAGTTTCAAAGGCTGTGTGTTTAAGATAAACAAGTGTGTGAATTGCTTTAAGCTAATACAGACAGATATATATTCAAGCACAAAAGTACAGAACACAACAGACCTTAAAAACTTTTCTGGTGGATTTGTTGTTCCACCAGAGATGGTATTTCAGAAAATCTATGATTCAAGAAGTTGATCACAGCTGCATCCTAGTACAAACTAGATAATTTTTCTCAAGATTTTTCTAAACAGCTCTGGAAAAATTATTGTTCTAATTACTAGCTGCTACTTGGTTTATATAACACCAAGTTTACAAGTGAAGACAAAGATAAAAAGTACAATAATAAAATAAGTTCTCCACTTGTTTCTTCTCCATTTTACTCCAGTGCATTGTTGACTATTGCCTCTTTATACTAGAGTAGAACGGCTGCTTTTTCTGATGTTCCTGAAATAGGCTACCACATCTCAGTTGTCTCTGTCAACCCATGTGCCTCTGTTTGTAGGTACAACTACCACTTGTCAACTTCTATTTAACAGAACATCCGTTGAAGCCTTCATCCGTTGATGGCTTTATCCGTTGATGTGTTAGCAGTTGAAGCTCTATCCGTTGATGCACTCATCCGTTGAAGGATGTTATCCGTTGAAGCTTTAGAGACATCCGTTGAAGCTTTGGAGACATCCGTTGAAGCTTTGTTTCTCATCCGTTGAAGGTCTTTAAGTTATCCGTTGACACCATTTCATTTATACAAAATTACAAGGCATGAAATATTTACAATTGGCCTTCCTATCTGCATATCCTTTATTAGTCAACATGACTTATAATTTCCCTCAACATTTAAGAATTATATCTCAAATTCAGAGACTGAAATGTGCTACAACACTAGACTTATTTCTAAGTAAAGCTACACCATCAACGGATAGCCAAAGTGGTCTTATCCGTTGAGGCTACAAACACTAGATTTCTACTTAAGTGTTTTGTTAAACATATCATCAAACTAATGCACATATATTCCTAACAATACAGTTTCATATTTTGTGTGCAAGAAATACACCCATGTGTATCTGGTGAACTCATCCACTATGACCAACACATACTTCTTCTGTGCAATAGACATGACATTTACTGGACCAAATAGATCAACATGTAGTAGATGATAAGGCTCAAGAATTGATGATTCAGTCTTGCTCTTGAATGAAGATTTTCTTTGTTTGGCCTTCTGACAGGAATCACAAAGACCATCAGGAGCAAATACTGACTTTGGCAGTCCTCTCACAAGATTTTTCTTGACCAGTTCATTTATATTGTTGAAATTTAAATGAGAGAGTTTCTTATGCCAATTCCAGCTTTCTTCAATTGATGCTCTACTCATCAGACAGATTGCAGAACCATCAGTACTTGTTGAAAGCTTAGCTTCATAAATGTTACCACGCCTGTATCCTTTCAGAACAACTTTGCCTTTAGATTTACTCACAATTTCACAGTGTTCTTCAAAGAAATCAATATGATAACCTCTGTCACAGATTTGACTTATACTCAGTAGGTTGTGTTTAAGTCCTGAGACCAGAGCTACTTCTTTAATTATGACATTTCCAAGATTGATATTGCCATATCCCAATGTTTTTCCAATGTTGCCATCTCCATAAGAAACACTTGGGCCAGCTTTCTCCACAAAGTCTGATAGCAGGGCCTTATTTCTAGTCATATATCCTGAACATCCACTGTCCAGAACTAGAATATTTTTCCTGTTGCCCTGCAATCACAAAGACCACTAATTATTAGTTTTAAGGACCCAGACTTGCTTGGATCTTTTGGCCTTATTAAGTTTGTTAACATTTGCAGCGGATTTAGCATCAGAGTTTATGTTAACATTTTTCTTATCAGAACTTACACTATCAGACTTTGAATCAGAATTTACACTAGAAGGAACAATAGAAACTTTCTTCAAAGAAGGTTTTATTTGATAATAATCATAGTACAAACTATGATATTCCTTACAAGTATAAATGGAATGCCATAAACTACCACAATGAAAACAAGGATTTTGTGGTTTGTATCTAACAGACTGACTCTTAACTCCTGATTTTGAAGGTAAGGAGTTAATATTCTTATTCTTCCTACAAAAAGAAGCCAGATGGTTAGAACTTCCACAGTTATGACATGTTTTCCTAGGAGCATCAGGAACAGGTTTATAATTATTACTTTTATTCACACCTTCCTTTCCATTCCTATTTTTTCTAGGTGATTTTACCTTGTTTGCATTCTTAACATCTTTCAGCTTATGCTTAAGCTGCTTCTTTGTCATTAAGCCTATGTTCACTTCAGCTGTCTTTTCCTGTTTTAGTTTGTCAGAAGTTAATTCCTTTGTAACTTCTGATTTCTCATTTTCAGACTTTACAGTTACAAACTTAACAGGTTTTAACTTTGGCTTTTGCTTATCAACAGGCTTAATTTCTTCAGTTCCTTTATCATTCTTATCTTCTCCATAACCTAAGCCCTCTTTCCAGTTTCCACTACTTAGCAAATTTTGAGTTGTTTTGCCAGAGTTAGTCCAAGTCCTGATAATCACTCTTTCCTTTTCTAACTCAGTTTTTAGAGATTCATTCATTTTTAGCACTTCATCCCTAACATAAAAAGCATCATCTCTATCCTTCTGAGTTTGATGGAACATGACTAACTCTTTTTCTAAGAAATCATTTCTTTTCTTAAATGCAAGATTTTCAGAAATTAATCTTTCACATGTTAAAGTTTGATCTCTATAACTAACAAACATGGTTTTAAGATATTTTCTCAACTCATTAATATCTTCAGTATGAAAAGCATAAGTAGTCTGAGGTACCTTTGTTTCAGCAGCTTCAGAACTGCTCTCAGCACTTTCTTTATCAGCATTTGCCATCAATGCATAGTTTTCCTCACTTTCTGTGTCTGAGGTGTCTGTCCATCTTTTCTGCTTTGTGACAAGAGCCTTGCCTTTGTCACCTTTTACCTTCTTGCAATCAGGAGATATGTGGCCTTTCTCACCACAGTTATAGCATTTAACATTGGTGTAATCTCCTCTGTCAGACTTTCCTCCTCTGCCTTCAGATCTTCTGAAATTCTTCTTATCAGAACTTATGCCTTTCTTGGAAAACTTCTTTCCCTTTCTGAACTTCCTGTATGCAATCTTTGTGATTCCTTTCACCATAAGAGCACACAGCTTCATCATCTCCTCATCAGCATCAGTCTCAGGCAAGCTTTCAGAATCTGAGTCATCATCACTTTCAGAACTTGATGACTCAGTTTCAGACTTTATGACAAGAGCTTTACCCTTGTATTTCCTTGAGGAAGCTGCTTTGGGGAATTCTTCTTCAGCCTTAAGAGCAACTGTCCTTGACTTTCCTCCTTTCCTCTTGCTTCTTTATTCCATCTCAAGCTCATGAGTCTTGAGCATTCCATAGATTTCGTCAAGAGTTGTTTCATCAAGATTGTAGTTATCTCTTATTGTCGTTGCCTTCAAATCCCAGCATTCAGGAATAGCTAACAGGAACTTAAGGTTTGAATCTTCAAGATCATACTCTTTATCAACCAATGACAAATCATTCAAAATTTTGACAAATCTATCATATAAATCATTCAATGACTCATTAGTCTTTGAGTCAAAGTGTTCATACTCTTGAGTGAGTATTGTCTTCCTGTTCTTCTTAATTGTGTCAGTTCCCTGACACCTTGTTTCCAGAGCATCCCATATCTCCTTAGCAGTCTTGCAGTTGATTACCCTGTTTGACATTACATTATCAATGGCACTATGCAGTAAGTGTCGTACCTTAGCATCCTTAGCAATTGATGCTATATCTTCAGCAGTATAATCACTCTTCTCCTTTGGTACGGTCTTTGCTGCTTCACCTGCAACTGCAACAGCGAGATTGGTTGGTTTGTGAGGCCCTTCCTTGATTCTATCAAGATATTCTGGATCTGTTGCTTCCAGGAACATGGTCATCCTTACCTTCCATATGGGATATTCAGATGGTCTCAGTATGGGAACTCTGATGGTCTCATACCAACTCTGAATTTGTGTCTTTGGTGGTTCTTCAGTTTTGGTAGGCTTAGTTGGAGTTTCTGTGTCCGACATGATTGTGTTTGGATCTTTAACTGTATGTGTGTTAACAGATAGGCTCTGATACCACTTGTTAGGTCACACACACACTGTAGAGAGGGTGAATACAGTGTATAATACAATCAAATCGAACTTTAATATATTAAGTAACAGAAAACAAACTTTATTGAAACAATAAACTCTATTACAGTATGGAACTGTTACCTCTCAGTGATGAACAAATATCACGAGAGCTGCTAGGGTTACAATGAATAATCTTCTCGAATATATGATAAAACTTATAGTGTAAACCCTATGTCTGTGTTTATATACTACACAGTTACAAGATAATCGCTAATTGATATGGAATATAATTCTGCTTCCTAAAATATATCAATCAGATATCTTTTCTTCCAAGTATTCCATTCTTCACGGAATTCCTTCTTCATGCATATCTCTTCTTATGTTTATCTCGATCTTCTTCCCTTTAATCAGCTACTGTCCTTCTCTGATCATCCTTCAGCACTTAAGTTCTGATATCTAACTTCTGATGATTATCTCCTGATAATATAAGTACTGATATCCTTAAGTCCTGACTTCCAGTATAAGTACTGATCAACGGTTAAGTACTGATTTGTCCTGTTAAGTAAGATCTGAAATCTAAACATAAATTATATTAGCCATGACATTATCAAATATATCTAACAAGGTTTTAAAAGGTGTTGATTTGATTCTTCTTTTTTGCTTCTTTGATGGTGGAGAAGAGGTTAAGAAGGTGGGCAATTTGATGGTGTCCCAATCAATTGGTTCCTCCTTAGGAATGATTTTTTCACCATGAATGTTTATGAAGGGGTCAGGCACAATGGGTTCAGAAATAGATAGTAGTGGTTTGGATTTTGATTGGGTTTCTTCAGTCTCATCTACTATCTTTCTCTTTGCATTGGCTTTCTTTCTGTTCCCTTTCTGCCATTCCTCTATTTCCTTACTTCTTTCTTCCATATCATTATCAACCATGTCCCCCATACCTTCATCTTCACTTTTGTCTTCAATTTCTTTCTTTTCTTCAGCTTGACTTGACTTTAGCTGTTTTTCAAGCTTTGCTTGTGCTCTTTTGTCAGCCTTTAGCTTTTTGGCTTCTTCCTTCAACCTTCTGGTTTCTTCCCTCTTGGCTATTAAGAATTTGGGATGTCCTTGCATCACACAGATGCTCTTTCCCTCTCTAAAGATAATAGCCATGTTCCTCCTTACAGCCATATCCATGATCTCTTTGTGCTTTATGATATTTCCACCCAAAACCTTGTCTTCATCAGGCTTTGGAAGAGGAAAATCCACTTCTTTCATCTTAGCAAGGCTTAGAGGATTCTTTGTAGAGTCCTTATTGGATCTGTTGTTGGGCTTGAGAACCATAGGTTTCAGATTCTTGGAAGAAGTCTCTCCAACCTTATTCCTCCTTACTGGCTTGAGCTCCATACTAATTGATTCCACCTTTGTGCTATGCTTCACAGATTGTGATTTAGAAGCTGTGGAACCAAAAATTTGTTGCACCTTTTCATCAATTTTCCTCCTTTGCTCCTTGACTTGTAATTCAGCTGCTGCTATCTGGATTAGATTAATTCCATTAAGCTTTCCTTTGATTTGAATAATTGGAGAAGTGGTGATGGCAGGAACTAGCACTTGAGATATTTGAACTGTTGTTGATGGCTCTCCTTCCCCTTTCCTTTTATTCTCCCCCTTTTTGTTATCATCAAGGGCAGGGGTCAAGCCTTGTGCTTTTGCCAGCTGCATTAGTAGATCTGTTTGAGTTTGTTGATTCTGAAGAATGGTGACCATAGAGTCTTCAATGATCTGAACTCTGTTTTCCAATCTGGCCAGCCTCTTGTCAGCATCAGATTCTTTCCTCAGTCTCCCCAACAAATCTTGCATAGTACCATAAGGCATGACTGAATCCAACTTCTCAGCATTGTAGGATTTCAGATCAGCAATGTCCTGCTTGAGTTCATCCATACTTAGAGTCTGTTTGAAATGCTGCAACTGCAAGAGATGCAGAGAGTCCAGATGAGCTTGAAGAATTGCCTTGGTACCAGCATCTGTAGTCTCCTGAAGGGCCTTCTGAATGGTCATTACTTGCCTGACCAAAGTTACACCAAACTCTCCTGGTGTAGATGCCTTTGCCCATGCCCAATCAGGTAGACCTGGAACAGAACTTGGGCCTGCTACTCCCCCTAAGTTCATGCTTTCATCCAAAGAATTAGAGTCATCATCATTAGAATTTACTCCAAATTCTTCAGATGGCTCACCAGCTTGAGAAGGCAGCCTGTTAACAGCAACTTTGTCTCTGAGAAGAGATTCTGAAGTGTGTACGATGTGCAAAGTCTGTTCTGCCTCCACATTGCCCTGAGAAGCCAATAATTGATAGGCTGGAACATGGTGAGTAAAAGTGTCAGCATCCAAGGAAATGTTATCAATTACAGCTTTGTAATGTTGCTGAAATTGTCTTTCCTTTTCTGCATCATCCACTATCATTGACTCACCAGCAATGGCTGGATCCACCCTTATAGCTTCTGTACCTGCCTTTCTCTCATTTTCTCTATTTTCTTGCATCAGGGGCTCCCCCTGGCTCACACACACCCTCACACCCTCACCCTCACCTTCTAAGATGGCACTCCCCTCACTCACTTTTGCCATGCTGGAAGAAATAGCATGCATATGATGACTCTCAACCTCTCCTTTTACCTGGGAGCAACCCAGCCTCTCACTCAAAATATCACTCCCTTCCCTCAAACCTAAAAGTGATTGTACAGTAACCATATCTTCTACAGTTGGAGTTGTTTCTGTTATATGTGTAGAGACCATCAACGGATAGGGAGTATCCGTTGAAGTGGAAACTGATGGTATCAACGGATAACTGCTGTTAAGCTTATCCGTCGAAGAACAACCACTTGTCAACGGATGAGAGATATCCGTTGAAGAAGGAAAAGATGTAGATATAGAAAGTGACATAATTTTTGAATCTGTGTGAATTGATTTTAAGTGAGGTGACACAGATTCTTCAACCATATCTGAAAGAATTGGCTGATGATCCAACAAATCATCTAAAAGATGATGATCATCAGGTTTTGAGTGGGGCTCCTCCCTGTGTTTTAAGGAGGGAGAATCAGGAATTGATGTGAATATCATATCCATATCTAGAGAGGGTGATGGAGAGTTTGATGATTGATGTGTTTCTATTATGAGAGAATGGGGTTGTGACTCCACATTTGCTGGAGTCACATCAAGCTGAATTTGAGAAGGCAAAGATACAGGTGGATGTATCTGTGCTGTGTGTGCCCCTTGTGTGGAAACTAGGGTCTTGGCCTTCTTCTTTCTTGAAAAGGCTTTGATTGGTGAATTTGTGGCTTCAGTGTCCCTCCCTCTTTTGTTCTATGTCCCTGGTTGGGGACTATTTTCAATAGTTGCACCCTTTTGGGAGGATGCAACTAGGGATGTGTTTGACTCCTTTTGAACCACCACAGTCTTTTGAGAGACTGTGGCTTGGCTGGATGGGGTACCACTCACCTCTCCCACCTTATCCTGGGGGGTTTCTTGATGTTCACCCCTCCCCTCACCACTCACACCCTGTTCACTCCCTTCAGGGTTTATGGTAGTTGTTACAACTGTTGTCTTTTGAGAGACAACAAAGGTGGTTTTCTTTGACTTGTGTTTTGAAATTTTAGTTTTGGTGGCTTTGGTAGGAACCTGTTTGGACAAAGACACAGATTCCATTGCCACACTGGAAGGCAAAGAAACAATGGGGTTGGAAACAGTAGGAGTTATAGAAGTGTTTACCTCACTTACCTGTGGTGCATTCATGATTGGAAAATATACCAATGGCACCTGGCTATTGAGGTTCATTCTCAAAAGGTCTGCAAGGACCCTTTTCTCTTGTGCCCAGCATTTTAGTTTATTGTTCTAATTTGATATAACCAATCCTTCAGCAACATGGTTAGCCAATAACATAAGGAATCTAGCATAGTAGATGTTATGTGGTCTATTAGCTTTGTTACCTAATCTAGAACCTAATTCTAGCATGACACAGTTGCTAAAATTAAAGTACCTATCAGAAACTAGCATATAGAGCATATTAACAAGAGATGAAGTTATGGCATCAAAATTGCTAATCTTCCCAGAGAAAACCTTGATAAAGGCATCTCCAAGAAAACTCCATTCTTTCCTAAGGCCCTTCCTTCTAATACTACCTAAACTAGCAGAATCAAAAGCATAGCCTATGAAATCTAACATAGCAGATACATCTTTATCAGTGTGTGGTGTCATGGCATTATTCTCAGGTAACTTAAAGCAAGACTGTATATCATCATAATTAATGTAATAATCCTTACCTTTGAGAGAGAAGGCAGTAGTCATATATGTGGAGTTGAACTCTGCAGTTGTCCAAATCTCCTCAATCACCTCACAGTAGATGGTTGGGGCTTCCAGCATTGCATAGCTTAGTTTGCAGTTTTTGATGAAGTCCATCATCTTGTGATAATCAGAATGAGCTTCATTCTTTTCAACCAAGGCTACGAAATTGTTCTTTTCATAAACAAATCCAGATTGAGATATAATTTTAACTACTGGTGCCATTGTTGTGGGTAGAGGTTGCAGAGAAAAACTTGAGAATTTTGGGAGAGAAGGAGAATAAAAATTGCAAGAAAGCGTAAAGTGAAAATAAGAATTCAATGGGCTTTTATACTTTCTTGAATTAAAACGTAAATAAAATGATTAAATGATATTTTTAACAAATTACAGCCGTTTAAGAATAAAGAAAACTGTAGAAATTCTGAAAACTGCCTTTAATACAAATACATACAACAGTGTATATCTGTATCAACGGTTAAGGAAAAGAATCAACGGCTATGACTTACTTAAAGTAACTGATGTGACACTTCAACGGATAAGGTAAATAGTTATCCGTTGATGATCAACACTATTTTATCCGTTGAGGGATAAAATTACCAAAAATGTATTTGTCTTTCAACGGATAATGAACATCCGTTGATAGAACAATTTTGGCTTTCAACGGATAGGGAATATCCGTTGATAGGATAAGTCTTACTTAAAGCCAACTTTGTTCTTGCAGCAAATTCATTTCAGGCTTCAAGGCAGATTATATAGAGGACATAAATTTATGAATAATTAAGCATACCTAGCTCACTTACTAATCTTGTGAATGTTGATTCATCAAGTGGCTTGGTAAATATGTCTGCAATCTGCTTTTCACTCGGAACAAAATGAAGTTCCACTGTACCTTTCATCACATGTTCCCTAATGAAGTGGTACTTGATGTCAATGTGCTTGGTTCTTGAGTGCTGCACTGGATTTTCAGTAATGGTGATGACACTTGTGTTGTCACAGAGTATAGGAATTTTGTCAACAATTAGTCCATAGTCAAATAGTTGATTCCTCATCCATAGTATCTGTGCACAGCAACTACCAACAGCAATGTACTCAGCTTCAGCTGTTGATGTAGAAACATAATTTTGCTTCTTGCTGAACCATGACACAAGCTTGTTCCCTAGAAATTGACAGGTGTCAGTTGTGCTTTTCCTTTCTATTTTGCAGCCTGCATAATCTGCATCTGAGTAGCCAATTAGATCAAAACCAGACTTTCTGGGGTACCAAATTCCTAGATTTGGAGTCCCTTTGAGATATCTGAAGATTCTTTTAATAGCTACTAAGTGAGATTCTTTAGGGTCAGCTTGAAATCTAGCACAGAGACATGTAGAAAATATTATATCAGGTCTACTAGCAGTTAAATATAAAAGTGAGCCAACCATGCCTCTATAACTTGAAATGTTCACAGACTTTTCAGCCTTGTTTAATTCAAGCTTGGTGGCAGTGGCCATGGGAGTTTTTGCAGATGAACAGTCCATTAAGTCAAACTTCTTTAAAAGATCATAAATATATTTAGTTTGACTAATGAAAATTCCACCACTAACTTATTTAACTTGTAAACCAAGAAAATAGGTTAGCTCTCTCATCATGCTCATTTCATATTTACTTTGCATTAACTTAGCAAACTTTTTACAAAGCTTATCATCTGTAGATCCAAATATAATATCATCTACATAAATTTGAACAAGTATTGTAGAGCCATTAACATTTCTAAAGAAAAGAGTTTTGTCAACAGTACCTCTTGTGAAGTGATTATCTAGAAGAAATTTTGACAAAGTCTCATACCAGGCTCTAGGTCCTTGCTTTAGTCCATAGAGTGCTTTCAACAGATAATACACATAGTCTGGAAAGTTTGGATCTTCAAATCCTGGAGGTTGGCTTACATAAACTTCTTCCTCCAATTCCCCATTTAGAAATGCACTCTTGACATCCATTTGATAGACTTTGAAATTGGCATGGGCTGCATAGGCTAGAAAGATTCTGATGGCTTCAAGTCTGGCAACTGGAGCAAATGTTTCATCAAAATCTATTCCCTCTTGTTGAGAATAGCCTTTAGCAACCAATCTGGCTTTATTCCTTATGACAATGCCATTTTCATCCATCTTGTTTCTGAATACCCATTTTGTGTCAATAGAACTCTTGTTCTTTGGCTTGGGTACCAGCTTCCATACTTTGTTCCTCTCAAATTGGTTTAGCTCCTCTTGCATTGCTAAAATCCAATCTGGATCCAATAGAGCTTCTTCCACTCTCTTAGGTTCCTCCTGTGATAGAAGGCTACTATACATACATTCATCTTGAGTAGCCCTTCTAGTTTGCACTTTAGATGTAGCATCACCAATGATCAGTTCAAAAGGGTGATTCTTGGTCCATTTCATTTGAGGTGGTAGATTAGCTCTAGATGAGGTTGCCTCAGTATTGTCATGTTGTGAGATAGAATGTTGATTGGTTGACACTCCCCCTGAGTTGCTGATCCTTTGAAAGGAGTTGGGAGCTCTATCAACTGATGAAGTGAATTGATTATCCGTTGACAGACTGTGATCAACGGATGCTTCATTATGAACTTCAACGGATGATGCACTTTGTCTTTCAACAGATGTTGCATTACCTCTTTCAACGGAAGCTGAATTATGACTTTCAACGGATGCAGCATTCTGTGCATTATCCAAAGGCAGATTTTGAATTCTTCTTGAGATGCCTTCTTCATCATTCTCATCTTCACTATCATCACAATATATCTCAAAATTGTCAAATTTGAGTCCTTCATGATGTCCCTCATCTGTTAGTCCATCAATCTTTTTATCATCAAACACAACATGCACAGATTCCATGACAATGTTGGTTCTTAGATTGTTTACCCTATATGATTTTCCAGCAGAATAACCAACAAATATTCCTTCATCAGCCTTTGCATCAAACTTCCCTTTGTGATCAGATTGATTCCTTAAGATGTAGCATTTGCAACCAAAGACATGCAGAAAGTTTAAAGTTGGTTTTCTTCTCTTGAATAATTGATAGGGAGTCATGCCTTTTGCCTTATTGATTAGAGAAATATTCTGAGTGTAACATGCACAGTTAACAGCCTCAGCCCAAAAGTAAGTTGGGAGTTTTGACTCTTCAAGCATTGTCCTTGCAGCTTCAATTAGTGATCTGTTCTTCCTTTCTACCACACCATTTTGTTGTGGGGTCCTTGGAGTTGAGAACTCATGCATGATCCCATTTTCTTCACAGAACAACTTCATGGTTGAATTCTTGAACTCAGTTCCATTGTCACTCCTAATATTCCTTACTTTGAAATCAGGATGATTGTTGACTTGCTTGATATGATTGATAATGATTTCACTAGCTTCATCCTTTGATCCAAGAAAATAAACCCATGAAAACTTTGAGAAATCATCTACAATCACTAGGCAATATCTTTTCCTTGAAATTGACAATACATTGACTGGTCCAAAAAGATCCATGTGTAGCAGTTGTAATGGTTCATCAATTGCAGATTCAAGCTTCTTACTGAATGATACTTTCTTTTGCTTTCCTTTCTGACAAGCATCACACAGTCCATCCCTTGTGAATTCTACTAGAGGCATTCCTCTAACTAAGTCCTTTTTGACTAGATCATTCATTGTCTTGAAATTCAAATGGGACAGCTTCTTGTGCCATAGCCAACTTTCAACTGGACTTGCTTTGCTGAGAAGACAAGTAATGGATTCTGCATCTATAGAGTTGAAGTCAGCTAAGTACACATTCCCTTTTCTAACTCCAGTTAGAACCACTTTATTGTCCTTCTTACTTGTGATAATACAGGCTTCAGAATTGAAGAAAACAGTATTCCCTCTGTCACATAGTTGACTGATGCTCAATAAATTATGTTTGAGACCATCAACCAATGCAACTTCATCAATGATGACATTTTCTTTTGAAATCAAGCCATATCCCATAGTGAATCCTTTGCTGTCATCTCCAAAGGTTATGCTAGGGCCAGCTCTCTCCTTAAACTCTGTGAGCAGGGTGAAATCTCCTGTCATGTGTCTTGAACAGCCACTGTCCAAGTACCATAGATTCCTTCTTTTTCCCTGCACACAACAAAATCAATCAAGTTGATTTTGGTACCCAAGTTTCCTTGGGTCCAACCTTGTTAGTCTTTTTCCTAGACTTCATTCCTCCTGCATCTTTTGACTTAGGTAACTTTGGGTCAACCTTGATCTCAGATGTGGTTGGTTGAAGTGTAGGGTTAGTCACAGAATCATTTAGCACATTTGGTTGAATTTGATAAGGCATAGATTGTGCAAACATGTTACTACACATAGGCATATTGTATGGCATTTGAGGCATACTAAATGCAGTAAGATAAGGATTATTAATATATGGCATGTTTACAAAATGTGCATGGGGATTCTGATGAGACATAACAGACATAGCATGCAGAGGTGACATGGACATGTTAGGCATTGAGGGATTTGAAGGCATGAGAGCATTTTTAATAGATTTGCAATTATCAGATAGGTGATTAACACTTTTACAATGCACACAGCTTTTTCTAGGAGCATACCTATCAGGTGTGTAATTGTTATGTTTATTAATCCCTACCTTCCCATTTCTTTTAGATTTTCTTTTAGTTTCCTTCTTATCCTCAACCAACTTAAGCCTATTTTTCAGCTGATCTAAAGTCATGTGTCCTATATTCACCTTACTGACATCTTTGGATGTGCTAGCTCCTTCTTTGACAAAGTTCTTGAAAGTTGAATCATCCTTATTATTGAGATTTTTATTTTTAAAATTACTTGCCTGTTTTAATTGATGAGCCTTCAACGGATGCTCTTTTTCTTCCTTCAACGGATAACTTTCATTATCCGTTGATTCCACATCCGTTGACAATCCATCAATTAATTCTAACTCCTTTTTGTTTTTCTTCCAGGCATCCTCACAGAATGATTCAATTCCCTGAACCTTGGCAATCTGAACACTAACATCCCTAGATGTTTTCCAGGCCTTGATTACCTCTTGCTCACTTTCTAACTGTTTAGAAAGAATTTCTACTTTCTTAACAGCTTCTTCTAGTTCACTTTCAACAATCAAGCATTTAAGTTTAATCTTTTCAAGCTCAATTACCTGATCCTCTAACACAGCATTCCTATCACTTAAAAACACAATATTCTCTTTGATCCTAGTGTTTTCCTTGGCTAGTGATTTAAGGGAAACTCACAAATGATATAATTCATTTGACATATCATTTATGGCTTCATTGCATTCATTTTTAGAAAGCTGAGAGAGATCAGTAGTAATTACCTGGTTGCTTGATGAACTAGTTTCATTTTCATCAGAATTAGCCATCAGGGCTAGGTTGACATATTCCATATCATCATCTTCATTGACTCCATCTGCTGCCCAATCATCTTGAGTGAGAAAAGCTCTTTCCTTTTGTTTGAGCAAATCAAAGTACTTTTTTTTGTAATCAACTTGCTCAAATTTCTTCTTATCAGAGGTTGGCTTCCTACACTCACTTGCAAAGTGTCCACTAATGCCACAGTTATAACATTTGAACTTGGATTTGTCCACCATATTTTTATTTGGCTTAGTGAATTTTGTATTTTTCCTGAACTTCATCTTTGCAAACCTCCTGGACAGAAAAGCCAGATGTTCATCAACATCATCAGAGTCATCCTGACTGGAATTGTTTTCATCCTCAGCTACTTGCTCTTTACCCTTACTTGATTCTGATTTGCTTGTGCCAATTTTGAGACTTGGCATTGTCTTCTCCTCATTCCTGGCTTCAACCTTCTCACTGTCAGCTACAAGTGCAACTGATCCTCCTTTTCTCTTCCCCTTTTCCAACAGCTCATCTTGCTCCATCTCAAGTTCATATGTCTTCAAAATTCCATATAATCTTTCAAGTGTGAAGTCCTTATAATCTTGAGAATTTCTTAGAGAAACAATCATAGGCTTCCATTCCTTTGGTAGAGACCTTAGAAATTTTAAATTGGAATCCTTGACTTGGTACACTCTCCCATACAGCTTCAATCCATTCAACAGTTTCTGAAATCTGTTGAAGGTATCATTCAATGATTCTCCTTCTTCAAAATGAAAATATTCATACTGTTGAATGAGAAGCTGCATTTTGTTTTCTCTAACTTGCTCAGTGCCTTCACAGATAAGCTGCACAGTATCCCAAATTTCCTTAGCAGTTTGGTTGTTAATGACATTGTCAAACATATCTTGATCCAGGCCATTAAACAGAATGTTCATGGCTTTTTTGTCCTTGTGAACCCCTTCAATATCTTCAACAGTTCATTCTGCTTTTGGCTTGGGAATAGACTGTCCAACAGCAACTGTTGCAGTATCAGCTGTGGCCACCTTGTGAGGGATGTGAGGACCATTTTCAATGCAGTTGATGTAGCTTTCATCTTGAGAGAGAAGATGTAAATGCATCTTCACCTTCCAGTGATGATAGTTATCTCTTTCCAAGATTGGAATCTTTACACCAATATCCTCCTTACTCATGATGTTAGTAGAATAGATCTTTAAAATCTTTGTATGTTAAGAGCTAGCTCTGATACCAATTGTTATTCCCAGTTGACTAACAATGAGATTTACAGAAGGGGGTTGAATGTAAATCTCAAAACTTTTTCAAGTTTTGAGCAGTTTCTAAGGCTAAGTGTTTTTGAGAGCAAGTGTGTGTGAATTGCTTGGAGCTGATGCAGACAGATATATATTCAAACACAAATGTAAAGAACACAGAGAACTTAAAAACTTTTTTGGTGGATTTGTTGTTCCACCAGAGATGTGTTATTTCAGAAAATCTGTGATTCAAAGAATTAAATCACAGCTGCTTCCTAGTACAAACTAGATGATTTTCTCTCTGGATTTTTCTAAACAGCTCTGGAAAATTCATGTCTAATTACTAGCTGCTACTTGGTTTATATATCACCAAGTTTACAAGTGAAGACAAAACTGTAAAATACAATTAAAAGGCTCTTCACATGTTTCTTCTTCATTTCTCTGTCCAATGCAATTTAGGCTTAGCTGTTAATCTTTGAATACTTCCTTGTTTGCACCAGAATGGAAATGCTGCATTTTCTTGATTCCTCCTAGAGGCTTCCACATTCCAGTTTGTCTCTGTCAACCCATGTGCCTCTGTCAGCTTATGAATTGTCACTATCAACTGCTAATGAACTAAGCATCCGTTGAAGCTTTCATCCGTTGATTGCCTTATCCGTTGAGGCTTTATCCGTTGAAGCTTTATCCGTTGATGCATTAGCAGTTGAAGTCTTTATCCGTTGAAGCACTTATCCGTTGATGGATATTATCCGTTGAAGCTTTAGATACATCCGTTGAAGCTTTGTTTCTTATCCGTTGAAGGTCTTCAATATCAGTTGATACTTCTTCACTTATACAAAATTACAAGGCATGAAATATTTACAATTAGCCCTCCTATTTGCATATCCACTAGTAGTCAACATGACTGATAATTTCCTACAACATCTAAGAATTACAACTTGAATCCAGAGAATGAAATGTGCTACAATACTGAACTTATTGCTAAGTAAAGCTACTCCTTCAACGGATAGCCAAGATGGTCTTATCCGTTGAGGCTACAAACACTAGATTTCTACTTAAGTGTTTTGTTTAACTTATCATCAAACTAATACACATATTCCTAACAATCTCCATCTTCAAAGAGATACAAGAAACAGAGAGCTCACAGGCCAGTTTCAGAGGATGAGGATGAAGCAGCTACGGAAGGAGATCAGGAATCTCTGATCTCAAAAGAGCCAGAAATTGCTACAGCTACTGCTTCTACACCTCCATTGTCACCAACTCAGGAAGCTGCTACAGATAAAGCAACTACACCACCTGTGTATCCTATTCATGAACCAGTATCTACTGCAGACCCAGGTACAAGTGCTGAGATTGATATTCACAACTTAATTGTGCCTGAGGTTCTTTACTTGGAAGCTCCAACAGCTCAGACACATCCATCAACAACACCACTTACTGATGCTAATGAAACACCAGAATTGTCTACAACACCTTCTCTGAATCTAGATACTGATGATCAGAATATAGGTGAGCATTAGACTATGGATGTTGATCAGAACTTCGAAGCAGATCAGCACTTAGAGGATGTTGTTGAAGCCTCAATAGCTTCTCATACTGTTCTTTTATCAGAAGATGTTGATTCTGTAAGTTCTGATGCTGCAAATGCTGATGATACTGGTGATGCTGCTATAAATGCAGATGCTGATGAAGCTAGTCCTTCAGGACATGCACCTCAACAAACTGTTCTTAAATCTGAACTAGTCAAAAAGTTTGTTCGTGGAGATGCACCAGTACCTTGGAGTGAAACTCCTAGAGGAGAGGAGTGGACTAGGGAGTGGAACACAGTTACTTTTGTTCCTTCTCAATTGATTCTTGCTGAGCACTTGGAAAAAGCTGATGAGATGCTAGCTAATGCTGATTTCAAGACACAACTTCGAGTTACTGCATTGAGTACTAGACATCTTCAAGGTCTACATTCAACAACTCATGCAGAGGTGCATAAAATTCAGGAAGAATTGCTCAAGCAAGAAATGACTAAGAAAATTGACAAAAAAACTTTCTTCCAACCTACCTTTGACAGAGTTGCTTACATTGAGAAGACCCAAGAGAAGCAACAGTCTTAGATTGATGAAATTTTGAAAAATCAAGCTTCTCAGTAATCTCAACTCAATGAAATCCAATCCTCGGTGGAATTGCTTGTCTCTCTTCTCTTACCTGCTGATGCCAAAAAGGGGGAGAAAGTAATTAAGTCCAAATGCAAAACTGTTAAGACACTGAAGGGGAAGGATGATGAAAAAGATGACCAGGGAAACTCTGGAATGGGTGGAGGTCATGGTCAAGGTAGTGGTTTCTCATCAAGAAGAGCTGAAGCTACAAGTCATAGAACAAGTTCTGATACTGGAAAAAGAATTACTTCTGATACTGATAAAAGAATAAGTTCTGATGAACTTTTGGATCTTGATGAAGAAATATCAAGACAATTATTTCTGAAGGAAAATCCAGGAATGGACTTTGAGAGTCTGATGGAAGAAGAAGCTAGACTTAATTCAGAAAAAGTCAATTCTAAATCTGAAGCTTCTGTTGGTAAAAAGAAACTTCCTAAGGCCAAAGGCATTGTGATAAAAGAAAGGACAAATCTTGAAGCAACCAAGGATAAATCACAATTGCAGATAGATCCAAGGTCCAAAGGCAAAGAAAAAGTTGGTGAACCTTAAAGGTTTATGTGCCTCCTGTGGATGAAGAAATTACTGTTGAAGATGCTGATCTTACTCTGACTTCAAGGAAGATTTCTAAGACAACCTCTGACATGGCTCAAGTTGTTCAAAGTCAAGAGATAGTTAGTTCTGATATTACAAAGAAGCAAGTAACCTCTGACATAGCTCAAGTCGACTTGATATCAGAAGATAAGGAAAAGGAAACCTCTGACGTTGCTCATGTTAAACCTTCAACGATACTCCTACCAGGTTTCACCAAAGCCAAACAGACTCAACCTTTGAAGACTGCTGCAAGTGGTTTTGAAGCAAGAGTGGTTACTGGAAAGGAAGCAAGAGATAAATCTGGATTGGGTAGTGCTGATGAAAGAAGAGTACAGAACACAACCAATGATCCAACTTCCTTAAGTGAACCAGGTATTAGAGCAACTCCTGAAAGATTGAATCAACTAGAATCTGTACAATTGGTTTACCATACCTACTTGAAAGAACACATATTGTTGTACTTCATGACAGATGGTAGGGTTTACCATATAAGGGAAAATGCTATTCCACTGAAGTATTTTGAAGAATTGGAACATGTTTTATTTTTACTTCAAGTGAATGACAGAATAACAGAAAGTGCTGCAAACTATTTGAAGACTCAAATTCAGAGACAGAAAAGGCTTTATTCTGTAAAATCTGACAGCACATATCTTCCAAAGTACAGAGATCACAAGGGTGATATTGTTGAGATGAAGCCTAACTCTGCTAAGATTATAACTACCTTTCTGGGTTACAAGGCTGTAGAATTCAATCTTGAGTCTGACAAGGCATATTTGATCAGACCGGATCAGGACATAAGGAAAGCTAGAATTAATGATCTCAGGGCTGCTATTTTCAAAACTGGTGAAGATTCTGCAGAGCTTAAGGATGCTAAAAGGAGGATGATTGATGAACTCAGATATGCTGAGAGATGTTTGTTAAAGAACTATCTCAGAACAACTCCTGACATCAGAGAGATCAAAAGGTGAAGCTAAGTCAAGATCTACAACTGCTCAAATTCTGATATCTATACAGACTGAAGTTGTTATCAGAAGTTAAAGTTGGTAAAGCTTTAAGGACTGTAAGTTGTAGTTATCTAGTCAAATTCTCATGCATTTGTACTTAATATTTTTGACATCATCAAATATATGTTAAACTTGTATATTATGCTAATTTACAAGTTGGGGGAGATTGTTAGATAGATTTGATAATGTCATGACTAATATGATTTATGTTTAGTTTTCAGATCTTACTTAAACAGGACAAATCAGTACTTAACTGAAATTAGCACTTATACTGAAGTCAGAACTTAAGTCATCAGTACTTAAGGTTCATGAGATATTTATCAGAATATCAGGACTTAAAGGAAACGTTCAGATAAGGAAGGTGGCTGATTAAAGGAAGAGAAGATCGAGACAAACGTAAGAAGAGATATGCATGAAGAAGGAATTCTATGAAGAATAGAATACTTGGAAGAAAAGATATCTGATTGATATATTTTAGGAAGCAGAATTATATTCCATATCAATTAGCGATTATCTTATAACTGTGTAGTATATAAACACAGACATAGGGTTTACACTATAAGTGTTATCATTATCGAGAATATTATTCATTGTAACCCTAGCAGCTCTCGTGATATTTGTTCATCACTGAGAGAGGACAGTTCCATACTGTAACAGAGTTTATTACTTTGAATAAAGTCTGTTTTCTGTTACTTGTGTTATTAGAATTCGATTTGATTGTGCTATACACTGTATTCACCCCATCTACAGTGTGTGTGACCTAACAGTTCGGTTCATGGTTTTTTGAGGAGTTACCACTACAAGAACATCGTGATAAAGAGAAAGTTGCAAGAAAAGCTGTTGGTCGACATCCTAAGCGTGGCGAGCATGGAGGAGCTCGTGGAGGTGTGCGTGTTGTCCGGCATCAAGTAGATGGTGATGTATGTGTACCAACAGCCCTTGGAGAAGATGATTATAATCGTGGTGCATCAGTCTTTGGAGATGGTAACGGTCCTGTTTTTGAGGATTTAAATCTTGGTGATAATTTAGGCGATCCTGAGACTGCCGCAAAGCCAAGTGAGACTGGTATTTTTCAGGTGAATGAGGTCAATCATCCTGAAAATGTAGTTGACACTGAGGCTGATGCACAACCAAATGATGCAACTGTTCATCGCTCTTTTCCCCATCCATTGGATGAATGTACTCCATTCAATCTTGGATTAACTCCTGGTAGGTCATTACTTCCAACTCGTTGAAGTTGATAATCTTGAACTTGTTAAGCAGCCTCTTCAGAATCCAAATCAAAATCCACAGCCAAATGATGCAGCCATCCATCGCTCTTTTCTGCAGCCGCGAGATGAATATTCGATATTCAATTTTGGATTAACTCCAGGTGGATCATTACTTCCAACGCGGGAGGATGTTAAAGTTGTTATTCCGGACCCTATTAAGCAGAATGTAGAGCTTATACCTAGAACTGATGGTACGACACCCTCACAGACGACTATTTCACCAGAAGTTAATCATCTAATAGCTATTTTTGTTCAAAGATATGGTCAATGTTATGAGCCAAGGTGTTTGAAGAGGCTTATGTTAGATACATTTGAGATGTCATGTCTAATATGATTCATGTTTAGTTTTCAGATCTTAACAAATAGGACATATCAGGATTTATTGAAATCAGGACTTACCGGAAGTCAGAACTTAATATCAGAATTTAAGGCTATATCAGAACTTAAGTGCAGGAAGACTTACAGATCAGGAAGGAAGCTGTTAGGTCACACACACTGTAGAGGGGGTGAATACAGTGTAAAGTACAATCAAATCGAACTTTAATATCACAAGTAACAGAAAACAAACTTTATTGAAACAATAAACTCTGTTACAGTATGGAAATGTTACCTCTCAGTGATGAACAAATATCACGAGAGCTGCTAGGGTTAATACAAATAATCTTCTCAAATATGATAACACTTATAGTGTAAACCCTATGTCTGTGTTTATATACTACACAGTTACAAGATAATCGCTAATTGATATGGAATATAATTCTGCTTCCTAAAATATATCAATCAGATATCTTTTCTTCCAAGTATTTTATTCTTAATAGAACTCCTTCTTCATGCATATCTCTTCTTATGTTTATCTCGATCTTCTTTCCTTTAATCAGCTACTATCCTTATCTTAAACGTCCTTCAGCACTTAAGTTCTGATATCCATCTTCTGATGATTATCTCCTGATAATATAATTACTGATATCCTTAAGTCCTGACTTCCAGTAAGTACTGATTTATCCTGTTTAAGTAAGATCTGAAAACTAAACATAAATCATATTAGCCATGACATTATCAAATATATCTAACAATCTCCCCCAACTTATAAATTAGCATAATATACAAGTTTAACAGATATTTGATGATGTCAAAAACATTAAGTACAAATGCATGAGAATTAGACTAGATAACTACAACTTACAGTCCTTAAAGCTTTACCAACATTTAACTTCTGATAACAGCTTCAGTCTGTACAAATATCAGAATTTAATCAGTTGTAGATCTTGACTTGGCTTCATCTTCTAATTTCTCTGATGTCAGGAGTAGATCTGAGATAGTTCTTCAACAAACATCTCTCAGTATATTTGAGTTCATCAATCATCCTCCTTTTAGCATCTTTAAGCTCTGTAGTATCTTCACCAATTTGAAAGATTGCAGCCCTGAGATCATTAATCTTAGCTTTTCTTATATCCTGATCCAGTCTGATCAAATAAGCTATATCAGACTCAAGATTGAATTCCACAACCCTGTAACCCAGAAAGGTAGTTATAATCTTAGTAGTGTTGGGCTTCATTTCAACTATATCACCCTTGTGATCTCTGTACTTTGGAACATATGTGCTGTCAGACTTAACAGAATAAAGCCTTTTCTATCTCTGAATCTGATCCTTCAAATAGTTTGCAGCACTTCCTGTCAATCTGTCATCCACTTGAAGTAAGAATAGTACGTGCTCCAATTCTTCAAAATACTTCAATGGAATGGCATTTTGCCTTATATGATAAACCCTACCATCTGTCATGAAGTACAACAAGATTTGTTCTTTCAAGTAGGTATGGTAAACCATTTGTATAGATTCCAGTTGATTCAATCTCTCAGGAGTTGCTCCAATACCTGGTTCACTCAAGGAAGTTGGATCATTGGTAGTGTTCTGTATTCTTCTTTCATCAGCACTTCCCAATCCAGTTTTATCTCTTGCTTCCTTTCCAGTAACTACTCTTGCTTCAAAACCACTTGCAGCAGTCTTCAAAGGTTGAGTCTGTTTTGCTTTAGTGAATCCTGGTAGGAGTGTCTTTGATTTATCTTCTGATATCAAGTTAACTTGAGCCATGTCAGAGGTTACTTGCTTCTTCGAAATATCAGAACTTACTGTCTCTTGACTCTGAACAACTTGAGCTATGTCAGAGGTTGTCTTAGAAACTTTTCTTGAAGTCAGAGAAAGATCATCCTTTTCATCAGTGATTTCTTCATTCTCAGGAGGCACATAAACCTTGATAGGTTCACTAACTTTTTCTTTACCCTTGGATCTTGGATCTATCTGCGGTTGTGATTTAGCCAATATTGCTTCAGTATTTGTCCTTTCTTTTATCACAATGCCTTTGAGTTTTGGAAGTGTCTTTTTACCAGAAGCTTCAGATTTAGATGTGACTTTTTCTGATTTAAGTTTGGCTTCTTCTTCCATTAAACTCTCCAAGTCCATTCCTGGATTTTCCCGAAGAAATAACTGTCTTGACATTTCTTCATCAAGATCTAAAAGTTCATCAGAACTTATCCTTTTACCAATAGCAGAACTAATTCTTTTCCCAGTATCAGAACTTGTCCTGTAACTTGTGATTTCAGCTTTTCTTGATGAGAAACCTCTACCTTGACTATGACCTCTACCCATTCCAGAGTTTCCTTGATCATCCTTTTCATCATCCTTCCCTTTCAGTGTCTTATCAGTTTTGTATTTGGACTTAATTACTTTCTCCCCCTTTTTGGCATCAGCAGGTAATAGAAGAGAGACAAGCAATTCCACTGAGGCTTGGATTTCATTGAGTTGAGATTGCTGAGAAGCTTGATTTTTCAAAATTTCATCAATCTGAGACTGTTGCTTCTCTTGGGTCTTCTCAATGTAAGCAACTCTGTCAAAGGTAGGTTGGAAGAAAGTTTTCTTGTCAATTTTCTGAATTTGTTCCTGTTTGATGAATTCTTCCTGAATCTTGTGTAGGTCTGCATGAGTAGTTGAATGGAGACCTTGTAGATGTTTAGTACTCAATGCAGTGACTCTAAGCTGTGTTTTGAAATCATCAGTATTTAATATCTCATCAGCTTTTGTCAAGTGCTTAGCCAGATGCTCTGCAGATGGAACACAAGTAATTGAGTTCCATTCCTTAGTCCACTCCTGACCAGCAGGAGTTTCACTCCAAGGCACTGGTGCTTCTCTGGTAACAAACTTCTTAACAAGTTCAGATTTAAGAACTGTTTGTTGAGGGGCATGTCCTGAAGGACCTACTTCATCAGTATTTGCTTGTAAAGCAGCATCACTAGTATCTCCAACATTTGCAGCATCAGAACTTACAGAATCAGTATCTTCTGATAAAACAACAGTGTGAGTAGCAATGGAGGCTTCAGCATCCTCTAATTGCTGATCTGGTTCCAAGTTCCGATCGACATCCATATCCTGATGCTCACCTATATTCTGATCATCAGCATCTAGATGCAGAGAAGGTGTAGTAGATAATTCTGGAGTTTGAGCAGCATCAGTAACAGGTGTTGTTGATGGATTAGTTGCTGTTGGAGCTTCTAAGTAAAGTACCTCAGGCACAACCAAGGTCTGAATATCTATATCAGCACTTGTGCCTGTATTACAGGAGATACAGACTTTTGAACAGGAGACACAGATGGTGTGTTGGCCTTTTCAGTAACAGCTTCCTGAGATGGAGTTGATGGAGAATCAGTGGCTTTAGCAGATTCTGGTTCTTGTGAGATCAGAGATTCCTGATCTCCTTCCTTAGCTGCTGCTTCTTCATCATCTGAAACTGGCATGTTTGCCCTCTGTTTCTTGTATCTCTTTGTAGATATGGATTCCTTAGGAGTTTCAGGAACAGTCATTCTTCTAAGCCTCTTGAGAAGCCTAGATCCCCCAATTTCAGAATCCTTCTGAGAAGTCACTTTCTCAGCTTCTTGAATAACAGGTTCTGATGGAGAAACCTGTTCCTCACTGTCAGACTCATCTCTCAAAGCAATCCTCCTTCTCTTTTGAGGTGTTTGAGGAACAGTCTTTGTCCTCTTAGGTTTGGAAGATGAAGGCTTCACAGTAGGTGCTGAGGACGAGGGTTGAACTGTCTGTAAAGTGGAGAGATATGATCTAAGATATTGCCTTAGTGTAGGTTGAGTAGTATGGGTGGTATGTTCTGATGGTTGTTGTGGTGTTTGGGAGGTGTTTGTTGGTTGGACATCAGGATAAACAGATCTATAGGAATCAGGATCAGCATTTACTAAGATCTGCTTCACAGACTGAGGAATCTGTAAAGGTCTCACCACTGGTTTTTTAGTGTCAGTATGTACCAGGTTATTAAAGTATTGTTTTGCAACTTTAAAAGGTGGAGTTGAGGTACTGGTTAGTTGAGGTTCATCAGTACAAAAAGTATATATAAGTTGACAGAATCTAGCAAAGTAGACAACATTCCTATCCTCTGTCATCCTATCCCCAATAAAACCAATTATAGCCGTTGCAAAATCAAAATGAGTTTGGTTTATAATGGCATACCCGATGTGCTGACTCATTATGGGGATGGCATCAAAATTCGAACACTTGTTCCCAAAAGCTTTAGTGATGCAGTCGAAGACGAAGCTCCATTCCCTTCTGATATGAGCCCGTTTCAACTGCCCAAGCTTTGCCAAACTCTGTTCATACCCCAAACTGGCCATTAACTCCTGAAGAGCCGATTCCTATGGAATTGAAAAAGTACATCCTTCTGGGAGATGTAGAGCCTTGCGTATTGTACCAGGAGTGACTGCATATGAAGAATCACCCACTTCGAAAACAATACTAGGAGTACCATTTGGACCACCATTATCAAAGTTTCCAGTCCTCCAAAGTGTCAGAACTTGTTGGCTTGAGAAGACGGAAGGTTGGGTCAATGCATACC
Organism: Apium graveolens; assembly: GCF_009905375.1. Taxonomy (NCBI): domain Eukaryota; kingdom Viridiplantae; phylum Streptophyta; class Magnoliopsida; order Apiales; family Apiaceae; genus Apium; species Apium graveolens. The sequence goes on along the minus strand of NC_133651.1, from coordinate 216,639,634 downwards.
CGATTTCACTGTGTGCAAGAAGGTCTTGCACAAAATGCAATTCAGACGGAGCTTCAGCATTATCAAGAATTGCAGCATAGTTGTTTGGAACAAATTTTACCTCCATCAATGATTAAATCCTTTGGTGCCATGAAATTAATCGAGATGTGTAAGTGCCTATTAGGTGTTTGATAGAATGTCTATATGAAACACCAACATTAGAAGAAGAAAGAGAGTAAAAGCAAATAGAGAGAAAAAGTGTGAAAGGAAATAAAAGATTAAAAAATCCTCTCTCTGTCTTACTTATACTTTTTTTTTAAAAAAATGTAACCGTTGGACACTTGTCAGACATGCAGTAAAAACGAATAGTTAATGGGCACGAGAAAACAGTAATCATTACTTACCCACTTGCAGTTTTTCAAGGAAAAACCGTTCCACTTACCCAGTTATTCCATTAATTAAGGTGAAACAGTTTTAATTCAAAAATGGAAACTGTTCCCACTTATTGAATTATTTTTCACTGCAACATCAATATTCTGGAAAAAAAATTTGAGTGAAAATGACCATAATAAATCGGACGAGCAAGTACTGATAAAAGAAAATCAGAACTTAAGTTAAAACAGAATTTATGTGGTCATCAGAATATGAATATGTATCAGGATTTATCAATGCATTACAAAATATCTCAGAGACAAGATCTTGAAACAAAAACAAATTTCATTAATATATCAAGAGAATACATTCATGAAATTTAAATTACATCAGAACTTGTACAAGATTTCCCTAAGCTGCTAAACCTAACATCAACAGCCTTTGTCCTAGCTCAAGAAGCAGGGCAAGGCTGATGATGAAGAAAAATAGGAAGAAGAAAATAAATCATTTCTTCTTCCTACTCTCAACAAACAGAATAGCGAGTCGTATGATTCGCTCTTGCTGGCGGAGAGCTTCCAGCCTTTCCTCCTCCAATCGCTCCAGATGGCGATGGTAATCCATATAGAAGAACAGGAGGTGGGTGAGTACCTCCTGGGGAACAGAGTCCCATATCTCATCAGGAATGGCAGTAACGTGTCATTCCTGCTGCCAATCGGCACAGCTCAGCTCCATGTTGAAGGTTTCATAGTTCAAAAACATATTGTATCTGACCATGGTGTTTTTGATATAAAGATTATGAAGGTGAGTTTGTGATAAAAGATTTGATGGGAAGGCTGATGTAAAGTGGTTGCTTATATAGGCAAGAGAATGCCAGGAGACGCAAAGAAATTTAATGCTGACAGGTATAATTAATTTTACCTCGTCTCCCCAGACTTGGAAAAAGAAAAACATTCATTGGAGAGGGAAAACAAAGTTTAATGCGTACAAGAAACAAGTAAAAGTTGACTGTTCATGTACGAGTACCATTATCCCTAACTATAGTGACTATTAATCTTCCACTTCAACATATTTTGGTTTAAACTGAGACTGTTGTCAAATTTTATCCACAAATAAGTCAAGTAAAGAATCAGACTGTAATATTAGAACTTAGACTTATATCAGAACTTAACAATCATTAGAACATAATTTCTTAACTCGGAAAAGGAATGCCTATCTTAGTAAGTCTTCACACAAATTCTGATTTATATTCTTCAGAACTTAATCATCAAAACATGCAATCAGAACTTATCCTCAGAATTTGTGCAATATGACACAATGACTGTTCATCTAAAACAACATAGATCACCACAGTGATTTTCATCATTCATATGGAGTGGTTAGTGTGTGCATTAAGCTAAATATCAGACAAAGAGTAAAGTCTGATTCACTTCAGTACATCTTAGAAATAAGGCATAACTAAAACTTTACTAAAAACCCGTCAATATTCTGAAACCTAATATTGAATGAATTCATGCTTTAGTCCACCTCAACTATTTTGTGCTAATTTTGTGCATCTTTTTAAATTCTATTTTACAGTGGCTTTTCAGTGTAAGTGAGTCACGACTGCTTATCAGAATTTATGCTATTATCAGAGTATTTCTCCAGTAATCATAGAGTGTGAAAAGTCACCAAGAAAATATTTTATTTGCTTTTCTGATGCATATTACTTAATACCAGCAATGCACTTGGGTCTTTCCTTCCACAATTTTACTCTAGATCTCAAAGGAGTACCTGATTTTTAATCCTTGTTTCTCTTTCTTTTTCTTTTGATAAGTGAGGTTTATCAGCACTTAGTACATTCAACAGATTTACTAGCATCAGAATTTAACAGATGAGTAGCATTATTCTAGTTTGTGACTTAGTAATAAGATAGACAAAGTAAACTCAACTAAGCTCAATTATCAGAATTTGCTTGTGTCAATAGATTTCCACAGAAATAATTACTTCTTACATGGGATCCCTTATTTATTGAAGACTACTAGGTCAGCATCTAGCACAGTTATCCTCATAGGATTGAATAGTTATCTAAACAGACATATCACTATCAAAGTTTAGAAACATTGATCAGACAACAGTTAGTACTTAAACATATTTTTTAATTAAGCACAGAATACACAAAGAGATTGAATTCTGTAAATACTGATCATAAAGTCTGATGTAACTAGGGGTGAGCAAACAAAAACCGAAAAATCAAAACCGGACCGAAAAACCAAAAAACCGCGCCGAAAAAAACCGAAACCGACAAAAACCAAAAAAAACCGTAACCGAACCGAACCAACGGAACGGTTTGGTAACGGTTACGGTTTTATCCCTATAACCGAACCGAGAAACCGAACCGCTAATATTAATTTTAAAATTTTTAATATATATAATTTATTAATTTATTTACTTAACTATTTATACAGAAATGAGTATATATACTATGGACAGAAATATGAATAATATATATATATATATATATATATATATATATTGTAATACAAGACAGAGACCAGTGTTGCAAATTTACCACATGTAGCTGCCAAATACTTGCATGCTTTTGAGAAAGCAACCAAGACAAAAATATACTCTATCTTGTTGAAACTCTATGCCAACTGCAAAGCTGCAGTAGTACTAAATCTCGTATTAATCAAATTTGTGATATATTAATGTTTTGTTTTAGCTTTCTTTAAATTTATATAATGATTCACATCATTATTCAATTAATCCATCAATGTGAATCGCTACTTGTATATTGTATTATATTAAACAATTAATTAATTTTCTTAGAATTATATTAAGTAACATTTATAAAAAATTTCTTAGCATTATATGAAACAATTAATTTTTTAAAAATAAAAACCGAAAAAAACCGAAACCGATTAACGGTTAACCGAACCGAAAAATAACCGTTCTGAACGGTTCGGTTAAGGTTAATAGTTAGAAACCGAACCGAACCGACATACACGGTTCGGTAACGGTTTTTGGTAAAAACCGAGCCGAACCGAACCGTGCACACCCCTAGATGCAACAGAACAAAACTAAGCAGATTTAGAGAAAGAACCTGAAACCATTCCAAGTTCATTTACCAATCTTGTAAAAGCAGCTTCACACAATGGTTTTGTGAAGATATCTGCTAGTTGTTGATCTGTTGGAACAAAGTGCAATTCCACTGTACCTTCATCTACATGTTCCCTGATGAAGTGGTACCTAATGCTGATGTGCTTTGTCATAGAGTGTTGAACTGGATTACCTGTCATAGCAATAACACTTTGATTATCACAGTAAATAGGGATTTTGAAATATGTTAACCCATAATCCAGTAACTGATTCTTCATCCAAAGAATCTGTGCACAACAGCTTCCTGTATCAATATATTCTGCTTCTGCAGTTGATGTGGAAATTGACTTTTGTTTCTTGCTAAACCAAGAAACCAATCTGCCTCCAAGAAATTGGCAGCTTCCACTTGTGCTTTTCCTGTCAATTTTGCAACCTGCAAAATCTGCATCTGAGTAACCTATTAGTTTAAAATCTGATTCTCTGGGATACCATAATTCCATATCAGCTGTTCCCTTAAGATACTTGAAAATTCTTTTCACAGCTGTTAAGTGAGGTTCTCTTGGATCTGCTTGAAATCTTGCACAAAGACAGGTAGCATACATGATATCAGGTCTACTAGCAGTTAGATAGAGTAGGGAGCCAATCATACCTCTGTAATCAGTAATATCTACTGATTTACTAGTATCCTTATCCAGTTTTGTGGCAGTGGCCATGGGAGTGGATGCACTTGAACAATCTTGCATTCCAAATTTCTTCAGCAAGTTTCTGGTGTACTTAGTTTGACAAATAAAGGCGCCTTCTTCATTTTGCTTGACTTGAAGGCCCAGAAAATAGCTAAGTTCCCCCATCATACTCATCTGATACCTTGACTGCATAAGTTTGGCAAACTTCTTGTAAAGTCTGTCATTTGTAGACCCAAAAATGATATCATCAACATAAATCTGGACCAAAAGTAAGTCCTTTCCATGGTTGAGGTAGAACAGTGTTTTTTCTATAGTTCCTCTCTTGAATCCACTTTCTAGAAGAAACTGAGCTAAAGTCTCATACCATGCTCTGGGAGCTTGCTTAAGTCCATAAAGTGCTTTATCAAGCCTGTAGACATAATCTGGATGTTTGGAATCTACAAAGCCTGGAGGTTGTTCAACATATACTTCCTCCTCCAATTCTCCATTGAGAAAAGCACTTTTCACATCCATTCGAAAGACAGTAAACTTTTTGTGAGCAGCATAAGCCAAAAATATCCTTATGGCTTCTAACCTAGCAACTGGTGCAAATGTTTCATCATAATCAATTCCCTCCTGTTGAGAATATCCTTATGCAACCAGCCTTGCCTTATTCCTTGTAATTATGCCATCACTGTCAGTTTTGTTTCTAAACACCCACTTTATACCAACAACAGATCTATTCTTTGGTCTTGGCACTAGGGTCCAGACTTTGTTTCTTTCAAATTCATTTAACTCTTCCTGCATTGCTCCCCCAATGATCCATGCTATCTTCATTTTCATTTTCTGATGCTCCCCCTGAAACTATGCTCTCTGAGTTGGATTCTTCAGAATTTAGATTTTCAGAACTATCAGAACTTGGCTTATCAGAACTTGAAGAGCCAGATGTATGTTCTGATGCTTCTTGAGATGTGGTATGTTCTTGAGTATGCTCCCCCTGCATAGGTGCATCTTCCTTTGGCGTAGTCACCATAGTTTCAATAACATCAGAGTTTAATCCATCAGAGTTTACAGTATCAGGACTTAGACTGTCAGGATTTTCAGTATCAGAACTTGAGTCTTCATTTTCAAATCTCAGCTGATCATGATCAATAAAATCTTCAAGACCAGTAATATTCTTGTCATCAAAAGAGACATTGATAGATTCCATGACCACTCTTGTTCTCAAATTATAGACTCTGAAGGCTTTTGTGGAATGTGGATATCCAACAAAGATTCCTTCATCAGCTTTTAGATCAAATTTAGATAGCTGTTCAGGATGAGTCTTGAGAACAAAACACTTGCATCCAAATACATGAAAGTACTTCAGATTTGGCTTCTTTTTCCTCACCATCTCATATGGTGTTTTTCCTTGCTTGTTAATGAGTGATGCATTTTGAGTAAAACAAGCAGTCTACACAGCTTCAGCCCAGAAATAGGTTGGAAGCTTTGCTTCTTCAAGCATTGTACGTGCAGCTTCAATGAGAGTTCTATTCTTCCTTTCAACAACTCCATTTTGCTGTGGAGTTCAAGGAGCAGAAAATTCCTGCTTAATTCCATGGTTTTTGCAGAACTCTTCCATTATCAAATTCTTGAACTCAGTGCCATTATCACTCCTTATGGTTTTCACAGAATCTTTGACCAATTTATCCAGATGTTTGACATGAGCAATCAAGATAGATGCAGTTTCACTTTTTGTGTGCAAGAAATACACCCATGTGTATCTAGTGAACTCATCCACTTTGACCAACACATATTTCTTCTTTGCAATAGACATGACATTCACCCAAATAGATCAACATGTAGTAGATGATAAGGCTCGAATTGATGATTCAGTCTTGCTCTTGAATGAAGATTTTCTTTGTTTGGCCTTCTGACAAGAATCACAAAGGCCATCAGGAGCAAATACTGACTTTGGCAGTCCTCTCACAAGATCTTTCTTGACTAGTTCATTTATATTGTTGAAATTTAAATGAGAGAGTTTCTTGTGCCAATTCCAGCTTTCTTCAATTGATGCTCTACTCATTAGACAGATTGCAGAACCATCAGTATTTGTTGAAAGCTTAGCTTCATAAATGTTACCACGTCTGTATCCTTTTAGAACAACTTTGCCTTTGGATTTACTTACAACTTCACAGTGTTCTTCAAAGAAATCAACATGATAACCTCTGTCACAGATTTGACTTATACTCAGCAGATTGTGTTTAAGTCCTGAGACCAGAGCTACTTCTCTAATGATGACATTCCCAAGATTAATATTGTCATATCCCAATGTTTTTCCAATGTTGCCATCTCCATAAGAAACACTTGGGCAGCTTTCTCTACAAAGTCTGATAGCAGGGCTTTATTTCCAGTCATATGTCCTGAACAACCACTGTCCAGAACTAGAATATTTTTCCTGTTGCCCTGCAATCACAAAGACCAGTAATGATTAGTTTTAAGGATCCAGACTTGCTTGGATCCTTTGGCCTTATCAAGTTTGTTAACATTTGCAGCGGATTTAGCATCAGAGTTTATGTCAACATTTTTCTTATCAGAACTTACACTATCAGACTTTGAATCAGAATTTACACTAGAAGGAACAATGGAAACTTTCTTCAAAGAAGGTTTTATTTGATAATAATCATAGTACAAACTATGATATTCCTTACAAGTATAAATGGAATGCCATAAACTACCACAATGAAAACAAGGATTTTGTGGTTTATATCTAACAGACTGACTCTTAACTCCTGATTTTGAAGGTAAGGAGTTTATGTTCTTATTCTTCCTGCAAAAAGAAGCCAGATGGTTAGAACTTCCACAGTTATGACACGTTTTCCTATGAGCATCAGGAACAGGCCTATAATCATTGCTTTTATTCACACCTTCCTTTCCATTCCTATTTTTCCTAGGTGATTTTACCTTGTTTGCATTCTTAACATCTTTCAGCTTATGCTTAAGCTGCTTCTTAGTCATTAAGCCTATGTTTACTTCAACTGTCTTTTCCTGTTTTAGTTTGTCAGAAGTTAATTCCTCTTTAACTTCTGATTTCTCATTATCAGACTTTACAGTTACAAACTTAACAGGTTTTAGTTTTGGCTTTTGCTTAGAAACAGGCTTAATTTCTACAGTTCATTTATCATTCTTATCCTCTCCATAACCTAAGCCCTCTTTCCAATTTTCACTACTTAGCAAATTTTGAGTTATTCTGCCAGAGTTAGTCCAAGTCCTGATAATCTCTCTTTCCTTTTCTAACTCAGTTTTTAGAGATTCATTCATTTTTAGCACTTCATCCCTGACATAAAAAGCAACATCTCTATCCTTCTGAGTTTGATGGAACATAACTAAGTCTTTTTCTAAGAAATCATTTCTTTTCTTAAAAGCAAGATTTTCAGAAGTTAATCTTTCACATGTTAAAGTTTGATCTCTATAACTAACAAACATGGTTTTAAGATATCTTCTCAACTCATTTATATCATAAGTATGAAAAGCATAAGTAGTCTGAGGTACCTTTGTTTCAGCAGCTTCGGAACTGCTCTCAGCACTTTCTTTATCAGCATTTGCCATCAAAGCATAGTTCTCCTCACTTTCAGAGTCTGAGGTGTCTGTCCAGCTTTTCTTCTTTGTGACAAGAGCCTTGCCTTTGTCACCCTTCACTTTCTTGCAATCAGGAGATATGTGGCCTTTCTTACCACAGTTATAGCATTTGACATTGGTATAATCTCCTCTATCAGACTTTCCTCCTCTGCCCTTAGATCTTCTGAAATTCTTTTTATCAGAACTTGTGCCTTTCCTGGAAAACTTCTTTCCCTTCCTGAACTTCCTGTATGCAATCTTTGTGATCCCTTTCACCATAAGAGCACACAACTTCATCATCTCCTCATCAGCATCAGTCTCAGGCAAGCTTTCAGAATCTGAGTCATCATCACTTTCAGAACTTGATGACTCAGTATCAGACTTTGTGAAAAGAGCTTTACCCTTGTCTTTCCTTGAGGTAACTGCCTTGGGGGATTCTTCTTCAGCCTTAAGAGCAACTGTCCTTGACTTTCCTCCTTTCCTCTTGCTTCTTTGTTCCATCTCAAGTTCATGAGTCTTGAGCATTCCATAAATTTCATCAAGAGTTATTTCATCAAGATTGTAGTTGTCTCTTATTGTTGTTGCCTTAAAATCCCAGCATTCAGGAAGAGCTAACAGGAATTTAAGGTTTGAATCTTCAAGATCATACTCCTTATCAACCAATGACAAATCATTCAAGAGTTTGACAAATCTATCATATAAATCAGTCAGTGACTCATTTGCCTTTGAGTCAAAGTGTTCATACTCTTGAGTGAGTATTGTCTTCCTGTTCTTCTTAATTGTATCAGTTCCCTAACACCTTATTTCCAGAGCATCCATATCTCCTTAGCAGTCTTGCAGTTAATTACCCTGTTTGACATTACATTATCAATGGCACTATGCAGTAAGTGTCGTACCTTAGCATCCTTAGCAATTGATGCGATATCTTCAGCAATATAATCACTCTTCTCCTTTGGTACGGTCTTTGCTGCTTCACCTGCAACTGCATCAGCGAGCTTGGTTGGTTTGTGAGGTCCTTCCTTGATTCTATCAAGATATTCTGGATCTGTAGCTTCCAGAAACATGGTCATCCTCACCTTCCATATGGCATATTCAGATGGTCTCAGTATGGGAACTCTGATGGTTTCATACCGACTTTGAATTTGTGTCTTTGGACGTTCTTCAGTTTTGGTAGGCTTAGTTGGAGTTTCTGTGTCAGACATGATTGTGTTTGGATCTTTAACTGTATGTGCGTTAACAGATAGGCTCTGATACCACTTGTTAGGTCACACACACTGTAGAGGGGGTGAATACAGTGTAAAGTACAATCAAATCGAACTTTAATATCACAAGTAACAGAAAACAAACTTTATTGAAACAATAAACTCTGTTACAGTATGGAACTGTTACCTCTCAGTGATGAACAAATATCACGAGAGCTGCTAGGGTTAATACACATAATCTTCTCGAATATGATAACACTTATAGTGTAAACCCTATGTCTGTGTTTATATACTACACAGTTACAAGATAATCGCTAATTGATATGGAATATAATTCTGCTTCCTAAAATATATCAATCAAATATCTTTTCTTCCAAGTATTCTATTCTTCATAGAACTCCTTCTTCATGCATATCTCTTCTTATGTTTATCTCGATCTTCTTTCCTTTAATTAGCTACTATCCTTATCTTGAACGTCCTTCAGCACTTAAGTTCTGATATCCATCTTCTGATGATTATCTCCTGATAATATAAGTACTGATATCTTTAAGTCCTGACTTCCAGTAAGTACTAATTTATCCTGTTTAAGTAAGATCTGAAAACTAAACATAAATCATATTAGCCATGACATTATCAAATATATCTAACAGAAGCTGATTTACAGAAGAAGATCGAGACTAAAACAAAAGAAGATATACATGGAAAGAGTTAAAAGACTGGAAGACTTGTAGAAGATATTTGATTGATATATTTTAGGAGACAGAATTGTATTCCATATTAATTAGAAGTTATCTTGTAACTGTGTACTATATAAACACAGACTTAGGGTTTACACTATATGTGTTATCATTATCGGGAAGATTATACATTGTAACCTAGCAGCTCTTAGTGATATTTGTTCATCACTGAGAGAGAACAATAGTTCATATTATAACAGAGTTTATTTAATATACTTGATCTTTGTTACATACGTGTGTTAAATCGATTTGATTGTATAAACACTGTATTCAACCCCCTTCTACAATATTGTGTGACCTAACAAATGGTATCAAAGCTTATATGTTAACACACATACAGTAAAGATCCAAACAATCATGTCTGAAGAAGCACAAACTCCAACCAAGCCTACCAAATCTGAAGAAACTCAAAAGACTCAAACCCACAGTCGATATGAGACTATTAGGGTTCCCATACTGAGACCTTCTGAGTATCCCATATGGAAAGTGAAGATGGCTATGTTTCTGGAAGCTACAGATCCAGAATACCTTGACAGAATTAATGAAGGACCACATAAGCCTACCAAGCTCTCTATTGTAGTTGTTGATCAACCAGCGAATACCATACCAAAGGAGAAAGGTGAGTACACAACTGAAGACATTTCATCTATTGCCAAGGATGCAAGGGTAAGGCATTTGTTGCATAGTGCCACTGATAATGTCATGTCAAACAGGGTAATTAATTGCAAAACTGCAAAGGAGATATGGGATGCTTTGGAGACAAGATGTCAGGGCACTGATGCAATCAAGAAGAATACGAGGACAATACTCACTCAAGAGTATGAGCACTTTGACTCAAAAGCTGATGAGTCATTAACTGACTTATATGACAGGTTTGTCAAACTCTTGAGTGATCTATCACTAGTGGACAAGGAATATGATCTTGAAGATTTAAATCTAAAATTCCTTTTAGCTCTTCCTGAAAAATGGGATTTGAAGTCTACTACCATAAGAGACAACTATGACCTTACTGAAACTACTCTTGATGAAATTTATGGTATGCTCAAGACTTATGAACTTGAGATGGATCAAAGGAGCAAGAGGCATGGAAGGAAGTCAAGGACAGTTGCTCTTAAAGTCGAGGAGGAATCTCCTAAAGTTGTTGACTCAAAGAGGGGAAAAGGAAAGGCTTTCATCATAAAGTCTGATTCAGAGTCATCATATTTTGATGATGATGATTTAAAAACTGAAAGTTTACCTGAAATAGATGCTGATGAAGAGATGATGAAATTGTGTGCCCTTATGGTAAAGGGTATCATAAAGATAGCCTACAGGAAATTCAGAAAATGAAAGAAGTTTCCCAGGAAAAGTGGAAGTTCTGATAAGAAAGGTTTCAGAAATTCTGAAGGCAAAGGAGGAAAGTCTGACAGAGGAGACAACTCAAATGTCAAATGCTACAACTGTGGTGAAAGAGGCCACATATCTCCTGACTACAAGAAAGGAAAAAGTGACAAAGGCAAGGCACTTGTCACAAAGAAGAAAAGCTGGACATACACTTCAAATTCTGAACATGAGGTGAACTATGCCCTGATGGCAAATGCTGACAGCAGTCCTGAAACTGCTGAATTGAAGGTACCTCAAACAACTTATGCCTTTCATACTGATGATATTACTGAATTGAGATCATATCTTAAACCCATGTTCATCAGTTATAGAGACCAGACTCTAACATGTGAAAGATTAACATCTGAAAATCTTGATTATAAAAAGAGAAATGATTATTTAGAAAATGAGTTAGTTTTTCTTCATCAAACTAAGAAAGAAAAAGATGATGCTTTATATGTTAGAGATGAAGTGTTAAAATTGAATGAATCTCTAAAAGCTGATTTAGAAAAGGAAAGAGAGATTATCAGAACTTGGACTAACTCTGGCAGAAAAAATCAGAATTTACAAAGTAGTGGAAACTGGAAAGAGGGCTTAGGTTATGGAGATGATAAAAATGAAAAAGGAACTGAACAAATTGATCCAATTATTGTTAAACACACTGCTAAGCCAAAGGTAAATCCTGTTAAGTTTATAGCAAAAACTGTAAAGTCCGATTCTGAAAAGATGAAAGAGTCTAGGACAGAAGTCAAAGAAAAGTCACCTTCTGACAAATTAAAATAGGATAAACCAGCTGAAGTTAACATTAGCTTAATGACAAAGAAGCAGCTTAAGCATAAGCTGAAAGAGATTAGAAATGTGGAAACTCTAACCATCTTGCTTCTTTTTGCAGGAAAAATAAAGATATAAACTCTTTAAGTCCTAAATCAGGAGTTAAGAGTCAGTCTGTTAGGTTTAAACCATAAAATCCTTGTTTTCATTGTGGTAGTTTATGGCATTCCATTTATACTTGTAAGGAATATCATAGTCTGTACTATGATTATTATCAAATAAAACCTTCTTTGAAGAGAGTTACTTTAATTCCTTCTAGTGTAAAGTCTGATGCAAAGTCTGATATAAACTCTGATAAACAGAATGTTAGCATAAACTCTGAAATTAAATCCGCTGCAAATGCTAACAAACTTAAAAAGGCCAAAGGATCCAAGCAAGTCTAGGTCCTTAAAACTAACCATTAGTGGTCTTTGTGATTGCAGGGCAACAGGAAAAACATCCTAGTTTTGGACAGTGGATGTTCAGGATATATGACTGGAAATAAAGCCCTACTATCAGACTTTGTGGAGAAAGCTGGCCCAGGAGTTTCTTATGGATATGGCAACATGGGAAAAACTCTGGGATATGGTAATATAAATCTTGGGAATGTCATCATTGAATTAGTAGCTCTTGTCTCAGGACTTAAACACAATCTGCTAAGTGTGAGTAAAATCTGTGACAGAGGTTATCATGTGGATTTCTTTGAAGAACACTGTGAACTTATAAGCTATTCTACAGGCAAAGTAGTTCTGAAAGGTTATAGGCATGGTAACATTTATGAAGCCAGACTTTCAACAAGTTTTGATGGTTCTGCAATTTATCTGTTGAGTAGAGCATCAATTGAAGAAAGCTGGAATTGGCACAAAAGACTCTCTCACTTAAATATTAACAACATAAATGAGCTTGTAAGGAAAGATCTTGTGAGAGGACTTGCAAAATCAATATTTTCTCCTGATGGCCTTTGTGATTCATGTCAAAAAGCAAAATAAAGAAAATCTTCATTCAAGTGCAAAACCGAATCTTTAATTCTTGAGCCTTATCATCTACTGCATGTTGATCTATTTGGTCTAGTCAGTGTCATGTCTATTGCAAAGAAGAAATATGCTATGGTTATAGTGGATGAGTTCACAAGATACACTTGGGTGTATTTCTTGCACAAGAAGAATGAAACTGCATCTACTCTAACTGATCATGTCAAATAGCTGGATAAATTCGTCAAAGATTCTGTTAAAATAATAAGAAGTGATAATGGCACTGAGTTCAAGAATTCAATCATGGAAGAGTTCTGCAAAGAGCATGGAATCAAACATGAATTTTCTGCACCTGGAACTCCACAGCAAAATGGAGTTATAGAAAGAAAGAACAGGACTCTCATTGAAACTGCACAAACTATGCTTGATGAAGCAAAGCTACCAACCTACTTTTGGGCTGAAGCTGTGCAGACTGCTTGTTTTACACAGAATGCTATACTCATAAACAAGCATGGAAAAACACCATATGAGATGGTGAAGAAAAAGAAACCAAATCTGAAATACTTTCATGTATTTGGTTGTAAGTGTTTTGTTCTTAAGACTCATCCTGAACAGTTGTCAAAATTTGATCTAAAAGCTGATGAAGGATTTTTTGTTGGATATCCACTTTCCATAAAAGCCTTCAGAGTCTACAATTTAAGAACAAGGGTTGTCATGGAATCTATCAATGTATCTTTTGATGATAAGAAGATTACTGGACTGGAAGATTTCAATGATCATGATCAGCTGAGATTTGAAAATGAAGATTTAAACTCTAATACTGTAAATTCTGATAACTTAAACTCTGATCCTGTAAGTTCTGACGGGCTAAGTTCTGATGTCATTGAAACTGTGGTAACAACTCCAAAGGAAAATACACCTGTCCAGGGGGAGTAAGCTGAAGATCCTATCAGAACTCAAGACTCTCAAGAAGCATCAGAACCTGTCATTGGCTCTTCAAGTTCTGATTCATCAAGTTCTGATGAGCCAAATTCTGATAATTCTGGAAACTCTGATTCTTCAAATCCTGAAGAATCTAACTCAAATTTTGAAGTCTCAGAGAGCATAACAACAGGGGGAGCATCAGAAAATGCTGATGGAGACAGCATGGATCACGGGGGAGGATCAAGTTCTAGAAATCAACTTCCATCTGCAAGGAAGTGGGCCAAACCACATACACCTGACTTAATAATTGGAGATCCTGAAGCAGGTGTCAGAACTAGAACTGCAACATCAAATGAATGTCTCTATCACTCTTTTCTATCTCAGACTGAACCAAAGAAAGTGGAAGAAGCATTTCAAGATGCTGATTGGGTGCAAGCAATACAGGAAAAGAGTTGAATGAATTTGAAAGAAATAAAGTCTGGACCCTAGTGCCAAGACCAAAGAACAGATCTATTGTTGGCATAAAATGGGTGTTCAGAAACAAAACTAACAATGATGGCATAATTACAAGGAACAAAGCAAGGCTGGTTGCTAAGGGTTACTCTCAATATGAGGGTATTGATTATGATGAAACATTTGCACCAGTTGCTAGATTGGAAGCCATAAGAATCTTTTTGGCTTATGCTGTTCACAAAAAGTTTAAAGTCTTTCAAATGGATGTGAAAAGTGATTTTCTCAATGGAGAATTGGAAGAAGAGGTATATGTTGAACAACCTCCAGGATTTGAAGATCCAAAATTTCCAAATCATGTCTACAGATTAGACAAAGCACTTTATGGCCTTAAGCAAGCTCCAAGAGCATGGTATGAAACTTTAGCTCAATTTCTTCTGGAAAGTAGATTTCACAGAGGTACAATTGATAAAACTCTGTTCTACCTCAACCATGGAAAGGACTTACTTTTGGTACAAATATATGTTGATGAAATCATATTTGGTTCTACAAATGCCAAACTCTGTGAAAGGTTTGCAAAGCTAATGCAGTCAAGATATCAAATGAGTATGATGGGAGAACTTAGCTATTTTCTGGGACTTCAAGTCAAGCAAAATGAAGAAGGAACTTTTATTAATCAATCTAAGTACACCAGAAATTTACTGAAGAAATTTGGAATGCAAGATTGTTTAACTGCATCCATTCCCATGGCCACTGCAACCAAGTTAGATAAAGATACTGGTCATCAGTAGATATTACTAACTATAGAGGTATGATTGGCTTTTTACTCTATTTAACTGCTAGTAGACCTGATATCATGTATGCTACCTGTCTCTGTGCAAGATTTCAGGCTGATCCAAGAGTACCTCATTTAATAACTGTGAAAAGAATTTTCAAGTACCTCAAGGGTACAGTGTAATAACCCCAATTTTTGGAAATTTTTGAAACCCTTATGAATAGTGATTTTGCAGATTATGCTGAATGAGAAAACTTTTCATGCCACACTATGTAGGGGTTCTTTTATTGATCTTCTGAGATATTATTAGTACTCTATGTGGTATATAAGTGTATGTAAAGATCGTCAGAATCCAAATCCGAACACTTTGATTTTTCTCGGAAATCCACTAGATACAAAAAGAATTGAGTATAAGGTAACAGGATAAAAAGGATTTAAAATAAAGGATTACAAGAGAGGATCATAAAAGGATTATAATGTATTGAGAAAGGTTAAGGAAACCCAGGTAATAAGATCCCGGGTATGATCCCTCAAACGAGAAACGAGAACGAAAGTTAAGCGAACCGTATAACAGATCAGCGGTCATTAGGCAAACAATTAGGAAGTTAATCAAGGAGGTTAAGGATGATGAGGTCATCCAACCAATAAGAAGAGTGCAAGTAAGGGATGATGACATCATAAGCATGACATAAGCATGACATAGGAGGGAAGGAGGTGTGGATGAATGATAACCACACAAAGTTCAAGGTTATTAAGGTAATTAACCAAAATCTAAACAAAAACAACCAACCAAAAACAAATCAAAGCAAAAACACAAAATCATCTCTTTCTTCCAACTTGCTCTCGGCTTTTCCCCATTTTCAAGAAGAAGAATTTCAAAATTCAAGTTCCAAGCTTCCTTAATTGGTAAGATAATTATCTAGTACTCCTTATGCATAGATATAGCTATTCCATGAGTTTAAGCTTCAAATTCCTTCACAATCTCTTCCAATAATTCAAGGAAAAAGATGGTGAATAATAACTTTCAAAGAAATAACTTTAGTTTCTTGAATTTTTATGAAAGTTTAAGGTTATACAAGCAAGGATCAAGGTTCTTTAGGCATTCAAAGCTCTTGTGATTGTGTTAAGAAGCTTCAAGAAGGTATAAACTCCAAACCCTAGCTTTAGTTTTGAGTATTTAGGAATGGTTATGAGTAATATAGTATATGTGAAGCATGAAGCTTGTTTGTTTAGAGTTTGGGTTGGAGTGGTAGTGGTATGAATGTTGAATCTTGTTGATTTGTTAAAGGAATTAAGTATACTTTAAGTTCATGATGAGAATAACATAAATTGGAAGAACTTGAGGTGTTGGGACTGTTGTAGTGTGTTTTGGATGGATGTTGGTTGTATTAATGAATTGGGATTGATTGGTGATTGATTTGGATTGGTTTAAATTTGGGAAATCGTGTAAACATAGCCGTCGTAATGTCCGATTTACTTTAGACTGCTTTTGTTCATAACATTAGTACCCGAGAACTCCCTGCTAGGTTTTGACCATTGCCATTTTTAGATAGTTCATGTTACGAGCTTCGTTTTGATATGTGGTTCGTTTGATTCCGATGTACGGTTTAGGAGAAACGGCCGTTTTAAGTAACGACATTTCGCGAACGAAACATTACCCCTCGCCTTACCTTGAAACCTTGGTTAAGGACCTTAAATGACTAATTGGGGTAAGAAACAATTATGTAAAGTGGATTAGGCAGTTGGTAAGGTACTCGCGAAAGAATCGCCTTAAAACTCTTAATGGTTAATTTATTAAAAATGGTGGAGCCGAGGGTACTCGAGCGACTTAAGTAAATCGTTAAGCGCGAAAGCGAACATTAGGACTCTAAATGGTTAAAGTCTAGTTTCTTAAGCGACCGGGGTCTAATTCCGACTTATGTTATTGTTCATAGGTTATCGGACCCACTCTAAGCTTAATTCTATCCTGGAGCACTCAGGCAAGTTTTCTACCCGTATAACTGTTGTTGTGATGTATATGTGTATATGCATGATCTTGTGATAAATGCATATTTGTTATTAGCAAATTCTTGCGATATATTGGAGCATGTGATATGGTATATATGCATGCCTGTTTTGTATTCTTGACTTATATATCTGTTGGTTCAAATGCTTATTAGTTGCATAATATCTATGCTAGAGATAAGCAGTAGTTGCGTATACCCTGAGTATAGGGGACCCAAAGGTGAACCCTTTTCTAAAACCGGGAGTAGATGTTCCCGAGTATATGATATATATATATATTTATATATATATTAATATGGTTTTTAAAAACTATTAATCGAGTAAGGTTTATTCGATAACTTCATATTATTTAATGAATATTACTTGAATATTCATTCGAGGATTTATGACTCCTTTTATTTTATTTAATGAATATTACTTGAATGTTCATTCGAGGATTTATAACTCCTTTTATTTTATTTAATGAATATTACTTGAATATTCATTCGAGGATTTATGACTCCTTTATATTATTTAATGAATATTACTTGAATATTCATTCGAGGACTTATGACTCACTTTATATTATTTATTGAATATTATTTGAATATTCATTTGAGGACCTATGACTCCGATTATTTACTGAAATATATTCTTTATTTTATTAAAGAATAAGGTGTCGATAATCAAACTTATTTTTGATTATTCAAATAAAGATAGTACTTTCGTATAAGTATATCTTTGGTTATTTAATACTCATTTCAAGTATAAGTTTTACAACTTCTACTTCAAGTTATTT
The DNA here is from genome assembly GCF_009905375.1 of Apium graveolens. Taxonomy (NCBI): domain Eukaryota; kingdom Viridiplantae; phylum Streptophyta; class Magnoliopsida; order Apiales; family Apiaceae; genus Apium; species Apium graveolens. Next base: position 216,621,933 of record NC_133651.1, on the reverse strand, counting down.
AAATAGAGATTATCCTTATGGGAATATTATTTAATAATATTCAGATATTTTCTAATATATCGGGACTGATTTACTTTATTAAATCAGCATTACTTCAAACACTCTTTAAAGTGTTTTCGAGTCTTCAAAATGATTTTTAAAGGTTAGAGCGGATCCCAAAACTCGTTTTCAAATTTAAGATCTTCCTTTTTGAAGGGGACTTGAATACTCGCTCAAAAATCTAAGGGATCCGGCTCTGTGGTGTATTTTATATTCGCAACAAGGTTGCTGTTTTGATAAATGAATTGATTACTTACCCAACGTTCGGGAAGTAAGTCCATCTAATTGAGTCGGCATAAGCGACAGGCCGGGGTACGGTCTATCAAAGTGTAAGTGGCTGGGTGGCAGTCCATCAACGCGTAAGAGGCCGGGTGGCGGTCCAGCACAAGGTCCTTATGTGGCCAGGGTGATGACCGGTGGGGGATTCATCCATCTACTAGTAGAAAATGTTACTTATTGGTATCTTTTCCTGATCAGCAAGATATCGGGTTTATGCCAAAATTCTTTTCTTTCCAAAATTCATTGGATATTGCAACTCTGTTCATACTTTACATGACAGAGGTTTTCAGGAAATGTATGAGATATATATATATATGGATATATATATATATATCGGGACTTAATAAAGTATCTCGTAACTTCATTTTATTCAATAATATTTCAAAGATTGAATCTATTCAAGTCTTATCTTGTATTCTCATCTATGTGATGAACTTTTGAAACTAATTATAACTTGAACGGTGGTAGTTCAAGTAGTATTCGGAAATATATAAGTAAATTGGAGTATCTTGTAACTTCATCTTTTAAACTTATATCTAGTAAATGATTATCTTGTGCGTGTCAAAGATTTTCGGAAAAACGTTGAGACAAGGTTAGATATATGAGATCACCTTGCAACGATAGTTTTATACAGTTATAAGCTGGAACTCTGTGTATATTATGCATGGAAGAGGACTTCCAAGATTTTGAAAAGTATATATGTACATATACTGAATATTTTGCGACTTCATCGCATTTAAATATCAAACTTGGTTCATTTCTTTTGACCGAGACTTTCATGAGTACTATGAGAAGGCTCATATATTGTTAATCATTATACATATTGTTTTGGTGGGCTTGCTGCTCACCCTTGCTTTCTTCTTTCATCATACAACAACAGATAGAAAAGATGAACAGGACCAAGCTCCCAATTCGCGAGCGGATAGGAAATGTTCCGCAGTTTCCTATAGGCGTTGATGTCGCTGTAGTTGAGGTAGGAACTACCAATAGGCTAGGCTTTCAACTTTTGATGTACCAGACTTATGTATCTTTATCAATTGTAATAATGGCAAAGAAATGTAAATTTATTCAGAAACCCTTTTAAGGTGTATTGGCATATAATTGTGGAATAAAATGACTTGTGATTATTTTTTGGATATTCATCTCTGAGACTATAACTTGTGGTGTGTGTGTTTATTGTGGGGTCACAGTACAGAGTAGTTGATTATTTACTAAGATTGGGTGTTATTAAGGGAAATGGAACTCGTGACAACCCGGATCCCCGACCCCGGATTTGGGGGTGTTACAGAAATGGTATCAGAGCCAAGCGTTATAAACCTCAGAGATGATGTGACGTTAAGATAATAAGTTCACTAAGAGAATAAGAACTCTTGCCAAGTTCATAGTCGGGCTACCTAACGTAGTACTGACAGTTAAAACCCTTACGGGAACCCTCATAAATATCGTGATAGTAACATAGTTTATTCTCGTATAGGGCAGCGGGGCACCGAACCCTGAGGTTTAGGAGCATCAGCATGAGGATGTTTTATTACAAGTTGGAGATCAAATTATGAATCCGATAGAGTACCCTAATGAGGGACCGGATGAGATTCATATTGAGAATGTTGCGGTTGAGGATGTTATTCCGGAAAGGATTGTGGCTGAGTAGTATCTCATAGAGGATCCGGATGAGAATGAAGAGAGGACCGCTGAGGAATTGATGACCGTAGTCAGGGCGACTACCAGAGCAAGAATGGCCGCGAGGGTGGCACTAGAAGATGAAGAGTTACCAAGGGCACAAAGGTTAATGAGGGCAGAAGGAGTGGGGCTTTCCACGATACCAATTATACCAGTATCAGACCCTCTTCCAGAGGTTCTTGTAGACATCCATGAGGTTCCACCAATTCCTGTTCCATCCCCGGTACAGAGCCCAGCACCTACTGAGGAAATGCCACCTTTATCTCCTGCACCATTGTCACCTGATACCATGCTTGGTTATCCGTTTGAATCTCCTGGGTCTGCGCCACCTGCACCCCATGGACTGCTAGATGCTACCACTCAGGCTTCTCTTATCGCCAATCATCATATGACGTTGGGTGGCCTGTCTGAGGCCCGTAATGTTAGGAGTGATCTGTTGGATCGACTTACTGCACCAAGAATTGAGGGCGGGGTACTTCTGGCAGGATTAGCTCATAGCATGGACAGGATTGAGGCTACCACCCGTGTTACAGCTAGAGGCCATCTTGAGGGTCAGATTGATCCAGCTCTACTTGCAACTATCTTGGACCTCATCACCGCTTTAATGGAGCAGGTTAGGGATGTTGTACGTGCCCGCATTTCTTGATCCATAATAGTGTGCAGAGTCTGAGCAATCTGACAAGAATTTCATGCAGGACCACTTTTGAAGGATTAGCCTAAGTTATGGATGATTAGTTTTAATGACTAGATGATTATCTATGGTAGTACTTTTGGATAGAAGCGATCAGATCAAATGATGTAATTCTCTTTAATGTGTTCAGTTGTTGTACCCTCGAACAAATGGTTATGTATATATTCGTTAATTTCAGTTCAGATCAGTTTGTTTGTGATAAGATCACATTGTTAATTGCTCTATTAACACTTAAGAGAGTGTCATGAAGTTTATCGAACTTGAGAATTCATAATTTGCAATCGTGCAAGGACTGAACGAGGGAAAGACTTAAGCAAAGTAAGTAAGACAAATATCCAGAGATTCTCAAAAAAAATTCCAAGTAATATGCCCCCACAAGGAATAAGATTAGGGGCAAACCTTGAATGTGATAATCAGGGAGGTCACAATTAAGATATAAGGAACCCAGAAAATAATAAAGTGGAAAATGAGGATTTTAAATTTAAAGATGACCCCAATTATGGGGAGTAGGAAGAAATATTTAGACTGAGAAAACAGAAGTCGAGCGAGATAGGGAGACCCGAGACGGTACTCCTATACGGAAATTCATGGACCTGTCTAAACAGAACTTATACTTTATTCCCAACCACCACCTTGAGGGAAACAATGTAGTGGGAAATTCTTTCAGGACCTTTAAGTCGCTAAGCTCTCAGAGTTCCAAGGAACGAGCTGACCCAGCCGAGGCAAGAGCCTGGATAAAGGAAATAGAGGAATCATTTGAGATTCTGAATGATTGACGAATCACAAAAGATTGTTTTTGTCACTTACCCTTCTAAGAGAGAGACCACCTGTTGGTGAAAGGCCAAGGAAGGCACGAAGCAAGAGATTATAATAAACTGATTTAAGTTCAATCAATTATTTTCAGGAAAGTACTTCCCAAGGTTATGGAGATAGTGTAAAAGCTTTAGAGCCAGAATAAAGGCAGACGAGTATGATGAATTATGAATCTAAGTTGTAAAAGTTGTCAAGATTCGTTCTGAGGACATGAATCCAGAATGACGAGATGTTTGAAATCAATGCTTATGTTGGGTTGGTTCATGAAATAATGATAAGAGAAAGGAATATAAAGGCAATAGAGTTTGAGGAATGATAAAGGAGTTGGGTATGAGGAAACCCTAAAGACTCGTAGCAATAGAAATAGAAAAGTATGTAATCGTCAGGATGAGGGTGATTCACCATGAGTTAAAAATTGATGGTTGAAGGCATAAGAGATACATATACTTTATCCCCTGTAAGTTGGGAGGATTCGAGGAAACCTTGAGATAGTTCGAAGGATAAATAATGAGACGCGGATAGACTGAGGAGACAAGGAAGTAAGAAATTAGGAAAATTGGATGAAGGAAGTAACCTTCAAGAATGTGAAGTGTAAGACCGGTGGCTCGATACCCAGAAAGGGAGACGCCAGGTATGAAAGATATCCCAACATTGAGGTGACTGTTGAGATAAACAACAAAAGTAAATAAGGAATTATTAAGAAGAGGTTCACGTTGAACACGACCAATATCTTCCAGAACATCCTTGTTATCGCTACCAAATTAGCAAGAAAAGCGGATAACCGTTGTTATCTTTTGGAGGCCATATTGATTGACCTCATTTTGAATACAGATGTTATTGTGAAAATTAGGCATATACTATCGAGGTGGGAATGATTGAATACGACACCCTTATCAGGGATATATGACTTGATTTATCCATGAAAGGATGCATGTACCTTTTTAAAGGTGGAATTAAGGATAGAACATCGGTAACTTAAAACGAATCCTAGGGGAATGCCTAAAGGTTGGCATTTCACCCTTAATAGGGATAGTATGAGTTTTGACAGTATGAATTGGAAAGGATTAAGGTAATAACAACCTTTAAGAATCAGTGGAGAAATTTTTTCAGAAGTATATAGATAATGATTCTGGTATTAATAAATGGTATCTTGATATGCCCTGTATCTAGGGAATACATGAGAAACGATTCAAGGATAACCTTAGAGGTTTTACAAGGAGAAAGGTAATATTCAAAATTCTCAAAAATAGAAATGTTGATAAAGGAAATATGACGTAATTATAATGATGCCAAGTAGGGCACGTGTTAAACCACGAGAAAGTATGGATCGAACCAGTAATGGTCGAAATTGTTCGGGGCAATTAGGACTTAAGATAAAAGATGTTCTAAGTATTATTGAGAGTCAGTCGTGACAGTGATTAACCTGTAAAGACTGAGGCAATAACTTATGGAAAAATGGTGATATTTTTTTTTACTCATCAGATTTTAAGGAAAACATCTTCACATAAGCTGTGATTGAAATGAGGTAGAAAATTTATTTGGAGGTGGTTAAAATGACATTGACTGTAAGGAAATTTTACTATCAGGAAAGGCCAAAGAGGTGGCCGACACTTTAAAGGTAAGAGGATAATTATAGGCGCTTGTGCCAAAAGAATACAGTGATGATGGTTAAAGCTATGAAGGTTGTATTATGGTTTGGAAGATTGATGTGGCGCCCTCCAAACCCGGGTCAGAAGTTTGGGGTCCACACACACACCTTAATTATAACCTGCTTATAACAATAATAAAGATAATAATAATATATACAGTGACCCTACTTACCAACCACCACGGACCGCAACAGGTTAAAGTATGCACACAAGCCAAACACACTAATATATTACAAACCGTTCAAATCCCAACTATTTCAAACTCAAACTGAGTATTAAACATTATTACAAACTTTTACAAACTTAGATTATCCCAAAAGAAGCCTACTAGCTCAGCTTTCTCAACCTGAACCCCTAGCTCTCGCGCTGGACTGGGGATCCTCGCTACCAACTGGTTCCTTTTTAACTGGAAAGAATATAAACAACACCGCACAAATGAGCTAACTAGCTCAGCAAGTCACAATGACAAAACTGAGAATAATGATCATCAAGTGAACATGATTATGATATCAAGTGAACAATGGGTTATGATTTAGAATTGGATATTATACTTTTAATTTAAAAACCAAGGTTAGACTGCTGATCAGTCACGCACTAACCCCGAGCAAGGCACACAGCATTGCTCTAACTACTGGATCCAAGGCACACATTGGCCTAACTTGACCATTATATGGTCTGACCACGAATCTGGTCCACAATTTTATAAAAACCAATCCAATTCTAACATAATAACAGAATATGCAATAATAAACAATAACCGAAATCATTAACAATAATAAATGTTTAACAATGAAAGGGTTTCAATCCTTGTAAGGATCAATAAGGCAATTTAAAAGCTTGGATGCTGGGTAATGAAAGATTTGGATAACAAAGGAATCAACATTTCAGGGTTTCAAAGATTTAGGCTTTCAAAGCATAGGATACAATGATTGAATGTACAAGTAATTCAGTTCAGTGTTCGGGATTTTGTTTACATGTATTTGTGGAGTAATATTGTATACTTGAGATTTGTGTTTAGGTATACAACAATCAATGGTCTGGAAAGAATAAGGTTTATGGCTCAAGAACAATAACTGGAATCAGAGTTTAGGTTTCAGTGCTTCAAAGCACTTGCAATATCAATCTGACTATCAAATACTACAATATCTCGAGAAAGTTCAGAACACTTGCCTGATATTAGCTTACTACACTGCACTCGCTTCCAATCACAAGCGTCTTACTCTTCAACTATCTGTTTCCCTTTCCTACGTCTTGCCTCTTCTGCTCACATATCATAATCATCTATCAATAATTTACTCATGAAATTCTATTCAACACATACTTCTATCTACCCTTCGTTTTACCCAAATCCGATTAACGGATTGAAAGTTATGCAATAATCAAGTAAACACAGAATATATAGACCGATAGTCAATTAACAAGTCACATATAGCACATAATACATCACGTAATCAATGATATATTATTTATAAAGCCGTCTCAGGTCATAAATAGGCTTTCTGGTATTTAAAATGATTTTTAAAACATTTTTCGGAATTAAAACGGGTCGTTGGATCAATTTCGGGTTAATAAACAGGGTTCGGTTGGCCAATTCTGGCTCCGAAATAATTTTAGAATAATTATCGAGCCTTGAAAATAATTTAGAATAATATTTTAAAGCTCGAAACTATTTTTCAGAATTTTTAAATCATTTTTAAATAATTAAATCTAATTAAATAATTAATTAAAATCAATTAATAATTAATTAAATCAATTAATCAATTAATTTTTGAATTAATTGACTAATTAATTAATTTAAAATTAACTAAAATTAATTAACTAATTAATTCAGATTTATTTGTGAATTAAAAATAATTTTCGGAATTAAAATAATAATTTTTAGAATTTTCAGAAATTAAAAATGAATTTTTATAATAAAAATAAATAGGATATATGATTTTTAAACATTTTATAAATAGGAATCCTAAATTTGCAAAGTCTGGAAACTTCAGGGACCTAACTGCATCGTTTTCAAAAGTTGGGGTACTAAACTGTAATTTTCCATCCCTTCGCCGGAAAACAGTCGGGTTCGCCGGAGAACACGTTCCCGGCATTCTCACCCCACCAACAACTCCAGATCACATGTACACCACATCAGGAACACAACCATGCAATCAATTCATCCTAACAATCCCTGAGTTGGCCGGAATTTGGCCGTGAAGTTTTCCAGTTTCTGACGAACATCGGAAAACTTCAAAACACAACTCCCTTCTCTAGAGACCTCGTTGGTTCATGAAACTTATACGACTAGATTGCAAATTTCACAGAGAATACAACCCACTATAACACAACATCAATCTATCACATAATAAGAAACCCCCAAATTTCAATTAAGAACATTCATACGGGTTATAAACCCTAATTTTGAAATTCTAAAATCAAACTCAAATTTGAACATGTTATTGAACTCCAAATCAGACGTATGACATATGAAAATCATCAGGAAAACAAACTCTACAACATGCAATCATCAAATTATACAAACAATCATCCGAACAAAATTTCATATTTTTAATAAAATAAATTCGAAAATAAATAAATTTTTAGAAAAATAACCTTGATTTCTGCAGTGAAACAAAGCTCAGAATCTGATAGAACACTTCAAATCCTTCGTTTTGGTTACTCAAGCTTTGAAAACAGAGATCGGTAACGCCTTCGCTTTGCTGTTTGATTCTTAGAACAGTTTATGTAATTAGGATTTTTCTCTGAAAATTATATAATTATCTGTCTGCAAAGGATTTTGATACGAAATAAAATACGGTAAAAGGCTATTTATAATTACGAAAAATTAGTATCCCGTTGGATCATTCCGGATATAAAACGGTACGTTTATTTGTAAAAACTGATCCAAACGGTATCGGTTTTCGGGATAATTATCCAAATCAGTACAATTTGTACTGCGGTCTTGGTCTCAGCGCCTGGTTACACGTATTACGAAGTGATAATTGTGATAGTTTAATAAAAAGCTCCCGTTTATCGAAAATACGGGTTTTATTGATTTACCGGAACGAATATTGTATCAAAAATATTGCGCCGGGACCCGCGCAGGACAAACCGTACGCCGGATCGAAAAAGTCGAAACATGGAATATGCTCGGAATATTACAATTAGGTTAGGAAGGAGTTCTCGAAAGAGTTTCGGGTTCCAAAAACGTAACAACGGTTGACGTCGGTTGGTTCCCGTTTTTATAAAATAGATTTTAATTACACGGAAAAAAGATTTTAGAAATTTCAGATGATTCTTATAAATCCATAAACCAGCATAAAAATAATTAGGAAGATATGACAATTATCTATATTTTATTTTGGACATATAAAAATTAAAATACTCAATTAATATTATTTTTGAATAACCAAGTACAGATAACACTTTAACAATTAACTCCCAGAATAGATATTGAACACACATAATAATTATATAATAGCAAAAATAATTACACGATATATCCCGGATATTACATCCTTCCCCCCTTAAAAGGATTCTGTCCTCAGAATCTCTAAGAAAACAAATGAGGGTACTTTTCTCTCATATCACTTTCTAACTCCCAGGTTGACTCTTCAACCTTTGGGTTTCTCCACAATACTCTTACTAACTTTACCACTTAATTTCTCAATACTTTCTCTCTTTCCTCTAGAATCTCTATCGGACTCTCTACATATGATAAATCTGCTTGAAGTTCTATTGGCTCATATTCTATTACATGCCTGGAGTCTGGATTATATTTCTTAAGCATTGATATGTGAAAAACATTGTGAATGTGCTCCATGTGCGGAGGTAACGCCAATTCGTAAGCTACTTTGCCAATACGCTTTAGGATTTCAAAAGGTCCGACATATCTTGGGTTTAGCTTCCCTTTCTTCCCAAACCTCGTTATTCCTTTCCACGGTGATACTTTCAATAATACCAAGTTTCCTTTTTCAAATTCCATGTCTTTTCTTGACTGGTCTGCATATTTCCTCTGACGATCTTGTGCAGCTATTAATCTTTTCTGGATAATTTCAACAACTTCCTTTGTCTGCTGTACCAATTCAGGTCCGAGTATTTTGCGTTCTCCTACTTCGTCCCAATATACTGGAGATCTACATTTGCGTCCATAAAGGGCTTCATAAGGTGGCATCCCAATGCTGGCATGATAACTGTTGTTATAGGCAAACTCTACCAGGGGTAAATGCTCGTCCCAACTTCCTTTGAAATCAATAGCACAAACACGTAGCATGTCTTCGATTGTCTGGATCGTTCTTTCACTTTGGCCATCCGTTTGGGGGTGATAGGCCGTACTCATATTCAATCTTGTTCCCAAACATTCTTGAAAACTCTTCCAAAATCTTGAATTAAATCTTGGATCTCGATCAGATACAATAGACACTGGAACTCCATGACGAACTACGATCTCTTTCAAGTACATATGAACTAACTTGTCGAGCGAAAATCATTCATTTATAGGCAGAAAATGAGCTGACTTGGTAAGTCTATCTACTATAATCCAAATGGCATCATGATTAGCCCTTATCCTTGGTAATCCAACTATGAAATCCATGGTAATATGTTCCCACTTCCACTCTGGAATCTCCAATGGCTGTAGCAATCCGCTTGGTCTCTGATGCTCTGCTTTAACTCTCTGACAGGTATAGCATTTGCTAACCCATTCCGCAATTTCCCTCTTCATATCTGGCCACCAATAATTCTTCTTTAAATCTCTGTACATTTTGGTACTCCCTTGATGGATGGAATATCTTGAACTATGTGCCTCTTGTAAAATTTCATTTTTCAGTTTCGTCACTGGTGGAATCCAAATTCTTGAAGAAAACCTAAGAATACCTTGATTGTAACACCCCCAAATCTGGGGTCGGGGATCCGGGTTGTCACGAGTTACATTTCCCTTAACAACACCCAATCTTAATAAATAATCAACTACTCTGTACTGTGACCCCACCATTAAACACACACACCACAAGTTATATCCTCAGAGATGAATATCCAAAAATAATCACTAAATAATATAAACTGAGTCATAAGCCCTCGAATGAATATTCGAAATAATATTCAATAATAAAATAAAGGAGTCATAAGTCCTCGGATGAATATTCGAAATAATATTCAATAATAAAATAAAGGAGTCATAAGTCCTCAGATGAATATTCGAAATAATATTCAATAATAAAATAAAGGAGTCATAAGTCCTCGGATGAATATTCGAAATAATATTTAATAATAAAATAAAGGAGTCATAAGTCCTCGGATGAATATTCGAAACAATATTCAATAATAAAATAAAGGAGTCATAAGTCCTCGGATGAATAATCGAAATAATATTCAATAATAAAATAAAGGAGTCATAAGTCCTCAGATGAATATTCGAAATAATATTCAATAATAATATAAAGGAGTCATAAGTCCTCGGATGAATATTCGAAATAATATTCAATAATAAAATAAAGTTAAAGTTATCAAATAAACCTTATTCGATTAATAGTTTTGAAAACTATAACCATATATATATAAAAATATATATATTATACTCGGGAACATCGACTCCCGGTTTAGAAATATGTTCACCTTTTGATCCCCTATACTAAGGGTAAATTCAAATACCGCTTATCTCTAGCATAGGTATTATGCAACTGTAAGCATTTTAACCAACAGATATATAATCCAAGAATATGAAACAGACATGCATATATACCATATCACATGTTACAATATATCGCAAGAATTTGCTAATAACAAATATGCATTTATCGCAGGATCATGCATATACACATATACATAACAACAACAGTATAACGGGTAGAAAACTTGCCTGAGCGACTGGGGGTTACGAATGGCTCGGGACGAGTCTGGTAACCTATAAGCAACAAGTAAGTTGGAATTAAACCAAAGTCACTTGTAAATCTATACTCTAACCAACTCAGACTCTAACGCTCGTTTTGCGCTTACTGATTCTCTTAAGCCACTCGAGTACCCTCGGCTCCACCATTTTTAATAATTTAACCATTACGAGTTTTAAGGCGATTCCTTCGCGAGTGTCTTAACAACTGCCTATTACACCTTACATAAATGTTTCATACTTCAATTAGTCCTTTAAGGTCTTTAACCTATGTTTCAAAGTAAGGCGAGGGGTAAGGGTTCGTTCGCGAAACGTCGTTACTTAAAACGGCCGTTTCTCCTAAACCGTTCATCGGAATCAAACAAACCACATATCAAAACGAAGCTCGTAACATGAACTATCTAAACATGGCAATGGTCAAAACCTAGCAGTGAGTTCAAGGGTTCTGATGTTAAGAACAAAAAAACAGTCTACGGTAAATCGGGCATTACGACGGCTATGTTTACGCGATTTCCCAAATTTATACCATTCCAAATCCACTACAATTCAACCCCAATTCACAACCCAATCAAAACTCCATCCAAACTACATCATAACAGCCCCAACACTCAACATTAACAATTTATACTTATTCCCCACATGAACTAAAAGCTTTACTTAGGTTCTTTAACTAATTATCAAGATTTACAACTCCAAAAATACCACCAAACCAACTAATCTCAACAAACTCAACCAAACTTTAAACAAACAAGCATCATGCTTCACATATACTATATCAAACATATTCATTCCTAATTACTCAAAACTAAAGCTAGGGTTTATAGTTTATACCTTCCTTGGAGAGTGGAGAATCAAGAGAATGGCTTGGAATCACCCTTAAAGTCCTTATCCAAGCTTAATCTAAACAAAACTTCAAGAACACAAATTTTAGTTCTTGAAAAACACTATTCACCATCTTCTTCCATGATTTATAGAAAAAGATTGGCTTGGAATTAAAAGCTTAAACTTATAGGAAGTATGTAACTATCCATGGGGAAGCTTAGATAAATACCTTGCTAAATAGTAAGTGGTGGAGCTTGGATCTTCATTTTTTTAAGAAAGAAGCCAAGAGCTTCATGAAGAAATGAAATATCTTTGTGTTTTGTGAGTTGTTTGCTTGGTTACTAGCTTTTGATTTTGGTAATTTACCTTTTTAACCATGAAATTTGTGTGGTTATTAATCAACCACACCTCCTTCCCTTATGTCATGCTTAGGTCATCCTCATGATGTCATCCTCCCCTCCTTGTCCTCTTCTCATTGGTTGGGTGACATCATCCTCTCTAATCCCTTTGATTAACTTCCTAATTGTTTGCCTAATGACCGCTGATCTGTTATACGGTTCGCTTAACTTTCGTTTTCGTTTATCGTTTGAGGGATCATACCCGGGATCTTATTACTTAGGTTCCCTTAACCTTTCTCAATATATTGTATTCCTTTTATGATCCTCTCTTATAATCCTTTAATTTAAATCCTTTTTATCCTATTACCTTATACTCAATTCTTTCCGTATCTAGTGGATTTCCGGGAAAAATCAAAGTGTTCGGAATTGGATTCTGACGATCTTTACATACACTTATATGTCATATAGAGTGCCAATAAAATCTCAGAATATCCATAAAAGAACCCCTACCTAGTGTGGCATGAAAAGTTTTCTCATTCAGCAAAAACACTATTCATAAGGGTTTCAAAAATTTTCCAAAAATTGGGGTTATTACAGTCTCCCCTCCTTAAAAGGATTCCGTCCCGGAATCAGATAGAAAATGAATAGGGATACTTTCTTAACATTGCACTTTCTAACTCTCGAGTAAATTTTCCCACATTGTGGTTCTTCCATCAAACTCTGACTAGTTTGATAACCCTTCTCCTAATCACTTGTTCCTTTTCGATCTATAACCCTTTCTGGTTGCTCCCTATAGGTTATGTCTGGTCGCATGCCTATGCGCTCATATGCCCCTATTTATCTGGAATCCGAATTATAATTCCTTAACATTGATACGTGAAACACGTTATGACTTGCTACATGTTCGGGGGTAGGGCTAGCTCATATGCTAACTTCCCAAACGTATTAATATATCCAAGGGTCCAACAAATTGTAGACTTAGCTTTCCTTTCTTTCCGAACCTCATCAATCCTTTCCAAGGGATACCTATAACATTACTAGGTCCTCTATTTCATACTCTTTGTCCTTTCATGTCAAATCAACATACTTATCATGTCCATCTTGGGCTACTACCAGCCGTCCTCTGATTAGATCTATCATATCCTTGGTCCTTTGGACCACTGCTGGTCCGAGCATCTTGTGCTCTACAACTTCATCCTAACATAAGGGAGATCGACATTGTCTTCCCTCAAGGATCTCATAAGGCGATATCTCAATACTGACATATGATCTATTGTCGTAAGAAAACTCAATCTGTGTTAAGTGATCATTCCAATTTTTTTTCAGGTCTATTGCACAGACTCTCATTATAGCTTTTAGCATTAGAGCTTTTGCTTCTCAATACCCATTCTTTTCCAGTTCGTAATCGCTACTACCTTCCGTTCCTAATATTATACTGGTTATACTTTTGCTCGTTAGCGTTCTATAACCTTTTAATAACCACGTCAACCTTAGTATCACGAATGTGTTTCCATTCCGAATACCACCATAACTTTACTACTCCTTTTTCAGCTGTTTCTATTTTCCAAAATTTGATCAATCATATAGAAGTAAAGGAATTTGTTGAGAGATCACTATGATCATGAACACTTGTTCTATTGCATAGTTAGTACAGAAGGTGGCCAGCCTTTAGTACTTGACAAGCAATTAAACAATAGCTGGTATCCTACTAGGCTTCTATCACACAGATAGATAGTCATTCGGCAATTCCCCCCCTTTTGGAAGGGTTGTTCTTCTCAGCTTATACAAAATGAAAAGAAGAGAAAAGAACGAATTGAAGAGAATTGTATATATGAAAAAAAAATATACTGCCACAAAATATCTGGCTTCGAACCTACCTCTGAATTATAGAGGTTTGTCATAGGAGAACAAATCATATACGTATATATATCAACATCAAGTATTATCGCATCGCATTTCACATGCTTAAATATTTTTGCTATTCCGTCCATCATTCTATGGACCCATGCTCTTCCTCGAGCTTATACACAATCACCTTTGAAACTCCCTCGACATTGAAAATCGAATCTGGGATCTCATTCTAGACATCATCGTTACTAGAATTCTATGCTTGCATCGCAACCTTCCTCGTATAGTCATACGACCCTCAATTGATAAGGAGGAATAAATATTCAATAGGTAAATAATCTACTTAATTAGTCTATTCAATGATAACTTATACATCACCACGACCCGATTAGTGGTACTTAATCTCAACATCCATTCCAATACAACTCTCATGGTTGTAATCGACTCATTACTCGCAGAATCATTGCTGCACTACTATGGTCCACCACTGACTTACTGTCGTCATTCATTTTCCATGAAATCTTAATATCTAACCATACGGAGTCCATATATGTCGTATAAAATTCTTCTAAGGAGGTAACCTAATCACCATTCATGATTCATGAAGAACACTCCTGATCCTGACATACATACATGACATGAAGTAGATAAAATTATAGAAGAGTTTCAGTCAAAGCAATGATAGCAGGTGAATACCATTCTTAATCGTATGCCTTAAATAGAAGACTTAACTCAAGGTTCGTTTAGTCCTTTTTGAAATATGGTCCTGGATTATTCTCAAGATAGTACCTTCTGAGATAGATAGCCCTCTCATGGCGATTACACGAATTAAACCTTTACCAACCACTATTACGGTTGGGTATTGCACAGTCATCAGAAGGAATGTCAATCTTCCAAACCATAATACAACCTGCATAGCTTTAACCATCATCACTGTATTCCTTTGGCACAAGCGCCTATAATTATCCTCTTACCTTTAAAGTGTCGGCCACCTCTTTGGCCTTTCCTGATAGTAAAATTTCCTTACAGTTAATGTCATTTTAACCATCTCCAAATAAATTTTCTACCTTATTTCAATCACAGCTTATGTGAAGATGTTTTCCTTAAAATCTGATGAGTAAAAAAAAATTACCATTTTTCCATAAGTTATTGCCTCGGTCTTTAAAGGTTAATCACTGTCATGACTGACTGTCAATCATAATTAGAACATCTTTTATCTTAAGTCCTAATTGCCCTGAACAATTTCGACCATTACTGGTTCGATCCATACCTTCTCGTGGTTTAACACGTGCCTCACTTGGCATCAATATAATTAGGTCATATTTCCTTTATCAACATTTCTATTCTTGA
Organism: Apium graveolens; assembly: GCF_009905375.1. Lineage (NCBI taxonomy): Eukaryota > Viridiplantae > Streptophyta > Magnoliopsida > Apiales > Apiaceae > Apium > Apium graveolens. The sequence goes on along the minus strand of NC_133651.1, from coordinate 216,606,561 downwards.
AAATTTTGAATTTTACCTTTCTCCTTGTAAAACCTATAAGGTTATCCTTGAATCGTTCCTCCTGTATTCCCTAGATACAGGGCATATCAAAATACCATTTACTAATACTAAAACCATTGTCTATATACTTCTGAAAAATTTCTCCACTGATTCTTAAAGGTTGTTGTTACCTTAACCCTTTCCAAATCATACTGTCAAAACTCATACTGTCCCTATTAAGGGTGAAATGCCAACCTTTATGCATTCCCCTAGGATTCATTTTAAGTTACCGATGTTCTATCCTTAATTCCACCTTTAAAAGGTACCTGCATCCTTTCATGGATAAATCAAGTCATATATCCCTGATAAGGGTGTCTTATTCAATCATTCCCACCTCGATAGTATATGCCTAATTTCACAATAACATCTGCATACAAAATGAGGTTAATCAAAATGGCCTCCAAAAGATAACAACGGTTATCCGCTTTTCTTGCCTAATCTGGTAACGATAACAAGGATGTTCTGGAAGATATTGGTCGTGTTCAACGTGAACTTCTTCTTAATAATTCCTTATTTACTTTTGTTGTTTATCTCAACAGTCATCTCAATGTTGGGATATCTTTCATACCTGGCGTCTCCCTTTCTGGGTATCAAGCCACCGGTCTTACACTTCACATTCTTGAAGGTCACTTCCTTCTTTTCCTAATTTCTTACTTCCTTGTCTCCTCAGTCTATCCGCGTCTCATTATTTATCCTTCGAACTATCTCAAGGTTTCCTCGAATCCTCCCAACTTACAGGGGATAAAATATATGTATCTCTTGTTCCTTCAATCATCAACTTTAACTCATGGTGAATCACCCTCATCCTGACGATTACATATTTTTCTATTTCTATTGCTACGAGTCTTTAGGGTTTCCTCATACCCAACTCCCTTATCATTCCTCAAACTCTATTGCCTTTATATTCCTTTCCACTTCAGTTTCTTTTTATTTTCCTTTCTCTTATCATTAATTCATGAACCCACTAATCATTGACTTCAAACATCACTTCGTTCTGGGATTCTTATCATCCGAACGAATCTTGACAACTTTTACAACTTAGCTTCATATTTCATCATACTCGTCCGCCTTTGTTCTGGCTCTAAAGATTTTACACTATCTCCATAACCTTGGGAATTACTTTCCTGAAAACAATTGACTAACTTTTAATCAGTTTATTCTAACCTCTAGCTCTGTTCCTTTCTTGGTCTTTCACCAGCGGGTGGCCTCTTTCTTAAGAGGGTAAGTGACAAAAACAGTCTTTTGTGATTCGTCCATCATTTAGAATCTCAAATGATTCCTATATTTTCTTTAGCCAGGCTCTCGCCTCTACTGGGTTCACTTGTTCCTTGGAACTCTGAGAGCTTAGCGACTTAAAGGTCCTGAAAGAATTTCCCACTACATTGTTTCCCTCAAGGTGGTGGTTGGGAATAAAGTACAAGTTCTGTTTAGACAGGTCCATGAATTTCCGTATAGGAGTACCGTCTCGGGTCTCCTTACCTCGCTCGAATTTTGTTTTCTTAGTCTAAATATTTCTTCCTACTCCCCATAATTGGGGTCATCTTTTAATTTAAAATCCTCGTTTTTCACTTTATTATATTCTGGGTTCCTTATATCTTAATTGTGACCTCCCTGATTATCACATTTAAGGTTTGACCCTAATCTTATTCCTTGTGGGGGCATATTACTTGGATTTTTTTTTTTTTGAGAATCTCTGGATATTTGTCTTACTTACTTTGCTTAAGTCTTTCCCTCGTTTAGTCCTTGCACGATTGCAAATTATGAATTCTTAAGTTTGATAAACTTCATGACACTCTCTTAAGTGTTAATAGTGCATTTAACAATGTGATCTTATCACAAACAAACTGATTTGAACTGAAATTAACGGATATATACATAACCATTTGTTCGAGGGTACAACAACTGAACATATTAAAGAGAATTACATCATTTGATCTGATCGCTTATTACCCAAAAGTACTACCATAGATAATCATCTAGTCATTAAAACTAATAATCCATAACTTAGGATAATCCTCCAAAAGCGGTGCTGCATGAAATTCTTGTCTGATTGCTCTGGCTCTGCACACTACCATGGATCAAGAAATGCGAGCACGCACGACATCCCTAACCTGCTCCATCACAGAAGTGATGAGGTCTAAGATTGTTGCAAGTAGAGCCGGATCAATCTGACCCTCGAGATGGCCTCTAGCTGTAACACGGGTGGTAGCCTCAATCCTTTCCATGCTATGAGCTAATCCTGCCGGAAGTACCCCACCCTCAATCCTCGGTGCAGTAAGTCGATCCAACAGATCACTCCTAACATTACGGGCCTCAGACAGGCCACCCAAAGTCATATGATAATTGGCGATAAGAGAAGCCTGAGTGGTAGCATCTAGCAGTCCATGGGGTGCAGGTGGCGCAGACCCAGGAGATCCAAATAGATAACCAAACACGGTATCAGGTGACAATGGTGCAGGAGATAAAGGTGGCATTTCCTCAGTAGGTGCTGGGCTCTGTACCGGGGATGGAACAGGAATTGGTGGAACCTCATGGATGTCTACAAGAACCTCTGGAAGAGGGTCTGATACTGGTATAATTGGGGTCGTGGAAGGCCCCACTCCTTCTGCCCTCATTAACCTTTGTGCCCTTGGTAACTCTTCATCCTCTAGTGCCACCCTCGCGGCCATTCTTGCTCTGGTAGTCGCCCTGACTACGGTCATCAATTCCTCAACGGTCCTCTCTTCATTCTCATCAGGATCCTCCATGAGATCCTCCTCAGCCACAATCCTTTCCGGAATAACATCCTCAACCGCAACATTCTCAATATGAATCTCATCCGGTCCCTCATTAGGGTACTCCATCGGATTCACAATTTGATCTCCAGCTTGTAATAAAACATCCTCATGTTGATGCTCCTGAACCTCAGGGTTCGGTGCCCCGCTGCCCTATACGAGAACGAACTATGTTACTATCACGATATTTATAAGGGTTCCCGTAAGGGTTTTAACTGTCAGTACTACGTTAGGTAGCCCGACTATGAACTTGGCAAGAGTTCTTATTTATCTTAGTGTACTTATTATCTTAACGTCACTTCATCTCTGAGGTTTATAACGCTTAGCTCTGATACCACTCTTGTAACACCCCAAAATCTGGGGTCGGGGATCCGGGTTGTCACGAGTTCCATTTCCCTTAACAACACCCAATCTTAATAAATAATCAACTACTCTGTACTGTGACCCCACCATTAAACACACACACCACAAGTTATATCCTCAGAGATGAATATCCAAAAATAATCACTAAATAATATAAACTGAGTCATAAGCCCTCGAATGAATATTCAAAATAATATTCAATAATAAAATAAAGGAGTCATAAGTCCTCGGATGAATATTCGAAATAATATTCAATAATAAAATAAAGGAGTCATAAGTCCTCGGATGAATATTCGAAATAATATTCAATAATAAAATAAAGGAGTTATAAGTCCTCGGATGAATATTCAAAATAATATTCAATAATAAAATAAAGGAGTCATAAGTCCTCGGATGAATATTCGAAATAATATTCAATAATAATATAAAGGAGTCATAAGTCCTCGGATGAATATTCGAAATAATATTCAATAATAAAATAAAGTTAAAGTTATCGAATAAACCTTATTCGATTAATAGTTTTGAAAACTATAACCATATATATATAAAAATATATATATATTATACTCGGGAACATCGACTCCCGGTTTAGAAATATGTTCACCTTTTGATCCCCTATACTAAGGGTAAATTCAAATACCGCTTATCTCTAGCATAGGTATTATGCAACTGTAAGTATTTTAACCAACAGATATATAATCCAAGAATATGAAACAGGCATGCATATATACCATATCACATGCTACAATATATCGCAAGAATTTGCTAATAACAAATATGCATTTATCGCAGGATCATGCATATACACATATACATCACAACAACAGTATAACGGGTAGAAAACTTGCCTGAGCGACTGGGGGTTACGAATGGCTCGGGACGAGTCTGGTAACCTATAAGCAACAAGTAAGTTGGAATTAAACCAAAGTCACTTGTAAAATTATACTCTAACCAGCTCAGACTCTAACGCTCGTTTTGCGCTTACTGATTCTCTTAAGTCACTCGAGTACCCTCGGCTCCACCATTTTTAATAATTTAACCATTACGAGTTTTAAGGCGATTCCTTCGCGAGTGTCTTACCAACTGCCTATTACACCTTACATAAATGTTTCATACTTCAATTAATCCTTTAAGGTCTTTAACCTATGTTTCAAAGTAAGGCGAGGGGTAAGGGTTCGTTCGCGAAACGTCGTTACTTAAAACGGCCGTTTCTCCTAAACCGTTCATCGGAATCAAACGAACCACATATCAAAACGAAGCTCGTAACATGAACTATCTAAACATGGCAATGGTCAAAACCTAGCAGTGAGTTCAAGGGTTCTGATGTTAAGAACAAAAAAACAGTCTACGGTAAATCGGGCATTATGACGGCTATGTTTACACGATTTCCCAAATTTATACCATTCCAAATCCACCACAATTCAACCCCAATTCACAACCCAATCAAAACTACATCCAAACTACATCATAACAGCCCCAACACTCAACATTAACAATTTATACTTATTCCCCACATGAACTAAAAGCTTTACTTAGGTTCTTTAACTAATTATCAAGATTTACAACTCCAAAAATACCACCAAACCAACTAATCTCTACAAACTCAACCAAACTTTAAACAAACAAGCATCATGATTCACATATACTATATCAAACATATTCATTCCTAATTACTCAAAACTAAAGCTAGGGTTTGTAGTTTATACCTTCCTTGGAGAGTGGAGAATCAAGAGAATGGCTTGGAATCACCCTTAAAGTCCTTATCCAAGCTTAATCTAAACAAAACTTTAAGAACACAAATTTTAGTTCTTGAAAAACACTATTCACCATCTTCTTCCATGATTTATAGAAAAAGATTGGCTTGGAATTAGAAGCTTAAACTTATAGGAAGTATGTAACTATCCATGGGGAAGCTTAGATAAATACCTTGCTAAATAGTAAGTGGTGGAGCTTGGATCTTCATTTTTTTAAGAAAGAAGCCGAGAGCTTCATGAAGAAATGAAATATCTTTGTGTTTTGTGAGTTGTTTGCTTGGTTACTAGCTTTTGATTTTGGTAATTTACCTTTTTAACCATGAAATTTGTGTGGTTATTAATCAACCACACCTCCTTCCCTTATGTCATGCTTAGGTCATCCTCATGATGTCATCCTCCCCTCCTTGTCCTCGTCTCATTGGTTGGGTGACATCATCCTCTCTAATCCCTTTGATTAACTTCCTAATTGTTTGCCTAATGACCGCTGATCTGTTATACGGTTCGCTTAACTTTCGTTTTCGTTTATCGTTTGAGGGATCATACCCGGAATCTTATTACTTAGGTTCCCTTAACCTTTCTCAATATATTGTATTCCTTTTATGATCCTCTCTTATAATCCTTTAATTTAAATCTTTTTTATCCTGTTACTTTATACTCAATTCTTTCCGTATCTAGTGGATTTCCGGGAAAAATCAAAGTGTTCGGAATTGGATTCTGACGATCTTTACATACACTTATATGTCATATAGAGTGCCAATAAAATCTCAGAATATCCATAAAAGAACCCCTACCTAGTGTGGCATGAAAAGTTTTCTCATTCAGCAAAAACACTATTCATAAGGGTTTCAAAAATTTTCCAAAAATTGGGGTTATTACATTGATCATCTTGTTGCGTGCATAATTCCTCACCTACCAAACTATTTATATCTTGATCCATTACCTCTTTCTGGCATTTCTTTATTTTCTCCAATAACTCCGGTTGGAAAATCATACCGTACACTTTTGCTTCCTCAGGCTTGCAAATTCTAATCCCCAATTCCAATTTTTGAAATTCTTTATATATCTCTTCAGGTACGGATAATACATTTAACTTTTCCATCCGACTTAACGCATCTGCTACAACGTTCGCCTTACCGGGATGATAATTAATCGAGCAATCATAATCCTTAATCAATTCTAACCATCTCCTTTGTCTCATATTAAGTTCCTTCTGGGTAAATATATATTTCAAACTTTTGTGATCCGTGAAAATCTCACACTTTTCTCCATACAAATAATGTCTCCAAATCTTCAAAGCGAAAACTATAGCTGCTAACTCCAAATCATGAGTAGGGTACTTCTGTTCGTGTGGTTTCAATTGCCTTGATGCATACGCAATCACCTTGTCGTGCTGCATAAGAACACATCCTAATCCTTCGTAAGAAGCATCGCTATAAATTACGAAATTCCCTTGATCGCCCGGAAGTGACAAAACAGGTGCTGTGATTAATATCCGCTTCAATTCCTGAAAACTTCCTTGGCACTTGTCATTCCATATAAACTTTTCATTCTTTCGTGTAAGCTTGGTCAATGGTGTTGCAATTCTTGAGAAATTCTGAACGAATCGTCGATAATATTCTGCCAATCCCAAGAAACTTCTTACCTCAGTGGGTGTTCTCGGTCTTTCCCAATTCGTAATTGCCTCGATCTTTGCCGGGTCCACTTTGATCCCTTCGTTACTGACTATGTGTCCTAAGAACTGAACTTCCTGTAGCCAAAACTCACACTTCGACAATTTAGCATATAACTTCTTTTTCCTTAAAATCTCTAAAGCTGTCCTTAAATGTTCCGTATGATCCTCCTCCGTCTTTGAATAGATCAAAATATCGTCTATAAATACTATAACGAACTTGTCCAAATATTCCTTGAAAATTCTGTTCATCAGGTCCATAAACGCTGCTGGGGCGTTGGTCAATCCAAAAGACATCACTAAAAATTCATAATGTTCATACCTTGTTCTGAAAGCTGTCTTTGGTATATCTTCTAGTTTGATCTTCAGTTGATGATATCCCGATCTTAAATCGATTTTGGAGAAATACTTGGCTCCCTTCAATTGGTCAAACAAATCATCAATTCTGGGTAACGGATACTTATTCTTAATCGTCAACTTGTTGAGCTCCCTATAGTCGATGCACAGTCTCATGCTTCCATCCTTCTTCTTGACAAATAATACCGGTGCACCCCACGGGGATACGCTGGGTCTAATTACTCCTTTCTCTAACAGCTCTTGCAATTGTTTTGCTAATTCTTTCATCTCAACGGGCGTCATTCTATACGGGGCCTTGGATACTGGTTCGGTTCCAGGTGCTAAGTCGATTGCAAACTCAATTTCTCTATCTGGAGGAAGTCTTGGTAACTCGTCGGGAAATACGTCTAGAAATTCCATCACAACTGGAATATTTTCAAGTTTTGCTGACTCCTGACTTCTGTCGATCACATATGCTACGAAATGCTCACATCCTTGTCATAGTAACTTCTTGGCTTGAATCATCGTTAAGAACTTCTTTACCTGCTTCTGTCCCTTGAACGTTATTATTCTTTCGTCTGGCGTTTTCACCATTACTTTCTTATTTCGACAATCTATCTGAGCATCATGCTTAGATAACCAATCCATCCCTAATATAACGTCAAATTCTCCTAAATTAAACGGTATCAAATCTACACAAAACTTACTACCAGAAATTTCAATCTCATAATTCCCACAAACTTGGTTAACAGTTACACGTTCTTGATTTGCTAATTCCACGGTCATTATTTCATTTAAATACTCAACTGGACAATTTAACTTACTAGCAAAATCTTGTGAAATAAACGATCGAGTTGCTCCCGAATCTATTAACACTTTGGCACATAAAGAATTCACATTAAGCGTACCTGCCACGACATCCGCATCCTGGATAGCATCCCTCACTGACATATCAAAGACTCTAGCCCTTGAAGTCTCATTTATTGTTGGGGTAGATCCCATGATCCTCAAGGCATTACTGACTGGGGCTGGTGTCTTGCAATCCCTGGCCATATGTCCTGGCTTCCCACATTTAAAGCATGTAAATCCAATGGCTGGAACCTTCACTGCTGGATTTCGGATAGGTTGATCCTTATTTGTTGGCTCTCTTGCTGGCTGATTTCGACACTCCCTCGAATAGTGCCCTTTCTGGTTGCTTCTAAAACATACCACATTCAACTTGTTACAAACTCCTCCATGCTTCTTTCCACAAACTTGACAATCTGGAAAAGTTAATCTCAACTGATTCGGCTGATTCACATTAGCTGGACGGTTGCCCTGGCCTCCGTCTCCTGCATTTTGTCTCCTGAAATTAAAATTTCTCCCTGGCTGAAACTTGCCCTTCTTAAAATTTGGAAACTTCCCTGTTTGTGACTGACCCTCACTTCCCTCAACTTTCCTTTTCTTGCTTTCTTTCTCCTTCTGAAACATCTCACTCTCTGTCTCTGCGATCATAGCCTTTTGTACAACCCCGACATAGGTATCCAATTCAAAAATAGCTACCTTCCCTCTGATCCATGGCTTCAAGCCTTGCTGGAATCTCTTAGCTTTCTTTCTATCAGTATCAACATACGACGGCACATACCTTGACAATTCCTCAAACTTCCCCTCATAATCTGTTATCGACATGTTTCCTTGCTTTAATTCTAAAAACTTCAACTCCATTTGATCCTGAACAAACTGAGGAAAATACTTTTCTAAAAACAATTCCTTAAACCTTTCCCAAGTAATAACATCTGTGCTTTCCAATGTCTTCACCATCTCCCACCAATAGGTGGCCTCATTCTTCAGATAGTAACTTGCAAATTCAACCTTCTGCTCCTCTTTCACTTTTACCAAGGCAAATGCCTTCTCTATTTCCTTTAACCACACATATGCTTCAATTGGTTCTAAGGAACCCTTGAATTCTGGTGGGTTTACTGCCTGAAAAGTTTTGAAAGTTACCTGGGGATTGGTCTGTCTCTGCTGTTGTTGTGCCAGGTGAACTGTTTGTTGGGCCAAGATTTGAAGAATCTGGGCTATTGCTGGGTCCATGGGTCCTGGGTTCACATTCTGGTTTATATCATTTTGGTTGTTATTGTTGTTGTTATTAGTTTCTTCATTCTGGGTGTTGGGGCAGGTATTTCTTCTAGGAGGCATTTTCTGTAAAGAATCAATCAATTTATTTAGCTTTTGAAAAAAAAAGGTTTTGTAAAACAGGAATATCTCTTTTTGAAAATAGTTGTAACTAAGTAAATTGTATGCTTCTTTACAGAATATAAACAGTTATGGAAAACAGGGTACATGGTATCACAGGGTATACTGGTGCAATAAATAAGGTAGAGTAAAACAGGTGCGATAAAGTAAATGACAATGTTGGAAAGGAAAAGGTACCGATATATAGATCAAAAGTTTTAGGTAGTACAAGCGTAAAGACGCTTCGAAAGTAAAAGCAAAAAGGGTACAACAACCTACTCACTAGTCAGCATCGCTAGTCTATAAATACAACTCAAAAGTCTACTGATACACACTACATACTACTATCCATACTACATAATCATAACAACACTGCTCAGCATCTCCATCTCAGAATCTCTAACTCAGCTCCAAGGAAACTCTGGTCCTGCCATCCTCTCAAAGTCCTCCATCACCTCAGTAGCCCAGCCCAGCAGTGCATCAGGGCCTCTTCCAGGTAGTGTAGCTCCATGTAGCCTAGGCTCAAGAACCCTCCGTATCACATGAATCTCCTCTCGAAGCTCCCTCACACCATGATCAACATCTGTAGTCCTAATGATATGCTGTAACTCTCTAATCTGACCCAACAAGGAATCACGCTCCAATAGAAGAGCCTCATACCGGTAATAAGGAACTGGGGGCAATGTAGACTGGAATGGGGCACTCGCTACTGAATGCCCAGTGGAATCTGAATCAGTTGGTGGGGGTCCTCTGACAGGTGGCCTCATGCCTGGAGGTGGAATAGCCTGCAATGGTACGGGCTGCAACACCGGTGGAGGTAGAATAGCCAATGCTGGTGGAATCACAGGACGTGGATCCGATGCTGGTGCTCCAACTGAAGGCTCTGAGTGATCAGCTGATACGGAAATAAAAGAGTCAGCCATCTCTGCTATCTGAAATCATATCGTAATATAAGAATCTCATACCACGACGCAAACTATACTAATACCGGTTATACCATAACACTCAATCTCTCGACGTTCTATCATCCTATACCTTACTTCTAATCCTATCCCTCTACCCATTCCCGTCAACCTAGGCTTGTGTCAGTGACTTATAACCTGTAGCTCTGATACCAAACCTGTGGCGCCCTCCAAACCCGGGTCAGAAGTTTGGGGTCCACACACACACCTTAATTATAACCTGCTTATAACAATAATAAAGATAATAATAATATATGCAGTGACCCTACTTACCAACCACCACAGACCGCAACAGGTTATAGTATGCACACAAGCCAAACACACTAATATATTACAAACCGTTCAAATCCCAACTATTTCAAACTCAAACTGAGTATTAAACATTATTACAAACTTTTACAAACTTAGATTATCCCAAAAGAAGCCTACTAGCTCAGCTTTCTCAACCTGAACCCCTAGCTCTCGCGCTGGACTGGGGATCCTCACTACCAACTGGTTCCTTTTTAACTGGAAAGAATATAAACAACATCGCACAAATGAGCTAACTAGCTCAGCAAGTCACAATGACAAAACTGAGAATAATGATCATCAAGTGAACATGATTATGATATCAAGTGAATAATGGGTTATGATTTAGAATTGGATATTATACTTTTAATTTAAAAACCAAGGTTAGGCTGCTGATCAGTCATGCACTAACCCCGAGCAAGGCACACATCATTGCTCTAACTACTGGATCCAAGGCACACATTGGCCTAACTTGACCATTATATGGTCTGACCACGAATCTGGTCCACAATTTTATAAAAACCAATCCAATTCTAACATAATAACAGAATATGCAATAATAAACAATAACCGAAATCATTAACAATAATAAATGTTTAACAATGAAAGGGTTTCAATCCTTGTAAGGATCAATAAGGCAATTTAAAAGCTTGGATGCTGGGTAATGAAAGATTTGGATAACAAAGGAATCAACATTTCAGGGTTTCAAAGATTTAGGCTTTCAAAGCATAGGATACAATGATTGAATGTACAAGTAATTCAGTTCAGTGTTTGGGATTTTGTTTACATGTATTTGTGGAGTAATATCGTATACTTGAGATTTGTGTTTAGGTATACAACAATCAATGGTCTAGAAAGAATAAGGTTTATGGCTCAAGAACAATAACTGGAATCAGAGTTTAGGTTTCAGTGCTTCAAAGCACTTACAATATCAATCTGACTATCAAATACTACAATATCTCGAGAAAGTTCAGAACACTTGCCTGATATTAGCTTACTACACTGCACTCGCTTCCAATCACAAGTGTCTTACTCTTCAACTATCTGTTTCCCTTTCCTACGTCTTGCCTCTTCTGCTCACATATCATAAGCATCTATCAATAATTTACTCATGGAATTCTATTCAACACATACTTCTATCTACCCTTCGTTTTACCCAAATCCGATTAACGGATTGAAAGTTATGCAATAATCAAGTAAACACAGAATATATAGACCGATAGTCAATTAACAAGTCACATATAGCACATAATACATCACGTAATCAATGATATATTATTTATAAAGAAGTCTCAGGTCATAAATAGGCTTTCTGGTATTTAAAATGATTTTTAAAACATTTTTCGGAATTAAACTGGGCCGTTGGATCAATTTCGGGTTAAAAAACAGGGTTCGGTTGGCCAATTCTGGCTCCGAAATAATTTTAGAATAATTATCGAGCCTTGGAAATAATTTAGAATAATATTTTAAAGCTCGAAACTATTTTTCAGAATTTTTAAATCATTTTTAAATAATTAAATCTAATTAAATAATTAATTAAAATCAATTAATAATTAATTAAATCAATTAATTTTCGAATTAATTGACTAATTAATTAATTAAAATTAACTAAAATTAATTAACTAATTAATTCAGATTTATTTGTGAATTAAAAATAATTTTCGGAATTAAAATAATAATTTTTAGAATTTTCAGAAATTAAAAATGAATTTTTATAATAAAAATAAATAGGAAATATGATTTTTAAACATTTTATAAACAGGAATCCTAAATTTGCAAAGTCTGGAAACTTCAGGGACCTAACTGCATCGTTTTCAAAAGTTGGGGTACTTAACAGTAATTTTCCAGCCTTTCGCCGGAAAACAGTCGGGTTCGCCGGAGAACACGTTCCCGGCATCCTCACCCCACCAACACCTCCAGATCACATCTACACCACATCAGGAACACAACCATGCAATCAATTTATCCTAACAATCCCTGAGTTGGCCGGAATTTGGCCGTGAAGTTTTCCAGTTTCCGACGAACATCGGAAAACTTCAAAACATAACTCCCTTCTCTACAGACCTCGTTGGTTCATGAAACTTATACGACTAGATTGCATATTTCACATAGAATACAACCCACTATAACACAACATGAATCTATCACAGAATAAGAAACCCCCAAATTTCAATTAAGAACATTCATACGGGTTATAAACCCTAATTTTGAAATTCGAAAATCAAACTCAAATTTGAACATGTTATTGAACTCCAAATCAGACGTATGACATATGAAAATCATCAGGAAAACAAGCTCTACAACATGCAATCATCAAATCATACAAACAATCATCCGAACAAAATTTCATATTTTTAATAAAATAAATTCGAAAATAAATAAATTTTTAGAAAAATAACCTTGATTTCTGCAGTGAAACAAAGCTCAGAATCTGATAGAACACTTCAAATCCTTCGTTTTGGTTACTCAAGCTTTGAAAACAGAGATCGGTAACGCCTTCGTTTTGCTGTTTGATTCTTAGAACAGTTTATGTAATTAGGGTTTTTCTCTGAAAATTATATAATTATCTGTCTGCAAATGATTTTGATACGAAATAAAATACGATAAAAGGCTATTTATAATTACGGAAAATTAGTATCCCGTTGGATCATTCCGGATATAAAACGGTACGTTTATTTGTAAAAACTGATCCAAACGGTATCGGTTTTCGGGATAATTATCCAAATCAGTACAATTTGTACTGCGGTCTTGGTCTCAGCGCCTGGTTACACGTATTACGAAGTAATAATTGTGATAGTTTAATAAAAAGCTCCCTTTTATCGAAAATACGGGTTTTATTGATTTACCGGAACGAATATTATATCGAAAATGTTGTGCCGGGACCCGCGCAGGACAAACCGTACGCCGGATCGAAAAAGTCAAAACATGGAATATGCTCGGAATATTACAATTAGGTTAGGAAGGAGTTCTCGAAAGAGTTTCGGGTTCCAAAAACGTAACAACGGTTGACGTCGGTTGGTTCCCGTTTTTATAAAATAGATTTTAATTACCCGGAAAAAAGATTTTAGAAATTTCAGATGATTCTTATAAATCCATAAACCAACATAAAAATAATTAGCAAGATATGACAATTATCTATATTTTATTTTGGACATATAAAAATCAAAATACTCAATTAATATTATTTTTGAATAACCAAGTATAGATAACACTTTAACAATTAACTCCCAGAATAGATACTGAACACACATAATAATTATATAATAGCAAAAATAATTACACGATATATCTCGGATATTACAATTGACATTCCTTTTGATGACTGTGCAATACCCAACCGTAATAGTAGTTGGTAAAGGTTTAATTCGTGTAATCGCCATGAGCGGGCTATCTATCTCAGAAGATACTATCTTGAGATAAGCCAGGACCATGTTTCAAAAAGGACTAGACGAACCCTTGAGTTAAGTCTTCTATTTAAGGCATACGATTAAGAATGGTATTAACCTGCTATCGTTGCTTTGACTGAAACTCTTCTGCAATTTTATCTACTTCATGTCATGAAAGTACGTCAGAGTTTGGAGTGTTCTTCATGAATTATGATTGGTGGTTATGTTAACTCCTTAGAAGTATTATATACGACATGTATGGACTCCGTATGGTTAGATATTAAGATTTCATGGAAAGTGAGTGACGACAGTAGGTCAGTGGTGGACCATAGTAATGTAGCAATGATTCTGCGAGTAATGAGCTGATTACAACCGTGAGAGTTGTATTGGAATGGATGTTGAGATTGAGTACCACTAATCGGGTCGTGGTAGTGTATAAGTTATCATTGATAGACTAATTAAGTAGAGTATCTACCTATTGAATATTTATTCCCTCTTATAAAAAGAGAGTCGTATTACTATATGAGGAAGGTTGCGGTGCAAGCATAGAATTATGGTAACGATGATGTCTAGAATGAGATCCCAGATTCGATTTTCGATATCGAGGGAGTTTCAAAGGTGGTTGTGTATAAGCTCGAGGAAGAGCAAGAGTCCATAGAATGATGGACGGAATAGCAAAAATATTTAAGCATGTGAAATGCGATGCGATAATACTTGATAGATATACACATATGTTTTGTTCTCCTATTACAAACCTCTATAGTTTAGAGGTAGGTTCCAAGCCAGATATTTTGTGGCAGTATATTTTTTTTTCATATATACAATTCTCTTCAATTCGTTCTTTTCTCTTCTTTTCATTTCATATAAACTGAGAAGAACAACCCTTCCAGAAGGGGAGGTATTGCCGAATGACTATCTATCTGTGTGATAGAAGCCGAGTAGGATACCAGCTATTGTTTAATTGCTTGTCAAGTACTAAAGGCTGGCCACCTTCTGTACTAACTATGCAATAGAACTAGTGTTCATGATCATAGTGATCTCTCAACAAATTCCTTTACTTTTATATGATTGATCAAATTTTGGAAAATGGAAACAGCTGAAAAGGAGTAGTAAAGTTATGGTGGTATTCAGAATGGAAGCACATTCGTGATACCAAGGTTGACGTGGTTATTAAAAGGTTATAGAACGCTAACAAGCAAAAGTATAACCAGTATAATACTAGGAACAGAAGGTAGTAGCAATTACAAACTGGAAAAGAATGGGTATTGGGAAGCAAAAGCTCTAATGCTAAAAGCTATAATGAGAGTCTGTGCAATAGACTTGAAAGAAATTGGAATGATCACTTAACACGGATTGAGTTTTCTTATGACAATAGATCATATGTCAGTATTGAGATATCGCCTTATGAGATCCTTGAGGGAAGACAATGTCGATCTCCCTTATGTTAGGATGAAGTTGTAGAGCGCAAGATGCTCGGACCAGCAGTGGTCCAAAGGACCAAGGATATGATAGATCTAATCAGAGGACGGCTGGTAGTAGCCCAAGATGGACATGATAAGTATGTTGATTTGACACGAAAGGACAAAGAATAGGAAGTAGGGGACCTAGTGTTGTTAAAGGTATCCCCTTGGAAACCCTTGGAAAGGATTGATGAGATTCGGAAAGAAAGGAAAGCTAAGTCCACAATTTATCGGACCCTTGGATATATTAAGAAGTATTGGGAAGTTAGCATATGAGCTAGCCTTACCCCAGAACATGTAGCAAGTCATAACGTGTTTCACGTATCAATGTTAAGGAAGTGTAATTCGGATGCCAGATAAATAGGGGCATATGAGCGCATAGACATGCAACCAGACGTAACCTATATGGAGCGACCAGGAAGGGTTATAGATTGAAAAACGAACAAGTGCTTAGGAGAAGGGTTATCAAACTATTCAGAGTTTGATGGAAGAACCACAATGTGGGAAAATTTACTTGAGAGTTAGAAAGTGTAATGCTAAGAGAGTATCCCTATTCATTTTCTATCTGATTCCGGGACGGAATCCTTTTAAGGAGGGGAGACTGTAATAACCCCAATTTTTGGAAATTTTTGAAACCCTTATTAATAGTGATTTTGCAGATTATGCTGAATGAGAAAACTTTTCATGCCACACTATGTAGGGGTTCTTTTATTGATCTTCTGAGATATTATTAGTACTCTATGTGGTATATAAGTGTATGTAAAGATCGTCAGAATCCAAATCTGAACACTTTGATTTTTCCCGGAAATCCACTAGATACGGAAAGAATTGAGTATAAGGTAACATGATAAAAAGGATTTAAAATAAAGGATTATAAGAGAGGATCATAAAAGGATTATAATGTATTGAGAAAGGTTAAGGAAACCCAGGTAATAAGATCCCGGGTATGATCCCTCAAACGAGAAACGAGAACGAAAGTTAAGCGAACCGTATAACAGATCAGCGGTCATTAGGCAAACAATTAGGAAGTTAATCAAGGAGGTTAGGGATGATGAGGTCATCCAACCAATAAGAAGAGGGCAAGTAAGGGATGATGACATCATAAGCATGACATAAGCATGACATAGGAGAGAAGGAGGTGTGGATGAATGATAACCACACAAAGTTCAAGGTTATTAAGGTAATTAACCAAAATCTAAACAAAAACAACCAACCAAAAACAAATCAAAGCAAAAACACAAAATCATCTCTTTCTTCCAAGCTTGCTCTCGGCTTTTCCCCATTTTCAAGAAGAAGAATTTCAAAATTCAAGTTCCAAGCTTCCTTAATTGGTAAGATAATTATCTAGTACTCCTTATGCATAGATATAGCTATTCCATGAGTTTAAGCTTCAAATTCCTTCACAATCTCTTCCAATAATTCAAGGAAGAAGATGGTGAATAGTAACTTTCAAAGAAATAACTTTAGTTTCTTGAATTTTTATGAAAGTTTAAGGTTATACAAGCAAGGATCAAGGTTCTTTAGGCATTCAAAGCTCTTGTGATTGTGTTAAGAAGCTTCAAGAAGGTATAAACTCCAAACCCTAGCTTTAGTTTTGAGTATTTAGGAATGGTTATGAGTAATATAGTATATGTGAAGCATGAAGCTTGTTTGTTTAGAGTTTGGGTTGGAGTGGTAGTGGTATGAATGTTGAATCTTGTTGATTTGTTAAAGGAATTAAGTATAGTTTACGTTCATGATGAGAATAACATAAATTGGAAGAACTTGAGGTGTTGGGACTGTTGTAGTGTGTTTTGGATGGATGTTGGTTGTATGAATGAATTGGGATTGATTGGTGATTGATTTGGATTGGTTTAAATTTGGGAAATCGCGTAAACATAGCCGTCGTAATGTCCGATTTACTTTAGACTGCTTTTGTTCATAACATTAGGACCCGAGAACTCCCTGCTAGGTTTTGACCATTGCCATGTTTAGATAGTTCATGTTACGAGCTTCGTTTTGATATGTGGTCGTTTGATTCCGATGTACGGTTTAGGAGAAACGGCCGTTTTAAGTAACGACGTTTCGTGAACGAAACATTACCCCTCGCCTTACCTTGAAACCTTGGTTAAGGACCTTAAATGACTAATTGGGGTAAGAAACAATTATGTAAAGTGGATTAGGCAGTTGGTAAGGTACTCGCGAAAGAATCGCCTTAAAACTCTTAATGGTTAATTTATTAAAAATTGTGGAGCCGAGGGTACTCGAGCGACTTAAGTAAATCGTTAAGCGCGAAAGCGAACATTAGGACTCTAAATGGTTAAAGTCTAGTTTCTTAAGCGACCGGGGTCTAATTCCGACTTATGTTGTTGTTCATAGGTTATCGGACCCACTCTAAGCTTAAGTCTATCCGGGAGCACTCAGGCAAGTTTTCTACCCGTATAACTGTTGTTGTGATGTATATGTGTATATGCATGATCTTGTGATAAATGCATATTTGTTATTAGCAAATTCTTGCGATATATTGGAGCATGTGATATGGTATATATGCATGCCTGTTTCGTATTCTTGACTTATATATCTGTTGGTTCAAATGCTTATTAGTTACATAATACCTATGCTAGAGATAAGCAGTAGTTGCGTATACCCTGAGTATAGGGGACCCAAAGGTGAACCTTTTTCTAAAACCGGGAGTAGATGTTCCCGAGTATATGATATATATATATATATATATTTATATATATATATATATTGATATGGTTTTTAAAAACTATTAATCGAATAAGATTTATTCGATAACTTCATATTATTTAATGAATATTACTTGAATATTCATTCGAGGATTTATGACTCCTTTTTTTTTATTTAATGAATATTACTTGAATGTTCATTCGAGGATTTATGACTCCTTTTATTTTATTTAATGAATATTACTTGAATATTCATTCGAGGATTTATGACTCCTTTATATTATTTAATGAATATTACTTGAATATTCATTCGAGGACTTATGACTCACTTTATATTATTTATTGAATATTATTTGAATATTCATTTGAGGACCTATGACTCCGATTATTTACTGAAATATATTCTTTATTTTATTAAAGAATAAGGTGTCGATAATCAAACTTATTTTTGATTATTCAAATAAAGATAGTACTTTCGTATAAGTATATCTTTGGTTATTTAATACTCATTTCAAGTATAAGTTTTACAACTTTTACTTCAAGTTATTTATATAGAGATTATCCTTATGGGAATATTATTTAATAATATTCAGATATTTTCTAATATATCGGGACTGATTTACTTTATTAAAGCAGCATTACTCCAAACAATCTTTAAAGTGTTTTCGAGTCTTCAAAATGATTTTTAAAGGTTAGAGAGGATCCCAAAACTCGTTTTCAAATTTAAGATCTTCCTTTTTAAAGGGGACTTGAATACTCGCTCAAAAATCTAAGGGATCCGGCTCTGTGGTGTATTTTATATTCGCAACAAGGTTGCAGTTTTGATAAATAAATTGATTACTTACCCAACATTCGGGAAGTAAGTCCATCTAATTGAGTCGGCATAAGCGACAGGCCGGGGTACGGTCTATCAAAGTGTAAGTGGCTGGGTGGCAGTCCATCAACGCGTAAGAGGCCGGGTGGCGGTCCAGTACAAGGTCCTTATGTGGCCAGGGTGATGACCGGTGGGGGATTCATCCATCTACTAGTAGAAAAGGTTACTTATTGGTATCTTTGCCTGATCAGCAAGATATCGGGTTTATGCCAAAATTCTTTTCTTTCCAAAATTCATTGGATATTGCAACTCTGTTCATACTTTACATGACAGAGGTTTTCAGGAAATGTATGAGATATATATATATATATCTGGATATATATATATATATATATCGGGACTTAATGAAGTATCTCGTAACTTCATTTCATTCAATAATATTTTAAAGATTGAATCTATTCAAGTCTTATCTTGTATTTTCATCTATGTGATGAACTTTTGAAACTAATTATAACTTGAACGGTGGTAGTTCAAGTAGTATTCAGAAAGATATAAGTAAATTGGAGTATCTTGTAACTTCATCTTTTAAACTTATATCTAGTAAATGATTATCTTGTGCGTGTCAAAAATTTTCGGAAAAACGTTGAGACAAGGTTAGATATATGAGATCACCTTGCAACGATAGTTTTATACAGTTATAAGCTGGAACTCTGTGTATATTATGCATGGAAGAGGACTTCCAAGATTTTGAAAAGTATATATATACATATACTGAATATTTTGCGACTTCATCGCATTAAGATATCAAACTTGGTTCATTTCTTTTGACCGAGACTTTCATGAGTACTATGAGAAGGCTCATATATTGTTAATCATTATACATATTATTTTGGTGGGCTTGCTGCTCACCCTTGCTTTCTTCTTTCATCACACAACAACAGATAGAAAAGATGAACAGGACCAAGCTCCCAATTCGCGAGCGGATAGGAAACGTTCCGCAGTTTTCTATAGGCGTTGATGTCGCTGTAGCTGAGGTAGGAACTACCAATAGGCTAGGCTTTCAACTTTTGATGTACCAGACTTATGTATCTTTATCAATTGTAATAATGGCAAAGAAATGTAAATTTATTCAGAAACCCTTTTAAGGTGTATTGGCATATAATTGTGGAATAAAACGACTTGTGATTATTTTTTGGATATTCATCTCTGAGACTATAACTTGTGGTGTGTGTGTTTATTGTGGGGTCACAGTACAGAGTAGTTGATTATTTATTAAGATTGGGTGTTATTAAGGGAAATGGAACTCGTGACAACCCGGATCCCCGACCCCGGATTTGGGGGTGTTACATACAGCTGATCTGGGATTATGGTATCCTAGAGAATCAGACTTTAAGCTGATAGGTTACTCAGATGCAGATTTTGCAGGATGCAAAATAGACAGGAAAAACACTAGTGGAAGCTGCCAATTTCTTGGAGGCAGATTAGTTTTTTGGTTTAGCAAGAAACATAAATCAATTTCCATATCAACTGCAGAAGCAAAATATATTGCTGCAGGAAGCTGTTGTGCATAGATTCTTTGGATGAAGAATCAGTTACTGGATTATGGGTTAGAATTTTCTAAAATACCTATTTACTGTGATAATCAAAGTGCTATTGCTATGACAGATAATCCAGTTCAACACTCAATGACAAAGCACATCAGCATTAAGTACCATTTCATAAGGGAACATGTGATGGAAGGTACAGTGGAATTGCATTTTATTCCAACAGATCAACAACTAGCAGATATATTCACAAAACCACTATGTGAAGCTACTTTTACAAGACTGGTAAATGAACTTGGAATGGTTTCAGGTTCTTTCTCTAAATCTGCTTAGTTTTTATTCTCATGCATCAGACTTTATGATTAGTGTTTACATATTGTCTTATCTTCATGTAATCTGTGCTTAAACTGTTAATATATTAAATATTGATTGTTATCTGATGTGGATTTATATACTCTGATAGTGATTTGAATGTTCTGTGACTATTCAATCCAATGAGGATTACTGTGCTAGATGCTGACCTAGTAGTCTTTAACATACTAGAAATTCCATGTTTGAATTAGTTGTTTATGTGGAAATTCATCAACACAAGCAAATTCTGATATTGAGCTTAGTCAAATTTACTTTGTGTATCTTAACTAAGTCACAAACTAGATTCTTGCTTCTTATCTGTCAAATTCTGATGTCAGTAAATCTTAAGGATGAACTAAATGCTGATAAGCCTCACTTATCTGAAGAAAAGAAAAGAAGAGAAAATTAAAGTCAGGTACTCCTTTGAGATCTAGAGTAAATATGTAGAAGGGAAGACCCAAGTGCATTGCTGGTATTGAGTTATATGTATTAGAAAGGCAAATCAATTTTTCTTGGTGACTTTTCACATTCTCTGATTACTGGAGAAATACTCTGATAATAGCATAAATTCTGATAAGCAGTTGTGACTCATTTACACTGAGGAGTCACTAATAAAAAGAATTCTAAAAGATGCATAAAATGAGCACAAACAGTTGAGGTGGACTCATGCACAAATTTATCCTATAGTAGACTTCAAAATTAATGATAGATTTTAAGCATTTTTCTTAGTTATGCCTTATTTCTAAGATGTACTGAAATTTATCAGATTTTAATCTTTATCTGGTATTCTGTAAATGCACACACTCTCACTCCATATGAATGATGAAAATTATTGTGGTGATTAAGTTGTTTTTGACAAACAGTCAAGTGTCATGTGCATAAATTCTGAGGACAAGTTCTGATGGAAATTCTGATGATTAAACTCTGAAGAAACAAGTCAGTATCTGTATGAAGAATCACAGATACAAACATTAACTTTTTGAGTTAAGAAGCCATGTTCTGATGACCGTTAAATTCTGATGTTAGTCAAGTTCTGATGTAAATCCTGATGAAAACTCTGATACTTATGTGGCATTATTTATTTACTTGACTTATTTGTGGTAAATACTGAAACGGTCATATTTAATCAGAATATAATTAGGTGAGATAAAAATAGTCATAATCATTTGGGTTAGTGGTAAACGTGTTTGTCTTGAAAAACTGCACGTGCACAGTAATTATTACTTATTTCCCGTGCCCACTAACTCCTGCTTTAACTATTGACTGTTCACATATTGTCAGGTGTAAACTGTCTACCATACTTCACGTGGGTTGTATAAATAAGAAAGTTAAAAGATTTTACAATCTTTTACCTACTTCTCTCATTCTCTTATCTCTCTTATTTTCTCTCACCCACTAATATTCTCTGAAGCTCTTTTTTATACAGGCATTTTATCAAACACCTTGCAAACACTGTTTTTCTCACTTGATTTTTAACAGAAATGAAACCAAAAGATATAGTTTTCAATGGAGCTAATTTTTTTCCTAACAACTACTCAGCTATTCTCTCTAAGGATGAAGCTTCATCAGAACTTCACTTTATCCAAGACTTTTTGTCTCGAAGTGAAATAGGCTATGCACTGACCCAACCAAACACATTCTCAGGAACTCAAGTGCTGGAGTTCTGGAGGTCAGGAGTGTATGATGATGGTTGTGCAATTGGGTCCCCAAGTATTATCTTTACTACAGGGGGATGATGAGCATGTGGTGACTTTGGCCAAAGTTCGACAAGCACTTCATCTGCCAGACAACTGCATTTTTTCCACAGTTGAGGAGTCAGCTCTTCAACAGCTAATGGTCAATCTGGGCTATGAGCAAACTTTGGCAAAGCTTGGACAACTAAAGAGACCCCACATCAGGAGGGAGTGGAGTTTCTTCTTTGATTGCATGACAAGAACCTTTGCAAACAAGTGTTCAAACTTTGATGCGATTCCTATCCTAAGTCAGCAAATTGGGTATGCTTAGATTACTCAATCTCATTTTGATTTCGCTACTGATGTACTAGGATTCATAGGGGATAGGATGACAGAAGATAGAAATATTGTATATTTTGCTAGATTCTGTCAACTTATTTACATCTTTTGTAACCCTGATACACCCCAATTAGCAAGTGAGCTGATTTCACCATTTAAACTTGCTAAGAGAGCATTTACTGACTTATTATCTGCTAATAATAAGAAAACTGTTTTGAGACCCCACCAAATTCATAAATCTGTCAAACAGTTTCTGGTAAACACTGACCCAGCCACATACACTACTAAATTTCCTAATGTCCAACCAACTCAACCTCCATCAGCACCTACAACAACTACACAATCAACCACCTCTCAAACTCAACCAACTCAACCTACCATCAAAACTTACTTCTAACCATCAGCTCAATCCCAACAACAACAACAACCTTCAGCACATACCATCAGAGCTTCATCCTCTAGGCCAAAAAGGGCAAAGTCTATTCCTCAACCTCCACAAAAGAGAAGGAAGATGATTCTCAGGGATGAAACTGATAGTGAGGAGGAAGCACAGGTTCATGCATCAGAACCTGTGACAATTGAAGCTGAAACTGTGGTTTTTCAGAAAGAGGTAGAAGCTGAAGGGTCAACCCATCAGGTAAATGCTGAAGCTCAAAGTTCTAATACTTTGAAAAGGAAAAGAACAGTAAGTACTGATGATAAAGCAACTCCTTCTCTATCAAGGAGATTGAAGAAATGAAGGCCAAAAGGCACATGGCTAAGCCTCTATCTGAGGATACTACTAAAGCTGAGGAAGGGGATCAGGAATCTCTGATCTCATCAGAACCTGTGGTAATTGAAGCTCTGCCATCCCTTACTCAAGCTCAAGATACTGTGCTAACACCTCATGTCTCTCCAATTAAAGCTACAGATAATGCTGATGAACAAGCTGCAAATTCTGAAATAGATATTCACAATCTGAATATACCAAATGTTCTTTTTCTGGAAGCTCCACCTACAGCAGCTCTGCCATCTACTGATAATCTCCAATCTTAAATGTTGATGCTGAGATACCATCTACACCAATTCTGGATCAAGAACCTAGAGATCAGAATTTAGATGATGTTAGGTATGAATACAACACAGGGGGGTGAATGTGTTTTGGCTTAAATGTTTGATTTTTGATCGACTTTGGCTTTAGCAGTTGGTTGTTGTCAATGATTTAGTAGAATAGATGTTAAACATAGATAACTATGCAGATATGTAAAACAAAGATCTTCAAAACTCACTTAATTTTATATTAAAAATCAAGCAGTGTTTTGCTACAAAATCTCTAAGTTCTTGTTTTAGAACTTAACTTCTTTCTTGAGAGATAATACTAGATTTTCTATCTTGATTGTTTTCTATTTAACTAGAGGACTAGTGTTAACTTTATAACTCAGTTAACTGCTGGTTTACATAGTGGATAATAAACATGCTATTAGCTTTTCTAAACTGTCACTTGTCATTTCTATTTATAGAAAAGCAAATCTTCCATTTCTGGCTTAGCATATCTTTAGCATCCCGTGTTTACTTTAATCTCCTCTGTCAGTTAATCTTTGCCATTGATCTTGCACATCTCTCAAGCTGCTTTTTGTAGACTTGTCAATCCATCTATATGAATTGTTTGTTGATTTGCAACCTTGGATATTAAACTGTTCTACAATTCTGTACTTAGAGAAATTTCTTCACTTCGAGATCTCCGATTAAGCTGTAGAGAACTCGATATCTCGATAGGCATGTTGGCTTGTCGATATCTCTGAAACTTCATTGTTGACTTGACTTATCGACAACTCTGAGTTCTCTAGTGCATTTTGGTTTATCGATAACTCAGAGTTCTCTAATGGACTTTGGCTTATCGATAACTCAGAGTTCTCTAATGAATGTATACTTGTCGATATCTTTGAGTTCTTGAATGGGTATCTGACTTATCGATATCTCCAATAGAATTTCCTGAGTTCTCGATAGGCAATTCCTGAGTTCTCGATAGGTCTTTCTGAGTTCTCGAATGAGTTCTCTATAACACTAATTCTGTGACTTGTAGAGATCTTGACTTAGAATGTTTTTCACCAAACAGAATTATTCAACTCCAAGCTTCTTCATAATTCTTCTGAGGCATGACCTTCTTGATCTTCTTCCAGATAGAATTCTTAGGCTTGACACTGTTTAGGGAAAAATGCTCCAGTCTGCTCTATTTATATTTTACAGACATTAAGTGTTACAAGTATGAATTACATATTAAGGTTACAATACAACTAATCTTAGGGTTGGCCCCAAGCTTAACTGATTACTAATGACATTGTCAGCTTCAGTAATCTTTGATATCATCATGTTAATGACATTGATAACTCCAGTAATCTTAGACATCAGATCATTGAAGATTAATGACATTGTTAGCTCCAGTAAGTTTTTGACATCAGATCATTGAAGGTTAATGACATTGTTAGCTCCAGTAATCTTTGGCATCAGATCATTGAAGGTTAATGACATTGTTAGCTCCAGTAATCTTTGACATCAGATCATTGAAGGTTAATGACGTTGTTAGCTCCAGTAATCTTTGACATCATCTATTATATATTACAGATGAAGTTGAATCAGAAACTCCTATAGCCTCACACACTGTTGTGTTATCAGAGGATAATGAGTGTTCTTCCAGCTCTGAAGACAGTGTTTCTGTACATACTCCAGCTCCTGTACTTGGAAAGGAAGCATTGGTCAAGAAATTTGTTAAACGTACTTGGAAAGGAAGCATTGGTCAAGAAATTTATTGAACAAGATGCTCCTGTACCTTGGGATAAAACTCATAGAGGAGTAGAGTGGGCCAAGAAGTGGAATGATTCTGATTTCATTCCAAGCTCTAAAGTTCTGACAGAGCACATTGCTAAAGTTGATGAGCTTGTGATAAATTCTGATATCAAGACATAACTCAAGATCACTGCTCTATCTACCAGAAATAGTCTGTTAGTGAAAAAAGTCCTAAGCTCTCTGTTCTTTTGAATAAGTGGTCTCACCAATTCTCACTGCACTAGTCTCATGACTTTTGAGAGTCAGAGTTCCCTTACAAGGATTACTAAATCCATACATTCATCCACCTCTCATTTTTTAGGAAGGATCCTGCCTCTCTTATTCTTTGTTTTTCATTCAATCTTTTCTTTTATCCTCACATGAAAGGCTCAAATGTTGTTTGACCTACAGAAATAAGAGGTGGCTCAGAAGAGGTAATCTGTGATCATATGATTAGAGGAAGACCATATAGGGCTAATCATACTCATTTCACCAGAAAAATGAGTGCATAAGCATCTATGACTGGGGTCACAGTTTGACTCACAGATTGCTCTGTGGTTGTGACAATTTGTTGTTCACCGCATGTAGTAGGAACCTCCAATGGAATTGGAGAGGATTTGACTGGGTTACCGTCATTTACACCAGCCTCAAACCTTTGTGCACCTTGCAGAGCACTGTCACATAAATGTGATGAACTTGCCTCTCCCATAACAGGGTCATTGGCAATTGTACTCCTAGCTTCAACTGTCAAGGCAATTTCAGCTAGGGTTTTGAGGAGAGTTGTTCCTTCTAGGGGAACTTCCAATTGAATTGGAGAGGATTTAGATAGCTCTCCCTCAAGAGTACTACCCTCAAACCTATTCATCTGTGAAGATGATTGTGCACATGAAGGTGCAAGAGTAACCATGTGGTCTTCAGTAAGAACTGATAAAACCCCCATGTTTGTGATGGTGTCATAAAGGTTTACCCCAGCTAGTAGCCTCTCACCATCTAGATGTTGATTCTGGGTGTTGAGAACAGTTTCATGAACCATGTCACTTGAGTGTTGGTGCACTTGAGAATCAGATTCAAGTGCTGTATATGGTGAAGAAATTTGAGAGATTAGAGAAGTTTGCTTAGTTGTGAGTGTTGGAAGCTCCCCCTGAATGAATGAGGGAGCTTCAAATGATGTGCCATCACTGTGTGTGTCATCCTTATTTC
Source organism: Apium graveolens (assembly GCF_009905375.1). NCBI lineage: Eukaryota > Viridiplantae > Streptophyta > Magnoliopsida > Apiales > Apiaceae > Apium > Apium graveolens. The sequence continues at coordinate 216,579,924 of NC_133651.1, read as the reverse complement.
TTCTACCATACACTCTAGGTGCAGGTTGTGCTGACTCAGTACATGATGCATTGGGGTGAATGCTCTTTTCAATAGATACACCATGTTGAGAGGATGCATCTAGTAACTGTTTACTCCCCATTTGTTCAACTGTGCCCTTTTGGGAGGACACAGATGTGTTTTGAGTGGTCAGCTCTGGTATCTTACTCTTCTTTGGTCTCTTGACCAAGGGTGACTCTGGTTCAGTTTGAACTATTTCACTCTCATTTACAACAGCAAGGGTTGGTTCCTTTCTCTTCTTTTTACTCACTTTAGTCTTTGAGAGACTAAAGTGGTTGGTTTGCTAACATCTAGTGGTTTAGAAAAAGGGGCTGCTTTGGAAGGTCCCTGTTGGTGTGCCTATGTTTGTACTTCCACAAGCTCAGGAACCATAGCTGAACTAGAAAATTTAGGAGCCCTCATGTCTGGCATAGGGTAAGGAAAAGTCCTGAATCTCTCCAACATGAATGGAGTGATTCTAAGACTTACACTTACCTTATTCTTTGTAGTAAGTGAGCCAAATATTATTTTGGACACTTGCTAACAATTGCCAATTCTACTACTATCAATACCAGCTAACAAATGTATGTCATTTACTTTATGAGCTAAAGTAGACATAATAAACCTTGGCAAAAAGATTTCTTTACTCTATTCTTCAAATGCATAGTAAGCCTGGTAGCCAGCTCCTCCAGAATTAGAGCCCCAATATTCAGATGCCTGTTGTGAGCTATTGAGAACACCAGCTTCTGCACTACACTTGAGATGTTGTCAAAACCAGTTTTTCTGCAGGTGAAAGCCCTCACTACAGAATCAAACACAAAGGACCATTCCTTCCTAAGGTTTGTCCTGTTCAGGGTTGCCAAGTTGATTGAGCCACTGTAGTTGATGGAGTCCATGAATTCACTCAGCTCATCTGCAGTTGGCATCTCTCCATAGTTCTCAGTTGGCAATCCCAGGGCTGTATTCATATCAGCAGCTGAAAACTCAATTTCCTGGCCTCCAATTGTACATGTGACCACCATAAAAGTGACATTCTCTAGAACAACTGTCCTAGTTATAGCTGATGTCCAAAATTCATGAAGAACGTCCAAATACAGTACAGGACTTGCAGTTAAAGCACCTGCAATATAGGATTCAGAAAGAAACTTCACAAACCCCTTGAAACTATCAGGGGCTTGGTTAGCATCAAGAAAAGCAATAAAGTTAGTTCCCTTCTCTGGAATGATAGCTCTAACAATGTTTTGTGCCATTGTAGTGTTTAGAAGTAGTGGGTAAGAAAAAGTTTTGCGAAAGGAGCAAAAACGAGAGAGAAATCGCCTTTAGTCTGAAAGCTAGGTCACTTGAGATCTCGAAAAAGTGTAAGTACACTGTATGTATCGAGAAGTCTGAGTATTTATAGAAAAAGTAAAATACTTATCGAGAAGTCAAATAAACGTTTGATATTAAACTTATTGAGAAGTAATTTTGAATGTGAAAAAGGTACGTTCGAGAAGTCAAATGACTTATCGAGAACTCTAATAAATGCCCAGTTTGTCCAAACATGGACTAAAATATTTCTAATTTATTTGAATTGAATCAAATTGAAATCAGAATAAATTTTCCAAAAGTATTTATCTAAAATAATTCATTGAATTAAATTATTTTAGTACTGGGTTATTGATAAGTCTCAAAATATCGTTGTCGAGAACTCTGTGAATTAACACTATTAGAGAACTCTACATGGTCTTATCGATAAGTCATAACAGAGCTTATCGAGAAGTCATTCGAGAAGCTGTAAATAGACTTATCGAGGACTCACTCAAGAACTCTAAAATGACTTGTCGATAAGTCATTTTGACTTATCGAGAACTCAGTTCTCTATACCTTTGAGTACTGTAATTCTGCCTTATGTTAATTTTACACATTTAAGATGTAAATTAACAACTAAGCAGTTTACTTAGAATTTTGAAATATTCTTAGTTAATTTTTGAATTTTTAAGAAAAATAAATATACAGAGATTCTGAAATATTTATAATTCATATTTCAGTTAATTTCCAAATAAATCAAACTAGGTTGATTTATTAGAAATTAATCTGCTGCAACACATTAGCTGAGTTCTTGCCTTAGGATGAAGAATTGAGCATTCCAATTTCACTCACAAGTCTAGTGAAGGTTGCTTCATCCAAAGTTTTAGTAAAAATGTTAGCTAATTGTTTCTCTGTTGGAACAAAAATGAGCTCAATGGTACCATTTGCAGCATGTTCCCTGATAAAATGGTACCTAACATCAATGTGCTTTGTTCTAGAATGGTTAACTGGATTAGCTACTATAGATATGGCACTAGTATTGTCACACATAATAGGAATTTTGTGTAACACTAGACCATAGTCCATTAGCTGATTTCTAATCCAAAGCACCTGAGCACAACAACTTCCAGCAGCTATATATTCAGCCTCAGTTGTGGAAGTTGACACAGATTGATGTTTCTTACTATACCAGGATACAAGTCTTTGACCAAGAAATTGACAGCTTCCACTAGTACTTTTCCTATCAACCCTGCAACCAACAAAATCTACATCTGTGTATCCAACAGCTTCAAAACCAGTTCCCTTAGGATACCATAATCCCAAGTTTGGAGTTCCCTTTAAGTATCTGAAAATCCTTTTTACAGCCATCAAATGTGATTCCTTTGAATTGGCTTAAAATCTGGCACATAGACAAGTAGCAAACATGATGTCTGGTCTACTAGCAGTCAAATAAAGCAATGATCCAATCATCCCTCTGTAGCTTGAAATATCCACACTCTTGCCTTTCTTGTCTTCATCCAACTTGGTTGCAGTAGACATAGGTGTAGATGCAGGTGAGCTATCCACCATACCAAATTTCTTCAATAAGTCATTCACATATTTGATTTGGCTGATGAAAATACCATCACTTCTTTGACTAACTTGAAGGCCAAGGAAGTAACTCAATTCTCCCATCATGCTCATTTCATACTCACTCTGCATTAGCCTAGAGAATCTTTGACAAAGCTTTTCATTTATAGATCCAAAGATGATATCATCCACATAGATTTGAACTAGGATCATATCTTCACCATGCTTCTTGTAGAAGAGAGTCTTATCAATAGTACCTCTGGTAAAACCATGTTTGAGTAGAAATTCTGACAGTGTGTTATACCAGGCTCTAGGTGCCTATTTCAGTCCATATAGAGCCTTGAGTAATTTGTAAACAAAGTTTGGGAATTTTGGATCTTCAAAGCCAGGTGGTTGTTGCACATAGACTTCTTCTTCTAATTCACCATTAAGAAAAGCACTCTTGACATCCATTTGATACACCTTAAAATTTGAGTGTGCAACAAATGCCAGAAAAATTCTTATTGCTTCTAGTCTTGCAACAGGAGCAAAAGTCTCATCATAGTCAATTCCCTCTTCTTGTGAGTAGCATTTAGCAACCAGCCTTATTTTGTTTCTAGTAACAATTCCATTTTCATCTATTTTGTTCCTGTACAACCACTTAGTTCCAATTATGCTTCTATTCTTTGGTGCAGGAACTAATTTCCAGACTTTGTTTCTCTCAAACTGATTCAGCTCCTCCTGCATAGCACATATCCATTCAGGATCCAATAGGGCTTCTTCAGTTTTCTTGGGCTCTACTTGAGATAGAAAACATGCATGTAGGCATTCATTAGCAGTTGCACTCCGAGTTCTCACATCAGCTGAGGGATCACCAATAATAGCTTCTACTGTATGACTCCTATCCCACTTTCTAGTGTGTGTCTGATGACTAGTGCCTTCATCATTTTCTTCAGTATTACCATGACTGTCATTTCCATTCTCTTCTTCTCCCCTTGAGTTTGTGCCATCAAATTCAGGTGTCTGAAGAGAGCTTTCATTCCCATGATTTTATTCAGAGGTTTCTTCATTTGTCACTTGTTGTGCCACAACTTCATCTTCCTCATCAGAATCACTATCAATGGTTAGATTTTCAAATGCAAGGGTTTCAGCATCATTTACATCAAGGCATTCCAAGCCTGGATACTTGTCATTATCAAAAGTCACATCTGTGCTTTCCATAATTTTCTTTTGATCAATCACATAAACTTTGTAGGTTGTTCTTTCCAATGAATATCTTAGAAAAATTGCTTCAAAAACTTTAGAGTCAAATTTTCCCACATATTCAGAGTTGTCTTTTAGAATATAACACTTGCTTCCAAACACATGTAGATGCTTTACTGTAGGCTTCCTGTTAGACATGATTGAGTAAGGTGATTTGCCATGAGCTTTGTTTATGAGATATCTGTTTTGAGTGTAGCATGCAGTATTAACAGCCTCTTCCCAAAAACTAGTTGGCAACTGAGCATCTTGTAGCAAGGTTCTAGCAGCTTCAACCAATGTTCTATTTTTCCTCTCAACTACTCCATTCTGTTGAGGTGTTCTAGCTGCTTAGAATTCTTGAACAATACCTTTGCATTTGCAGAATTCACTTAATGTTGAGTTTCTGAATTCTGTTCTATTATCACTCATCAATCTTTTCACACTAACTTCTCCTTCAGCTTGCTTCTCAATTTTCTTGATGTGCTCAATTATAATGTTTGGAGTTTCATCTTTAGAGTACATGAACTCAACCCAAGTGTATCTTGAGAAATCATCAACCATGATAAGGGCATATTTGTTCCTTGAAATGGACAAGACATTTACTGGCCCAAATAAGTCCATGTGAATAAGTTGTAGAGGTGCACTTATAGAATTCACAGATTTTGACTTGTGACTTGATCTTTTCATTTTTCCTTTCTGACAAGCTTCACAAACTTCCAGTTGAGCAAATTCCAGACTGGGCATGTCTCTCACAAGCTCCTTCTTGACTAATGTGTTGATTGCTTTGAAATTCAAGTGCGATAGCTTCTTATGCCACAATTTGCTTTGCTCTTCTGATGCCTTGATGTAGAAACAACACACTCCATCCTTATTTGTTGAGTCTAAGTCTGCAACAAACAAGCTTCCCTTTCTTGCTCCTTTAAGAGCAATTTCACCTGTCTTTTTGCTAATAAAAGCACAATCTTCTTTGTTGAAAACAACTTAAAAACCTCTGTCTGCAAATTGACTAACACTTAGAAGATTTACTTCTAATCCAGCAACTAGTGCTACATCTTCAATGACAACATTTCCAGAATTAATCTTGACATATCCCATTGTGAATCCTTTGCTGTTGTCTCCAAAGGTCACCAAAGGGCCAACCATCTCCTCAAATTGTGATAGCACGGCCTTATCACTTGTCATATGCCTGGAACATCCACTATCAATGATCCATATGACCTTCTTTCCTTTTCCCTGCACACAATGTGGATTAAGTGTGTTTAGCTACCCAAGCTGTGTTGGGCACTTTCTTCTTGTTAACTGATTTTGCAGAAGTAGAATGAGAATTTTCAGATAAAATAGAATTCATAAACTGTTGAGCATTTTCCCTTTTAGATATAGAACCAACTTTTGATTCTATGAGATCAATTCTCAATTTGTGGCAACTCTTCATCACTTTCATGTTGCAGGGAATGCAGTCAAACTTGTCACAGAATGAATAGGGATCATTAGCCTTAGCTTCATTGTACTTGCAGACTCCTTCAGGTGGATTGCTAACAATCTTTTTACAAAGATGAGTTAGGTGATTCATTGATCCACAATTCTCACACCTCTTTCTAGGAGCATCTGCAACATAAGCAAAATTATTGCTTTTGTTTATCCCAATCTTTCCATTTCTATTCTTCTTTTTCTTTTTGACCTGTTCAGCTTTAATCTCCTTCACAGGCTCCTTAGTTTCTTGATTGGCTTTTGGTGTATCAACAGAGATGGAAGACTGAGTTGTCTCATCTTTTTTCTTTTCCTTGTCCTCATCTGCTATCTCCTGTTTGATGATCAACTCTTCTTCACTGAAGTTCACTTCACATGCCTTGAACAAAGGTTATTCAACTTTCTTCAAAATAATTGGAACATCCTAAGTTTCAGTTGATTTTCCTTTGTCACTGACAGACTTCTTTTTGTTGTTCAAACCCTCATAATCAAGACCAATGGCAATGTTTTCACATGGCTTGTTCTTTTCATGATATTGGCCAATCAAATCAGAAGCATTTTTGAAGGATTTCAGCTTCACTTCATTCTTCTCCAGCCTTTCTCTCAATACTGCTTCAATTTCACTTGCACACTTTAATTTGTTCTTTAAGTATGCATTTTCTTACTTAGCAGTATCAAGCTCAACCAGAAACAATTCAGTCTCTTGTTTTTCACTCTCAAGTTTTTCATTGATCTTTTTCAATCTGCTAACTTCCTCATTTGCAGCAACCACGCTTGTATGAATGTGGAACATTTCTGTGCTCATCTTTTCAACCGTTTCCTTATATTGACTCACATTTAAATCAATTGTGGTAAGAGTTGGTACCTGTGATTTAGATGATGAAGAGTCTCCTTGCTCCAAGGCCATGAGTGCATAGTTTCCAACTTCTTCATCTTCATCATTATCTGAATCATCCCAGCTTTTACCCTCAGCAATATAAGTTTTCCCTTGTTGCTTCTTTAGAAGAGTATCATACTTTGCTTCCAATTCAAGATAGGCTTTGTCTTTCTTTGCCTTCTTGGGTTTCCTACATTCTGTAGCAAAATGGCCCAACTCATCACAATTAAAGCACCTTATTTTTTATCTATCAACAGATCCAGTTTTGTAGCCATTTTAGCTATCAAGAGTGTAATTCCCTTTTTCCTTTCCAGCTGCTCTTTTTGTTGAAGGAATGTCCTTTGCTCTTGAAGAATCTTGGTTTCTTCACTCTAATGTTAGAGAATTTTCTAGCCAAGTAAGCCATCCATTTGTCTAGCTCATCAAGCTCATCAAGAGTGTAGAATTCATCTTCTTCATCCAATTCCAGTATGACTTGTTCTTTAGTGCCATTGACTCTTTTCTCACTTGTAGAAACTTCTGGAGTTTGGGATCTTTGCTCATCATTAGAGGTCTGGCCATCATTCACAATTAGTGCACTTGAGCCGTCCAGTACATATCCTTGACCAGCCCTTAATGATTTCTTTTAAATCATTTCAAGTTCATAAGTTTTCAGAACCCCATAGAGCACTTCCAGTCTACTCAAATCCCTTCCTTCTCTGATTGCAGAGATCTTTTGTTCCAAATGATCAGGGAGAGTAAGCAAGAACTTCAAATTCACTTCTTCGACATCATAAAATTTATCATGAAGCTGCAAGTCATTTATCAACTTATTAAACCTTTCAAACACATCAGTAATACCCTCTTTTGGTTTAGCCATAAAACCCTCATACTGAGAAATCAATATCCTTCTTTGATTTAATCTAACCTCCTCAGTTCCTTCACAGAGTATCTCAATCTTTTCCCAGATCTGTTTAGCAGTGTCATAGTTGACAATGTTATTATACATTACATTGTCAAGTGACTCAATTAATATCAGTTGCAAAGCACCGTCTAGGGAAACTTTCTCTCTTTCAGAATTAGTATACTCAGAGGGATCTTTGGGAGCATAATGAGCTGGAATAACCATGTCTCCATCTGTGGTTTCCTCAACTCTAACCACAGGAGTGAAGGGCCCGTTCTTGAGGACACCAATGTAAAGATGATCGGCCATTCTTATAAACAGCAACATTTTCTTTTTCCATAAAGTGTAGTTGGCCTTATCAAATGGAGGAATCTTGATACTACTGATTTTCTGTGTATTCATTTTTCCAAGATCTAATCTGTTTACTTTCAGATTTTGCTCTGATACCACTTGTTAGGTATGAATACAACACAGAGGGGGGGGGGGGTGAATGTGTTTTGGCTTAAATGTTTGATTTTTGATCGACTTTGGCTTTAGCAGTTGGTTATTGTCAATTATTTAGTAGAATAGATGTTAAACATAAATAACTATGCAGATATGTAAAACAAAGATCTTCAAAACTCACTTAATTTTATATTAAAAATCAAGCAGTGTTTTGCTACAAAATCTCTAAGTTCTTGTTTTAGAACTTAGCTTCTTTCTTGAGAGAGAATACTAGATTTTCTATCTTGATTGTTTTCTATTTAACTAGAGGACCAGTGTTAACTTTATAACTCAGTTAACTGTTGGTTTACAAAGTGGATAATAAACATGCTATTAGCTTTTCTAAACTGTCACTTGTCATTTCTATTTATAGAAAATAAAATCTTCCATTTCTGGCTTAGCATATCTTTAGCATCCCGTGTTTACTTTAATCTCCTCTATCAGTTAATCTTTGACATTGATCTTGCACATCTCTCAAGCTACTTTTTGTAGACTTGTCAATCCAGCTATGTGAATTGTTTGTTGATTTGCAACCTTGGATATTAAACTGTTCTGCAATTCTGTACTTAGAGAAATTTCTTCAATTAGAGATCTCCAATTAAGCTGTAGAGAACTCGACATCTCGATAGGCATGTTGGCTTATCGATATCTCTGAAACTTCATTGTTGACTTGACTTATCGACAACTCTGAGTTCTCTAGTGAATTTTGGTTTATCGATAACTCAGAGTTCTCTAATGGACTTTGGCTTATCGATTACTCAGAGTTCTCTAATGAATGTATACTTGTCGATATCTCTGAGTTCTCGAATGGGTATCTGACTTATCGATATCTCCAATAGAATTTCCTGAGTTCTCGATAGGCAATTCCTGAGTTCTCGATAGGTCTTTCTGAGTTCTCGCATGAGTTCTCTATAACACTAATTTTGTGACTTGTAGAGATCTTGACTTAGAATGTTTTTCACCAAACAGAATTATTCAACTCCAAGCTTCTTCATAATTCTTCTGAGGCATGACCTTCTTGATCTTCTTCCAGATAGAATTCTTAGGCTTGACACTGTTTAGGGAAAAATGCTCCAGTCTGCTCCATTTACATTTTACTGACATTAAGTGTTACAAGTATGAATTACAGATTAAGGTTACAATACAACTAATCTTAGGGTTGGCCCCAAGCTTAACTGATTGCTAATGATATTGTCAGCTTCAGTAATCTTTGACATCATCATGTTAATGACAATGATAGCTCCAGTAATCTTTGACATCAGATCATTGAAGATTAATGACATTGTTAGCTCCAGTAAGTTTTTGACATCAGATCATTGAAGGTTAGTGACATTGTTAGCTCCAGTAATTTTTGACATCAGATCATTGAAGGTTAATGACATTGTTGGCTCCAGTAATCTTTGACATCAGATCATTGAAGGTTAATGACATTGTTAGCTCCAGTAATCTTTGACATCATCTATTATATATTACAGATGAAGTTAAATCAGAAACTCCTATAGCCTCACACATTGTTGTGTTATCAGAGGATAATGAGTCTTCTTCCAGCCCTGAAGATAGTGTTTCTGTACAAACTCCAGCTCCTGTACTTGGAAAGGAAGCATTGGTTAAGAAATTTGTTGAACGTACTTGGAAAGGAAGCATTGGTCAAGAAATTTGTTGAACAGGATGCTCATGTACCTTGGGATAAAACTCATAGAGGAGTAGAGTGGGCCAAGAAGTGGAATGATTCTGATTTCATTCCAAGCTCTAAAGTTCTGATAGAGCACATTGCTAAAGCTGATGAGCTTGTGATAAATTCTGATATCAAGACACAACTCAAGATCACTGCTCTATCTACCAAGAAACTTCAAGGTCTACACTCATAAACTCAAGAAAAGGTTGATAAGCTTCTTGAAAAAGCTGAAAAGCTAGATATGGAGACCAAGATTGGCAAAAAGAGGTTTATCAGACCTATTTCTGAAAAGGTAGAAGCAATTGAGAAAGCTCAAGAGAAGCAACAGGCCCAAATCTCTAAGGTCCTGGCTAATCAAGTTTCTCAACAAGCTCAATTGAATGATATTCAATCTTCAGTGGAACTTCTTCTCTCACTCCTACTATCAGATGATGCCAAAAAGGGGGAGAAGATAGTTAAGTCCAAATGCTCAAATGATGAAATACTTAAGAAAAAAGATGATGAAGCTGATGACCAGGGAAACCCTAGCAAGGGTAAAGGTCAAGTTCAAAGTAAAGGGCAAAGCAGCAAGGTTTCTTCAAAGAAACTAATTACTGATGCAAGCAAATCTTCTATTCAAAAGAAGACAAGTTCTGAAGCTGCTCAAACTCAAAATCTGATAGCAAGTGCTGATACTCAAAATCTGATATCAAGTTCTGATGAGCAAAGTCTGATGACAAAGCCTGATGTTCTGATATAAGGTGGAAGTCAAGATTCTCAAAAGTTCATGCAAACTCAAGGGAAAGCAGACTACTGTCTACGACAAGGATCCCAAGATTCAGACACTTGATGAGGAAATTGCTAGAAGATTATTTTTGAAGCATAATCCAGGAATGGATTTAGAAAATCTCAAGAAGGAAGAAGCTAGGTTTAAAGCTGACAAGACAAATCTAAAGCCAAAAGCTTCTGTTGCAAAGAAACCTCCAAGGCCTAAGGAAAAAGGCATTATGATCAAGGAGAAGTCAAATACTAAGGCATCAAAGCCCGAGACTAGATCACAGATTGAGTTTGATCCCAAAGAAAAAGGGAAGGGTAAAGTTGATGAGCCAATCAAGCCAGTGGAGATGAAAATTCCTCAAATTTTGATAAAACCAGTGTGCAAAATGGTTCAAGTTACTGATGACACTCTTGCTGAAGATGAAGATGTTCAAACTCTGAAAAGAAGGAAGATTTCTGAAGAATCAAAGATAACCTTTGACAATGCTCAAGTTGTTCAGAGTAAAGAATTTGAAGCTACAACAGAAACAGCAAGTTCTGACAAGGTCATCAAGATATCAACCTCTGACATAGCTCAAGTTGATTTGGACAAGATGAAAGTAGCTGACAAAAAGAAACTCCTACGGAAAAATGTCAAACCATCAGATCCAAAGAAAAACCAATTGTTATCTGATTTCATAACTGTTAGATTGAAAGCCAGAGAAGCAAGAGATATAGTTGGACTAGGTTCTGATGAAGCTAAGATTAAAATAGGAGTTGAAGTGCTAACTAGAGATCCATTTCTTTTAACTGACCAACCTCTTGAAGATGTTACACAGAAACACCTTGATAAGGTTATCTCTGTTCAAGTGGTACTGGATGCTCATGACAAGCACAATGTCAAGGAAAATATGATTATATTTCTTGAAGATGGAAGGACATATCAGATGTCAGAATCAGATGTGTTAAACAAATCAGTGAAAGAACTTCAATTCTTTCATTACCTTTTAGAGGTAAAGTCTGATATTACCAGGAGATGGTCAAATTTCATATTGAAGACCATCAGAGATAAAGAAAGAATTTCTGGTTTAAGAGTTACATAATTCATTCCTAGTATTGTTGAATATGATGGAAGTGAGATTCTAATGAAGAAGAATTCTGCTAATCTTGAAGTGATTCTGAAAGGGAAATGTCTATGCTACAATGAAGATTCTTCTCATCCTAGGGTAATAAGACTGAATGATGGTTTAGAAAAAAACCATATCTCTGCTTTAAGGACTGCAATCTACCAAATTGGGAGTCAAGATAAATAGATGAAGCAAGTTAAAGCTACAATGTCTCAAGTCCTGAGGATTAAAGAAGAAAAGCTGATATCAAGCTTTGTCAAGAATCATTATGGATTCAGATTGACTCAGTGAGATTGGTAAAAGCTTTAAGGACTGTAAGTTATAGTTAGTTATCTAGTAAAACTCTTATTGCATTTGTACTTAAATGTTTTTGACATTATCAAATCTATTAACTTGTATATTTTGCATAATTTACAAGTTGGGGGAGATTGTTAGATATATTTGAGATGTCATGTCTAATATGATTCATGTTTAGTTTTCAGATCTTAACAAACATGACATATCAGGACTTACTGAATCAGGATTTACTGGAAGTCATAACTTAATATCAGAACTTAAGGTCATATCAGAACTTAAGTGCAGGAAGACTTATAGATAAGGAAGGAAGATGATTTACAGTAGAAGATCGAGACTAAAATAATAGAAGATATGCATGGAAAGAGTTAGAAGACTGGAAGACTTGTAGAAGATATCTGATTGATATATTTTAGGAAACAGAATTGTATTCCATATCAATTAGAAGTTATCTTGTAACTGTGTACTATATAAACACAGACTTAAGGTTTACACTATATGTGTTATCATTATCGAGAAGATTATACATTGTAACCTAGGAACTCTTAGTGATATTTGTTCATCATTGAGAGAGAACAACAGTTCATATTGTAACAGAGTTTATTCAATATACTTGATCTTTGTTACATACTTGTGTTAAATCGATTTGATTGTATAAACAATGTATTCAACCCCCTTCTACAGTGTTGTGTGATCTAACAGCTTAAAAAAGCCAAAATGTGGTATCGATGGGCACAAATGCGTAAAGCATTAATAATATGTTAGTTAATCTAATGGTAGTATGGAAACTAGGGAATTAAATTATCAGACTATTTTTCTATGTAATTGTGCTGGAGATTAACTTGTTTGTATAATTTTTGCAATACTTTAGATTTTGCTAAACCAGGTTGTTGGTTTCCACTTAAATTGTGCTTGGGTCCTTGCTGTTTTAAAATCTGTGCTTGAATTTTGTTTTGTGTAATTAGTTTTCGAAATTTATATTATTTTGTTTAATTTATTTGGGTGGCAGGGAAATAATAGTTTGGTATGTTGTGTGAATTAAGTTGACTGACAAGGGCATTGTATTAATTTAAATAAAGCTTAGAAAAAAAATATACAGAGAAACGCATTTTTAACATGCGTTTTAACCTTGAACGCAATTTTCATTAACGTTTTCGATGATTGAATCGAGTTCTTTACATGCGTTTCGAGTAAACGCAATTTACCAATGCATTTTTGTCTTTTGTATGAATTGTTTTAATGCGTTTTTGTGATTCCATTCCCTCTCCAACTTCTGCACATGCCATTGCATTTATATATCCCATATCAGATAAATTGCTAATGACATAACAAAATGAACAAACCAAACAAATATAGTGCAGATAATTTGTGAAAGGATAGACAGAAGATAATTTCCAAATTTAAAATATTCAACAATTCATAGGAACTTAAATTAAATTAAAGAGTATTCCAAATTCTTAGTAACTTAAAACTTAATTTAATATTGAAGGAGCTGAGTTGCTTTTCTTCCCGCGTGGTTCTTAAAAATCTATTTCATTTCTAAACCTTGTTATTTTCCTTCTCCCCTTCTTCTTTTGAATCTCCTGATCATAAACAAGTTTTGGAAAATTAATTGTAATTGGTCAACGTAAATCACCTTTGTTTGAAATTGGTTCGAACACACCGTTATAAATCTTTGAGACATTTTCCAACTTATAACAATCGTCAACAAAATTATCATATCTCATTTTCACATAAGTACAACAAGCTATGACATGAGAGCAATGGATATGATAGTTTTGCCACTTTCCACATACAAGTGGACTCACGTAGCCGAATAGTATGGTCATTTCCTCCTTTTAGCCCATCTTTTCTTGTAGTTACTTGAACACATGTCTCTATCAAATAATTTGACTTGATGTCCACTTGCATGTGCTATAGCCCTATTCAATTTCATGGTGCCATACTTGGTAAAAATACCTCCATTGAGAGATTATGTTGCTATCTCCACACGTCTTGCATCAAAATAATCAATGAACTTGTCAAACAATGATCTAATCAAAGAAGTGATAAGAAGATTTCTTGCATCAATTATAACATTTTTCCAACTCTCGGCGTGGTTAGTGGTCATGATCCCATACCTTTTCCCCCATCACACGCCAAAGTCCACTTCTCCAAAGCTTTATATTCAAACCATTTTGTTGTCCTTGACTCTATTGCCACCAATTGGTTCCAGAAAAATTCAAATTTTTTAGGTTACACTTGAGAAGCCAATTTAACCAAATATTTCTTCAAGCCCTTTTTTCTATGTGCAGTAACAAAGTTTGTAGTGAGGTGCCTAATGCAGAACTGATGGTGATCATGTGGCTCACACCATCCCGTCCGTTGCATAGCAATTAGCAGCCATGATACTGGCATGTCTTTCAGAAATGATACAAATTCCATGTCTCATACCTGCTACAAATTTCCTCACTCGGTCCATGAACCATCCCCAACTGGATACATTCTCGGCTTCAATAATAGCAAATACAAGTGGAAGAATGTGACTGAATCCATCCACTGCCATGGGACTCAATAGTACCCCAGGATATGGTCCACAAAGATGAGTCCCGTCTATTAGAATAACTGGCCTACAATGCGCAAATCCATCAATGCATGGTTTGAAATCCCAAAACACTCTTTTGAGTGTCATTACCTGTTGAAAAAATGTAAATAAAATTAATTAGTCAGTAGTTAAATTTTTTATTTTAAGGTTTAATGATTAAAATTTACGGTTTAATATATCCAATTTGGGTTTTAGAAGATAGGTACGCTGATTTAGGCCCTAAACCCTAGGAACCAAACTCTTTGACCGTCATTTATTAATGTTTAGGGTTCAATATTTCCAATTTGGGTTTTAGAAGATAGGTACACTAATTAACAATTAAACTTTAGGGTTTAATATATCCAATTTGGGTTTTAGAAGATAGGTACACTAATTAACATTATAAAGCATGAAATTAACTTGACCACATTATAAGGTATGAAAACCTCTTGTCTATCAACACTAATGCACTAAATAAGTTCAAAAAAGTACATCTCCCATCTTATCCTCTTTGAAGTCCCAATCAACTTTTGTACCAACATTAAATGATTGTAAAATCCGTAATTTTATATTTAATTTATTAGATATTAGATATTATTTCGTTTAGATAAATATTTTTAATTCAGAATGTTCCGGAAACTTTTTGTGCAAGTTAGTTGATTTGTGAAAAGATTTGTTATTAGTGGAAAAGAGTGTAAAAATAAATTAGAAAATCGAAATCTTTTTTGTTTAGGTAATTGTGTGTGTCAAATATTTTATTTATGGAATTTACTTGAGGTTGTGAAATTTTTAGGAAAAAAATTATTTATTTTCTAGTTCAAGTTAGGTTTTGTGTACCCTATATAAGAACCCCATTAGACAAATTGAAAGACTCGTACATAATTTCATCGCATTCATCAAGGTACGTTTATGTGTTATTTGCTCTTTCAGCCCGTGTTATATATGCTTATTTATTTGCATTCATTCTTCGAATAATGTACAATTTTGTACACCATAGTGGCTACGTGACTATGTTTTATTTATATGTTTTGCTTAAGTTTTGAAAGTAATTCATGTTATCAATTATTTATTTATTTTATAATGATTATAACTGTGATGGATGCCATGCGACATGACCTTGCAGAGTAGACAATTTTGGTTTATATCCAAGACTCTTTAGTTATTAAACTTTATGATTTACTTGCTATTCCTGCTATTTTGATATCAATAAATATTATTCATTAATTTATGTATCAAATTTTTTTAATAAAATGCAAATATTATTTTATCAGATTATTGCATATAGTATTTCTTATAATTTTGATATTTATCAAATATATTAAAATTTTGATAAATTTTAGTGTGAAGCAAGATCTTGTGATTAATTGGTGATAATTTTTTTTAGTTCTGTTTATTATATTATTTTACTTATTCAGCATGCCTCAAATTTTATACTTTATTTGTTTATTTTAAGTCTTGATCTATTACTTGACTTTTGGTTGTTAATCATAAGTTAATAGGTTATATGCGACTTGTTGTTTTTGTCAAATAATAAAATTTAGATATAAATTACATGTATAGCTTTTATAATATGTTGGAACTCACTATATCATGTTAATTTCGACGAAGCCATTGGCTTGAAAATAAGCTGCTACATGAATGTAATATAAGGCCGATTTGTTTCAAAGCAAATGTGTTGTTTGTTGATTATTATATTAATATAATATGTGAAAACGTATGGTCTCTATTAAGTGTCATCATGCAATTTACGTATCTATTTCCTTAAGTTTTGTTATTGGGATCTAAAGCCCATTTGCTTTCTTTATTTGTTCCTGATCCGGTTATTTAAGTTGGGTAAAGTAAGCATGATGTTAAGATTTTAAGTCTCTGCCACGTAATTCTAAACTTTGAAGTGTGTATATGAGTTGTTTTACTATTTGCGCATAATTTATTTATCGATTAGCATAATTAATTGCGTTTTGCTCGTTAAATGTTAGGCTTGTACGAGTTATTAATTTCAGATTTTAAGTGTCGACTTTGAGATAAGTACTTTTGACTTGCTTTTAATTTTCGGAAAAGATCTTTTAATTTTGTTTTTGATTTCGTATACGATATAAGAATTTGATTTCAAAATTTATAAGATATAAGTATTTGTGAATTTTAGAACCCAGTCTCTACGTTTTCGAACCCGTTCGTAATTTACGCTATATTTCCGGAACTAGCCTTAGATACCCTTAGTAGGCGCACAAGTATGCAACTTTAGATACCTATTAAGGGCGCATAATTATTGAACTTTATATGCCGACCACTGGCAAAATGTGGTATATGAGAATAAGAATAAGAATAAGATGTCGGCTACTGACAAAGTGTGGCCGTAGATCAAGACTGTGGTATTTATAAGAATTATCGTTTCGTTCTGTTTTATTCTGTTCTTATCTGTTATAAAATCTGCTCTGTTCTGTTTTAAATTCTGAATTTTAAAATATAAAACTTTGGGTTGGATTTATTTTAGAAAATATTTTACAAAATTATTATTGTTTTAAGAAAAATCGTTTTATTAAAACACCCATTGTTTTTCTGTTTAAGAGTTAGTCAATTTGTACTTGCTGAGCTGTGTAGCTCACCCCTTCTAATATTTCAGGTTCGGAATTTGGAGCATATTAAGAATAAGAAATGAGAACTATGTGGAGATTTGTGCTGCTTCGTTTTGTGCTATTTGAATTAGAATAAAGTCTTTGTTCTTAGAGAATAGATTTAATTATCTGTTAGACAATTATTATCGGATTTGTGGAGCTGCGTCTCCGTTTTTATGATTTTGATTATTGAGTTTGACCGCTGCTTTGACCATTTTGAATTATCGAATAAAAATCTATTTTATGTAAGTTGTGTATTTAGAATTAATAGTCCGGAAGTGCGGGCTGTTATAGTTGGTATCAAGATCAGGCTGTTCTTCGGAGTGTATTAGGTATGGGACTAGTACATTCCCTAGGATGCGATCCTTTAGACTATCGTATAGGTCTTAGAATATTATATTGGATTTAGGCATTCATTTGCGAGATTATTTGATATGCTTGAATTTGTGCTCTTTGATTATTGACTATAAGTTTAGAATTTTTTTTGTGTGTTCTAGAAAAGATGGACGAAGATAATCAGAACAACAACGAAAATCAGAACAACAATGAAAATCAGGGCAACAATGATGAAGGAGGAAACGTCTTTGACCAGCTGGCTGAAACTCTAGTTGTACTTGTGAATCAACAACCGAAGCCTAACATCGTCTCTCAGTTCAAGCGTTTGAACCCGCCAACTTTTGATGGAGCAACTGATCCGGCAGTAGTCGAGATGTGGATCCAAGAGATGGAAAAAGCTTTCGGACTTCTTGGGAGCAGTGAGCAGCAGAAGGCGACCTTAGCTGTGTACCAATTGCAAGGAAGCGCTTACGACTGGTTGCTCATGGAAAAGAGGAAGAACGAGACAATAATAAATCTTGAAGAAAATCCTGAACCGTACACTTGGGCAAAGTTCAAGAAGGCTTTGGAGGACAAGTACTTTCCGAGAACAGTTCGTCTGCAGAAAGAGAGAGACTTCATTCGGCTCCAGCAAGGTGGAATAACCGTCATTGAATATGAAGCAGAATTTGCAAAGCTCGCGAAGTACGCATGGACCTTAGTAGCAGATGAGAGCAGTCGAGCACGAAGATTGGAAGAGGGACTTCGAAGCGACATCAGGAACTATGTGGCGTCTTTTGAACTTCAGACATACGAGGTTATCCTCAACAAGGCGTTAGTGATCGAAAGGGGCTTGGCAGAATCTGAAAAGGCGTCTGGTAGCTGGAATAAGAGGCGGTTCACTCAAACTAGTGGGCAATCTTTTCAAGGGGGACCACTCAAGAAGCCACACGTGTACGATAACATCGGAGGTCAAGATGACCGAGAGAGGTGTACGAGGTGCGGCAAGAATCATCCGGACAAGGTCTGTCGTTGGAATACATGTGCTTGTTTTCATTGCGGAGAAGTAGGACACAATATTTCGAATTGCCCGCACAACCCGCCACCGCAACCAAGGAAGGAGGCAGATAACCAAATGGGCAAAGGACGTGTATTTCAGCTCACAGGAAATGAAAACTATCGCAATTAAGGTATGATTTCTTTTCTTTTGGTGACTTATTTAATTTATTTAATTTTTGTGAATTTGGGGACCAAATTCTTTTAAGGAGGGAAGAATGTAAAATCCGTAATTTTATATTTAATTTATTTATTAGATATTAGATATTATTTCGTTTAGATAAATATTTTTAATTCAGAATGTTCCGAAAACTTTTTGTGCAAGTTAGTTGATTTGTGAAAAGATTGGTTATTTGTGGAAAAGAGTGTAAAAATAAATTAGAAAATCGAAATCTTTTTTGTTTAGGTAATTGTGTGTGTCAAATATTTTATTTATGGAATTTACTTGAGGTTGTGAAATTTTTAGGAAAAAATTTATTTATTTTCTAGTTCAAGTTAGGTTTTGTGTGCCCTATATAAGAACCCCATTAGACAAATTGAAAGACTCGTACATAATTTCATCGCATTCATCAAGGTATGTGTATGTGTTATTTGCTCTTTCAGCCCGTGTTATATATGCTTATTTATTTGCATTCATTCTTCGAATAATGTACAATTTTGTACACCATAGTGGCTACGTGACTATGTTTTATTAATATGTTTTGCTTAAGTTTTGAAAGTAATTCATGTTATCAATTATTTATTTGTTTTATAATGATTATAACTGTGATGTATGCCATGCGACATGACCTTGCAGAGTAGACAATTTTGGTTTATATCCAAGACTCTTTAGTTATCAAACTTTATGATTTACTTGCTATTCCTGCTGTTTTGATATCAATAAATATTATTCGTTAATTTATGTATCAAATTTTTTTAATAAAATGCAAATATTATTTTATCAGATTATTGCATATAGTATTTCTTATAATTTTGATATTTATCAAATATATTAAAATTTTGATAAATTTTAGTGTGAAGCAAGATCTTGTGATTAATTGGTGATAGTTTTTTTTAGTTCTGTTTATTATATTATTTTACTTATTAAGCATGCCTCAAATTTTATACTTTATTTATTTATTTTAAGTCTTGATCTATTACTTGACTTTTGGTTGTTAATCATAAGTTAATAGGTTATATGCAACTTGTTATTTTTGTCAAATAATAAAATTTAGATATAAATTACATGTATAGCTTTTATAATATGTTGGAACTCACTATATCATGTTAATTTCGACGAAGCCATTGGCTTGAAAATAAGTTGCTACATGAATGTAATATAAGGCCGATTGGTTTCAAAGCAAATATGTTGTTTTGTTGATTATTATATTAATATAATATGTGAACACGTATGGTCTCTGTTAAGTGTCATCATGCAATTTACATATCTATTTCCTTAAGTTTTGTTATTGGGATCTAAAGCCCATTTGCTTTCTTTATTTGTTCCTGATCCGGTTATTTAAGTTGGGTAAAGTAAGCATGATGTTAAGATTTTAAGTCTCTGCCACGTAATTCTAAACTTTGAAGTGTGTATATGAGTTGTTTTACTGTTTGCGCATAATTTATTTATCGATTAGCGTAATTAATTGCGTTTTGCTCGTTAAATGTTAGGCTTGTACGAGTTATTAATTTCAGATTTTAAGTGTCGACTTTGAGGTAAGTACTTTTGACTTGCTTTTAATTTTCGAAAAAGATCTTTTAATTTTGTTTTTGATTTCGTATACGATATAAGAATTTGATTTCGAAATTTATAAGATATAAGTATTTGTGAATTTTAGAACCCAGCCTCTACGTTTTCGAACCCGTTCGTAATTTACGCTATAGTTCCGGAACTAGCCTTAGATACCCTTAGTAGGCGCACAAGTATGCAACTTTAGATACCTATTAAGGGCGCGTAATTATTGAACTTTAGATGCCGACCACTGGCAAAGTGTGGTATATGAGAATAAGAATAAGAATAAGATGCCGGCTACTGGCAAATTGTGGCCGTAGATCAAGACTGTGGTATTTATAAGAATTATCGTTTCGTTCTGTTTTATTCTGTTCTTATCTGTTATAAAATCTGCTCTGTTCTGTTTTAAATTCTGAATTTTAAAATATAAAACTTTGGGTTGGATTTATTTTAGAAAATATTTTACAAAATTATTATTGTTTTAAGAAAAATCGTTTTATTAAAACACCCATTGTTTTTCTGTTTAAGAGTTAGTCAATTTGTACTTGCTGAGTTGTGTAGCTCACCCCTTCTAATATTTCAGGTTCGGAATTTGAAGCATATTAAGAATAAGGAATGAGAACTATGTGGAGATTTGTACTGCTTCGTTTTGTGCTATTTGAATTAGAATAAAGACTTTGTTTTTAGAGAATAAATTTAATTATCTGTTAGACAATTATTATCGAATTTGTGGAGCTGCGTCTCCGTTTTTATGATTTTTATTATTGAGTTTGACCGCTGATTTGACCATTTTGAATTATCGAATTAAAATCTATTTTATGTAAGTTATGTATTTAGAATTAATAGTCCGGAAGTGCGGGCTGTTACAATAATTGTAGCGTTTCCATCAAATGTGGAAGGTCACTATATGACCCTTCCCAAGATCCATGAACGTCTTCAATCACTAGCTTCTTTGCATTTCTAATCTTCTTCCTATTTGGATGGTATTCAAATAAATTTTCGGTCGTGGCTAATAGTACTTTCTCCTTGACTTTTGGATCCACAACTATTTGTGCTCTAATTGCTTCGGCAATATCCAAAAATTTCAAATTACAATGATCTTGTGTGATAGTTGGGTTCATACATGTGTGAGCACCCGAAGTCTCCATTATCTCAAAATGGTTATGCACACTACGTTTTCTAGCTTTCAACATCCAATTACAACCACTTTCATTCAATTTACAACAAACATGCCAATTTACGAGGTCCGATTTTATGATTTTAATTTTTTGATGGTTCCGAATATGAACTTGTCTTACCACACGTGTCAATTCTTTCTTTGATTTAAATATTATTCCCTTCATCAACTCTATTGGCGTCATCACATCATCTCCAACTTTTAAAATAGAATCATCAAAAGAATCTAACATTTTTGAGCTACTAGAAGTTTGGAAAGATGATTTTTCACATGATGCCCCACTCTCAACAATTGCATCAACTTCCAAACGTCTACTAAAACTCGATTCGCCTACTCGCTCAACTAAATCGTTTTCAAAAATAACCCCAGCATGAAGATTTTCAATCAAGTTTTTTCCCGAACCAATTACAAACTTTTCTACATAAAGTTCTACAAACAATGGATTTTCCTTTGAAACCACTACTCCAAACATCAATTTTACATCATCATCATCAATCGGTACAATACCAAACTTCAAATCATCCGGATTTTTACATCTATATTTCAATTTCAAATCATATCTACCTTTATCGATTTTAAGTTTTGAGAACAAAACATCACATAAATCATCATATTTCATATCAACATTAAGTTTAACATGCTTCGCAACCGGTTTATCATAAATAATAACCTTCTAATTGAGTTTTTTGAATATTACCACCAACGTATATCCATTTAAGTACGGAATTTATTGAATTCGATGCCATCCGTAAACCCTAACTTTGAGATGGAAGATAAAATCAATTTAATTAATAGGAGATTTGTACATTATGGAGTTATGAAGTAGAAAAGACTTTCAATACTAGTAGAGAAACAGAATAGCAGATTGTGTTTGTGAGTTTTATTACAGAAGAGCAGAGTGTGCATACTGTGTTTTTAAGCGTTTAAATGTAAGCCAGACACGCCAAAAAAATATGCGTTACACAACAACGCTTTATAAACATGCGTTGGGGGTCCAAAAATATAAGATTTTGTTGCATTTTCAGTACCACGTACTGAAATCTTTTCTATTTAAAATACTGAACGGAGTGTAATTTTTTCTTGTGTTTTCACTGCCGCGTAGAACTATGATTTTATTTTTATGGACAAACGCAAAATTAAAATGGGTTTTCTAGTTAGCGCAAAGTTCACATGCGTTTCTATTTCTTCCCGACGACTTCACTGACACAGGACATCGCAAATAAAATATGCGTTTTCTTTAAGAACTACAAAACACAAAAAATAATTGCGTTTTTTTATGATAAAAAAAAAGTCATCTCCCTTGTGTGTGATACTAAGAGCCTTTCTCTTCAAAATTATGATAATAAGGACCAATACCCTAAGATGGAGGGAGTATTATATTATGAATATTATATAATTATTTAGAAAAAAAAAAGAATAATGTACAATTGTGGATACGATCGACTTCAATTGGGTGATTATAAGCAGCAAAAATGTGTACTAATTTTGTTTTGTTTGTAGAATGTATACCATGCAGAAGCCTAGATATTGGATATTCAATTGAGCAATGAGTGCATTATAAAGGGCAACAAAAAAACAATAAAGACCAGCAGTACAATACTTGGGGCTCTGAATATTTCACGTGAACGGAAAGCAGCCATGTGTCCGTGAGTTTTGTGAACAATTAAGTTGGACTCACCAAGACCCCTCACAATTTCCAATAAAAGCTCAAACAACCATTACTCCGTCCATATTACTCCACCCCTCTCTTATTATACAGAGTATCCTGTTTTGACTTGTATATAGTCAAATTGATTAGATTTTAATCGATAATTAAAAAAATTTATATAGTATCATTTTAAAAATTGTAAAATACATTTTAAAAGGATTAAATATATTTTCTAAAGATATAAGTTTTCAAATTTATTTAATAATAAATTAAGTGTAATTTGTGATTAAAATATGATGAAGTTGACTATAAACTAGTCAAAACTGAACACAAATGAATGGACAAATGAATGGAGTAAATTACGTTCACTTCTATCTTTTCATTTTGATCTACAAATTTGTTTTGCATAAACATTTATGATGTATCGTAAACATGATTTCACATTTCGGAAATTAAAATTTATTGATTAATGTATTGATTTATAATTAATCGAACAATTTTTGTAAAATAGATAATTTATTGGCTAGTTAAAAGAATTTTAAAAAATCGGTCAAATATTTCTAATTAATTTATCGACAATTTTAAAAAATCGACTCATTTTTATAACCGTCATTACAAGTTAGGTTACAAATGCATTTAATCCCCTACATTATTATGACATTTTTCATTATTTTTGCAAACATACAACTCTCACGAACTTATTTTTGAGGCTGACAGTTAATACAATTGCACAGGCATTACATTAACTCATTATGTCTGCTTTATCTTGTGTAACCTAACTCATAGATTAACTGAAACTTTTACTACAATGATGTAAAGAAGCTGATCTATATTTATATTGACTTGCATTAAGTATATTTGGTTTAATCCGGTCACGTTTATTAGCTAGCTAGTCAAAATGCTTGTGAGCTAGTAAAGTGATGAAAATGACAACTTAATTGGTGCCTTTGTTTCTTTACTACACCAAGATTTTATATATAATCCACATACATCTATTAATCATGAGCTCCATAGATCTTGAGATTTGTCATAATTTAATATAAAAAATGATAAGTACATTTCTTTAGCACACACCAAGAGTCTTGCAAATGTCAATACTTTTAGGACACAAATCAAAAGTTTTGATCATTTTTCGTCATTTAATTTGAAATGGCAACTCATTTTTCAATTTGCTCATTGATTTTCTTGATATATTTTTCTAGTTTTGTTAATGGATCAAGTAGTAGGGATGATATTGAAGCTCTTTTGGGCTTGAAATCATCCATTGATCCATTGAATTCACTTCATTGGAGTGGTAATAATGTTTGTAAATGGAGTGGTGTAAAAGAATGCTTGCAAGGAAGAGTTACAAAGCTTGTTTTAGAGCACTTGAATTTAAGTGGGAATTTAGATGAAAGGAGTTTGAATAAGTTGGATCAACTTAGAGTTCTTAGTTTTAAGAATAACTCACTTTCGGGTCAAATTCCGAGTCTTTCTGGGCTTGAAAATCTTAAATCTTTGTTTTTGAATCAAAATAAGTTTGCCGGTGAGTTTCCGGCGACAATTTCCGGCTTGCATAGGCTTAAGGTGGTGGTTTTGTCTCAAAATCACATTTCCGGTGAGATTCCGGCGTCGGTGGTTAAAATCCGGCGGCTTTATGTTTTGTATGTAGAGGATAATCTTTTGACAGGGCCCATTCCGGGGTTTAATCAAACAGGGCTTAGATATTTGAATGTTTCGAATAATCAACTTTCCGGCGAGATTCCGGCCACTCCGGCGTTGGTAAGATTCAATTTGTCTTCGTTTTCCGGGAATATTGAGTTATGCGGGGAGCAAATTAATGTCCCATGTAATGGAAGTTTGATTGGGACTCCTCCGACGTGGAGCCCCAAAGTGACCGAGAAAAAGCACCGGAATAACAAGAAGCTTATATGGGTGGTGGTTGGAAGTGTTGGTGGGCTTCTTTTATTATGTATTTTGGTGGGGTTATTAGTATTTTTTGTAAAAAAGAGGGGAAAAAGTGAGACTAGAGATGACCGAAGTAAGGCGGTTTCCGGCGGAGAAGCGGCGGCGCCGTCACCAGAAGAAGATTCTGGCGGTGGTGGAGGTGATAAGGGAGGTGGGTTTAATTGGGAAGGAGATGGGGGAATTGGGACATTGGTGTTTTGTGGGCCAGGAGATCAACAAATGAATTATAGTTTGGAGGATTTGTTGAAAGCATCAGCAGAGACATTAGGGAGAGGTACAGTGGGGAGTACTTATAAGGCTGTGATGGAATCCGGGTTCATCGTGACGGTGAAGAGGTTGAAGGATGCGCGATATCCTAGAGTGGAGGAGTTCAGGCGGCATATGGAGGTGATAGGGAAGCTTCGGCATCCAAATTTGGTGCCTATCCGGGCTTATTTTCAGGCCAAGGAAGAAAGACTTCTTGTTTTCGATTACTTCCCCAATGGCAGTCTTTTCTCTCTAATTCACGGTATGTTTTTCTTGCATCTCCCTGGTTAAAACTTTGCAGCCTAATATTTTTGATAACAATATTGATGTTTTGGTTAAGTATACAATGGCTAAGCATAATATGAAGCATTGCATTGATCTGGTTACACTGTTTTGCCGGAATTGTATTCATTTGTCAAGTTTAGTGACGTCTTGAGGGTATTTGACTAGTAATCTTGTTCATGCCAAGTAAGAACTAGCATAATGTACAACTAGGTGTGGCTTATTTGTTACTTTGAGGGTATTTACTGCTAAGTAATGACTTGAGGGTGTTCATTGTTTTTTGTTCTGAGAATTTGTTGCTAGATCAACATTAAAGTTCGTACTTTGGAGTCGAATGGCATTGCTTAAAAAGACACATGGAATGCGAACTCTCTTTAAGAGAAGGGAGAACGTAAAATGTACACAAATTAGTTCCGACTTCCTTCTATAGAAATTTTGGCTATGCACAGTGCCTATGCTATCAAAGTAACTAATCCAGAAAATTTATCTTCTTGCCTATGCTATATTGCTATCGTTCTAAAGCCGTGGCCGAGATATGAAATGCTAGTTTTCGAGATCTATATTTCTGCAGTCGATAATAAATTCCTAGAATTTCCAGTGGTGTGTCACATTTCTAAAAATCAAATTTTCTAAAGCATGACTCGATGTGTTGATGGGGGTGGGGCATAAAATATAAGAAAATTCAATTTTAAAATTTCTCAGCGCTAGCTTTATGTTCAAGCAGGCAGTGCAATAACTAATCAACATGATCAAGATCTGCATATAAAAAACAATTGTAATTCTGTACTGTACCACACAAAACTTAGCTTTCATAATATTACTTATTCAACTCTTTATGTACTTGTCCCTGGTGGACCTCTACAATAATAATCACTGCAACTACAGTTCTTAATTTAGAAATCAAATATATAAGCTTCACTCCATACATTTTAAGTTTTTTTTATAGTCGTATTTGATGCATTAATCAAACAACTATTTTCTATCCATAAATCTAAATACGATTTTTAGTAAAGCTTTGACAATCTCGTCAATGCCTGAGTATAATGCAGCAGCTGTAGATGT
Source organism: Apium graveolens (assembly GCF_009905375.1). Lineage (NCBI taxonomy): Eukaryota > Viridiplantae > Streptophyta > Magnoliopsida > Apiales > Apiaceae > Apium > Apium graveolens. The sequence continues at coordinate 216,553,669 of NC_133651.1, read as the reverse complement.
GATATTATTTTACACTAGCTGTAAGCTTCTCCATCAGTAACTGCTACCAAGCTAAGCCTAATACGTAAATTTGATTCTATCAAATTCAAATAATGTATTCATTTTTCAACATATATACCTGTGTTACATAATATTAAAACAGTTTGCATGTTCTGTTTTACTTCATAATATCTATAAAAATACCAAATTCAAGAGACTTGGGCCAACTCATGACAGTTCACATAAAATTTGTTAATTATTTCATATATATGTGTCCACTGTATAATCAAAAGTGGGACAACTTTTGAACTTTTATGTAATCATATAATTTAGAATTAGAGGTGTCGGTCCAGGGATTATAGTGTTCTCAATTATTCTTTATCAGCTTTCATTATCAAACTATCTTCTTCACAGAAATGGGTGAAAGATACTACCTAGATTTGGTTCCCTGTTCCCTGAACTTTATACTCCAAAAGCTCTTAACCTCATTGTTAAGTTGTATTTATTGACTAGTCATAACTCATTTTGTTAGGCGAGTATGTTGTATTGTCCATTCACACAATTTGGCTACCTAATTTGTACAATATAAGACATCAACATCAACTGTATGTTTAGCTTTAGTCTTGGAGAAAACACTACTGATACTATATATTATCTATGGTACAAAAAGAATTATGTGCCTTTGGATATACAAGTTGTTTTGTTAATATTTACGGCGACACTGTTAATCTCGATAAATTACTATTATGAAATTTTTCCTTGTCAAAATTTTCGCATGTTCATCTGTATGTGACATTTGTGTGTTAAAAATGCATGAAGCTGAAGTCCTTTTTAGGCATGTAATGAATTTAGGGTTTGTGTAAATCTGAGCAGAGGTTGGGTTTGCATAAATCTGGGCAAAGGTTCTAATAGGACATTGTACTATAGTAGGTATGTTTGGTTTAGCTAAGAGTAGTATTATTGTTGTTGCAGGATCAAGAACATCAGCTGGAGGAAAGCCACTTCACTGGACATCCTGTCTCAAAATAGCGGAAGATTTAGCCACCGGGCTAAACTACATCCACCAAAACCCAGGCTTAACACATGGAAACCTCAAATCCTCCAATGTACTATTGGGATCCGACTTTGAATCCTGCCTCACCGACTACTGTCTCACCACGTTCCGAAATCCAGATTCAGCTGAAGAATCCAGCGCCTCTGCCCTCTTCTACAGAGCCCCTGAATACCGTGACACGCGCCGTCCCCTCTCTCAACAAGCTGATGTATACAGCTTTGGTGTCATCCTCCTCGAACTCCTCACAGGAAAAACTCCATTTCAAGACCTTGTTCAAGAACATGGCGCGGACATTCCACGTTGGGTTCGTTCAGTCCGAGAAGAAGAGACTGAATCCGGTGATGACCCTGCCTCTAGCAACGAGGGATCAGAGGAGAAACTTGCAGCTCTTTTGAACATTGCAATGGCTTGTGTTACACTTACACCGGATAGTAGGCCCGAAATGAGGGATGTCTTGAGGATGATTAAAGAGGCAAGAGCAGAAGCACAAGTGTCTTCTAATAGCAGTGATCATTCTCCAGGGAGATGGTCAGATACTGTTCAAAGCTTACCAAGGGATGATCATTTGAGCATTTGATAATCAAAATTTACGTTTGGGCATATACTCCCCCTAGGCATAACCAGTTTCTTGTTTTTGAAGTGTCATTTCTCTGTAGGCATAATAGTATTGTTGTTTTTTCGAGGCATTTGTAGAGCAAATTTCAAGTCTATATTGTGAAAAGGTAATTTCTTTGATTAATGAATCTTTTTTAACCTGTGTACGATTTCTTTACTTTCTCGATTTGCCGTAATGGAGTACTGGAAACAAAGATCAGTGTCTGCAAGACTACAACTAGGATTTGCTTCAAGCCACAACAAGTTGCTCATCCCCAGAATTGATTCTATTAGATAGCTGTGAAATCTAAGCTTCAAATTTGCTTTTCTTTTTCTAATTAAACATACACATGCACACATCCATAGTATTTGTGAACGTGATAAGCAACTAATAAGCAAGCTACAACGATATTCAAATAATACGAGGAAATGTGAATCTCAGTTATCAGAGAGACATATTGGTATTTATTTGGAAATGCTGTCAGAGGCTCTGAATTGTATCGATTTACAATTTTCATCAAGTCAAAGCAACATCCCACCATTTTGACAAGAAACATCATACGTTCTAACAAATGTGCACATCAACTTGAATACCAGTACTGCATTTGGATCATGTGTGATGTTTGTGAACTGTGCAGCAATTTTCCCTTATTAGTCCATATGGTTACTCTATAGCAGAAGCATACATGCTTGAAGCAATAAGCACTGAGATAACTGTGGTCACGTTAATCCAAATTATAGCGGAGCCTACACATGAAAAACTCCTTACCAAAGAGACGTAAATAAGGGAAGTGACTTTCTTTTTGTATGTTTTGTTGAAGTACAAACATTGCGGGTTCACATATGAAAAGTGTCTACAACAAAGTATGCTACCTCTAAAACCTTCAGAGTCTCTTCGAGAAATTGATAATACTGATTCTATTTCAGCACCAACTGATCAGTCTTAGAGTAACCATATGGATCAGTCTTTCCTGATAAAGAAGTAAATTTACTAAGTAATATATCAATAAGGCAGGACATAAGTTTCTTTTGAGGTGTCTGATGTCAGATAACCTGATTATTGTTTTTCGAAGATGAATACACACAGAAACTAATGCAGATCAAAGGAAATAATCAGAAGTTGTATTAGTCTATAAAAGTATAGAAGATACAAAGGAGGACAAATGGTCTCCGAGAAAAACATAGAGCTCTCTATCATCTAAAAGGGTCACAGACCAAATCCTTATTGTCTTCTTGCATTTCTCTAGTCTTGAAATCAATTGGAACAGGACTAACAGCTTTTCCCTTTAATAAATCAATAAACAATCTTTGTCAAATAGGACCAGGAGCAACAAAAACTACAAATTTTGTCAACTATGCTGTCGGTAAATAATCTCCCACACTTCATATCAACATTAGCATGAAACCTCAGCAGCCTGCTGTCTCGTCCTTTCTGCAGCATGTCCTCGGAGTTCAACCTCCTTGTATTCCTCCTAATCTGCTCCTTTAAACCTCTGCAGTGAGGTATATGACATAGATATAATTCACAAGATTCAGCATGATGTTTTAATATATTAGATTGACACTTAAGAGTATGCACTAGCACATCAAGCAGCTTCCTCAAACGAGCAACTTTTTGTTGCATAGCTTCTTCGTGCCGTGCATCCACATCCACCATCAGTGGCGGATGTAGACGGGGGCTCAGGGGGCTTCAGCCCACCCCTGAATCCGTAATATCCCCAATTTCTATATAAATTTTGAGCATTTTTTGTATAAGCCCACCCTTTTAAATATTAGCTAAGTCCATTAATATATTTGAGCCCAGCCAAACCACTAATTCTTAAGTTGAACACGCACGGACTTGTTACTGTTAAGTGAAAAGATTACAAAAAGATCTAGAACTCTACTATATAACTGGTCTGTTGTGCGCATGATCTTTCTCTTCCGTGACATGGATTTCGGTAAATTTTTTATATTAATGAAGCCCCCTCCTTTGTAAAATCTTGGATCCGTCACTGTCCACATCGATGGACCTTGAGTCAATGTGTGAATATTGATTATTTTTCCCATCCTTTTGATTACAAGCAGCTCACAAACTAAAATGAGGACAAGTTTCGCAATGCCAACGTTCACCATTTTCCATATTAAGAAGACATACATGGCATACATGCATAAAAGTTGGAACATTCGGATTGTGAAGATGGCAGAGGAGCATCATTGAAGTACTGGAATTCACGCTATATTTCTTATGAATCTAAACATTAATTTAATACTTAAAATTGTTGTTAGAGAAAGTTAATAAGATTTGTTAGTCAGAAATCCGTGCATTGCATGCGTAGCTAGCATTTTTAACGTGATAAGCAACTACTAATAAGCAAAAGCAAGCTACAGCAATATTCAAATAATATGAGGAAATGTGAATCTGAATTATCAGGGAGACATTGGTATTTATTTGACAATGCTCTGTCAGAGGCTCTGAATTGTATCGATTTACAACTTTCATCAAGTCAAAGCAATAGCCCACCATTTTAACAAGAAACATCATACATTTTAACAAATGCGCACATCAGCTTGAATACTAGTACTGCATATGTATCATGTGTGATGTTTGCGAACTAAGCAGCGAGATATTTCACTGTATTCACTGTCATTTAATAAAGAACCTAAATTTGATCAATCTCGCGTAAGCAACAGGATAACCTGATTATTGTTTTTTGAAGATGAATAAACGCAGAAACTAATACAGATCAAAGGAAATAATAGGAAGTTGTATTAATTTATCAAAGTATAGAAGATACAAAGGAGGAACAAATGGTCTCCGAGAAAAACATAGAGATTTCTATTTTCTAGCATCTAAAAGGGTCACAAAGAGTTCCCCTACAAAATTCTTGCCGCCTTCTTGCATTTCCCCAGACGTAAAATCAGTTGGAACAGGACTAACAGCTTTTCCCTTCAATACATCTATAAACACCAGGAACTACAAAACTACAATTTTTGTCAACTATTCTGTCAGTAAATAATCTCCCACACTTCATATCAACATTAGCCATGAACCTTGCTGTCCGCCCTTTATGCAGCATGTCCTCGGAGTTCAGCCTGCTCTTTATTTCTCCTAATCTGCTCCTTAAAACCTCTGCAGTGAGGTATATGACATTGAGATAATTCGCAAAATTCAGCATGATGTTTCAATATATACCAGATCTTTTTACACTCAACACAACAACCGGTCACACGTGTTTTGCATTGTGCACCATGCTGTAGAAGGCTTTTCATCTTACAACAATTGTGGTCCGGGCAATTTTGACACTTAAGAGCATGCGCTAGCACATCAAGCAGCTTCCTCAGGCGAGCAACTTTTTGTTGCGTAGCTTCTTCGTTCTGTATATCCACATCCACCATCGATGGATCTTGAGTCAAGGTGTGAATATGATTATTTTTCCCATCCTTTTGATAACAAACAATGCACAAATTAAAATCATGACAAGTTTCGCAATGCCAACCTTCATCAGTTTCGATATTAAGACGACATACATGACATACAGGCATAAAAACTGGAACATTCGAATTGTGAAGATGGTAGAGGAGCATCATTGAAGAATATTTAGCACGGCGCAAGGTATCAAACTGATAGTGGTTGCCTTCACAAAGTCCCAAAAAGGTCAGACGGGTGTCAAAAAACTTACTATCAAGAATCTCATCATTATCTTGTGTATCTTCAGGGACACCACTAACTTCAACAGGATATAAGATATGTATCTCCCTTTGGTTGTTAACTGGATGCCTATCTCTCTTCTCGAGTTTCTGTTCTGCCTCGTAACATTTGTCACATAGGCTGAAATTTTTGCACTTGCAGCAACCCCAAACATTTCCAGAAGTTATGAGAGTACAACAATGACTGCATGAGTGTTGCAAATGGACCATAATGAAATCTTCCTTCTTTGGGTTAATAGCTTCGTGAAGTTTATGCATTAGCAAAACATCCTTAGATGCATTTCTAGAAAGATCGGTTTGATCGTATTCTTTTATAGCACTCTTTGCAGTTAATTTATTTGTTGGATTTTCATTAAGGACCCTTTCACCCTCCTCCTCTTGTTGTAGCTGATAAATAAAATTTTCAACAGCACCAGACAAATAGTCTCCATCAAAATATGGAAGTCTAGCTGCAGTCACTTTCACTTTACACTCACCACAGATGCCACCAGGAATAAAGAAATGATCGTATAGATTAGTTACCTCAACCACAATATTTTCCTTAACAGCTTTCTCCGACATTGTTATATACCACTCACGAAGCTTTTCAGATTTCAGAGTCTTTTGCATTTCTGGATGACAATGGAATATATAATCATCACCCTTGATTGGAGGACAGGCCCATATGTAGCAACTCGTAAAACCACGTTTTTTACAATGTTCAAGGTATCCGATCAGTATCTCATGGTAAACAAATGTGCGAAGATCCTCCCCAGTAACTGCTTTAATTTCTGGCTGAAAGTACTTTACAGAGTCCATATACGACAAATATACCCGTCGATTATTTGGCTGTTGACAATTTGCTCCAAATTCCTGAACCATCATGGCAAATAGGCACACCTCCACTCCTTCAATCTTCTGAAACAATAACACGACCTTTGACTTGTACGCAAACTCATTCGGATAATTCACTTCCTTAAAAGTCTCAAAAAATCGTTTCTTCACTTCTAGCTTTTTGTCCATTGATGACACAACTCTGACAACAAGAACATCTGCTCCAGGAACCTCATCATAGGTTTTCCCCAGAATCCTAGCTCTATTTACCCTCTCCTGCTTTAATTTTTTAAACAATCGTTCCTCTAAGTGATCGCTGAGACTTGTTCTTGGCAGATCTTTTGCTCCAAGTACTGCATTATGTTTCAAAGGCGTAAACTCTCCTCTTTCAACTTGATCAATATAGCAATTTGGACAACTGAAATAAGCTTGACCACCTTTATTCTTTCGGCTATTAAACAATGCACATATTTGATGTTGCCATTTATGACAACTATCACACTCAACCCATCCTTCCTCTATAAATTTATCATTTTTCTGTTTCTCAAGTCTTGTCTTGGAATGAGGAGTACCATCAACAACAATACTGTCACCGGGAGTTTGAGTATAGCACGAATTGCAAATATGTTGTTTTGAATCAACGGCTTCTGCAGTGTAGTACTTTGCATTTCTTTTGATGCGAGCACCACAAGGCGTGCAATAAATATGTACTGGCTCAAAATTAATCTTCTCCACTCCACATAACTGGCAAGAAGATTCAGACATTGATTGCTCCATGGCTTGAGGTTCTCCTGTCTTTGGTTTACTCTGCCCTGCCCACTGCTTGAGACTTGAAATATGTTCCCGAACTTGGTCTGGAGAAAACAGTTCAATCAACGACACTCCGTCTGCTTTTGACTTCTTAAACTTTTCTGCACCCTTGTTCTCAGCAAGCACTTTGCCACTAACATATTTAGCATCATCAATTCCTTTCTCTGTAGTTATCAACACAGAAGAACCATCATTAGTCATTGCAATCAAGGAATTATCAGTAGAGAGCGATTCTTTTGCAAGACTACTGAGATTGTCCGTTTCCACACATGTAACAACAGATATTTTAGGGCAGCCTTGCTGCAGAGCATGAGGATCATCACTATATGCATATAATTTCGAAGAACTTCCGTAACCAGGAAGTATAGGTTGCGGAACAGATTCAATCTTTACGCGCTTTTGAACAGGAGGATAAAAATCTTTCCTAGATACAACAGAACTACTCCCTGAGACAATACCCCTGGTATCATAAGTTTGATTGACAGAAGAAGAACTATCAGGGGTAGATGCTTTACGTTTGGGTTGCCTATTTCTAATACGAAAACAAACAGGACAGTCCAGATTATTGCAGTTCTTGTAATGCTTAATAAAAACCTGTGCTGAACTGCAACGAGGATAACAACAGCTACTTCCATTCTTACATGTCTTAATATGCATCAAGAAATTTTGATGATCATGGACATGGCTTGTAACTGCCTTACTATCATCACCACCGCTCAATTCCTTGGGATTATTCATCTGGAGTATATCAGACTCGTATTAGAATCATAATCTTTTGATGTTACTAGGGCTCGTAAATTGTTGTATATATATAGCTGGACACGGCAACTCCTAAACCCAGTATGACTAGTAAATTGAATGAAAATAGTAATTATATATATCTGATTTTAATTATTAGTTGGTACCTGCCGCAAACATTGCTGGAGGACAACAGTTATAAAACATTGCCGAGGACACTGTTTGCCCACATTATTTTTTCTAATTTATTTTTTTGTTAAAAATGAATTTTTAAATATTTTTTCGAACTTATATTTTGATATTTTTGAACTAATATTTTAAACTAAAATATTTAAATTTTAATATTGAATTTAAAATTTTTGAATGAAAATGTATTTTTTAATTATATGTTCGAAATAGTATTTTCGAATTTTTATTATAAGGGAATATTCTGAGTTTTATGTTTTTTTTAATATTGTGAGTTTTATATTTTTTTTATTTTTCTTGTACTTATCCAATTTAATTTATTAATTTTTAATTTATAGTAAACGAATATAATGTTAAAAATTAAAAATGTGAAAAACTAAAAAAATGAAATTTTATAGATTTTTCGTTAGCAATAAAAAAATATAAAACAACTCAGTCCCTAGAATGCTAAATATTTTTTAGTAACAAATAAAAAAAATACCTTCTGCCACCTACAACATTGTTTCATTGCGGCTAGTGCAGTGAAATATTGCTGGAGGACGTTGTTTTAAATGTAACGGTTCTTACTCGCTTTATTTTCTAATTTATTTTTTTTGTTAAAAATGAATTTTTAAATATTTTTTCGAACTTATATTTTGATATTTTTGAATTAATATTTTAAACTAAAATATTTAAATTTAATATTGAATTTAAAATTTTTGAGTGGAAAAGTATTTTTTAATTATTTGTTCGAAATAGAATTTTCGAATTTTTATTATAACGGAATATTGTGAGTTTTATGTTTTTCTAATATTGTAAGTTTTATGTTTTTTTAATATTGTGAGTTTTATGTTTTTTTTAATTTTTCTTGTACTTGTCCAATTTAATTTATCAATTTTTATTTTATAGTAAACGAATATGATGCTAAAAATTGAAAATGTGAAAAACTAAAAAAAATTAAATTTTATCCATTTTCGTTAGCTATAAAAAAATATAAAACAACCCAGCCCCCGGAATGCTAAATATTTTTTCGTAACAAATAAAAAAAATTCCCTCTGCCACCTACAACATTGTTTCATTGCGGCTAGTGCAATGAAACATTGTTGGATGACGTTGTTTTAAATGTAACGGTTCTTGCTCGCTTTATTTTTCTAATTTATTTTTTTGTTAAAAATGAATTTTTAAATATTTTTTCGAACTTATATTTTGATATTTTTGAATTAATATTTTAAACTAAAATATTTAAATTTAATATTGAATTTAAAATTTTTGAGTGAAAAAGTATTTTTTAATTATTTGTTCGAAATAGTATTTTCGAATTATTATCATAACGGAATATTGTGAGTTTTATGTTTTTTTTATTTTTTTGTACTTGTCCAATTTAGTTTATCAATTTTTAATTTATAGTAAACGAATATAATGCTAAAAATTGAAAATGTGGAAAACTAAAAAAAAATGAAATTTTATCAATTTTTCGTTACCTATAAAAAAATATATAAAACAATTGAGTCCCCGGAATGCTAAACATTTTTTCGTAACAAATAAAAAAAATAACATTTGCCACCTGTAGCATTGTTTCATTGCGGCCAGTGCTCTTTAACCACCCGCCGCAATATTTATATATGTTGGAGCTAGGCTGAACACCTCATTGCGAGAGGGTTTTTTATTATTATTTTGTTCTTATTTATTTTTTTAAAATTAAAAATTATTTATAAAAAATATTTAATTCATCATAACTTCATTAAGGAGTACAAATGTGTTATTATACATAATTTTGACATATTTAAAATTTAAATTAAAATAGTTTGATTAGAATTTATTCAAAAAAGTTTTAGAGAAGACGACACCTTTCAATCAATAAACAATCATTTTTGCAATACTCCATTCATACTAATTAGTTACTATCTTAGGTTTTTTATTTTTTTTACATTAAAAATAATATTTTAATTATTTTTTCGATTATATATCTAATTTATTTTTAAATTTTTAACTCATTATACAATTGATAATAAATGAGAAGTAGTAATAAAATTAGAAAATATAGAACAAATGGTTGTTAAAATTAATTATATATTTTCTAACTCCGTTATTATCGAAAAAAAATTAATTCATTAAAATATAATTTTTTGTTATTTTAGAAATTAAATAAAAACATAATCCTACGACATTATTTCATTGTGGCCTCTTGCAATGTCTTATTGCTGAAGGTTTGCTGCAATGAAATAATGCGGGGCAGCCAGCCACCTGGGGCTGTGGACCAAAACCCTTATTAGTTAAGTTGAATATATATCTAGACAACTTTCTCTTTCTATTCCAAAATTAAAATGCATAATTAATTAGAATATATATTATATATTATTGAGTAAAGATCATTGTTAAGAAAATGATTTTTTAATGATGTAATTTATGGCCAAAAAAACTAAATCTTATAGCTATTTGTTTAAATAGTAAAGTTGAATTTTGATTCATAAATAAAAATAAATAAATATTAATATTACATTAATTTGTAGAAAAATAATAATTTAACTGTTCATAAATATAAAAGGCCAGCATCTGAGTTATTAAGTATTAGAAATAATTATTTTTATTAAATAGATTTGTTCCTATTATTTTCGGAAAGCGGGCAAATTTCTTTATTTAAAATAGAGAAGTAATCTGTTTAGCTAAAAAGGCAATTGGTTTTTTTATTAGTGATTATAACATTTTATTAAATTAAAATTGCTCGTAATATTTTTGAAAAATAATGTATTTTAGTTGGGAAAAAAAATAAAAAGTTAACATTTTTAGTTAGAAAAAGTAATTGATATTTTTGTAGTCACAACTCTGTGCCTTTAATATAAATAGAAAAAATTCCTAAAATTACTTTTAAAAATTTACTAAAGTGACTATGAAATCGTATATGAAAGTTCAATGTCATTTTTGTAATAATTGAATTAATCCCCCACATTTACGTAAATAACCTTAATTTTGTATTGTAAAGTGACTTAACTTTAAATAATTATCTAAAGTTAACTTTAGGATCAATATAAAATAATAATTCGCTAAATTTAAAATAATATTTTTTTATTAAAATACATAAGTCCCATATAATATATAAATTTATATTTTCATATTACATCAAAATAATATATTCATTCTAATTTGTAATTTTAAAATAAGATTTTAATGTAACTTATTTTCTTTTGAAATTAATAATTTTTGTAATTATTCTATTTAGTGTATAATGGAGATGTAGCTTATTATGTTAATATTGCAATATTGCAAGACAAACATATAATGTGACTGTTGTTTATATCGTAAGAGAAACTTACAATTATATTGTAAGAGAAACTTACCGTGTGACTGTTGTTACTGCCATATGTACATGTAATGCCCGCGAAATTTAAGACTGTTTATATTGTAAGAGAAACTTACGGTGTGACTGTTGGTACTGGCTTACTGCCATATGTACATGTAATGCGCGCGAAACTTAAGACTGTTGTTTGTTGATAAGTGAATTTTATATCTACTTGGAACGCTTCATTACAGGCTTAAGTTGGTGTTTTGGACTCAAGTTTTTGGTATTTTTGATGTGTTTTTGTGTTATTGCATTTCAGGCATCAGTTAAATGAAGAAAGGAGCTTTTCAAAGAAATATGCTGAAAAGAGATCAGAATTGAAAGCTGAGGCCATTCTCAAGTTGTAGAGTATCTCGTTAGCTTCGCGTGGGCAGTTAAATCGCTTAATTCTGACGAGCAGAACTTAAGATACGGCCAAAAGAAGAATTGTCAGAATTTTTCCAGAATGTCGAAGCGGCCGCGCCAGAGTCAGCGCGCCCGCGCCACTGAAAATACTATTCCAGCACGGCCGCGCCCTGTAGCAGCGCACCCACGCCCGGTTTCTGCACCAGAATCCTGATTTTAGTCGAAATTGAAGATTTTAAGAGTTCTGGTCATCTTGGAGCCTATATATATCAATAAAAAGATGTTTTCAACAACAAAAAGACCTGTGAGAGCAATAAGAAGATCTAGAAAGCACGAGACGGCTACGAAGAAGAAGACTTTTATTTTCTTTGATTTAGGCGATACTTGGATGCTTGTTTTCGATTTGTCTTTGAACCCTAGTAATTTTATATTGTTTATTATCATGCTTTCATTGGAACCCATGGTGATAATGAGTTCGATTATGAACTAATCGTTATCGTGGGGTTCTAGCGGATTTATTTATGAATTTCTTTAGTTAAATTGTTTCGATACCTTAGTGTGTGGTGATTGTTTGATAACCTAGTATTGGTTGTGCTTATTCGTCTTATGTGCGTAGCTAACATATAAGATAACATGTTAATCTCTATTGAAGCGACAATGAATATAGAGGTTTAGAACTTGTCATGCTAGCATAGGTTCATGTGTTATTGTTATGCATGATTCGTAGGTAATTTTAACCATCTTACTTGCCCTATGTAATCACGATAGATAACTTGCGCATTAAACAATTATGTTTTCAATTTTTATAGACATAAAAGGACTAAGCATAGTTGGTGTCTATTCAATTTCTATCTCTTTTGTGGATGCTTGGTAGTAGGGTATTCGTACAACGAAAGTTGGTGTTTACTAGTTTCGTGTTATCTGATTAGTGTCATCACCATTACATGTTAAGGTTAAGAACAAAAAGGCTATTGAATGAAGTAGTAATGAAGTTAGAATCCCATGTTTGTCTCATATAAGTAATTCAACCTCAATTCACTTACTTAATGCTATTTAGTATAATCTCTTAGTTTAATAAAATCCCAATTTGTTATTGTCTTAGCATTGAGCGATAGCCTTACCATTGTTGCATAAGTACATATTCTTAAGTTAACCAAAAGAGTCTCCGTGGGAACGAATCTGATCTTGCGAACGCGTATACTTGCATAAATTTTAGCGCGTGTTTTCACCCTAACAAGTTTTTGGCGCCGCTGCCGGGGACTCGGTGTTAATTTTTAGTTTATGTGCTTGTCATCATTGGTCGTTAAAGTTCATTGACTCAGACTCTTTTACTTTCATGGTTTACTTGTTGTGTTTCAGGTACTCATTATAATAGGAGATCCAGCAGCACAAACGAAAGCCTTGATGGATTTTTCTCAACCCAAGATCAATGACATTCAATCTAGCATTGTCAGGCCAGCTATCACATCTAATACCTTTGAGATCAAGCCTGGCATAGTTCAGATGGTGCAGAATTCAATCCAGTTTGGGGATTCTCCAACGGAAGATCCCAATATGCACATTAGGGATTTCATTGAGATCTGCAACACCTTCAAGTTCAACGGTGTTTCTGAAGATGCTGTGAAGCTTAGACTATTCTCATTCTCTCGGAGGGACAAGGCTAAGAGCTGGTTACACTCTCTACCAGCTGGTTCGATTACTACTCGGGAAGATCTTGCTCAAAATTTTCTCACTAAATTCTTCCCTATGGTGAAGACAGCTGCAATCAGAAACGCTCTTACTCAATTTGCGCAGCAATCGGGAGAATCTCTATGTGAAGCTTGGGAGTGCTACAAGGAGATGCTTAGGACATGTTCTCATCATGGAATGCTTGATTGGATGATCATCGATTGCTTCTATAACGGGTTGGGAGCACAATCAAGACCAATGCTCGACGCAGCATCAGGTGGAGCATTATGGGCAAAGAGCTATGAGGAAGCTTATGATCTAATTGAACTAATGGTTGCTAATGAATATCAATATCCAACCCAGAGATTACCACAGGGCAAGGTAGCAGGAGTTCTTGAAGTGGATACAGCTACGGCTATCACTGCTCAACAAAAGGTGTTGTCTATGAAGATCGATTCGCTGGCTAAATATGGTGTTAATCAGATAACTAGTGTTTGTGAGATGTGTGCAGGTTCACATGTGATGGAGCAATGCGCTATATCTAGTGAATCAACTCAGTTTGGGAGAAACTTTCAGAGATCGCATCAACAAGTTCCAGACACTTATCGTCCTGGCAACTGGAATCATCCTAACTTCAGATGGAGCAACAATCAGAATACGATGCAACAGCCGTTCCAGCAATATGGAGCAAAACAATTCAACCCTTCTGGTTTTCATCAATAATTTGCACCAAGAAAATAACTCCAACTTCAACAACAAACTCATGATGTAGGTCAATCTTCGAATGAAAAATCTGAATTGGAGGAGTTGAGGCTTATGTGCAAAAACTAGGCTCTTATATCCCAAAGCCAGGCTGTTTCTATCAAGACTCTGGAGAACCAGATAGGACAAATTGCTAACGTCTTATTGAATCGACTACCAGGAAAGCTTTCTAGTGATACAGAAGTTCCAGGCAAGAGGGAAGCAGAAGAGCAGGTTAAGGCAATTACATTGAGGTCTGGGAAGGTTGCAAGCCCTGAAAAATCTCAAGTTCCAGAATCTGAAGTTTTGGCTGAAGAAGATGTGCAGAAGGAAGCAGAAGTGGAATCAAGGAAGAAAAATGTGGAACACACTCCTCCTGAGGGTAATACAGGGGAGATCCAGGTCTATCCTCCACCTCCGTTTCCTGAAAGGCTGCAGAAGCAGAAGTTGGATAAGCAATTTGCTAAGTTTCTGGAGGTGTTCAAGAAAATTCATATCAACATACCTTTCGCTGAAGCTCTTGAACAGATGCCTAGCTATACGAGGTTTATGAAAGGTATTCTCTCTCGGAAAGTGAAACTCGATGACTTAGAGACCGTTGCTCTTACAGAGGAATGCAGTGCTGTGTTGTAACAGAAGTTGCCTCCGAAGCTTAAAGATCCTGGAAGCTTCACTATTCCTTGCACTATTAGAAAATATTCGTTCGACAAATGCTTATGTGATTTGGGAGCTAGCATCAATCTGATGCCCTTGTCTATCTTCAAAAAGCTTGGTATACCTGATCTGAAACCAACAGACATGTCATTGCAACTAGCTGATCGTTCCATCGCTTATCCATGAGGTATAATGGAGGATGTCTTGGTTAAGGTGGATAAACTCATCTTCCTTGCTGACTTTGTAATTCTTGATTTTAAGTAAGATAAGAAGATTCCCATCATCTTGGGAAGACCATTCTTGGCTACAGGCCGAACTATGATCGATGTGCAAAAAGGAGAGCTTACGATGAAGGTTCATGATCAAACGGTCACTTTTCATGTGTTCAAGGCAATAAAGTTACCCACAACTAAAGAGGAGTGCTTTAAAGTAGAGTGGGTAGACTCTGTCATAAATTCGGAGCTTGAACAATTTCCAAAGTCAGATACCTTAGAGAGAACCTTAATAGGGGAATCAATTATTGAAGATGAAGAAGGAGTAGAGCAACTGCAGGTTTTGAATGCACCACTGTGGAAGAGGAAGTTGGATATGCCATTCGATTCTCTTGGGTTAGCTGAGCTGAAAATTTCTCAGGAGCTTATCGAGATGTCTATTGAAGATGCTCCCACACTTGAGCTCAACCCACTACCAGATCACTTGAGTTATGCATTATTAGGTGCAACCCCTGACAAGGGGTTGGGATATATTTTTGATGATGTAGAGGGTGGCCGAACGGATCCTCCCGTGCCTATAGAGGGTTTTTCTCTTGTGCAGCAAGCAATTGATAGGACTGGTGTTGATGATGAGCAGTACAGGCAATTGACCAGGTGTATGGAGGCCATGCACGACATTCACAGTCATTTTGCTGCAGATTTGACACAGGTTTTGGTTACTATTTTTCGAGCCACTGGTGTCGAGGTTGATTGGTCACCTGATCCTCCACCCGAAGAGGGTAATTCTCCTGACAACTAGGTATGCCTGAAATCCTTATTATTACCTTCAATGTGGACATTGAAAATTTTAAGTTTGGGGGTGATAATGTAAGGATTAGTAGTGTGTGTTGTGTCCATATAGTTCATATAGATTCATATTGCATATTTAGCTGTAGTTCATTCATATTTTTGCATGATTGTTCATATAGGTCATATTTGTTTGCATTTTTATTTATGTTATTAAGTGAGTTTATTTAGTTGCATGTGCATGCATATAACATGATCCCTTAGGTTGAGCTATTTCTGATTGATAAGTTGATGTTGATTTGAGTGTGGTGATGACGAATAGAGAGATGTTTAAGTCTTAATGAATTGATTTGCATGCCAGAAACAAAAAAAAATTCACAAAGTCTTATAGGGTTACTTTTGATCTAGATCATGATCATACTTGTCTGTTGTTGAGATGTAATCACTTGTTTATATTTAGAATTTTTGCTATTCTCGTAATGACGCAAAATCACTAATTTTTAAACTGGAGAAAAGCAGGATTTCATTGTTAATTGTGAATAAGGCTAGACGTTAAATGGCTAGTAGCCGGCTCATATTTTTATGAGTAGTCTAGGGTTGAATGAAATGGAGCGAAACACACTCATTCAGAAATTGTTGAATAAAAAAGAAAAAAAAAGAAAAAAGAAAAAAAAGAATATGTGTTTATGCATAATTGATCAAGAGTGAGCTCTTTAACACTCGAGTTATTAAGTTCTTAGGGGACTTTGTGCCTAGTGACCTAAGGCTTTTCATATTCTGGGATCCGTTAACCTAACGCTCTCTACATGGGTATTATTGTATAAGTCTTTTGGGACTTCATTCATTGCACGGTCAAGTAAGCATCTTTGTTATGTGTTCAATAATAGCATGAATCCTTGTATAACTCTAGTAGAAATAAGGTGTTGAGAGTCATTATGCGTTTAATGTCTATTCTGTTTATAAACTTGTGATTGTTTTTATGATAGATAAGTTATGGTAATTGATCTAGTTTCGAGAGTATATTCGTTAAGCATCCACACACACATGTTCTGGTTTGTGAGCTGGTTTGTGGGATTTATTCGAACTCTGTTTTAATTCATCGCATTCTTAGAGGCGTTGGCTTATTCATTTGGTTATTGTTATTCTGAGGGGATCGATTGCATTTTCATTTAGTTGCATTCATGCATTAGATTTATTTTGTAGTTTTGAGTTTGTTTATGCTTGAGGACAAGCATCGATTCAAGTTTGGGGGTGTGATAAGTGGATTTTATATCTACTTAGAACGCTTTATTACAGGCTTAAGTTGGTATTTTGGACTCAAGTTTTTGGTATTTTTGATGTGTTTTTGTGTTATTGCATTTCAGGCATCAGTTAAATGAAGAAAGGAGTTTTTCAAAGAAATATGCTGAAAAGAGATCAAAATTGGAAACTTAGGCCATTCTCAAGTTGTAGAGTATCTCGTTAGCTTCGCGTGGGCAGTTAAATCGCTTAATTCTGATTAGCAGAACTCAAGATACAGCCAAAAGAAGAATTGTCTGAATTTTTCCAGAATGTCGAAGTGGCCGCGCCAGTGCCAGAGTCAGCGCGCCTGCGCCGCTGAAAATACTAGGCCCGGTTTCTGCTCCAAAATTCTGATTTTAGTCGAAATTGAAGATTTTGAGAGTTCTGGTTATCCTGGAGCCTATATATATCAATAAAAAGACGTTTTCAACAACAAGGAGACCTGGGAGAGCAAGACCTAGAGAGCACGAGACGGCTACGGAGAAGACGACTTTTATTTTCTTTGATTTAGGCGATACTTGGATGCTTGTTTTCGATTTATCTTTGAACTCTAGTACTCTTATATTGTTTATTATCATGCTTTCATTGGAACCCATGGTGATGATGAGTTCAATTATGAACTAATCGTTATCGTGGGGTTCTAGCGGATTTATTTATGGATTTCTTTAGTTAAATTGTTTCGATACCTTAGTGTGTGGTGATTGTTTGATAACCTAGTATTGGTTGTGCTTATTCGTCTTATGTGCGTAGCTAACATATAAGATAGCGTGTTAATCTCTATTGAAGTGACAGTGGATATAGAGGTTTAGAACTTGTCATGCTAGCATAGGTTCATGTGTTATTGTTATGCATGATTCGTAGGTAATTTTAACCATCTTACTTGCCCTATGTAATCACGATAGATAATTTGCGCATTAAACCGTTATGTTTTCAATTCTTATAGACATAAAAGGACTAAGCATAATTGGTGTCTATTCAACTTCTATCTCTTTTGTGGATGCTTAGTAGTAGGGTATCCGTACAACGAAAGTTGGCGTTTACTAGTTTCGTGTTATCTGATTAGTGTCATCACAATTATATGCTAAGGTTAAGAACAAAAAGGCTATTGAATGAAGTAGTAATGAAGTTAGAATCCCATGTTTGTCTCATATAAGTAATTCAACCTCAATTCTCTTAGTTAATGCTATCTAGTATAATCTCTTAGTTTAATAAAAACCCAATTTGTTATTGTCTTAGCATTGAGTGATAGCCATACCATTGTTGCATAAGTACATATTCTTAAGTTAACCAAAAGAGTCTCTGTGTGAACGAATCTGATTTATATCTTATACTACTTGCGAACGCGTATACTTGCGTGAATTTTAGCGCGTATTTTTGCCCTCATATTTGTTGCTTTAGAAACATACTCCAACTCAATATTGTGATTCCTTATAACACTGTTTATCATTCAACAATTGTTCAACTGCTTTATTATCACCGGGAATCAATAACCTTTTCGGCATTCATTACGTCACAATAATTAATACTCCCTCTGTCCCATTCATTTTTATACACTTTCCTTTTTTGGATGTCACTTCAATTCTATACATTTCAAAATTTACCAAACATAGTAAAAAATTAAGTATAATATTAAAATTAAGTACACCCACTTACATCCATTATTTTCTTCCACTCCACTAATTTTATACATTTAATATTGATTGACCCCACCACTTTACCAATTTTTCTTATTTTTTCTTATAACATTCCACTTTTTCTTAACCTCCGTGCCCAAACCAAACGTGTACAATTCAACGGGACGGAGGGAGTAATATTTATGGAATATATATTTATAAATAAATGCAAAAAAAATAAAATTAATAAATTAATAAAATATATATAGGTAATTAATAAATTATTAATATATCTATAAATTAACAGTTATTAATTTATCGATTAAATAATATTTCAATTAATTAATAATTTTTGCGGTCCCAAAAGTATTAATTTGTCGAGTTTTACCTGTATACTAATTAGGACCGAAATAGATTTAAAAAATTAAGTTATAAAAATAATAAACTAAGTGTAATTAGATAAATTCAGTCAAAGAAAGTAATTAATCTAGATACCACTTATTTTTTATGATTGGACTGCTTTGTAATGATGTATGCCGCTTATTATTTATGATTTTAAATTTATTGTCAACGCAATAATAACCTAAAAGTTCACACAAAGAATGCGGGGAATATTATTTAAATTAAGTAATAGTAATTTCATTTTTATCAATATTAAATTAAACATACTTAGTATAACCCGATTAGAACATGGTTTGGGAGATGTACGCATACCTTGCCACATATCCTCAAAAGACAGAGAATTTGTTTTTGTGAATACCTCAGGTTTAGTGCAAGACAAATTAATGAATGACAAATGCGTATATAGCCATGAGCGTCAACACATGGACCTTACCTGAGTGATGATGTTAATATACTCATGAAACTTGTGTACATATATGTAAATTCATGTAGACAAACATCTGTCATAGCAGACTCGAGACACACACCAACATAAAAATATTTTATCAAAAGCATGGATATATATGAATTTCGAATTTACAATTCGACTTTCGCTCGTGCAGTTGGACTGACTAGTGACTTTGAAGTTGTTAATTGATTAAGTGAGAAACATCCAATATCTCATCAAATGAACATTATGTCTGAGTCTGAGGGTCGTATGAATAACAAAGTAATGACACTTTTGAAAAATGATATAAATGACCAGGATCATGATTTAATTCGAGATATGTTCAATGAATGGGACTAGAATTGTATTCAAAAAGTACCTCTGGAAGAGCAGGTTGATGAGGACATGATTTATTGGATTCATGAAAATATAACGGCTTAATCAGGGTGAAGAGTGCAAATAACATGATTCAAAGGCATAAAGGACTCTCCAACAGAGATGATAGTTCAAGTATATGGAATTATTGTAGAAAGTGAAAGCACCTTCAAAAGCACTCAATTTGCTCTGGCGTGCCCTAACCGATTGACTACCAACAAATATTCAATTAGTTCATAAGCATGTTCAGGTGGATAAAAGGTGCCCAATTTATTTGGATGAAGATGAGTCGATATTACTTAGCCTAATATCATGTTCACTAGTAGCTCAATATTGGAGATTAGTTATGCCCAAATTATTATGAGTCACATGATTGAGACTTCTACAGCTGGTTGGATCGTATATTTAGTAGTTGGGCAATCTGTCAAGCAAGAAACAACCTTGTTCGCAATAAGAATCCTTCGTATGCAAATAATATTATTGCTTCTACAAGGCAGTACCTTTTATAATGGAGACAAGCCCAGATTCTCTCTACTAATGCTATGTTTTAAACATCAGGGGAAGGGGACGGAGACATATCTTAGACATGAGAACACAATAAAAGTAACAAAAGATGCGGTGTTATTTGCAGACCGAGCATAGTATGGTTTGGCTTGATTTCTGGAAATTTGACATGTTTGTTGGTGAGACTGCGTAGCTGTATGAACAGTTATGTGATAGCTCAACACAAGAACAACGTTAGAACATGACAGGTTAATAATACTACTTCTACACAAGAAATCAGAAGAAATGAAGATAAGGCAAATACAAAGAATCAAAAGATTGGAAGAAAGCTTGAAGTCTGTTTACAGGTCACTGAAAGAAGTTCATTAATATGATCATGCCTCACTGAAAAATAAAGATTAAAGGCTTTTCGGGTTTCAGAAATGATGAATATTCAGTGTATAAGTGTCACATGAAGATTTCAGTGTATTGACATTGATTGAAGATAGACAGTGTTTGAAGCATAGGAATCTGAAGAATTGAAGACATGGTATAGATAGAGGTTAAAGAAGACAACTACAATCTTGAAGTTATACTCACTGACAGGATTTCATTTATATGTTCAAGCGTCGGTGAAGAACAGTGAATGAAGTATTCAAGATTGTAGTAGCAATGAAAACGTTGTCTAAAGTACAAGAAGGATTCCAGTGAAAGTACAGTTGTTTATTGACAGTCAGTGTTCGAAGCGATAAAGTTGTTGCAACCTTAACAATGTAATCAAGGCTATAATACGAAGACCTGAACCGGGGTTAGTCGTTTGTGAACCAGACCAGTTGCACTAGGCGTCAACAGCTCGTGAAAGGAATCTGGGTATTATTTTTAGAAGAATTGTTAAGTTGAGGAACTGTTAGGAATGTATGTGCATTAGTTTGATGATATGTTTAACAAAATACTTAAGTAGAAATTTAGTGTCTGTAGCCTCAACGGATAAGACCACTTTGGCTATCCGTTGATGGTGTAGCTTTACTTAGAAATAAGTTTAGTGTTGTAGCATATTTCAGTCTCTGTATTTAAAATGTAATTCTTGGAAGTTGAGAGAAGCTATGAGTCATGTTGACTACTAGATGATATGCAGATAGGAAGGCCAATTGTAAATACTTCATGCCTTGTAATTTTGTATAAGTGAAGTGGTATCAACGGATGACTTAAAGACCTTCAACGGATAAGAAGCTAAGCTTCAACGGATGTCTCTAAAGCTTCAACGGATAAAGTCATCAACGGATAACATCCATCAACGGATGAGTGCATCAACGGATGAAAGTTTCAACGGATGTTCTGATGATTAGCCGTTGATAAGAGGTAGTTGTACCTACAGACAGAGGCACATGGGTTGATAGAGACAACTGAGATGTGGTAGCCGAATTTCAGGAACAACAGAAAAAGCAGCCGTTCTTCTCTGGTACAAAGATGCAATAGTCAACAAAGTACTGGAGTGAACAGGAAAAGAAGCAAGTGAAGATCTTATTTTATTACTGTATTTTATATTGTTCTTCACTTGTACACTTGGTAATATATAAACCAAGTAGAAGCTAGTAATCAGATGAGAGATTTTCCAGAGCTGTTTAGAAAAACATTGAGAGAAAATTCATCTAGTTTGTACTAGGATGCAGCTGTGATCAACATTGTTTAATCACAGATTTTCTAATATACCATCTCTGGTGGAACAACAAATCCACCAGAAAAGTTTTTAAGGTCTGTTGTGTTCTTTACATTTGTGCTTGAATATATATCTGTCTGCATTAGCTTAAAGCAATTCACACACTTGTTCTTCTTGAACACACAACTTTCATAAACTGCTCAAAACTTGAAAAAGTTTTGAGATTTACATTCAACCCCCCTTCTGTAAATCTCATTGTTAGTCCACTAGGAATAACAATTGGTATCAGAGCAGGCTCTTGACACACAAAGAGTTTAAAGATCTTGGAATCTAACAAAGATGAGTAAGAAGGATATTGGAGTAAAGATCCCAGTTCTTGACAAAGACAGTTATCACCATTGGAAGGTGAAAATGCACCTTCATCTACTCTCCCAAGATGAAGGTTATGTAAACTGCATTGAGAATGGTCCTCACATTCCCCACAAAGTAGCAACAGTTGCTACAGCCACAGTTGCTGTTGGTCAATCCATTCCAAAACCTAGAGCAGAATGGACAATGGAAGACACAGAAGAAGTCCACAAGGATAAGAAGGCTATGAACATTTTGTTTAATGGTCTTAACATGGATATGTTTGATAATGTGATAAATTGCACAACTGCCAAAGAGGTTTGGGACACAGTTCAACTACTGTGTGAAGGTACAGAACAAGTGAAAGAAAACAAAATGCAGCTTCTCATTCAACAGTATGAATACTTTCATTTTAAAGAAAATGAATCTTTAAATGAAACATTCAATAGATTTCAAAAGCTGTTGAATGGACTGAAGCTGTATGGAAGAGTGTACCAAGTGAAGGATTCAAATCTTAAATTTTTAAGAT
The DNA here is from genome assembly GCF_009905375.1 of Apium graveolens. Classification (NCBI taxonomy): domain Eukaryota; kingdom Viridiplantae; phylum Streptophyta; class Magnoliopsida; order Apiales; family Apiaceae; genus Apium; species Apium graveolens. Next base: position 216,530,968 of record NC_133651.1, on the reverse strand, counting down.
CCTTGCCAAAGGAATGGAAACCCATGACTGTCTCCTTAAGAAACTCTCAAGATTATAAGGACTTCACTCTTGAAAGATTGTATGGAATCTTGAAGACTTATGAACTAGAGCTGGAACAGGATGAGGTATTGGAGAAAGGGAGAAAGAAAGGAAGTTCAGTTGCATTGGTAGCTGAAAATGAGAGGAAATGCAGACAAGAAACTGCGAGATCTACATCAAACTCCAAAGATGGTATAAGAAGTCAGGAATCAAGCAAGGGGAAAGAGCAAGCTGCTGAAAATGAAGACAACTCCAGCCAAGATGACTCAGATGGAATTGATGAGCATCTTGCATTTCTGTCCAGAAGATTTGCAAAGATGAAATTCAAGAAAAACACTAGAGCCACTAAACCTCACAAAAACACTGTGGACAAATCCAAGTTCAAGTGTTTCAATTGTGGTATAAGTGGACACTTTGCAGGTGAGTGCAGAAAGCCAACTTCTGAAAAGAAGAAATTTGAACAAGTAGATTACAAAAAGAAATATTTTGATCTGCTCAAGCAAAAGGAGAGGGCTTTCATTACTCAAGAAAAGGACTGGGCAACTAATGGAGATGAAGAGGATGAAGATGTGGAGTATGTCAACCTTGCTCTCATGGCTGATTCTGAAGAAAATGAAGTTAGTTCATCAAGCAATCAGGTAATCACTACTGACTTAACACAGCTTACTAAAGAAGAGTGCAATGATGCCTTTAATGACATGTCTACTGAATTGTATCATTTGCGTGTATCTCTTAAATCTCTTGCTAAAGAAAATAGTAGGATTAAAGAGAACAATCTGTTTTTAAGTAATAGAAATGCTTTGTTAGAAGATAAGATGATTGACCTAGAGAAAACTAAGTTGCATTGTATATCTGTTGAAAATGAACTAGCTGAATCTGTTAAGAAAGTAGAAATACTTTCCAATCAATTAGAGAAAGAGCAAGAGGTGATTAAAGCCTGGAAGACATCTAGGGATGTAAGTGCTCAAATTGCTAAGGTCCAAGGAATTGAATCATTCTGTGAAACTGCCTGGAATAAAAATAAAAAGAAACTAGAATTAATTGATGGACTGTCAACGGATGTGGAATCAACGGATGATGAAAGTTATCCGTTGAAGGAAGAAAAGGAGCATCCGTTGAAGGTTCCTCAATTAAAACAGGCAGATGTTTCTAAAAGAGAGAATCTAAAGAAACTCAACAAAAAGTTTGGTTCAACCTCAAAGAACTTTGTCAAAGAAGAAGCAAGCACATCCAAAGATGTCAGTAAGGTGAATGTAGGGCACATGACCTTAGAACAGTTAAATAATAGGCTCAAGATGGTTGAGGATAAAAAGGAATCTAAAAGAAAATCCAACAGAAATGGGAAGGTAGGAATTAATAAACACAACAATTACACACCTGATAGGTATGCTCCTAGAAAAAGCTGTGTGCATTGTAGTAGTGTTAATCATCTATCTGCTAATTGTAAATCCATTAAGAAGACTCCCATAACTGTACCCTCTTCTATGCCTAATATGTCTGCATCACCTCTGCATGCTATGCCTGTTATGTCTCAACAAAATCCTTATGCACATTTTGTAAACATGCCATATTTTAACAAGCCTTATCTTGCTGCATGTAGTATGCCTCAAATGCCATACAATATGCCCATATGGAATAACATGTTTGCACAATCAATGCCTAATAATTTTACAAATGTGCTAAATGATTCTGTGACTAACCCTACACCTCAACCAACTACATCTAAGACCAAGGTTGACTCAAACTCACCTAAGTCTAAAGATGCAGGAGGAATGAAGTCTAGGAGAAAGGCTAACAAGAATGGACCCAAGGAAACTTGGGTACCAAAATCAAATTGATTGATTTTATGGTGTGCAGGGAAATGAAAGAAATCTATGGTACTTGGACAGTGGTTGTTCAAGACACATGACAGGAGATTTCTCCCTGCTCACCGAGTTCAAGGAGAGAGCTGGCCCTAGCATAACCTTTGGAGATGACAGCAAAGGGTTTACTATGGGATATGGCTTGATTTCAACAAGGAATGTCATCATTAATGAAGTTGCATTAGTTGATGGTCTCAAGCACAATTTACTGAGCATCAGTCAACTATGTGATAGAGGGAATACAGTTTCCTTCAACTCTGAAGCCTGTGTTGTCACTAGTAAGAAAGACAACAAAGTGGTTCTAACTGGAGTTAGAAAAGGAAATGTGTACATAGCTGACTTCAACTCTACAGATGCAGAATCCATTACTTGTCTCTTCAGCAAAGCAAGCACAGTTGAAAGTTGGCTATGGCACAAGAAGCTATCTCACTTGAATTTCAAGACAATGAATGATCTAGTCAAAAAGGACTTAGTTAGAGGAATCCCTCTAGTTGAATTCTCAAGGGATGGTTTGTGTGATGCTTGTCAGAAAGGCAAACAAAGGAAAGCATCATTCAAAAAGAAGCTTGAAACAACAATTGATGAACCATTACAGCTGCTACATATGGATTTGTTTGGACCAGTCAATGTATTGTCTATTGCAAGAAAAAGATATTGCTTAGTGATTGTAGATGATTTCTCAAAGTTCTCATGGGTCTATTTTCTTGGATCAAAGGATGAAGCAAGTGAAATCATTATCAATCACATCAGGCAAGTCAACAATCATCCTGACTTGAAGGTTAGAAATATCAGGAGTGACAATGGAACTGAATTCAAGAATTTGACATTAAGGTTGTTCTGTGAAGAAAATGGAATCATGCATGAGTTCTCAGCTCCAAGAACACCTCAGCAAAATGGGGTTGTTGAAAGAAAGAACAGATCTTTAATTGAAACTGCCAGAACAATGCTTGAAGAATCAAAGTTACCAACATATTTCTGGGCTGAAGCTGTTAATTATGCCTGCTTCACTCAGAATATTTCTTTGATCAATCAAGCTAAAGGCATGACTCCTTATCAGTTGTTCAAGAGAAGAAAACCAACTCTGAACTTTCTTCATGTCTTTGGATGTAAATGCTTTATACTGAGGAATCAATCTGACCATAAAGGGAAGTTTGATGCAAAGGCTGATGAAGGGATATTTGTTGGTTACTCAGCTGGAAAATCTTATAGGGTCTACAATCTAAGAACCAACATTGTTATGGAATCTGTGCATGTTGTGTTTGATGATAAAAAGATTGATGGACTAACAGATGAGGGACATAATGAGAGACTCAAATTTGACAACATTGAGATATATTGTGATGATAGTGAAGAGGAGACTGATGGAGATGACACTTCAAAAGGGATTCAAAACTTGCCCTTGGATAATGCACAAAATACTGCATCCGTTGATAGAGGCAATGCAGTATCCATTGAAAGACATAGTGCATCATCCGTTGAAGTACAAAATGAAGCATCCGTTGATCATGGTTCATCAACGGATAATCGATTTACATCATCAGTTGATAGAACTCCAAGTTCCCTGCAAAGGACCAACAACTCAGGGGGAGTTTCAACTAGTCAACACTCTGTCTCACATCATGACAATACTGAGGCCACCTCATCTAGAGCACATCTTCCACCACAAAGGAAATGGACCAAGAATCATCCCTTTGAACTGATCATTGGTGATGCATCATCTAAAGTGCAAACAAGAAAAGCCACTCAAGATGAATGTCTGTATAGTGGTTTTCTGTCTCAGGAGGAACCTAAGAAAGTGGAAGAAGCTCTATTGGATCCAGATTGGATATTAGCTATGCAGGAAGAGCTGAACCAATTTGAGAGAAACCAAGTATGGAAGCTGGTACCCAAACCAAAGAACAAGAGTCCCATTGACACAAAGTGGGTATTCAGAAACAAGATGGATGAAAATGGCATTATCATAAGGAATAAAGCCAGACTGGTTGCTAAAGGCTACTCTCAGCAAGAGGGAATAGATTTTGATGAAACATATGCTCCTGTTGCAAGACTTGAAGCCATCAGAATATTTTTAGCCCATGCAGCCCATGCCAATTTCAAAGTCTATCAAATGGATGTCAAGAGTGCATTTCTAAATGGGAAATTAGAGGAGGAAGTCTATGTAAGTCAACCTCCAGGATTTGAAGATCCAAATTTTCCAGACTATGTGTATTATCTGTTGAAAGCACTCTATGGACTGAAGCAAGCACCTAGAGCCTGGTATGAGACCTTATCAAAATTTCTTTTGGAGAATCACTTCACTAGAGGTACTGTTGATAAAACTCTCTTCTTTAGGGATGTTAATGGCTCTAGTATACTTGTTCAAATTTATGTAGATGACATAATATTTGGTTCTAAAGATGACAAACTTTGCAAAAAGTTTGCTAAGCTAATGCAAAGTAATTATGAAATGAGCCTAATGGGAGAACTAACCTATTTTCTTGGTTTACAAGTTAAACAAGTTAGTGATGGAATTTTCATTAGTCAAACTAAATATATTTATGATCTTTTAAAGAAGTTTGACTTAATGGAATGTTCATCTGCAAAAACTCCCATGGCCACTGCCACCAAACTTGAATTAAATAAGACTGAAAGGTCTGTGGATATTACAAGTTATAGAGGCATGGTTGGTTCACTTTTATATTTAACTGCTAGCAGACCAGATATAATGTTTGCTACATGTCTATGTGCTAGATTCCAAGCTGATCCTAGGGAGTCTCACTTAATTGCTATCAAAAGGATTTTCAGATATCTCAAGGGTACACCAAATTTAGGTATTTGGTATCCTAGAGAATCTGGCTTTGATCTAATTGGTTATTCAGATGCAGACTATGCAGGTTGCAGAATAGATAGGAAAAGTACAACAGGCTCCTGCCAATTCCTGGGAAACAAGGCTTGTATCATGGTTTAGCAAAAAGCAAAATTCAGTCTCTACTTCTACAGCTGAGGCTGAATACATTGCTGCTGGAAGTTGCTGTTCTCAAGTGTTATGGATGAGGAACCAACTCCTTGACTATGGACTTCATGTTGATAGAATTCCTATCTTTTGTGACAACACAAGTGCCATAGCCATAACAGAAAATCCTGTGCAGCACTCAAGGACCAAGCACATTGATATCAAGTACCACTTCATTAGGGAGCATGTCATGAATGGTACAGTGGAACTACATTTTGTTCCAAGTGAACAACAAATTGCTGACATATTTACCAAGCCACTTGATGAATCAACATTCACAAGATTGGTAAGTGAGCTAGGTATGCTTAATTATTCTTAAAATTCATGTCTTTATTGCAATTTGAATTGAAGCCTGAAATATATTAGTTGCTAAGATCAAATTTGACTTTTAACATAGTTTATTCCATCAACGGATGTTCCCTATCCGTTGAAAGTCAAAATTGCTCTATCAACGGATAATCATTATCCGTTGAAAAACAAATACATTTCTGGAATTTTTCATCCGTCAACGGATAAAACTGAAGTACCTTTCAACGGATGACAATTTGCCTTATCCATTGAAATGTCACATCAGTCGATTCAGGTGTTTTAACAGCCGTTGATTCTATTCTCTTAACCGTTGATACTCATACATACATCTGTATGTATTGGTCTTAAAGGTAGTTTTTAGAATACTTACAGTTTATTCTTAAACGACTGTAATTCACCAACGCATATTTATTGATAAATCTTTCTTTTATTTTTTTTATTTGAGAGAGCATATAAGTCCTTCTGATTGTTCATTTTTACTTTACGCTTTCTTAAAATTTCAAGCATTTACCATTTTCTCTCTGCAAAAACTTCAAGTTATTCTCTGCAATTTCTACTCACAAAAATGGCACCAGTCGTGAAGATTATGTCTCAATCTGGGTTCATCTATGAAAAGAACAATTTCATAGCTTTGGTAGAGAAGAATGAAGCCCACTCAGACTATCACAAAATGATGGACTTCATCAAAAACTGCAAACTTAGCTATGCAATGCTGGAAGCCCCAACAATTTTCTGTGAAGTAGTTGAGGAGATTTGGACAACTGCTGAGTTCAACTCCATGGATATGACTATCTCCTTCACTCTCAAAGGTAAAACTCACTGTATTAACAGTGATGATTTACAAGCATGTTTTAAATTACCTGAAAACAATGCCATGACACCACACACTGATAGTGATGTATCCAGCATGTTAGATTCCATAGGTTATTCTCTTAACTCTGCTAATTTAGGGAGTATTAGAAGAAAAGGCCTTAGGAAAGAATGGAGTTTCCTTGGGGATGCCTTTATAAAGGTTTTCTCTGGGAAAATTAGTAATTTTGATGCCATAACTTCATCTCTGGTTAATATGTTCTATATGCTTGTTTCTGATAGGTATTTTAACTTTAGCAACTATATGATGCTAGAATTAGGTACTAGATTAGGTAACAAAGCTAATAGACCTAATAACATCTATTATGCTAGATTCTTTATGTTATTGGCTAACCATGTTGCTGAAGGTTTAGTCATAATCAATGAGAATAATAAACTCAAGTGCTGGGCACAAGAGAAAAGAGTTCTTGCAGACTTGATGAGAATGGATCTTAACAGCAGTGTGTCATTGGTATATTTACCAATCATGAATGCACCTCAGGTAGGTGAGGTAATTGCTTCTACAACTCCTACTTCTTCCAACCCCTCTATTTCTTTATCTTCTAGTGTGGCCATGAAATCTGTGATGACCCAACAGATTTCTACCAAGGTCACCAAAACTAAACTTTCAAAATCAAAGACAAAGAAAACCACCTCTGTTGTTTCTCAAAAGACAACAGTTGTAACACCAACTATTAACCCTGAGGTGAGTGAACAGGGAGTGAGTGGTGAGGGGAGGGGTGAACATCAAAGAAACCCCCAGGATAAGGAAGGAAAGTTGAGTGCTTCCCAAGCTAGCCAAGCCACAGTTTCTCAAAAAGCTGTGGTAGTTGAAAAGGTATCTAGCACATCCCTAGTAGCATCCTCCCAAAAGGATGTTACTATTGAAAATAGTTCCAAACCAGGAACACAGAACAAACGAGGGAGGGACACTAAAGCCAAACACTCACCAACAAAAGCCTTTATTAGAAGAAAGAAGGCTAGAACCCAATCTTCTACACAGGGTGCACACACTGCACAGATACATCCATCTGTATCTATGCCTTCTCAAACTCAGTTTGATGTGACTCCAATAAATGTGGAGTCACAGCCCCATTCTCTCACAATAATCACACATCAATCACCAAACACTTCATCACCATCTCTGGATGTGGATATGTTATTCCCATCAATTCCTGATTCTCCCTCTTTACAACTCAGGGAGAAGCCCCACTCAAATATAGGTGATCATCATCTCTTGGATGATTTGTTGGATCACCCGCAAATTCTTTCAGATATAATTGAAGGATCTGTGTCACCACATCTCAAATCAATCTACACAGATTCAACAGTTATATCACTTTCAATTTCAACTTCTTTTCCTTCTTCAACGGATATCACTCATCCGTTGACAAGTGGTTGTTCTTCAACGGATAAGCTTAACAGCAGTTATCCGTTGATAACATCAGTTTCATCTTCAACGGATATTCCACATCCGTTGACAGTCTCTACACAAATAACTGAATTAATCCCAAGTGTAGAAGACATGAATACTGTGCAATCACTCTTAGGATTGAGGGAAGGGAGTGACAATTTGAGTGAGAGGCTGGGTTGCTCCCAGGCAAAAGGAGAGATTGAGAGCTCAAAAATGCATGCTATTTCTTCCAGCATGGAAAAAGTAAGTGAGTGGAGTACCACCTTAGTAGGTGAAGGTGAGGGAGTGAGATGTGTGAGCCAGGGGGAGCCCCTGATGTAAGAACATAGAGAAAAAGAGAGAAAAGCAGGAACAGTAGATACAAGGGTGGAACCAGCCATTGCTAATGAGTCAATGATTGTGGATGATGCTGAAAAGGAAAGACAATTTCAGCAACATTACAAAGCTGTAATTGATAACATTTCCTTGGATGCTGACACTTTTACTCATCCTGTGACAGCCTATCAACTGTTGGCTGCTCAGGGCAATGAGAAAGCAGAAAGGTCACTAAATCTAGTGCACACAACAGAATCTCTTCAAAGGGATAAAGCTGCCATTAACAAAATGCCTTCTACAGCTGGTGAGCCATCTGAGGAATTTGGAGCAAATTCTGATGATGATGACTCTATTTCTTTTGATGGAAGCATGAACTTAGGGGGAGATGAAGGCCCTAGTTCAATTCCAAATCTACCTGAATGGGCCTTGACTAAGGAGTACAGATCAGTGGAATTCAATGTCTCTTTAGTCAAACAAATCAACACTATTCAACAGGCCATTCAGAATACTTCACATGCAAGTATCAAGGCTATCCTTCAAGCTCACCTGGACTCACTGCATCTCATGAAGCTGCAGCAAGTGAAGCAGAATCTGGGTATGGATGATCTAAGGAAGGATATTGCTGACTTGAAAACCTATACTTCAGATAAATTGGATTCAGTCATGCCCTATGGTACATTGCAGGACTTGGTTTTGAGATTGAAGAAAGAATCTGTTACTGAAAAAAGGTTGGCTAAGTTAGAAGACAGAGTTCAAGTTATTGAAAATTCTGTGGCCACCATTCTTCACAATCAACAATCTCAAACCAGTCTCCTAATGCAGCTGGCAAAAGCACAAGGCTTGACCCCTCTCCTTGATGATAACAAAAAGGGGGAGAGTAAAAGGGAAGGGGAAGGAGAGCCATCTACAAAAGTCAACATATCTAAAGTGCTAGTTCCTGCCATCACTACTTCTCCAATCATTCAAATCAAGGACAAGCCTGATGGAATTGATTTGATTCAGCTAGCAGCAGCTGAAATTCAAGTGAAAGAGCAAAGGAGGAGAATTGATGAAAGGCTGCAACTGTTGTTTGGTTCTACACAAGACAAATCAACATCTGTGAAATACAGCACAAAAATTGAACCAATCAACATGGAGCTCATGCCAGTAGGGAGTCATAAGGATGGAGAAGCTTCTTCCAAAGAGCTACAAGCTATAATTCTCAAGCCCAATGAAAGATCCAATAAGGACTCAACAAAGAATCCTTTAAAAGAAGTGGACTTTCCTTCTCCAAAAGATGATGAGAACAAGATTTTAGGCAGGAGTATTGCCTATCTCAAAAAGTCCATGGATGAGGCTGTAAGGAGAAATAGAGCTATTATCATTAGAGAGGGAAAGAGCATATGTGTGATGCAAGGACATCCCAAATTCTCAATAGCCAAGAAGGAAGAAGCCAAGCAATTAAAGGCTGACAAAAGAGCACAAGCAAAGCTTGAACAACAGCTAAAGTCAAGTCTAGTTGAAAAAGAAATTGAAGTCAGGGGTGAAGACAAGACTACAAACCTAGATGAGGTTTTAGGGAGTATATTTGGTGAGAGTGTGGAAGAAAGAGAGGAATGGCAGAAGGGAAACAGAAGAAAGGTCAAGGCACATAGAAGGAGTGGAGATAACACTGAAGTAACCAAATCTATATCTAAACCACTAACTTCCATACCTGAACCCCTTGTTGCTGATCCCACAATAAACATCCATGGTGAACCAATCATTCCAAAAGAGGAACCTATTGATTGGGACACTATCAAATTGCCTACCTTTCTAACCACTCTTCCACTACCAAAGAAACAGAAAAGAAAACCAAAATCTACACCTCCCATAACCTCTAAGAAATTCACTCAAAAACAAAAACCTAAGCCTAAGTCACCCATTTCTAAAGATGATTATGTTCACATCTGTGACATAAAAGAAATTTCAGACATTGAACTCTATCTGGATGAACTGGAGGATGTAAGGGGAATAGCTGCCTACAGACAGTTACCAGAGAGATTAGTATTCAGATATAAAGGAGCTGGGGAAAGAACATGGCCTCTCCACAGGATTCTGGATGAAGGCTACTCTACCTTGATTAGAGTCTATTCAGCTATACAAAAGGATTCTGGCTTTACCAGAACTGCCAAGACTGAAATTCTCAACAAGATAGCCAATATAAGGAAAACTTGGAGGGAGCCCAATGCTTTACCCAGGACTTTACTCATTCAAGAAAGGGGAATTACAATTCACAAATCACCTCATGGGATTATGGAATTTAGAGATGATAAAGGAGTCAGAAGATTTTTCAGACTTGAAGACCAACTCAAGATTGCCAGCAATGAAACTCTCAAAGAAATGCAATCTAAGTTGGATGTCAGTGTTGAAGATGAAGCTGAATTCTTCAGACAACTTCAACTCCAAATTGAGGAAAATGACAAAAGGCTAGGAAAGAAAACCAGGGAACAAAGAAGAAAAAGATGATTTGCTCAGACTAAAGGAGTGTCCTTGGAAACACTGTAAATCTTCAATTATCTCCTAGTACATACACTTTTGCAGCATTTTTAAATTTCTACTTAGTTTCAATTCATATATCTGTTAAGTGTTTTGTTATCATCAAGTTAACCCTGAATTTATGCCTACAATTCTTATAGACATAAATAGGGGGAGATTGTTAGGAATGTATGTGCATTAGTTTGATGATATGTTTAACAAAATACTTAAGTAGAAATTTAGTGTCTGTAGCCTCAACGGATAAGACCACTTTGGCTATCCGTTGATGGTGTAGCTTTACTTAGAAATAAGTTTAGTGTTGTAGCATATTTCAGTCTCTGTATTTAAAATGTAATTCTTGGAAGTTGAGAGAAGCTATGAGTCATGTTGACTACTAGATGATATGCAGATAGGAAGGCCAATTGTAAATACTTCATGCCTTGTAATTTTGTATAAGTGAAGTGGTATCAACGGATGACTTAAAGACCTTCAACGGATAAGAAGCTAAGCTTCAACGGATGTCTCTAAAGCTTCAACGGATAAAGTCATCAACGGATAACATCCATCAACGGATGAGTGCATCAACGGATGAAAGCTTCAACGGATGTTCTGATGATTAGCCGTTGATAAGAGGTAGTTGTACCTACAGACAGAGGCACATGGGTTGATAGAGACAACTGAGATGTGGTAGCCGAATTTCAGGAACAACAGAAAAAGCAGCCGTTCTTCTCTGGTACAAAGATGCAATAGTCAACAAAGTACTGGAGTGAACAGGAAAGAAGCAAGTGAAGATCTTATTTTATTACTGTATTTTATATTGTTCTTCACTTGTACACTTGGTAATATATAAACCAAGTAGAAGCTAGTAATCAGATGAGAGATTTTCCAGAGCTGTTTAGAAAAACATTGAGAGAAAATTCATCTAGTTTGTACTAGGATGCAGCTGTGATCAACATTGTTTAATCACAGATTTTCTAATATACCATCTCTGGTGGAACAACAAATCCACCAGAAAAGTTTTTAAGGTCTGTTGTGTTCTTTACATTTGTGCTTGAATATATATCTGTCTGCATTAGCTTAAAGCAATTCACACACTTGTTCTTCTTGAACACACAACTTTCATAAACTGCTCAAAACTTGAAAAAGTGTTGAGATTTACATTCGACCCCCCTTCTGTAAATCTCATTGTTAGTCCACTAGGAATAACAGGAACGTACTTGGATTGAACGTTTATCTGTTAAAGTACGAGAAGATGTGCGCGAGATATATAGCTAAACTGCTCGAGGGATTGGCGAAACTCAAAGTTTAATTGTTAAATTAAATAAATTTATTTAGTGGAATTTAATATAATTTATTTAATAAACTTAAAATGATTTATTTTATAAACTTTAAATATGTTTATTTTATAAATCTAAATTAGTTTATTTATATAAGTTATATTTAAGTTTATTTTATAAATTAATTTAGTAATAATTTAAACTTAAATAAAAAAAAAGAAAACAAAAAGATAAGGAAAAAGAAAGAAAAAAAGAAAAAAAGAAAAAAGAAAAGAAAAACAAAAAAAAAGAAAGAGAAAACAAAACAAAAACAAAAAGAAAAGAAATATAAAAAGAAAAGGAAAAACATATAAAAGAAAACTGGCAAACCAAGTTCATATACTAGTAAAGTTTTTTTAGTCGCCAGTTAGCTAAACTAGAAACAAGTTGTTTTTGCTTAGTCGCAAGTTGATAGAATAAAAGGAAACCAGTCCTTGGTCGCAAGTTGCAAATCCCTGGTCGCCATTTGATATGTCAAAAATCCTTGAGTCGCAAGTTAAAATGTCCAAGCACCTCAGCCATAATTTTATTGTACTATCAATTAATTTGTGTGGTTCAATTTCAGCCACACAATTTAATTGATATAAGTCTACACAAGCAGCATAAGTAGTTTAGCACTTGAGTTGTATTGTTCTGTTGATCTTCTCTACCAAGAGAGCTGGAGAATTGAAGTAAAGAGAGACATGGGAGATATACACCCAAATCTATATCAGTTATTATTCTCACCGGAGTAACGTTATAATACCCGATTTAACTCTTGTATATTTATAGAGGCATTATAAAAGTTACCCGGTAATTAAATTCTTAGACAAACAAAAGTTAGAATATTGTATAGAATTTAATTTGTTGATCTTTGTAGTAGCTAGGAACTTTGTTGTTCTTAGATTATAGCCGGTTAATTTATTTACCGAAGTGTAGCAACACCCCTCGCGGATTTATATATGAATTTATATTTTCCCGAATATCTTGTGTTCCTCATTTTATTGTTCTAAACACTATTCCTCTCAAGAACACGGAACCACTAACTGAGCACTAAATTTTATATCTGCAAAAGATTCGAATTTTTTTAATTTAGTGATTATCGTATTCAACCCCCCTATACGATAATTCGGGACCTAACAATTTGTATCAGAGCTGACTGATTGATACACAAATCAGGTACAGATGTTCAAAAAAACCGAAGCCCGAAATCCGATTCGATCCGGAAAAAACCCTGAAAAGTCCGATACGGGAAAAAGCCCGGTCCGGTTTGGCCTGACCCGCAGGCCTTAAAAGGGTCTCCTTTTTTCTCAAAAATCCGGCCCGACCCGAAACCTGAAAAGCCCGGATCTAAAAAAATCCGAATAAAAATCCGGGCTTTTTGAAAATCCCGATTAAAAAACCGAATTTTTTTATATAAAATTTGAAAATATACAATACTTTTTATGATTTTGAAAATATTATATTTCAATATTGGAGGCAATTAAGGTATATATGATTATTTATATATTATATTAAGAAATAATTATTTATTTTGGTGTCTAAACTACTCTATCTGATATATCAAAATATTAATTTCTTTGAAATTTAAACTACTCATAATTCGAGTTATAAAATATTAAAATATTTTTTTAATATATAAAATATCTTATAAACTTAATTTAAATAAATTTGATTTAAATTAATTTATCATTTAAATTATTGTAAATAAAAACTTTTAACTTAATTTATTTTTTGGGTGTATTTGACTGCCAGATTTGTTTGGGTATTTAGCTGCATTTTTAGGTGCCATTTGTTTAGTTCACTAGGCAGCAAACTGTGATCATTTGTTTTGGTAATTGGCACCTCCCAGGACTAAAATCAAATGTTGAACTTCATGCGCAAAGCAAGGCACCAAAGCAGTGCACTAGAACGCGCGCGCTAGAAACAAAAAAGGGAAGGAAAGTAACGCGTCTGCAAGTCACGCGCGTAAATAGAAAAACAGGCAGCCAGTGTTACTGCAATTCACGTCGCCAGTTAAATAGCTCAGCAGTTGTTTTAGTTTGTTACGCGCAAGAAATCAGTTTTGGCAGCTAACAATTTAAGGTCGCAACTTGGAACACTAATTCAACGCCGCAAGTTAGCCTCCTGGAGTTGGCACTTGACAATTTCTGTAGCCTAATTTTTATTCTCTGATTTATTTATTTTTTCAGAAAATTTAAAATTCTTAAATTTAAATTTTTTTACATAATAATTTACTTTTTATTTAATTTTTAAGAAAATTCAAAATTCTTGAAAATTAGATTTATGTAAATATTTATTTTTGATTAATTTATTTTCTAAGAAAATTAAAAAAATCGGAAATTTAATTTTTTCTTAAATATAAAAAATTAAGGGTACTCAAATGATTGGTAGGCTCGAGATTCCTCCAGGCTTTTAAAGATGATTTTAATCTTTTGAAAAAAACGAGGACCATGTGCTATTCAGACAGAAAATTCCCGAACGCAAAAATTAAAGATAATGGTTTTCTTATTCTAATGAAAATGATTTGAAGATCTACAGACGAAAATTGTGGAACTTCCTCAAAGGCTTACTCCATAGAATACCACTGGGTTTTCAGACGCAGGAAAGGAATGAAATTTCTACGAGTACAAGTTTTATTGAAGATTTTAAAGACAACTCTATGATTCCAGATTATACAATCACACAGTGGATTATACCAATGCTACATTTATCCGGGAATCAATGAGATCATATTGGCAGAAATTGTGGAGGTCAGAGAGAATAGTGGGGACATACAAATATCTCAGTTACATGCAGTAAAGTTGGAACCTCGGGACATAATGTAAGAGTTACTGATAGCTGAATCAGAGGAAGCTCATGTAGAAGTACTTGAGAGAATGAACGTCAGGGCTGTGTTTCACATGTCAGGGAAGTTTAGTCGTATCAAATTCACAAGGAGCACTTAAGCTATATCCAAGGATCAAGCCAATCTATTCCGAAGCAGAGGCTTTTACAAATTCAGTTCAAGAGGTGGTTACAAGACTGAGATGGGGACAGAAACAAGATTTGATAGTTACAGGTATGACAAGCAATATGTGTCAAGTAACTATCAGGGGTTTTGCTACAACAGAACAAGAAACTTGACAAACAAGGATGAGTAGGGATTCAGTTAAAGAGCTGTGACAAAGGTGGAATGTTTTCTTAGGGAAGCATTCAGTCAAAACTTATAGTGCATCAGGAAAGGTTGGGATGGATCAGATGACGAGAAGGAAGATCATGAATATCTTGCTTTCATAGCAATCCCTGAAGATGGTCCAACTCACATATCTCGGGTTTCAATTTCTTGAACCCCTGCAATATTTTGCTTTCAATATTCAATGTATGATAAGATCTTAGTGTTTAAATGTTTAACACTCGCACAAGCATGACAACATCACACATAGATAATGCTGAACTAGTTCACTAGAATATTTTTCTAGTAACTAGGATTGATGTTTAACTTGTGCATGTTACTTTAGATGATCTTAGATATGTGTTTGAATATTTTTTGAACATGATTATTTGCTTTAGTGAGATATATGTTTTACAGCACCTTAGACCTTTGTTTATGCTTATCTCCAGTATCATAATATATTATGATTTATTCATTTGATCTAAATTGTTTGTTAAGATGCAGTAGTTTATAATTGGATTGAGATAGCAAGATGAGATACATCAACATAATTGGACTAGATAGAATTAGTGATTTATTTGTTAATTATGTTTGTCCCATATCATGCATGTCTTGCTTAATTCTTATGCGTAATGTTTCTGAATGAATGTCATGTACTCCTATTTCAATACTTGCTTATTTTTATGCCATGAATGCATCTCCTAGAATTTGCATCAATTATAGAAAGTATGTTTAGGATTACAATAGGGCAAAGACTGCTAGTCCTCCCTATGTAAGGTTGGAACCATTTTTTCCCTAGCCTAGAGACAAATCTGTCAAGGGTATTAAAATGGAAAAAATGGTCAGTCAAAGATAAGAATTAGCATGATAAGGTTGCAGCTGTTGTTATCTCTGTTTATAGTAAGATCTCTAATCTATATGGACCCAAACTGATAAGCTGGGTACCAAGAATTGTTAATCCATTTGTGAGTGCGGGGCATAACAGGTTATTTGATTCATATGTATTCTTGGTAATTCATACTCAAGGCATATGATCAAAGAAAGAGCCTCACAATCAAATGTGATTAACAAAAGCTATTCCAAAAATAATCTTTGGAGATGACAGCAAATATTTTCATTGCGGGACAAAGCTATGCAGAAAAAGGAATGTCATCATGGACTCAACAATTGCTATCACTGATAACAACTAATCATTGGAGTCACTGATAACAGTTGAAGCATCTTTCTTATTGAAGAATCAAGGCACAAATCCTCTAATCAGACAGTTCTGCATCAAAGGACAAAATGTCAGTTCAAAGAAGGATTAGTGTCTCATCTCAAGTAGGAAGGTTGAGAAGCTTACTTTGATTAAGAGTAAGGAAAGGATATGCTCGTGGCTAGACTCTCAGGAAAGGTGAAGTCAATGATTTCTACTGTAAAGCTTCATCTGACAAAAGTTTAGTTCTGGCATTAGAAGCTCTCACCCTTGAACATCATCTCAAGGAACTCTCTTGTGAAAAGGGTTAGTGAGAGGACTCCCTCATCTGGAATTCAGAAGGATGATATATGTGAGGCATGTCAGGAAGAGAAGTCAAAGACAACATCACATCAAAGTAAAGATATGCCTTAGTGATGAGTGTAACACCCCCAGATCCGGGGTCGGGGATCCGGGTCGTCACGAGTTCCATTTCCCTTAACAACACCCAATCTTAATAATTACTCAACTACTCTGTACTGTGACCCCACTATAAACACACACACCACACGTTATAGTCTCAGAGATGAATATCCAAAAAAATAATCACAAGTCATTTTATTCCACAATTATATACCAATACACCTTAAACAGGTTTCTGAATAAATTTACATTTCTTTGCCATTATTACAATTCATAAATATACATAATCTGATACATCAAAAGTTGAAAGCCTAGCCTATTGGTAGTTCCTACCTCAGCTATGGCGGCATCAGTGCTTCTAGAAAACTGCGGAACGTCTCCTAACCTCTTGCGAATCGGGAGCTTGGTCCGGTTCATCTTGTCTATCTGATGTTGTGTGATGAAAGAAGAAAGCAAGGGTGAGCAGCAAGCCCACCAAAATAATATGTATAATGATTAACAATATATGAGCCTTCTCATAGTACTCATGAAAGTCTTGGTCAAAAGAAATGAACCAAGTTGATATCTTAATGCGATGAAGTCGCAAAATATTCAGTGTATATATATATACATATATACTTTTCAAAATATTGGAAGTCCTCTTCCATGCACAATATACACAAAGTCCCAGTGTATAACTGTATAAAAAAAATATCATTGCAAGGTGATCTCATATATCTAACCTTGTCTCAACGTTTTTCTGAAAATCTTTGTCATTCATAAGACAATTATTAATTAGATATAAGTTTAAAAGATGAAGTTACAAGATACCCCAATATACTTATATCTTTCCCAAATACTACTTGAACTACCACCGTTCAAGTTATAATTAGCTTCAAAAGTTCATCACATAGATGAGACTATAAGGCAAGATTTGAATAGATTAAATCTTTAAAATATTATCAAAATAAAATGAAGTTACGAGATACTTCATTTGATGTAAACATCATTTTGAAAACTTGACCCTGCCAACACTCAACAATCGCCCAACTGTAGCCTTTCTATCGAAGTGCTCTAGGTAGTGTTGCAGAAATTATCCAATTGGATGATGAACTCATTACGGGAGTTTGCCGCGCCAGGAAGACCACTTACGATGATCAGTCGTAGTAGTACAACCCCACCATTTTCTACATGTAGAGGAGAACCTGTCGGATTTACTTGTCAACCGAACACTGAACTCCTAAGGAATGGACCGCCTTAGCGGAACTTCCAGGCCATTTGGGCCAATATAATAAGGCTGGGCCGGCGCTACTCGGCCACTTACGCCACTCCTAGTTCAGATGAAATCCATGACTCTGAAACGTAAAGCTTGTCCCCACTTTCCCCAAGTAGAAACTTGTTGATACGGCTCCACCAAGAAGTCGTATCTATTTGGAAAGGAGAACTCACCGATATTTCCCAGGCGATGCCTGTTAATGGATTAACTTGTTCCAAGAATTTTACTTCCCGAGTGTTGGGTAATTAATCAATTCATTTATCAAAACAGCAACCTTGTTGCGAATATAAAACATACCACAGAGCCGGATCCCTCAGGTTTTGAGCGAGTATTTAAATCCCCTTTTTAAAAGGAAGATCTTAAATATAAAAATAGTTTTGGGATCCGCTCTAACTTTTGAAAATCATTTTAAAGACTCGAAAACACTTTAAAGAGTGTTTGGAGTGAAGCTGATTTAATGAAGTAAATCAGTCCCCAGAATATTTAGAAAATGTCTGAATATTATTATTTAAATAATATTCCCATAAAGAATAATCTTTATAAAATAATTGAAGTAGAAGTATTAAAACTTATACTTGAAATGAATAGCAAATAATCAAAGATATACTTATACGAAAGTAATATCTTTATTTGAATAATCAAAAGTAAGTTTGATTATCGACACCTTATTCTTTAATAAAATAAAGAATATATATCAGCAAATAATCGGAGTCATAGATCCTCAAATGAATATTCAAATAATATTCATTAAATAATATAAACTGAGTCATAAGCCTTCGAATGAATATTCAAATAATATTCAATAAATAATATAAAAGAGTCATAAGCCCTCGAATGAATATTCAAAATAATATTCAATAAATAATATAAAAGGAGTCATACGCCTTCGAATAATATTCGAAATAATATTCAATAATAAAATAAAGTTAAAGTTATCGAATAAACCTTATTCGATTAATAGTTTGGAAAACTATAACCATATATATATATAAATATATATATATATATATATATATATATCCATATCCATATATACAAAATCTACTCGGGATCCTCGACTCCCGGTTTTAGAAAATGTTTTCACCTTTGGGTCCCTATACTAAGGGTATAAGCAAGTTACCGCTATCCTCTAGCATAGGTATTATCAACTTGAACCAACAGATATATATAGCAAGAATACGAAACAAGCATGCATATATATCATATAACATGCTACAATATATCGCAAAATTTGCTAATAACAATCATGCAATATCACAAGATAATGCATATACATATATTTACATCACAACAACAGTATAACGGGTAGAAAACTTGCCTGGGCGACTGGGGTTACGAATGGCTCGGGACGAGTCTGGTAACCTATAAACAACAAGTAAGTTGGAATTAAACCAAAGTCACTTGTAAATCTATACTTTAACTAACTTAGACTCTAACGCTTGTTTTGCGCTCACTGATTTGCTTAAGTCACTCGGGTACCCTCGGCTCCACCATTTTTAATAATTTAACCTTTACGAGTTTTAAAGCGATTCCTTCGCGGATGTCTTACCAACTGCTTATTACACCTTACATAAATGTTTCATACTTCAATTAGTCCTTTAAGGTCTTTAACCTATGTTTCAAAGTAAGGCGAGGGGAAAAGTATCGTTCGCGAAACGCCGTTACTTGAAACGGTCGTTTCTCCTAAACCGTGCATCGGAATCGAACGAACTACATATCAAAACGAAGCTCGTAACATGAGCTATCTAAACATGGCAGTGGTCATAATCTAGCAGGGGGTCCTCGGGTCCTAATGTTATGCACAAAACAGTCTAAAGAAAATCGGACGTTACGACGGCTATGTTTACGCGATTACCAATATTTATACCACTCCAATTTCTTTACCAATTCACTACAAACCACCCAACCATCATCAATAAATCAAACACAACTTATATCAAGGAAAAGTCAGTCCATAATCTCAAGGTTTTCCAACTTATTCAACCACAAACATGGTCTACTAACCATAACTTAAGATTCATTAACCATTAACCAAGATTCATATCCAAAATCACCACAAATCCAACCAAACTATCTAACATACATGGATCTTGTTATACATACATGGATATTTCTATATATACATTAATCCATCCATAAACTCATCAAAACTCAAAGTTCAAACTATAAGTTAAAGGTGAAAGTTGTTTATACCTCCTTGAAGCTTCCTAACACAACCCAAGAGCTTTGAATGCCTAAAAGAACCTTGATCCTTGCTTGTATAACCTTAATCTTTCATAAAAATTCAAGAAAACCAAAGTTATTTCTTGAAGGTTACTATTCACCATCTTCTTCCTTGATTTATTGGAAGAGATTGTGAAGGAATTAGGAGCTTAAACTTATAGCATATCCATATCTATGTACAAGGAAGCTTAGATAATTACCTTGTGATTTAACAATGCTTGGAACTTGATTTTTGAAATTCTTGCCCTTGAAAAAGATGAAAAGCCGAGAGCAAGATGATGAGAATGAAATGATTTTGTGTTTTTTGATTTGTTTGGCTTAGCTTGGTTGTTTTTTGTTTTGTTTTTGGTTAATTACCTTAATAACCTTATATTTGTGTGGTTATAAACCAACCACACCTCCTCCTTCCCTATGTCATGCTTACATCACATTGCTATGTCATCCTCCCTTCCTTGTCCTCTTCTCATTGGTTGGGTGACATCACTTCCTCTAATCCCTTTGCTTAACTTCCTAATTGTTTGCCTAATGACCGCTGATCTGTTATACGGTTCGCTTAACTTTCGTTTTCGTTTATCGTTTGAAGGATCATACCCGGGATCTTATTACTTAAGTTCCCTTAACCTTTCTTATTACATTATATTCCTTTTTATGATCCTCTCTTATAATACTTTAATTTAAATCCTTTTTATCCTGTTACCTTTTTCTCAATTCTTTCCGTATCTAGTGGATTTCCGGGAAAAATCAAAGTGTTCGGATTTGGATTCTGACGATCTTTACATACACTTATATCCCATATAAAGTACTAATAAAATCTCAGAATATCCATATCAGAACCCCTACATAGTGTGGCATGAAAAGTTTTCTCATTCAGCAAAAACACTATTCATAAGGGTTTCAAAAATTTCCAAAAATTGGGGTTATTACAGTCTCCCCTCCTTAAAAGGATTCCGTCCCGGAATCAGATAGAAAATGAATAGGGATACCTTCCTAGCATTGCACTTTCTAACTCTTAAGTAAATTTTCCCACATTGTGGTCCTACCACCAAACTCTGCCTAGTTTGATAATCCTTCTCCTAAGCACTTGTTCCTTTTCACTCTATAACCCTTCCTGGTTGCTCCATATAGGTTACGTCTGGTTGCATGTCTATGCGCTCATATGCCCCTATTTATCTGGCATCTGAATTACACTTCCTTAACATTGATAAGTGAAACACGTTACGACTTGCTACACGTTCGGGGGGTAAGGCTAGCTCATATGCTAACTTCCCAAACGTCTTAATATATCCAAGGGTCCAACAAATTGTAGACTTAGCTTTCCTTTCCTTCCGAACCTCATCAATCCTTTCCAAGGGATACCTATATCATTACTAGGTCCCCTATTTCATACTCTTTATCCTTTCGTGTCAAATCAACATACTTATCATGTCCATCTTGGGCTACTACCGGCCGTCCTCTGATTAGATCTATCATATCCTTGGTCCTTTGGACTACTGCGGGTCCGAGCATCTTGCGCTCTACAACTTCATCCTAACATAAGGGAGATCGACATTGTCTTCCCTCAAGGATCTCATAAGGTGATATCTCAATACTGACATATGATCTATTATCGTAAGAAAACTCAACCCGTGTTAAGTGATCATTCCAATTTCTTTCAAGTCTATTGCACAGACTCTCATTATAGCTTTTATCATTATAACTTTTGCTTCTCAATACCCATTCTTTTCCAGTTCGTAATCGCTACTACCTTCCATTCCTAATATTATACGGGTTATACTTTTGCTCGTTAGCGTTCTTTGACCTTTTAATAACCACGTCAACCTTAGTATCACGAATGTGTTTCCATTCCGAATACTATCACAATTTTATTACTCCTTTATCAGTTGTTTCTATTTTCGAAAGCTTAATCCTTCATATAGAAGTAAAAGAATTTATTGAGAGATCACTATGATCATGAACACTTGTTATCTCGCATAGTTAGTACAGAAGGTGGCCAGCCTTTAGTACTTGACAAGCAATTAAACAATAGTTGGTATCCTACTAGGCTTCTATCACACAGATAGACAGTCGTTCGGCAATACCTCCCCTTCTGGAAGGGTTGTTCTTCTCAACTTACATGAAATGAAAAGAAGAGAAAAGAACGAACTGAAGAGAATTGTATATATAAAAAAAATATACTGCCACAAAATATCTGGCTTGGAACCTACCTCTGAACTATAGAGGTTTGTCATAGGAGAACAAAACATATACGTATTTATATCAGCATCAAGTATTATAGCATCGTATTTCCCATGCCTAAATATTTCTATTCCGTCCATCATTCTATGGACCCATGCTCTTCCTCGAGCTTATACACAATCACCTTTGAAACTCCTTCGATATCGAAAATCGAATCTGGGTTTTCATTCCAGACATCACCGTTACTAAAATTCTATGCTTGTACCGCAACCTTCCTCATATAGTAATACGACTCTCTATTGATAATAAAGAATAAATATTCAATAGGTAGACACTCTACTTAATTAGTCTATCAATGATAACTTATACACTACCACGACCCGATTAGTGGTACTCAATCTCAACAACCATTCCAATACAACTCTCACGGTTGTAAACAGCTCATTACTCGCAGAATCATTGCTGCCTTACTATGGTCCACCACTGACCTACTGTAGTCATTCATTTTCCTTGAAGTCTTAATAGCTAACTATACGGAGTCCATACATATCGTATCGAATTCTTCTAAGGAGGTAACATAATCACCATTCATGATTCATGAAGAACACTCCTGATCATGACATGCATACATGACATGAAGCAAATAAAATTGCAGAAGAGTTTCCATCAAAGCAACGATAGTAGGTTAATACCATTCGTAATCATATGCCTTCAATAGAAGACTTAACTCAAAGGTTTGTTTAGTCCTTTTTTGAGACATGGTCCTGGATTATTCTCAAGATAGGACCTTCTAAGATAGATAGCCCGTTCATGGCGATTACACGAATTAAACCTTTACCAACTACTATTACGGTTGGGTATTGCACAGTCATCAGAAGGAATGTCAATCTTCCAAACCATAATACAACCTTCACAGTTTTAACCATCATCACTGTATTCTTTTGGCACGCGCGCCTATAATTATCCACTTACCTTTAAAGTGTCGGCCACCTCTTTGGCCTTTCCTGATAGTAAAATTTCCTTACAGTCAATGTCATTTTAACCACCTCCCAATAAATTTTCTACCTTATTTCCGATCACTGCTTGAGTGAAGATGTTTTCCTTAAAATCTGATGAGTAAAAAAAAAATCACCATTTTTCCATAAGTTATTGCCTCAGTCTTTAGAGGTTAATCACTGTCATGACTGACGCTCAATCATAATTAGAACATCTTTTATCTTAAGTCCTAATTGCCCTGAACAATTTCGACCATTACTGGTTCGATCCATACTTTCTCGTGGTTTAGCACGTGCCTCACTTGGCAACATTATAATTACGTCATATTTCCTTTATCAACATTTCTATTCTTGAGAATTTTGAATATTACCTTTTTCCTTGTAAAACCTCTAAGGTTATCCTTCAATCGTTCCTCCTGTATTCCCTAGATACAGGGCATATCACAATACCATTTACTAATACTAGAACCATTGTCTATATTCTTCTGAAAAATTTCTCCACTGATTCTTAAAGGTTGTTGTTACCTTAACCCTTTCCCAATCATACTGTCAAAACTTATACTGTCCCTATTAAGGGTGACATGCCAACCTTTATGCAGTCCCCTAGGATTCATTTTAAGTTACCAATGTTCTATCCTTAATTCCACCTTTAAAAGGTACCTGCGTCCTTCCATGGATAAATCAAGTCATATATCCTTGATAGATTATCTTATTCATCATTCCCACCTCGATAGTCTATACCTAACTTCATAACAGCATCCTTATTCAAATTGAGGTCAATCCATATGGCCTCCAAAAGATAACAATGGTCATCCGCTTTTCTTTCCTGATTTGGTAATGATAACATGGATGTTCTGGAAGATATTGGTCATGTTCAACGTGAACTTCTTCTTAATAATTCCTTATTTACTTTTGTTGTTTATCTCAACAGTCACCTCAATGTTGGGATACCTCCCATACCTGGCGTCTCCCTTTCTGGGTATCGAGCCACCGGTCTTACATTTCACATTATTGAAGGTCACTTCCTTCATCCAATTTTTCCTGATTTCTTACTTTCTTGTCTCCTCAGTCTATCCGTGTCTCAATATTTATCCTTCGAACTATCTCAAGGTTTCCTCGAATCCTCCCAACTTAAAGGGGGTACAATATATGTATCTCTTATGCCTTCAACCATCAATTTTAACTCATGGTGGATCATCATCCTGATGATTACATACTTTTCTATTTCTATTGCTATGAGTCTTTAGGGTTTCCTCATACCCAACTCCCTTATCATTCCTCAAACTCTATTTCCTTTATATTCCTTTCTCTTATCGTTATTTCATGAACCAACACAACATAAGCATTGATTTCAAACATCCCGTCATTCTGGATTCGTGTCCTTAGAACGAATCTTGACAACTTTTCCAACTTAAATTCACGATTCATCATACTCGTCTGCCTTTGTTCTGGCTCTAAAGCTTTTACACTCTCTCCATAACCTTGGGAATTACTTTCCCGAAAACAATTGGCTGAACTTTAATCAGTTTATCATAACCTCTGGCTCCGTACCTTTCTTGGTCTTTCACCAGCGGGTGGTCTCTCTCTTAGGAGGGTAAGTGACAAAAACAGTCTTTTGTGGTTCATCAATCATTTAGAATCTCAAATGATTCCTATATTTCCTTTAGCCAGGCTCTTGCCTCGACTGGGTCAGCTTGTTCCCTGGAACTCTGAGAGCTTAGCAACTTAAACGTCTTGAAAGAATTTCTCACCGCATTGTTTCCTCAAGGTGGTGGTTGGGGATAATAGTCTAAGTTCTGTCTAGACAGGTCCATGAATTGCTGTATAGGAGTACCGTCTCGGGTCTCCTTTCCTTACTCGACTTTCTGTTTCCTTAGTATGAAATGTTTCATCCTACTCCCCATAATTGGGGTCATCTTTTAATTTACAATCCTCATTTTCCACTTCATTATGTTATGGGTTCCTTCTATCTTGATGGCGACCTCCCTGACTATCACGTTCAGGGTTTTCTCTAAATCTTATTCCTCAAACTAGCTTTCATCTAAGATTTCATCTATAGGCTCTTGAACATTTGGAACCCAAATTCTGTAGGAATACCTCATTATTCCCTTCTCATCTTTCTCGGTATTAACCTCTTATCTATTTGTTGGCTCTCTGCCTTCATTCATAACTTTTTCTGGCACAATATGATCTTTTCCAATAATTCGGGCTGTATTGCTATCTCAAACAGCTTTTCGGTACCGGCTCCGGTTACCTTCACTACTATTTCCATTTTCTCAAAATCTCTTATAAACTCTCCCAAAGACATTATCATCTTGAGTCTCTCCTTTTTACTAAGGGCATCAGCCACCACATTGGCTTTCCCCGAATGATAAAGAATCTCCCAATCATAATTCTTGATTAGCTCTAACCGCCTCCTCTGGCGTATGTTGAGCTCTTTCTACGTAAGAATGTACTAGAGCACTTATGGCTTAGGTAATTCTCGCACTTCTCTCCATACAAGTAGTGCCTCCAATCTTTAGGGTAAAACTATTGCCACGAGCCTAAGCTCATGGGCGGTGATATCAAATTTCATATTACCTTAATTGTCTTGACGCAGACGCGATTATCTTGCTGTGCTAAGAAGCACCCTAATTCCTTATGCGAAGCGTCACTTACAAATCACAAAATCTCCTTTTTCCATCTGGAAATGCCAGCATAGGGGCCATCACCAACCTCTGCTTCAGTTCTTGAAAGCTGTTCTCGCATTTCTCTGTCCATTCGAACTTCTCAGTCTTACGAGTAAGCCGCGTTAAAGGGGCTATTATCTTTACAACTTGAACGAACCTCCGGTAGTGACCGGCCAATCCTACCTCTGGTAGTCGACCAAACCATGATCATCAATTCATCAGTGGTCCTTTATCCAATCCTGTCAGGATCCTCCATGGGATCCTCCTCAACAACTATCCCTTCTAGGACAACATCCTCAACCGCTAAATCCTCAATATCAACATCATCCGGTTCTGCATTAGGACACTCTATCGGATCCACAATCCGATCTCCAATTAGTAATAAAATATCATCGCGATGTTGTTCCTCAACTTCAGGGTTCGGAGTCCCGCTACCATATACGATAACGAACTACGCTTCTATCGCTACATTTATAAGGGTTCCCATTAGGGTTTTAACTGTCAGTACTACGTTAGGTAGTCCGACTATGAACTTGGCAAGAGTTCTTATTATCTTAGTGAACTTATTATCTTAACGTCCCATCATCTCTGAGGTTTATAACGCTTAGCTCTGATACCATTTCTGTAACACCCCCAGATCCGGGGTCGGGGATCCGGGTCGTCACGAGTTCCATTTCCCTTAACAACACCCAATCTTAATAATTACTCAACTACTCTGTACTGTGACCCCACTATAAACACACACACCACACGTTATAGTCTCAGAGATGAATATCCAAAAAAATAATCACAAGTCATTTTATTCCACAATTATATGCCAATACACCTTAAACAGGTTTCTGAATAAATTTACATTTCTTTGCCATTATTACAATTCATAAATATACATAATCTGATACATCAAAAGTTGAAAGCCTAGCCTATTGGTAGTTCCTACCTCAGCTATGGCGGCATCAGTGCTTCTAGAAAACTGCGGAACGTCTCCTAACCTCTTGCGAATCGGGAGCTTGGTCCAGTTCATCTTGTCTATCTGATGTTGTGTGATGAAAGAAGAAAGCAAGGGTGAGCAGCAAGCCCACCAAAATAATATGTATAATGATTAACAATATATGAGCCTTCTCATAGTACTCATGAAAGTCTTGGTCAAAAGAAATGAACCAAGTTGATATCTTAATGCGATGAAGTCGCAAAATATTCAGTGTATATATATATACATATATACTTTTCAAAATATTGGAAGTCCTCTTCCATGCATAATATACACAAAGTCCCAGTGTATAACTGTATAAAAAAAATATCGTTGCAAGGTGATCTCATATATCTAACCTTGTCTCAACGTTTTTCTGAAAATCTTTGTCATTCATAAGACAATTATTAATTAGATATAAGTTTAAAAGATGAAGTTACAAGATACCCCAATATACTTATATATTTCCCAAATACTACTTGAACTACCACCGTTCAAGTTATAATTAGCTTCAAAAGTTCATCACATAGATGAGACTGTAAGGCAAGATTTGAATAGATTAAATCTTTAAAATATTATCAAAATAAAATGAAGTTACGAGATACTTCATTTGATGTAAACATCATTTTGAAAACTTGACCCTGCCAACACTCAACAATCGCCCAACTGTAGCCTTTCTATCGAAATGCTCTAGGTAGTGTTGCAGAAATTATCCAATTGGATGATGAACTCATTACGGGAGTTTGCCGCGCCAGGAAGACCACTTACGATGATCAGTCGTAGTAGTACAACCCCACCATTTTCTACATGTAGAGGAGAACCTGTCGGATTTACTTGTCAACCGAACACTGAACTCCTAAGGAATGGACCGCCTTAGCGGAACTTCCAGGCCATTTGGGCCAATATAATAAGGCTGGGCCGGCGCTACTCGGCCACTTATGCCACTCCTAGTTCAGATGAAATCCATGACTCTGAAACGTAAAGCTTGTCCCCACTTTCCCCAAGTAGAAACTTGTTGATACGGCTCCACCAAGAAGTCGTATCTATTTGGAAAGGAGAACTCACCGATATTTCCCAGGCGATGCCTGTTAATGGATTAACTTGTTCCAAGAATTTTACTTCCCGAGTGTTGGGTAATTAATCAATTCATTTATCAAAACAGCAACCTTGTTGCGAATATAAAACACACCACAGAGCCGGATCCCTCAGGTTTTGAGCGAGTATTTAAATCCCCTTTTTAAAAGGAAGATCTTAAATATAAAAATAGTTTTGGGATCCGCTCTAACTTTTGAAAATCATTTTAAAGACTCGAAAACACTTTAAAGAGTGTTTGGAGTGAAGCTGATTTAATGAAGTAAATCAGTCCCCAGAATATTTAGAAAATGTCTGAATATTATTATTTAAATAATATTCCCATAAAGAATAATCTTTATAAAATAATTGAAGTAGAAGTATTAAAACTTATACTTGAAATGAATAGCAAATAATCAAAGATATACTTATACGAAAGTAATATCTTTATTTGAATAATCAAAAGTAAGTTTGATTATCGACACCTTATTCTTTAATAAAATAAAGAATATATATCAGCAAATAATCGGAGTCATAGATCCTCAAATGAATATTCAAATAATATTCATTAAATAATATAAACTGAGTCATAAGCCTTCGAATGAATATTCAAATAATATTCAATAAATAATATAAAAGAGTCATAAGCCCTCGAATGAATATTCAAAATAATATTCAATAAATAATATAAAAGGAGTCATACGCCTTCGAATAATATTCGAAATAATATTCAATAATAAAATAAAGTTAAAGTTATCGAATAAACCTTATTCGATTAATAGTTTGGAAAACTATAACCATATATATATATAAATATATATATATATATATATATATCCATATCCATATATACAAAATCTACTCGGGATCCTCGACTCCCGGTTTTAGAAAATGTTTTCACCTTTGGGTCCCTATGCTAAGGGTATAAGCAAGTTACCGCTATCCTCTAGCATAGGTATTATCAACTTGAACCAACAGATATATATAGCAAGAATACGAAACAAGCATGCATATATATCATATAACATGCTACAATATATCGCAAAATTTGCTAATAACAATCATGCAATATCACAAGATAATGCATATACATATATTTACATCACAACAACAGTATAACGGGTAGAAAACTTGCCTGGGCGACTGGGGTTACGAATGGCTCGGGACGAGTCTGGTAACCTATAAACAACAAGTAAGTTGGAATTAAACCAAAGTCACTTGTAAATCTATACTTTAACTAACTTAGACTCTAACGCTTGTTTTGCGCTCACTGATTTGCTTAAGTCACTCGGGTACCCTCGGCTCCACCATTTTTAATAATTTAACCTTTACGAGTTTTAAAGCGATTCCTTCGCGGATGTCTTACCAACTGCTTATTACACCTTACATAAATGTTTCATACTTCAATTAGTCCTTTAAGGTCTTTAACCTATGTTTCAAAGTAAGGCGAGGGGAAAAGTATCGTTCGCGAAATGCCGTTACTTGAAACGGTCGTTTCTCCTAAACCGTGCATCGGAATCGAACGAACTACATATCAAAACGAAGCTCGTAACATGAGCTATCTAAACATGGCAGTGGTCATAATCTAGCAGGGGGTCCTCGGGTCCTAATGTTATGCACAAAACAGTCTAAAGAAAATCGGACGTTACGACGGCTATGTTTACGCGATTACCAATATTTATACCACTCCAATTTCTTTACCAATTCACTACAAACCACCCAACCATCATCAATACATCAAACACAACTTATATCAAGGCAAAGTCAGTCCATAATCTCAAGGTTTTCCAACTTATTCAACCACAAACATGGTCTACTAACCATAACTTAAGATTCATTAACCATTAACCAAGATTCATATCCAAAATCACCACAAATCCAACCAAACTATCTAACATACATGGATCTTGTTATACATACATGGATATTTCTATATATACATTAATCCATCCATAAACTCATCAAAACTCAAAGTTCAAACTATAAGTTAAAGGTGAAAGTTGTTTATACCTCCTTGAAGCTTCCTAACACAACCCAAGAGCTTTGAATGCCTAAAAGAACCTTGATCCTTGCTTGTATAACCTTAATCTTTCATAAAAATTCAAGAAAACCAAAGTTATTTCTTGAAGGTTACTATTCACCATCTTCTTCCTTGATTTATTGGAAGAGATTGTGAAGGAATTAGGAGCTTAAACTTATAGCATATCCATATCTATGTACAAGGAAGCTTAGATAATTACCTTGTGATTTAACAATGCTTGGAACTTGATTTTTGAAATTCTTGCCCTTGAAAAAGATGAAAAGCCGAGAGCAAGATGATGAGAATGAAATGATTTTGTGTTTTTTGATTTGTTTGGCTTAGCTTGGTTGTTTTTTGTTTTGTTTTTGGTTAATTACCTTAATAACCTTATATTTGTGTGGTTATAAACCAACCACACCTCCTCCTTCCCTATGTCATGCTTACATCACATTGCTATGTCATCCTCCCTTCCTTGTCCTCTTCTCATTGGTTGGGTGACATCACTTCCTCTAATCCCTTTGCTTAACTTCCTAATTGTTTGCCTAATGACCGCTGATCTGTTATACGGTTCGCTTAACTTTCGTTTTCGTTTATCGTTTGAAGGATCATACCCGGGATCTTATTACTTAAGTTCCCTTAACCTTTCTCATTACATTATATTCCTTTTTATGATCCTCTCTTATAATCCTTTAATTTAAATCCTTTTTATCCTGTTACCTTTTTCTCAATTCTTTCCGTATCTAGTGGATTTCCGGGAAAAATCAAAGTGTTCGGATTTGGATTCTGACGATCTTTACATACACTTATATCCCAGATAAAGTACTAATAAAATCTCAGAATATCCATATCAGAACCCCTACATAGTGTGGCATGAAAAGTTTTCTCATTCAGCAAAAATACTATTCATAAGGGTTTCAAAAATTTCCAAAAATTGAGGTTATTACAATGAGTGATGGATACTCTTAACACAAAGTTGTTGTTTGTGCATTCTCAAGAAAAGACATCACATGTGGTGATTGATCATATCAGAAGATCAAGCTGGAAGCAACCGTAAAAGAAATGATCATGTGGTCAGATAATGGGACTGAATTTAAGAAGCAGTTATGATTAATATCTGTAACATCAAGAATATTCTGAGACATATTCAGCACTAGGAGCTCTGTGTCATAATGGAGTGGTACAAAGGAAGAACCAGAACTTGATTAAAGCAACAAGGACAATATCAAGCTAATGAAGACTTTCTACATACCAAAGGGCTGGAGCAGTCAAAATAGTTTGCAACAAGTAAGATCAAGCCTTTATCAGGATGTATACATCAAGACCACTAATGAGTTAATGGCCAACAGAAGCAAACACCGGATAACCTCAAAGTGTTTGGAGAGAATGTTCTACAGAAGCAAACGATGAAATATTTTTAGTTGTTTGTAGATCTTAGCATTTGCAGCTAAGAGTCGTAAGAATATTTTCCATGGCTACTCAGTAGAGTCTACAACCTACAGGGCATTTGTGGTTGATCAACAGAAGGTGATAGAAAGTCTAAGTGCACAGTTCAACAACTCCATGCTCCAAGCTGTTAAAGGAGAGATTAATGGAATTGATGATTCATATCCAAGCAGTGGAATGGCAGTGTATAAAACAACTCATTATTTTAATGAAGCCAGTCAGCAAGGGTAAGGATTTTCAGGAAATCCCAGCAACAGCTTAGGGGGAGCAATAGAAGGATCAACTAGTCAGACATAACATGACATTGAAAATTAAGAGGACACTACAAGAACATATCTGCTGAGACAAAGGGTTTGATGTCAATATTATTCCTAAAGTCTAGTTCTTAAGTGATCCAGATGGTGGAGTAATGATTAGTAGGGCTATTGAGCATGAAGGATTATTTCTCTAGTTTTCAATCTGAAGAAGAAACTAAGAAAGTTACAGAAGCTCTGATAGATCCGGATTGATTGGGTGATTGCAAAGCAAGATGAACTCAATCAGTCAGCAAAAAGATTGTAGGGAAGCTGGTATCCAAACTAAATAACAATTTTGTAATTGGTACAAGGATAACTAGAAGTTAAACTGGATGACAATGACATTGTTACAAGGGACAAGGCCAAATTAGATGCTAGGTTATTATTTGGAAGCAATATCTAACATAAAGCACCGGTGACGAGACTTGAGGATATTATGACATATCAGGCACCTATTACACATTCTACCTGGAATTGGACTCTGGTAAATGTGAACAAGTGTACTCCTGGTTGGTGAGTCAAAGGAAGTAGTCAATGCACAACATTTCATGGATTTTATAGTTGCAGATCTATTGGATTATGTCTATCTCTTCTTCACAAGCTCATTTCAGGTTGGTATGAACTAATATACTACTCAAGCAATCATCAAGGACATGGTATGACACTCTAACTAAAGTTACAATTAAATATGAACTTATAAAGTCATCATATTAATAACTCTCTTTATCACTAGGCATAAACATTTTAAGTTATATGTGCTGTGGTATAATGAGAATTTTATATGTTGGTCTACTAACAAAAGCTTGTGCACGATTATTTGCTAAGTAATTGCAGAGTAGGTATGGAGGAGCGTGTTGGAAATGTTGCAATTCTATTTGGAATTACTACAAGCATACCAAAAGAATATTTATTTTAGAAGCTCAAGTAAACCAAAAGAATGAAGGCAATACAAGTAGGTTAAGGATCTTTTGAAGATGCAAAATTTGGAAGATTCTGAACATTCCAAGACTACTTACCAACTAAAACCGCTAAAGCTTGATCAGTGAAACTCGGGTATAATGACAAGCTATATAGGTATGACAAGCTCACTCTTTTACTCAAATGCTAATAGACAACATGTAATATTCTCAGGATGCCAAAGTGCAAGGTTCCAAGTGGATCCTAGAGAATCCAATCTTATAGCTATTAACAAGATTATTAGATATCTTAACAGAGTACCAACTATTGGAGTAAATTACCCTAAATATATTGTGCTTAACATGTTTGGATATATAGATATAGATTACGCAAGTTGTAAGAAAGACAGGAGAAGCAGCTCTGAAGCTGTCAACTTAAGTGACAGGAGAAGCATCTCAGGAAGCTGTCAACTTCGTGGAAGAAGATTAATTTCTTGTTATGATAAGAAACAACCACAAATCCAACAACCTTGTGGAACACTCTATGACAAGGCACCTTGACACCAGGTATCATTTACTTTAGAGAGCATGTCTTTTAGTCAAAGAGTCACTTGCATAAACACTTATTAAATCACTTGTTTAACGTTAATCTCTCAAGACTGGTTTGTAAGTGTGGGATATCATTCATTACGTATTAGTTGGAAATCCCATCTGTAAGAAATTCTTAATATAAGCTCACAAGTATTAAATCTTTTATATTTAAAGGACTTGTGAGTTTATCAGTAATCCAGTACCTCGTACTTAGTGCTACTATCTTGATTATCATGATTACAATGTCATATACATTTGTGGTAGTTAAGTATTATAACATTAAGTTTGAATATTATTTTAATTGATTTAAATTATGATGGTGGACAATTCCATTCCATATCAATCTCATAATTTAAATTATATTAAAATAATATGCAGCATAGTTATTTGTATCATGTACGATTAATTGTGATACTTTTAACATTAGTGATATTATTTAGAATTTTTGTTCTAAGTAATCAATGCTTATTTTTTAAAATAACTAATATTAAAAGTTGAAGTATTTTCTAAGTTATGTGTATAAAACTCTCAATATTTTATATGCTTAGAAAGTATTTCTAAAATTACTAATTATCCAGAGAGTGATTGCCATGTATATAAGTCATATATCCTTTGGTGATTATTCAAGGATAATTATAAATATTTAAGTGCTAGTATCTAACTCATAGATATTTAGTATTTATTTATTTAATATTTATTTTGGGTAGTTTGGATTATGGAAATTGAAGAAATTCAGTGATTTTATTTTCTCCATAATTCAAACTAACTTAAAATAAATAGGCAGCATGATTGATTATAACTAAATCTGTCAATAGTTAATATCTAATATATTGATGGTAACTTATGTGTTACAGTAATAATGAGATTTTGGTTATAGTGAATTTAGCAATGTTTACATCTCAAGAATTCACTGAAATCGGAATCATGATTGTAGCATGATTAGTTGTATGCTAATTCTTGACTTATATCAGTTAATGATATTTAGTTAAGAGTTTATCTATGAACTAATTGTGAAGTATTAGTATTTTTGACATTACTTAGAACTCCTCTAAGTAATCAATGCTTATCCTCAGTCACTTATACTAATATAGAAAGTGTAAAAATCTTTCTGAAAGTACGACTATGGTCAATATGGATAATACTTTATGACAACTAACCATATATTGTCAAGTTAGAATAATTTTTATATTTACTTGCAAATTCCTTAACACTTTGATGATAAATGTCATACGCAATGGATCAAAGTATATGGAACATAGAATATCTTTCTAAGATTGCAAACAAGACAATGTTGGTTAATGTTGCTTTATTTATCGAACCAATATAGTTTGAGATATTACAGTTGTTAGAAGTTAACAACTGTATAATATATGAAATTGAATGCTAATGTTTATTTAATAGATTGTTGGTATTTAATTCATTGATATCTTATTATAGTATATTTGAATTATGATGTTAGACAATTACATGTCAAATCAGTTTCATGATTTAAATTATATTAAAGTAGGATGAAACATAATTATTGGTATCTAAAGTACTTGACAAGTATTAGTCAATGATATATTGTTAATATTTTATTGCAGATAATTGTGAGATTTTAAGTTCTAGTGGATCTATATTTGTTGCTATATTTGACAAATTCACTATAATTTGAAATAGCAGCATAGTCATTCTTATTAAGATTATTTATCAACAAACAATGTTGTTGGTAATAATTTTATAGAGATAGATTATGGAACTTTTGACATGAATGAGAATTGCTTAGACTTTAACTTAAGTGATCAATGCTTTTACAAAAACTCATTCATATTAAAAGACAAAATCTTTCTTTCTTTTCTTAATACTGTTAGATCATCAGTCTGTGTCTTTTCAAATCATTTATCTTTTAGGCATAAAAACAGACTTGTGCATTCAAACAGTTTTAAGAGAAAAGTAAACTTCTTTTTATAGTGGTGATTGCTTATTTCATTAAAATCTTTTAAAATCACTATTGTACATCATATCTCTCAAAAGATTAAATGCATGACTTTCATTCATTATAGATCTAAAATTCATTTTATCTTTAAATTTCCATATGTTCTGTGATACAGGTTCCGCCTCCAATGGCCTTCTTTCATTTGATAGTCATGAGGTTGAAAATCCACAACTTCTATCCTAGATTGTAAAGACAAATACAGAAACATAACCAACCAACACTCTCTTACCACTAAAATGAAGTATGAATGAGAGTGAGGGAGAAAGTGCCTTAGTGCACCACATAAGGAAGGTTCTGAAGTCAACCCAGCAGCTCTGTCTCCTACAAAGTTGAGATATATTAAAACTAAGGCAACTGCTAGCCCCCATACATCTTCTCAAAAAGATGTAATGGCCGAAAAGGCACTGAAACAGTTACTAGATTCATCCTCTCAACAGGGTGCGTCTATTGAAATTCGCCCATCGGCCAGGGTATCTGATATAGTGTCACCACCTCCAACATAAACAAATCTTGATGCACAAGGATAAGTTACACACACAAAGGAAGAGTTGACGAAAACAAGATTTTTGACCATTTTACAGTCAGATTCGATTGTTCAAGGTTCTTTAATAGACCAATTTCCTTTATAGGTGTTAGGAGAGGATACTGATCCAATAGCCATATGTCAGTGGTCAGCGTCTACCTCCCCAGGCTTAAATCCCCTGGATGCATCTGCGGATAGTGGATCTGACATAGGTGCAGATCAGCAACTTATCGACAATGATTCAGATTTACCTGATGAGTCACAAGGAAATGTCTTCACAGACATTAGAAGGGTACTTTGATCTTTATGCTAAATTCTTTGGATCATTGTTTACCTTCCCAGAGTTCAAATCTGGAACCTCTAAAAGGGAAACTAGCAACTTGTATATTATGACTCAGATTTATTTGACGAGTCTAACAAGGATAGGGATTTGCGAACTCCCATTGCACCACCTGTGACCTCCTTAAGGATGGCTAAGGTGATTTTTCTTGCAGGTACAACTGGATTTTGGAGATATGAGATGAGTGATACACTTGTGAGAAATAGTGTGAACACGAGTGGACAGAAGAGTGAAACACATGTGAGGTACACAAAACAGAATCACACAATCATAGTGAGGAAGAAAGAGAAACACCATATCCCATTCTCTATCCCCAAACATGGTTCTTAATACTTCGGGTCTCAAATCTATTTATGATTGGAACCTAACTCTTAGGGATCTAACAATTATAGATTGGATTAGGATAATTCAGGACCTAATAAGTTGGGAGCTAAAAATTGGTAACAATTGGTGATCTCACATTTGGGAGGTATAAGGAGTTGGGAAGATTGGTGAACATGATGATCAATAATGAAGTCATTCTTGTAGCATTTAAAGGGACATGGTTGATCAGACTATGACTTGTTATTTCTTTTCCAACCAAGTAAAATATGAGAACTTCTTCAGACAACATCATACATTCCTTCTCTAAGGGGGAGATAAAAGCTTATATAATAGTTTGGAGGATTCCTCAACTAAGGGGGAGAAATAGCAGGCAAGAGGAAAAAAGTAAAGCATATGTACACCACAAGGTGATTTCCTAGCTATCAGAAGAAGTGGATTGGTTCATCACTATTCTTCATAAGGGGAGAAGATGTTTTCCAAAAGGGGAGTACCATTGGTTTTTATCTGCGGATCCTATGGTACGGGAGAGGTGGTAAACGAAGGTGATATCCTTTAAGCAATTGATTCTCATAGGGGGGAGCAAGAGAGATATGCGCTTCTTAACAGGAAATGTGGTTTTACAAAAGAAGCTGGTGATGATTACTTAAAGACTGAGAAGTATTATTTGGAAGAGATTTGAAGAACCAAGGAAATGAAGATGAAACCACTTGAATATCAGTTCAGTGCTAGAGGAACAAGCATTGTTTATTTCAGTTACACAAGAAATATGGAAATGCAGTATTTGATCTAGAAAACCAGTAGCATTATTTTGTAAGTCCCGATACTTTACTTTTTCCAAGTTGTTAGTTGAGTTATCCTCTCTATTTAATTTGTTTTTTAGATTTAACAATCAAATAAGGGGAGATTGTTGGTGAGACTACGTAGTTGTATGAACAGTTATGTGATAACTTAACACGAGAACAACATTAGAATATGACAGGTTAATAATACTACGTCTACATAAGAAATCAGAAGAAATGAAGATAAGGCAAATACAAAGAATCAAAAGATTAAAAGAAAGCTTGAAGTCTGTTCACAGGTCACTGAAAGAAGTTCATTAATATGATCATGGCTCAGTGAAAAATAAAGATTAAAGACTTTCAGGGTTTCAGAAATGATGAATATTCAGTGTATAAGTGTCACATGAAGATTTCAGTGTATTGGCATTGATTGAAGATAGACGGTGTTCGAAGCATAGGAATCTGAAGAATTGAAGACATGGTATAGACAGAGGTTAAAGAAGGCAATTGCAGTCTTGAAGTTATACTCACTGACAGGAGTTCATTTATATATTCAAGCGTCGGTGAAGAACAGTCAATGAAGTATTCAAGATTGTAGTAGCAATGAAAACGTTGTCTAAAGTACAAGAAGGATTCCAGTGAAAGTATAGTTGTTTATTGACAGTCAGTGTTCGAAGCGATAAAGTTGTTACAACCTTAACAATATAATCAAGACTATAATACGAAGACCTGAATCAGGGTTAGTCGTCTGTGAACCAAACAAGTTGTACTAGGCGTCAACAGCTCGTGAAAGGAATCTGGGTATTATCTGCTAAAGTACGAGAAAAGGTACGCGGGGTATACAGCTAAACTGCTTGAAGGATTGGCGAAACTCAAAGTTTAATTATTAAATTAAATAAATTTATTTAGTGGACTTTAATATAATTTATTTAATAAACTTAAAATGATTTATTTTATAAAGTTTTAATAAGTTTATTTTTTAAATCTAAATTAGTTTATTTATATAAGTTATATTTAAGTTTATTTTATAAATTAATTTAGTTACAATTTAAACTTAAATAAAAAGAAAAAGAAAACAAAAATAAAAATAAAAGGAAAAAGAAAGAAAAAAGGAAAAATAAAAAAAAGAAAAGAAAAACAAAAAAAAGAAAGAGAAAACAAAAGAAAAACAAAAAGAAAAGAAATAGAAAAAGAAAAGGAAAAACAATGAAAAAGCAAATCAAATAAACATATAAAAGAAACCTGGCAAACCAAGTTCATATACTAGTAAAGTTTTTTTTTAGTCGCCAGTTAGCTAAACTAGAAACAAGTTGTTTTTGCTTACTTAGTCGCAAGTTGATAGAATAAAAGAAAACCAGTCTTGGTCGCAAGTTGCGAATCCCTGGTCGCTAGTTGATGTGCCAAAAATCCTTGGTCGCAAGTTAGCAGGTCCAAGCTCCTCAACCATAATTTTATTGTTCTATCAATTAATTTGTGTGGTTCAATTTCAGCCACACAATTTAATTGATATAAGTCTACACAAGTAGCAGAAGCAGTTTAGCACTTGAGTTGTATTGTTCTGTTCATCTTCTCTCTCAAGAGAGCTGAAGAATTGAAGCAAAGAGAGACAGGGAAGATATACACCCAAATCTATATCAGTTATTCTTCTCTCCGGAGTAACGTTATAATGCTCGATTTTACTCTTGTATATTCATAGGGCCATTATAAAAGTTACCCGGTAATTAAATCCTTAGACAAACAAAAGCTAGAACATTGTATATAATTTAATTTGTTGATCTTTGTAGTAGCTAGGAACTTTGTTGTTCTTAGATTGTAGGCGGTTAATTTATTTACCGAAGTGTAGCAACACTATTACTCTCAAGAACACGAAACCACTAGCCGGGCACTAAATTTTATATCCGTAAAAGATTCGAAAGAATTAATTTAGTGATTATCGTATTCAACCCCCCTTCTACGATAATTCGGGACCTAATAATGTTAGTTGGTCGAATTCTTAAAAAAATTCTACTTGATGATTAGCATAGTAGAAGTTGCAGATGCAATGACTGTAAAGGTGGAATTGTCGTGGATTAAACAGAAAAATTAGTAGCGGTGAAGTTGGAATGCATTCGAGAATTGGTTAGATTATCATGACTTCTCGTAAAGAGATTGGCTGTCTAAACAAAGTTTCGTTGTATTTTATCAAACGGTCTGCAAATATGGTAGTCTATGACTTCGCAGGGGATTAATATAAATTCCCAGATTACATTTTTAGTAGGAATAATGTTCCTATCGAGTTAAGGGATTGCATTTTGTCAGAGATAGTCGTTAAATAAAACCTCTCATTTTTCGTCAAAAAAAGTGAGAGATAACAAATAAGAATTTTGGATTTATGAGAACTCTTAATGGATTAGAGTTAATATCATTTTTCACTCATCTGAATAGAATCTCTTGAGAATGATAGTGGGCTATATTTTTATTAGATAAAAAGTAAAACCCTAGCAACAAAGAAGAGAGAGAGAGAGAGAATTGAATTCAGTTTTGAGTGTCAGCACATGCTTTTCATCCATTCAAGCATTTAGCTTCCATTAGCGTGTAAATCATATGTTTCGGGATACGTGGTGATCGAGAAAAGTTTGGACCTTCATTATTCATTCTAATACGTGGTTATAATTTAGGTTAATTTTTTATATGTCAGTTGCCATTAAAGTTCTTTAATTTGTGTACGTGTACTTGTTTCAGTGGTACTAGTTTCTAAATTAACACTTAATTGTTATATAGTAATTTTGCTCTCTAATTTCCACACCGAAGAAATGGTAATCTTCACGAGTAAACGGGAATTCTAAATTTTTTATATGAAATAAAATTTATATATTTTTAATGCATCATTAACGAAAATAATTTAATAAAATCATGATATATATTAATATAAATTAAATTTAACATTATATTTCAAATGTCAATTCCTATTTAAATGTATCTTTAATGAAAGATAATATTATAATTAGTTTTTAGTAAATCATATTTTACAATGAAACTTTGATATAATTTAAAAATTTAAAAGTTTTGATAGGGATAAATAAATTATGATTGTATAATTAAATACTGCATTAATTGTACAAGCTGTGGGCTGCTAGGCCCAATAAAAAGATATATGATATTCAGACCAGAAAGGTTAAGCCTGATGGACCAGATCAGGCCTGGTGGAATAAAAAAGGCCCAAAAGCCCTGATTATTAATTAATTAATAAGGGAGAAATCAGATGCTGAAAAGAGTCCCGATAAGGATATAAATCCTTAGAGATTAGCCTCAAGGGGACCTAAAAGGATAAGGAATCAGCTTCCTACTTCCTAGGACTCCTAATTCTATCCTAATTCAGAGGCTTGTCCACCAAGTCTCCTATACCAAGTCCAATTCAAGGACCACCAACATCTATATAAGGGGTCTCACCCCACAAATCAGAACTACGTTTTTTGACTTGATCCTTGGCAATCAGCAAGGTACGTAGGCATCTTGTTAAGGCAGATTGAGTCACGAAACACAAGAGCAGTCAAATCGAGCCTTGGAGCTCACGTTCCTTAGTATTAAATACAGCAATTATATATAGTAGTTTTAATCCATAACATTTGGCGCCGTCTGTGGGAAAAACGGAACAACAACCATGGCGAGAACACGGAGAACAACCAGCACTCTGGAGGAGGGAACACCATCAGGGACAACCCAGGTGATTTCATCAACCGTGGAGGTTCCTCCCCATTCAACTTATGCATCTACTCAGGGGGAAGCCCAGACAGGGGCAACTCAACCTCAGCCACAAGGGACAACTCCCCCGACTATTCAAGGTACGAATCCTCAAGTTCAACAAGTACATATACCTGTGAATTCTCGACCCGTCGGGTATGAATATTCAACTGTTGTTACTACTAACCCCCCTTATGGGATGCCCCTTCACCCTGAGGTTGGAGGAAGCGGATATGCTGGGCGAAGTGAAGCACGAGGGCGGTCGCCCCCCTATATACGAGGTTTGGATCCTATCCCTGAGGATCGGGAATTTTCTGGTCCATACACTGAGAGAGACTCCGAATCTTCGGATGATGAAGTGGCCCCGAGAAGGAGGCGTCCTGGAAAAGAGCCAATGGCCGATGGAAGGCAACGCCCCCAAAGCACCCCAGGGGCGAATCCCCAAGAAGTGCAGGAAAAGATCAGGGCTCATGAGGCTGAAATCCAAAGGCTGAGGCGTGACTTGGAGGCTCACCAAGCCACCAGAACCCACATACCACCTAGGGGGAGAAATCCTCCTCCTATCATAGACCTGGATGGTCCGGTAAGAAGAAGGGCTGCTGTCCCAAGAACTGATCCAAGCAATCTCCTTCCCCTTGGAGATCCTGATGATCCAACTCCACCCTTCACAGAAGAGATAATGAATGCCCATATCTCAAGGAAATTCAAGATGCCCACTATCAAAGCCTATGATGGCACGGGAGACCCCGCTAATCATGTTAGGACATTCTCTAATGCACTGCTGCTGCAACCCGTGAATGATGCTATAAAATGTCGGGCCTTTCCTCAAACCCTGTCGGGTATGGCTCAAAGATGGTACAGTCGCCTACCCCCAAATTCTATTGGATCATTCAGAGAATTAAGTCAGGCTTTTATTAAGCAATTCATCAGTGGAAGAGTCCATGAGAAAAGTTCAGCATCTCTTATGAGTCTTGTGCAGGGAGCTAAGGAATCCTTAAGAGATTACCTGAATCGTTTTACAAAGGAGGCTTTAAAAGTCCCAGACCTTGATGATAAGGTAGCCATGATAGCACTGCAACAAGGAACTAGGGATGAGTTTTTTAAGATGTCTTTGGCCAAACGACCCCCTGAGAGCATGTTGCAGCTCCAAGAGAGGGCAGGGAAGTATATCAAGGTTGAAGAAAGTATGAGGAAGACCGTAGTAAGTAATGAGCCCACTGGAGGCAAGAAACGAAAAACTGATTTGGAGTATATCGCTAAGGACAAATATCCTAGAACCGAACAAAACCCTGATTCAACCCCCAAGAAGGGAGGACCTGGGCAAAAGTTCACTGAATACGCTAAGCTGAATGCTCCCAGAAGTCAGATTTTGATGGAGATTGAGAAAGATAGAGATATTCGCTGGCCTAAGCCCTTGAAGGCTGATCCCGCCAAGCTAGATAAGGGCAAGTATTGCAGGTTTCACAAAGATGTTGGCCATGACACCGATGAGTGTAGGCAGTTGAAAGATGAAATTGAGTTTTTGATTCGAAAAGGAAGATTGAACAAGTATACTGGAGATGGGGGAGACAGAAATAATAATGGAAGGAAGAACTTTGAAGATCGTAGGAGGGACCAAGATGATCAGGGGCGGAATCCCCAACCTAGAGGACCAGTTATAAACACCATTTATGGAGGGCCGAGACCTCGAGGGCCTGTGATAAACACGATCTTTGGAGGTCCAACTGCTGCGGGATTGTCCAAAAATTCCAGAAAGGCATATACTAGAGAGGTTATGCATATTGTTGGAGAAGCCCCGAAGAGGGCCAGGACAGAAGTAACATTGGCTTTTGATGATTCCGACCTAGAGGGTGTGAAGTTTCCCCATGACGACCCGCTGGTCATAACGCCGATAATAGGAAATAGCCCGGTTAAGAGGGTCCTTGTGGATAATGGTGCTTCTGTGGATATCTTGCTCCACGACACCTTTCTAAGGATGGGGTATAACGACTCCCAGTTGACACCAACCGACATGCCGATATATGGATTTGCTGGAGTAGAATGTCCTGTGGAAGGGATAATTAAATTGCCAACCACCATAGGTACGGAGCCAAGGCAAGCGACTCAGATGCTGGATTTCGTGGTGGTAAAGGCTAGTTCAACTTATAATGCTATCATGGGGAGAACAGGGATACATGCCTTCAAGGCAGTCCCCTCTTCCTACCATTCAGTCATGAAGTTTCCCACCCGAAACGGGATTGGAGAAGAGAGAGGAGATCAAAAAATGGCTAGAAGCTGTTATGTGGCCTCTTTGAGGGCAGATGGAGTCGGGGGGCAGGTTCTTCCTATTGAAGATATGGATGTTCGAGAAAATGATGAGAATAGAGGAAGGCCAGCAGAAGAATTGGTTTCGGTTCCTTTAGATCCCAAGAATCCTGAGAGGATGACTTTCATTGGAGCTACATTAGAGGAGCCCCTTAGAGGGAAGTTAGTGAAATTTTTGCAAGAAAATAGTGATGTGTTTGCATGGTCAGCAGCTGATATGCCAGGCATAGACCCGAAGTTAATTACCCACAAGTTAAACGTGGATCCAAGCCGGAAGACAGTGAAACAAAAGAAAAGAAATTTTGCCCCGGAAAGACAAGAGGCTATAAAGCAGGAAGTGGAAAAGCTCTTAGAGGCTGGTTTCATTGAGGAGATTCAATTTCCGGAGTGGTTAGCAAACCCTGTAATGGTGAAGAAGGCTAATGGAAAGTGGAGGATGTGTATAGACTTCACCGATCTGAATGATGCATGCCCCAAAGACTGTTTTCCGCTGCCTAGAATTGATACTTTGATTGATGCCACCGCTGGACATGAGATGCTGAGTTTCATGGATGGGTTTAGCGGATACAACCAGATCAAAATGCATAAGGATGACGTTCCAAAGGTATCATTTATCACTGACTTTGGCGTTTATTGTTATCTTGTTATGGCGTTTGGTCTCAAGAATGCAGGAGCCACCTATCAAAGGTTGGTGAATAAAATTTTTAAGGATCTTATTGGGAAGACTATGGAAGTCTATGTTGATGACATGCTAGTCAAGAGTCTAGTAAAGACTGATCATATAACCCATTTGAGGGAAGCTTTTGAGGTCCTGAGGTACCACAAGATGATGTTGAATCCCACGAAGTGTGCTTTCGGAGTAGGATCTGGAAAATTCTTGGGATTGATGGTCTCAAAGAGGGGAATTGAGGCTAACCCCGATAAAATAAAGGCAATCCTGGACATGGAACCCCCAAAAACTGTCAAGGATGTTCAGAAACTCACAGGAAGGGTTGCTGCGCTAGGACGATTCATCTCCAAGTCAGGAGACAAGTGCTTGTCATTCTTCAAGTCATTAAAGAACATTAAAGACTTTGTATGGAGTGAGGAAAATCAGAAGGCATTTGAAGAGTTAAAGAAGTATATGGGCCAGGCCCCGTTGTTGGCCAAGCCAGTTCTGGGTGAAGTTTTATTCTTGTACTTGGCTGTTTCAGAAAGCGCCTTGAGCGCGGTGTTGGTTAAGGAGGAACTAAAAGTCCAGAAACCCGTATACTATGTTAGCAAAATTTTGCATGGTGCTGAGTTGAATTATTCAGCCATTGAGAAATTCGCTTTAGCCTTGATAATGGCTTCAAGAAAGCTGCGTCCTTATTTTCAAGCTCACCAAATTGAAGTGCTAACAAATCAGCCACTGAGAAATATCATTCACAGTCCCAAGGCAAGTGGGAGACTGATTAAGTGGGCAATAGAATTGGGAGAGTTCGATCTCAAGTATAAGCCACGTATGGCCATAAAAGCCCAGGCACTAGCTGACTTCGTGGTGGAATGTACCATACCCAACCAAGAAGTCGGGGGGGCAGGAAGATACCACACCTCAAGACAAGGGAGTCGACAATGGGGACAAGGAGAAAGAATATTGGGTTCTCTATTTTGATGGAGCATCAAAAACAAATTCCAGTGGAGCAGGGTTGGTTTTGCAAAGCCCTGATGGATTCTTAATTGAGTATGCCATGAAGCTAGACTTCCCAACCACAAACAATGAGGCAGAGTATGAAGCCCTGATTGCTGGCCTTGGTCTAGCTGGGACACTTAGAGTCAAAAACTTAAAGGTCCGTGGAGACTCGAAGTTGATCATATCCCAGGTAAAGGGAGAATTTGAAGCAAGGGATGATACGATGGCAAAGTATGTTCGCCTAGTAAGGGCCGTGATGACCCAATTTAATGAATGCCATGTTGAACACATTCCAAGGGAAGAAAATGCTAAAGCAGATGCGCTATCAAAGTTTGCTTCATCCGAGATTGAAGAAAGTTCAGGAAGTGTGTACTTCCGTGTTTTGAAGACACGAAGCATAGATGTTAAGCTTGTGGCTCCCGTAGGCTTGGGGACGTCATGGATTGATCCC
Source organism: Apium graveolens (assembly GCF_009905375.1). Lineage (NCBI taxonomy): Eukaryota > Viridiplantae > Streptophyta > Magnoliopsida > Apiales > Apiaceae > Apium > Apium graveolens. The sequence continues at coordinate 216,485,978 of NC_133651.1, read as the reverse complement.
ATCAAGGCTCACATTCAGACCGGTTGGTTGCCAAGCGATACAATTGAGGCACGGAAGTTAACTGTTCGAGCACTAAGGTACTCTTTGATAGATGGGATTCTATATAAAAGATCTTTCGTGGTTCCTTACTTGAGGTGTCTCAGGCCCGATGAGGCACGCTTAGCTCTTGAGGAAGTGCATGGAGGTATTTGTGGGCAACACTTGGGGGGCAGGGCCTTGGCTCATAAGATAACTCGTTTAGGCTTCTATTGGCCAGAAATGATGGCTGATGCCAAAGAATATGTAAAGAAGTGTGATCGTTGTCAGAAGCATGCACCAGTCGCCAGACAACCCCCCGAGATGCTGACCTCTATCAACTCACCTATTCCCTTTGCCATGTGGGGGATGGATATTCTAGGGCCTTTTCCTATGGCCACGGCACAAAGGAAATTTCTGATTGTAGCCATTGATTATTTCACCAAGTGGATCGAAGCCAAACCTTTGGCCAAAATCACAACTAAGCAGGTTGCACAATTCCTGTGGGAAAACATTATGTGCCGATATGGAATTCCCCGTATCCTCGTCACTGACAATGGAACGCAATTCAACAATGAGGAATTCAAGAAGTATTGTGAAGAAAATGAAATTGAGTTACGATTCACCTCTGTGGCTCACCCGCAAGCCAATGGGCAAGCGGAGGTAGCAAATCGGATAATCCTGGATGGATTAAAGAAGAGGATCGAGAAGTCAAGAAATAATTGGGTGGACGAGATACTTCCCATATTATGGGCCTATAGGACTACCTGTAGAGTCACGACGGGAGCAACTCCCTTCTTGTTGGCATATGGGGCAGAAGCAGTAGTTCCCGTGGAGATATCACATTCCTCTCCAAGGATTCAGGCTTTCAACGCAGAGGAAAATGGGGAAGGTCAGAGGTTAGCCCTGGATTTGATCGATGAAGTGCGAGATAAGGCACATGCAAAGATAGTAGAATATCAGAAAAAAGCTTCTTTCTACTACAACCTAAGGGTTAAAGAAAGGTTTTTTAAATAAGGCGATCTAGTCTTGAGGAAGATAGAAGCATCTGGTGTTGGACAAAAAGGGAAGCTTGCCCCAAATTGGGAAGGGCCGTACAAAGTCAAGAGCGTTCAAGGTAGAGGAACCTACAAGCTCGAGACTATGGATGGTTTTGAAGTCCCGAGGACCTGGCACGCACAAAACCTGAAGGTTTACTACGTGTAAGATAGGCGAAGTACGATTCTCACTTGTCATTATGACAAGTAGGTTTAAAAGCACCTGGAAGCTTTGCTTGCGTAGGATTTTATATTCCAGTAGAATTTACATTGTCTAGTTATTATTGATTAGGGTCGAACCCATGCTATGTAAGGTTTTGAAAAACCAGACTTCATATTAAAGAGTTTGAAATTACTTCAATCCAAGGATGTTTAAGGCTCAAATGCATATTAAACAGAAAGAGGCAAGAAAAGCAACATATAAAATATAAGCCCCAAAGGGTAATAAGTTTTGAATACAATTAAGTCAATACAATAAGACAAGCCATGCAAGGCTGAAAAAGCTCTAAGGAGCTGAGGTGCCCTCGGCGTCCATATCATCGTCTTCTCCGCTCTCGCTAGATGTCTCCGTCGTCTCGGAGGAGGAAGAGCTGTCATCCTCAGCAGGTCTGGAAGAAGACTCGGGAGGAGGAAGAAGTGGATCCTGAGGAACATGGTCCGAGACAACTACTCGGGTACGAAACCTCTGTAGCAAAGCCTCGTCATCAGGGCAGATGTAGTCCGCCGGGTTAATATCAGGACAAGCCTCGTTCACGGTCCCAAGGGCCGTGTCCCAACCAGTCCTAAAAAACTCGGGGAAGACTGAATCATCCCTAATCCTCATAGATTGGGCAAACTCCTCCGAGTCCAGATAGTTGTCTATAGCCTTATCCTTATCCGCCCGGAGTACCACCAGCTCGGCGTTAGACTCTCCGAGTTCTTCCTCCTTGCGCTTGAGCTTCTTCTCCAGGGTAGCATACTTCTTCTGCTGCCTCCTGAGGGCATTATCGGCCTTATCAGAAGCCCGCTTCCATGATTCGGCTTGCCTCACAGCGCCTTGAAAGTAGGCGTTAGACTGAAACAAAACAATTAACAAAGTATAAGGCAAGAAAGTGCTACAAGAACGAGAAATAAGTTTGAAAAAGAGAAGGCATACCGAAGCCAGAGATTGGGCTCCCATGAGCTTAATCCTCTCAAGGTCAGGGGTGGCCACCACATCAGTAAAGTCCTTTGGAGTCACGCTATGGTAGGACCAATCCCAAGCATGCTTCGTGGAACCAACCACGGTATCCCCTCGGCGGAATCCCCAGAGAGGCTGAAAGGCGCCTGTAGCAGCAGCAGCAGGGGCAGCAGCAGTGATAGGAGCATTATGGCCCTCAGCTCCTTCAGTTGAAGCCTCCCCCATAGGCTCCTTGTGCTTTCTCAAGAAGATAGGCTCTGTCGCCTTTCCTCGGGTGTCTAGGCCTGCTAACCGAGCTTTCTTCATCCTAGCTGTTTCCTCGACCAAGGGGACATTGTCCTCGTTAATCTCCTTAGCAGCTGAAACAAAGCAAAAGACAAAATAAGTGATGTTAATAATGCGTGAAATAAAGAAAAATTGAGAAGGGAAGAGAAATACCCTGTTGAGAAACAGAGGATAGTCCCACATGAATCAGGGAAAACTCTTCTAAAAGAGTCCAGCTGGTGGTGGTGCCATCATCCTGAGTGAGCCCATTGTAAATGATAGTTTCTTCAGGAGTTAAGTGAATGGATTTGAGGCTACCATCACTGACCTTCCCGAAGGAAGATCGAAAGAGCGTGCCCCAGTCGCCATTCTCCCAACGTAACCCAACGAAACTATTCCTCCAATTTGGATTATTATCAGGAATAGAGGCGCTATTAAAGATATGTTTGCTTTTGGGCCTTTGTTTGACGTAAACCCAGCCACAAATATTGGAAGAACTATTGTAACATTGAAAGACTTTCCTAAAAACGGCTACAGAAAGAGGAAAGCCCTCCCTAAGACAACAAACCATAAAACATAGAATATTCCTCCAGGCGTTTGGAGGAAGCTGACACGGGTTGATTTGTAAGTCAGCCAAAAGATGAGGGATAAAAGGATGGAAAGGGAACCTAAGCCCAGCATTAAGGGCGTCGGTGTAGATGAAGAGAGTATCGGGCCTCCAGTGGCAAGTACGGTCACCACCAGAGACTGGAACTAGTCTAAAGGGGGGAGGGACGTTATAACGAGCATTTAGTTTATTGAAATCTATGTTATGCCAAGTATTACAGTGATTAAAGGAGTCGAGATGTGCAGTGGAAGGATATTCATCCCCCCTAGTATTAATCATATCAATTAAAGACATATATGAAGAGCGGATCTCGATATCCTTACCTCGTTTTGAAGCCGAGGCTATCTTGGCCGCCCTCTCGGAACTCTTGTCAGCCATCTAGTAAAGACTGGAAAAGACTTGGGAGGAGGAAGGAGTGGATTTGAGAGAGGAGAAGATTAGAAAGTTTGAGATGAAGAGAAATGAAATGAGAGGTGTGAAGAATCACACTCTCATCCCACCTATATATAGGAGAAATAAATGGATAATGGGCCTTAAAAAGCCCATTTGGGCCCAAAAGTTGGAAGGTTCTGGAAGTTCCTGGAAAATTCAAGAGAATTCTAGTAAAAAATCAAAAGAAAAACTTGAGTTTTTTCAAGATTTTGGAAGAATCCAGAAAGATATTAGAAGAGTTTGGAATTTGGGCTTAGAAATGAGGCCCAATTAAAAAAAAAAAAAAACCTTGAAAAAATAAAGCCCAGCTAAGGGCCCAAGTGTTTAAAAAGCCCAGAAAAGGGCCCAGATATTTAAGGTTAACAGCCCATAACCCAAAATCCAGTCATAATGGGCCAAAAGAATGAAGGCCCAGCTAAGTGAAGGTGGCCCAAAAATAAAGTCCAGGGAGAAATGGATAAAAAGATCAGGAATATGACCCAATTCGACCAGGAATCATGGGGAAATCCTGGTCGAAATACAGGAGGTCGAAATTGCTTCGATCAAGGCACAAAATGGTACTTAAATCGGTCAAAATATTAGTTCCTGACCGAAATGGTCAGAATTCTGATCGAGAATGAATAAAACAGAAGAACCTTCGACCAGAAAGCAAGGCAAGATCCTGGTCGAATGGATCCCGCCCGAAAATCCTTCGACCAAGGCATCAAATGATGGCTAATTCGGTCAAAAAGCAGGACTCCTGACCGAAAGGGACAAAAATCCTGGTCGAAAAATTTCTGATCGAAAATTGTATAAAAAAAAAAGGAAAAAAAGAAAAAAGGAAGGGGTGAAAATCCTGGCCGAAAATCGACCAGAATTCCTGATCGAAACATTCCTGCTCGAAATTAAGTCGACCAGGGCAATATAGGGGTTAATTCGACCAGGATCCTGGCCGAATGGATTCCTGGTCGAAATCTGTATAAAAAAAAAAAAAAAAAAAAAAAAAAAAAAAAAAAAACGGGGGAAGGGGTGAAAATCCTGGCCGAAAATCGACCAGGATTCCTGATCGAAACATTCCTGCTCGAAATTCAGTCGACCAGGGCAATATGGGGGTTAATTCGACCAGGATCCTGGCCGAATGGATTCCTGGTCGAAATCTGCATAAAAAAAAACAGAAATTAAGGGAAAAATCCAAAAATTAGGATAAATCCCAGAAATTAAGGGAAAAATCCAGAAAAATTAGGATAAATCCCAGAAATTAAGGGAAAAATCCAGAAAATTAGGATAAATCCCAGAAATTAGGGAAAAAATCCAGAAATTAAGGATAAATCCCAGAAAATTAGGGAAAAATCCCAGAAATTAGGGAAAAAATCCAGAAATTAAGGATAAATCCCAGAAAATTAGGGAAAAATCCCAGAAATTAGGGAAAAAATCCAGAAATTAAGGATAAATCCCAGGAAATTAAGGATAAATCCCAGAAATTAAGGGAAAAATCCAGAAATTAAGGGAAAAATCCAGAAATTAAGGATAAATCCCAGAAATTAAGGGAAAAATCCAGAAATTAAGGATAAATCCCAGAAAAATAAGGAAAAATCCCAGAAAAATTAGGGAAAATTCCAGAAATTAGGGAAAAATCCCGGAAATAAGGGAAAAATTCCTGGAAATCAAAATAATTCCTAAATAAAAGGAAAAATTCGTTGTAAACGTGTAGGTCGCTCCACACTTTACGGAAAAACGAAACCCTGTAAGGGAACAAATGGACTTAACTTCTGCGAAACCTATTCAATGTTTCCCAAAAGTTGGGGGGCAAATGATAGGGATAAATAAATTATGATTGTATAATTAAATACTGCATTAATTGTACAAGCTGTGGGCTGCTAGGCCCAATAAAAAGATATATGATATTCAGACCAGAAAGGTTAAGCCTGATGGACCAGATCAGGCCTGGTGGAATAAAAAAGGCCCAAAAGCCCTGATTATTAATTAATTAATAAGGGAGAAATCAGATGCTGAAAAGAGTCCCGATAAGGATATAAATCCTTAGAGATTAGCCTCAAGGGGACCTAAAAGGATAAGGAATCAGCTTCCTACTTCCTAGGACTCCTAAGTCTATCCTAATTCAGAGGCTTGTCCACCAAGTCTCCTATACCAAGTCCAATTCAAGGACCACCAACATCTATATAAGGGGTCTCACCCCACAAATCAGAACTACGTTTTTTGACTTGATCCTTGGCAATCAGCAAGGTACGTAGGCATCTTGTTAAGGCAGATTGAGTCACGAAACACAAGAGCAGTCAAATCGAGCCTTGGAGCTCACGTTCCTTAGTATTAAATACAGCAATTATATATAGTAGTTTTAATCCATAACAAGTTTAAACTTTAAGAATGTATAGGGCATTATATTTATTCATAATAATTTATTTAATATAAATTATATTGGACGATAATCAGGATCAAGGCAGGGATATCCTAATCTTGACTCGCCCCGATTCATAATTTTTTTTATACTTTTCCCCGTTGCTTGATATGTGGCATTTTATACCACTTAGAGCGTCTTAAAATGGCTTAAATTGGTGTCTTGAAATCAAGTATTTTGTGTATTTGATGCGTTTTTCTAGTGTTTATGCATTTCAGGGTTTTAGTTGCATTTCGGGGGAGGAATCATCAAGAATAAGCCTTGCCATGTGTTCACCATTGCGAGAGGAAAGAAACGGGCAGATTACGGCGAAGAAACGGAGCGAAATCAGAATTTTTCCAGTAGAGGTCTGAGCGCCCGCTCAGCATTGCTGAGCGGCCGCGCAGCAAGCTGAGCGCCCGCTCAGCTATGCTGAGCGGCCACGCAGGGTCGGGAAAAAAGATAAATTATTTTAGGACTTCTACTTCTGTTTGGTTTCCACTTCTATGTAATCTGAGTTTTATGGGACTATTATATAAGTAGATTTGAGACGTTTTCACAAAGGGGGATTGAAGAAGATTGTGTTTTTACGCGAGGAGCGAAGGAGATAAGGAAGAAGACCGATTAGCACACCGCAACGAAGAGGAAGCATATATTCTTGTGATTCTTGTTTCGTTGTAACGTTGGATGCTAGTTTTCTTGCTTTGAACTTATTTACTCTTGTGACGTACTCTGTTTTAATATAATTAGTTTAGTTATTATTTTCTTGTGTTTGTTTATCATGATTTCATATGAACCCATGATGACGATAAGTGCTATTATGGGCTAATCGTGATCATGGGGTTGCAACGGATTTATTATGGAATTCTTTAGTTAATTGTTTAATACTTTAGTGTGTGATGATTGCATGATATCTAGTATTGGTTGTGCGTATTCGTCTTATGTGTGTCGCGAACATATAAGATAGGGTGTTAATCTCTTGTGAAGCGACGGTGGATCTTGAGATTTAGAACTTGCCATGCTAGCATAGGTTCATGTACGTTGTGCATGATTAGTGGGTAACTCTAACAGTTTTATTTGCCCTATGTAATCAAAAGGAATAACTTGTGCTTAAATCGTTGTGTTGTCAATTTCTATAGATATATGGGAACTCAACATAATTGATGACTATTCAACTTCTATCTTAATTGTGGATGCTTGGTCGAATGGTATTAGTACAATAAAAGTTGGCTTTTATCAGTTTCGTATTATTCGATTAATATCATCACTGTCTCATGCTAAAGGTAATAATAATGGCTATAGAAGGAAGTAATAATGAAGTTGTGATCTCATGAGTGTTTTATTATTGATAAATTGAAGTGTTAGTTAAGTGATTAATTAAGTAGTTAATTATAGTTAATATTTAATCAACAATTTTAAGTGTTAGTGTCTTAACATTGAGAAGTAATCATACATTGGTGAGTGAGTTTAATTAGACAATAATTTAGTCTGAGTCTCTGTGGGAACGAATCTGATTTATATCTTATACTACTTGCGAACGCGTATACTTGCATGAATATTAGCGCGTGTTTTCGCCCTAACAAGTTTTTGGCGCCGCTGCCGGGGACTCGGCATATTTGTTTAGTTTATGTACTTACCATCATTGGTCATTAGGACTCAGTGATTAGGACGTAGTAGTTACTTATTTTTTTTTTCCGGTTGTGTTTCAGGTACTTTAGCAAGCGTTTATGCAAACTCGTTCTCGTGCTCGCAAGAGGACTTTAGATACAGCTGAGGAGACAGACGAAGTTCTTGATATTCCGGAGAAGTTAGATTTTGAGGATTCGGATTCAGGAACTGAGCAGAAAGAACCAGTAAACATGGGAGATCGTATTGTTCAAGCTGATCCAGCTCTTATGGATTTTTCTCGGCCTAAAATTGATGACATTCAGTCAAGCATCCTTCATCCGGCTATTCAAGCTAATACCTTTGAAATCAAGCCGGGCACTATTCAGATGGTACAGAATTCTGTTTCTTTTGGAGGAGCGGCAACTGAAGACCCCAACATGCACATAAGGAATTTTGTCGAGATCTGCAGCACTTTTAAGTATAATGGCGTGACTGATGAGGCTATCAAGTTGAGGCTTTTCCCATTTTCACTGAGGGACAAGGCTAAAGACTGGTTACATTCTGAACCAGCTGGGTCCATCACTACGTGGCAAGATCTTGCGCAAAAGTTTCTGGTGAAGTTTTATCCGATGGCAAGGACTGCTGCTATGAGGAGTGCTCTTACTCAGTTTGCGCAGCAATCTACAGAATCTATGTGCGAGGCTTGGGAACGCTACAAGGAAATGTTGCGAAAATGTCCACATCATGGAATGCCGGATTGGATGGTGATCACTGGTTTCTATAATGGTTTGGGGGCCCAATCTCGGCCCATGCTCGATGTAGCAGCTGGAGGCGCCTTATGGGCTAAAAGCTATACTGAGGCGTATAATCTTATAGAGACGATGGCTGCAAATGAGCATCAAAACCCAACTCAGAGGATGACGTCAGGCAAGGTAGCAGGTATTCTGGAAGTTGATGCAGCCACCGCTATTGCAGCCCAGCTCCAAGCGCTATCAATGAAGGTTGATTCTCTGGCTACGTATGGAGTTAATCAGATAGCTATGGTTTGTGAGCTTTGTGCAGGTTCTCATGCTACGGATCAGTGTTCTCTTGTCAATGAATTTGTTCAGTATGTGAATAATTATCAGCGACAACAGCAGCCTGTGCCAGCGACCTATCATCCTAACAACAGAAATCATCCAAATTTCAGCTAGGGGAATAATCAGAATGCTATTCAGCCACCATATCAGCAAGGAGTGAGTAAACAGTTTAACCCACCTGGATTCCAGCAACCACAACAGTATGCTACAAGGCAATCATATCCGCAACAGGGAAGTGCAGCTGCACCTACTAGTGCTAATTTTGAGGAACTTAAGCTGTTGTGCAAGAGTCAGGCGGTTTCTATCAAGACCTTAGAAAATCAAATCGGTCAATTAGCCAATGCAGTGCTCAATCGTCAACCTGGTACTCTTCCCAGTGACACGGAAGTACCAGGCAGGAAGGAAGCTAAAGAGCAAGTCAAGGCTATTACCTTAAGGTCTGGAAAAGTAGCTGATTCTGAAAAGGCAAAAGAAGTAGAAGCTGAAATTAGAGATGAAGAATCTAAGCAAAAGGAGAAAGCGGCGGAACCAAGGAAGACTACTGTTGAACACACTCTGCCTGAGGCTAATACAGGGGAGAAACAGCTCTATCCTCCACCACCTTTTCCTAAGAGATTGCAGCAATAAAAGTTGGATAGACAGTTCGGGAAGTTTCTGGAGGTGTTCAAGAAACTTCACATCAATATACCTTTCGCGGAGGCTCTAGAACAAATGCCTAGTTATGCGAAGTTTATGAAGACTATTCTTTCAAGGAAGGTGAAACTGGATGACCTTGAAACCGTTGCTCTCACGGAAGAATGCAGCGCTGTTCTGCAGCAAAAGTTACCACCAAAACTGAAAGATCCAGGAAGCTTCACCATTCCTTGCACAATTGGCAATCTGACGTTTGACAAGTGCCTTTGTGATTTGGGAGCAAGCATTAATCTGATACCGTTGTCGATTTTTAAAAAGCTGGATCTGCCTGATCCAAAACTCACATACATGTCGCTACAATTGGCTGACCGTTCCATTACTTACCCAAGGGGCATAGTTGAGGATGTGCTCGTCAAGGTGGATAAGCTCTTCTTTCCAGCAGATTTTGTTATTCTGGATTTTGAGGAAGATAAGAAGATTCCCATAATCTTGGGAAGGCCTTTCTTGGCTACGGGCCGTACTTTGATAGATGTACAAAAAGGTGAACGTACTATGCGGGTCCAAGATCAGGATGTGACCTTCAACGTATTCAAGGCAATGAAATTCCCTACAGAAGATGAGGAGTGCTTAAAAGTGGATGTGATTGATTATGCGGTTACTTCGGAACTCGATCACATGCTAATGTCTGATGCATTGGAAAAGGCCTTAGTGGGGGATTTTGACAGCGATGATGAAGATAGCAATGAGCAATTACAATATCTGAACGCTTCTCCCTGGAAGCGAAAGCTGGACATACCATTTGAATCTCTTGGTACTTCTGACCTTAAGAACGCTGAAGGGAAGCTCAAACCATCAATAGAGGAAGCACCTACCTTGGAGCTCAAGCCATTACCTGAGCACTTGAGGTATGCTTTTTTAGGTGATTCATCTACGTTACCTGTTATTATTTCATCTGACCTTTCAGGTAGTGAGGAAGACAAGCTCTTAAGGATTTTGAGAGAATTCAAATCGGCTATAGGATGGACCATAGCAGACATCAAGGGGATAAGTCCTTCATATTGTATGCATAAAATTCTGCTAGAGGAAGGTAGTAAGCCAACTGTGGAACAGCAGCGAAGACTGAATCCCATCATGAAGGAGGTGGTGAAGAAAGAAATTCTGAAATGGCTAGATGCAGGCATCATTTATCCTATTTCTGATAGTTCGTGGGTGAGCCCCGTACAATGTGTACCTAAGAAGGGAGGTATCACTGTGGTCGCAAATGAAAAGAATGAGCTCATCCCTACTCGAACAGTTACAGGATGGAGAGTATGCATGGATTATAGAAAATTGAACAAAGCCACAAGGAAGGATCACTTCCCTCTTCCATTTATTGATCAGATGCTTGACAGATTGGCGGGTCATGAGTATTTTTGTCTTCTGGATGGTTATTCCGGGTATAATCAGATTTGTATTGCACCAGAGGATCAGGAAAAGACTACCTTCACTTATCCATTTGGCACGTTTGCTTTTCGCAGAGTTTCATTTGGGTTATGTGGCGCCCCAGCCACCTTTCAGAGATGTATGATGGCTATATTCTCTGACATGATTGGAAATAACGTCGAAGTGTTCATGGATGACTTCTCCGTCTTTGGACACTCATATGATGAATGTTTGAATAATCTGTGAGCCGTACTCAAAAGATACGTGGAAACTAATTTGGTGCTCAATTGGGAGAAATGTCATTTTATGGTGCGTGAAGGCATTATCCTTGGGCATAAGGTCTCTAGCAAGGGTCTGGAGGTGGACAAGGCCAAGGTGGGAGTCATTGAAAATCTTCCCCCACCTAATTCTGTGAAAGGAATCCGTAGTTTTCTTGGTCATGCGGGTTTTTATCGGCGATTCATCAAGGACTTTTCAAAGATATCTAAGCCGTTGTGCAATTTGCTTGAGAAAGATGTGCCTTTCAAATTTGATGATGAATGTTTGGCAGCATTCGAGACTCTCAAGAAGAGTTTGATCACTGCACCAGTTATTACAGCACCAGATTGGACAGAACTGTTTGAGATGATGTGTGATGCGAGTGATTATGCGGTAGGTGCAGTTCTGGGACAGCGCAAGAAAAATCTCTTCCATGTGGTCTACTATGCGAGTAAGACTTTAAATGGTGCCCAATTGAACTACACCACTACTGAGAAGGAGCTTTTGGCTATAGTCTTTAGTTTTGAGAAATTTCGATCTTATCTGCTTGGTACGAAAGTAACAGTATTCACTGATCATGCAGCTATTCGCTATCTGGTTTCCAAGAAGGATTCGAAGCCGAGACTCATTCGTTGGGTACTTTTACTTCAGGAATTTGAGTTAGAGATCAAAGATAGAAAAGGTACTGAGAATCAAGTAGCTGACCATCTCTCTAGGTTGGAGAATCCCGATTCTACTTCACAAGATAGGACGTTAATCAATGAATCTTTTCCGGATGAGCAGTTATTTGCAATTCAGGAGGAAGAACCATGGTTTGCAGATATTGTAAACTATCTCGTCAGCAATATAATGCCTCCTAATTTGACATCCGCTCAAAAGAAGAAGTTTCTGTATGAGGTGAAGTGGTATATGTGGGATGAACCATATTTGTTTAGACAGGGAGCTGACCAGATCATCAGGAGATGTATCCCGTTCTGTGAGACGGAGGGGATATTACGAGACTGCCATTCCACGGTTTATGGTGGACACTATGGTAGTGAGAAGACGGCAGCTCGTATTCTGCAAGCAGGTTTTTTCTGGCCTACTTTTTTCAAGGATGCTCATCAGTTTGTTTTAAGGTGTGATCAGTTGCCAAAGAGTGGGAAATTTGTCAAGGAAGGATGAGATACCATTAAATGTGATGCTTGAAGTCGAGGTCTTCGATGTGTGGGGAATCGATTTCATGGGGCCTTTTATCTCGTCTTGCAATAATCAGTACAATCTTGCTGGCAGTCGATTATGTCTCAAAATGGGTCGAAGTTAAAGCTTTACCGACAAATGATGCAAAGGCAGTGCTAAATTTTCTTCATAAGCAAATTTTCACAAGGTTTGGAACACCTCGGGTAATCATAAGTGATGAAGGATCGTATTTTTGCAACCGTAAGTTCACTTCTATGATTCAGCGTTATAAGGTGAATCATCGAGTAGCTACTGCTTATCATCCGCAAACAAATGGTCAAGCGGAAGTGTCTAACAGAGAGATAAAGCGCATTCTAGAGAAGGTTGTTTGTCCGTCAAGGAAGGATTGGTCTTTAAAGCTCGATGAAGCTGTTTGAGCTTACAGAACAGCATACAAAACTCCACTTGGGATGTCACCGTTTCAGTTGGTGTACGGTAAGGGATGTCATCTACCTGCGGAGCTTGAACATAAGGCCTACTGGGCATTGAAGAAGTTGAACCTGGATTTAGATGCAGCTGGTAAGAAAAGAATGCTTCAGCTTAATAAACTTGATGAATTTCGACTTCAAGCGTACGAAAATAACAAAATGTATAAGGAAAAGGTGAAGAGGTGGCACGATAGGAAGCTACATCCAAAGTTATTTGTGCCAGGGCAACAAGTTCTCTTATTTAACTCTCGGCTCCGACTTTTTCCTGGGAAGTTGAAATCAAGGTGGTCTGGACCTTTTATTGTCAAAACTGTGTTTCCACATGGAGCGGTGGAAATTTTTGAGAATGATCCGGACCAAGCATTCAAGGTTAACGGTCAGCGGTTGAAGCACTACTATAGGGACATGGCAAACCGAGAAGTGGTTAGTGCCATTTTGTTGACTACTTGAGAAGGGTACGAAACGTCAAGCTAATGACGAAAAAGAAGCGCTGCGTGGGAGGCAACCCATGAATTGTTGTTACAGGAACCCTTAGAAGTTAATAACCTATCCAAAAACACAAAAAATCAGAAAACAGGGGCTGAAATTTTTTTTTTCCAGTGACCCCATGAGCGCCCGCTCAGCTTTGCTGAGCGACCGCGCAGCAAGCTGAGCGCCCGCTCAGCTTTGCTGAGCGACCGCGCAGCAAGCTGAGCGCCCGCTCAGTTTTGCTGAGCGACCGCTCAGGGGTCGAGTACCAGAATTTTTTTTCAGTTCAGAAAAAAAAAACACAAAAACAGTTTTAGCCCATAAACCCACGATTTGTTCCCACTACCCCATCATTTTACTTCTTAATTCCCAAACCCTAATCTAATCCATACCCTATATATCCATACACCTATCCTACATATCTCCCACAAAACTTCCTACACTTAAACCCTGTCACAAACATCAAAAATCAGTTCTTACACACTTTTATTCACGAATCAATGGCACCCAAGAGAGCACGCACTATTGACAGCAGCAGCACAGTTCCTACTGCTGATTCATCGAGGGGTATTGCTGCAAGGCCTCGGTTAACTGACAGAGCTGTGGAGGAGGAGTACACTAGGTTATTGGGGAAGCCGATTCTGAAGGAGAGGGGGTTTTTACCATCAGGGAGGGATGGTGAGTTGCTGCCCATGATTGCAGAGAAGGGGTGGATAGCTTTTTGTGAGTCACCCGAAGCAGTACCGATGAGCGTTGTTCGCGAGTTCTACGCGAACACGAAGGCCGAAAAGAATGGATTTTCTGTGGTCCGTGGGCTGACGGTTGATTATCATCCTGCGGCGATTCGCCATGTGATTGGACAGCGAGAGAGGAAGCCCGAGGAGGAGAACTGGAATGAAAAGACTGCTGAGGATTTTGACTTGGATTTGATTTGTGCGACTCTCTGTAGACCGGGCACAGTTTGGACCTGTAGGACCGGCACTAATGAGTATCGTCACTTTCCGGCGATCGCCATGAACAGGTATGCCCGTGCATGGAATGCATTTATTTATGCTAATATTTTGCCTTCTTCGCATGCACACGAGGTCACAGTTGAGAGAGCACAGTTGTTGTGGGGAATTCTGAATGAGGAATGCTATGTGGACCTTGGTAAGTTTATCTACCAAGGAATTCTGAAGTTTTTGAGGGGAGCGAAGCATATGAACATTGCTTATGCATCTACGGTTACGAAGCTATGCCGAGCAGTGGGAGTGAACTGGCCGGCTCATGAGCAGTTGCAGTTGCCAGCAGCTCCGATTAATTCTGGCACTCTGAATGGGATGCAGGAGTGGACCGGTGGTGAGCCTGAGGAGCATGGGCTGGGTTATCGTCTTCCAGGAGGGCGTCCAGCACGAGGTGCTACTATAGCTAGGCCAGGACGTGATGAGGCTGGTTCTTCGAGAGCTCAGGAGGGTGCTGGGATGGTTGATGCCCAGTATAGGAGACTTTCACGGCGGATGGATGCCATGTATGAGACGCAGAACAGGTTTGCTCAGGAGCTCACCCTTGCGTTAGGGACTGCTTTTCGAGGCCTTGGAGCTGATATCCAGTGGCCAGTTTTTGGTGAGGACTCTGCATACCCGCCGCCTGATACTCCACCCACTGAGGATGATGATGATGATGACTCCGAGTAGGTATACCCTGTGTTCCTTTCTACTAATTTCACTGAGGACAGTGAAGATTTTTAGTTTGGGGGTGGTAGTTAAGGAAAATTTTGTGTGTGTCATTTAGTTGCATATTCATGATAGTTTAGTTCATATAGTTGCATAATTTATGCCATATAGTTTTTTTTGTTATGAATGTCATGTAGCTCATGCATTTACCATGATCCCTTTTACAATGATTTATCGACTGAATTGTGATATTGATGCGAGTGTAGTGATAGCATTAAAGTGATATAAAGTTGTGTAGGTTGATATGCATGCTAGAAACAATTGTAAGTCCACTAAGTCTTAGAGAATGCGTAAGGGCTAGATTGTTGTTATGATTTGGTTGTTTTCAAGGTCAATCTGCTTATTATGCTTAGAATTCGATTATAGGTTCTTAGTGATGAAGGCATGAAAAAGAAAAAAAAATTGGAGAAAAAAATATGGAAGTTGTTGCTAGTTGTGGCTAGGCATCAAATGGCTAGTAGCCGGCTCGCATATGGTGCGAGTAGTCTAGGGTTGAGCAAGATGTAGCGAAACGCACTTGCTCAGAAGTTATTAAAAAAAAAAAAATTTGCATAATTGATCAAGAGTGGGCTCTTTGGTATTCGAGTTATTAAGTTCTGAGGGGACTTTGTGCCTAGTGACCTAAGGCTTTTAGAGTCTGGGATCCGCTAACCTAACACTCGTTACATGGATACCAGTGTATAAGTCTTTTGTGGACCTCACTCATTGCACGGTCAAATAAGCATTTGAGTTGTAAATAAAAAGCACGATTCCGTAGTAAGCTCCAGAGTTCTTGTAGTGTTGTATATCACTTTGTGCCTAGAATTTTTTATTCTTTGTATAATCGTAGGATTGCCTTGAGGATAGTCTAGTCATAGTGATTGGTCTAGTTCCGAAGCATATCTGTTAAGCATTTGCACACACCACGTTTCTGGCTGTATGTCCGTTTGCATGAAGTTTATTGATCTTTAGTTGTCTAACTGCATTCGTTGAGATGTGACAATTTGGTTGGTTAATTGTAGTAAGGGGGATCGCTGCATTTTCATATAGATTGCATTCATGCATGTTTTTATTTGTTTTTGAGTCTGTGACGCTTGAGGACAAGCATCGATTTAAGTTTGGGGGTGTGATAAGTGGCATTTTATACCACTTAGAGCGTCTTAAAATGGCTTAAATTGGTGTCTTGAAATCAAGTATTTTGTGTATTTGATGCGTTTTTCTAGTGTTTATGCATTTCAGGGTTTTAGTTGCATTTCGGGGGAGGAATCATCAAGAATAAGCCTTGCCATGTGTTCACCATTGCGAGAGGAAAGAAACGGGCAGATTACGGCGAAGAAACGGAGCGAAATCAGAATTTTTCCAGTAGAGGTCTGAGCGCCCGCTCAGCATTGCTGAGCGGCCGCGCAGCAAGCTGAGCGCCCGCTCAGCTATGCTGAGCGACCGCGCAGGGTCGGGAAAAAAGATAAATTATTTTAGGACTTCTACTTCTGTTTGGTTTCCACTTCTATGTAATCTGAGTTTTATGGGACTATTATATAAGTAGATTTGAGACGTTTTCACAAAGGGGGATTGAAGAAGATTGTGTTTTTACGCGAGGAGCGAAGGAAATAAGGAAGAAGACCGATTAGCACACCGCAACGAAGAGGAAGCATATATTCTTGTGATTCTTGTTTCGTTGTAACATTGGATGCTAGTTTTCTTGCTTTGAACTTATTTACTCTTGTGACGTACTCTGTTTTAATATAATTAGTTTAGTTATTATTTTCTTGTGTTTGTTTATCATGATTTCATATGAACCCATGATGACGATAAGTGCTATTATGGGCTAATCGTGATCATGGGGTTGCAACGGATTTATTATGGAATTCTTTAGTTAATTGTTTAATACTTTAGTGTGTGATGATTGCATGATATCTAGTATTGGTTGTGCGTATTCGTCTTATGTGCGTCGCGAACATATAAGATAGGGTGTTAATCTCTTGTGAAGCGACGGTGGATCTTGAGATTTAGAACTTGCCATGCTAGCATAGGTTCATGTACGTTGTGCATGATTAGTGGGTAACTCTAACAGTTTTATTTGCCCTATGTAATCAAAAGGAATAACTTGTGCTTAAATCGTTGTGTTGTCAATTTCTGTAGACATATGGGAACTCAACATAATTGATGACTATTCAACTTCTATCTTAATTGTGGATGCTTGGTAGAATGGTATTAGTACAATAAAAGTTGGCTTTTATCAGTTTCGTGTTATTCGATTAATATCATCACTGTCTCATGCTAAAGGTAATAATAATGGCTATAGAAGGAAGTAATAATGAAGTTGTGATCTCATGAGTGTTTTATTATTGATAAATTGAAGTGTTAGTTAAGTTATTAATTAAGTAGTTAATTATAGTTAATATTTAATCAATAATTTTAAGTGTTAGTGTCTTAACATTGAGAAGTAATCATATATTGGTGAGTGAGTTTAATTAGACAATAATTTAGTCTGAGTCTCTGTGGGAACGAATCTGATTTATATCTTATACTACTTGCGAACGCGTATACTTGCGTGAATATTAGCGCGTGTTTTCGCCCTAACATTGCTCGCCTTGTACTTGCAAAATTTCCCGAATCCCCGACCCGAACGGGGATGGGATTGTATCGGGGATGGTGCAGGGTAGGTGAAATGCCCATCCCTAGCTGTCCGACCATCTCAACTAGTATATATATATATATATATTATTAAATTAGTTAATTGTGCGGTACGTACAAGGCCGCAAATAAACAGAGTCGTTGGTGAAAAAATTCGGGATAAACATGTTTAAGTGAACTTGTCTCAGTTCATTTCCTTAAACAAGCTGATCTTGAACATGAAAATGAGCTCATATGAGTAAATGATGTTAGGCACATGACATGTATATACCATCATAACAAGCCTACTCAAGTGGCAATATCAATTTACATGGTTAAAGGAATTCTACCATTTGAACTAGTGATAGGTTTCTTTTGTACATGTCTTATTTGCCTTCTAGACAACTCAAAATTCTATAAGAGCTTAGGAATTTCTATGTAAGAGTCATGCATATAATAGTTATAAAATAAATGGTTTAAGTTCAATGAAGATTGTTCAAACATCAAATTACAGAAAAGAAGACGTTTAGAGTCAATAAGTTGTAGGAATATTTCTAAGTTCAATATCGTGAAGTCTAGAAGAGTTATGTAGTGAAGTCCATCAAAGCCAAACAGTAAAGTCCAGGTCAACGCCATATTCTGAAGTTCAAATTTGGTCTATGCTGAGAAGTCCAAATTCGTTCAAGATCGTGAAGTCCAATTCTATACCAGATCGAGAAGTCTAACTGTAACACCCCAGTCCCACATCGAGGAGATTTGGGACTTCTGTTCAACTTATAAGGCAAAGTACTACTACTATGTGCACCAACAAATCATGATCTTTTAGGGGCCCGTGGTGGGCTAGTTGTTATCCAAGTTGGCTGCATTTGGGACAGTAGGCTTCGGCTTATTTTCGAACTCGTAATCGGGACTTGACCCGGTTTTCAAAAAAGGCTCGGGATTTAACCCGTGTTGTCACATATGGTATCGGATCTGACTCTCATAATCTTGATGCGTCAAGTTGCCGGAGGTGGTGACACGAAGGCTGGTGGTATTATCCCACAATGGCAACAGGTTCGGAGGTGGGGACATGAAGCCAGTCGGTATTATCCTACAATGGCTAGAGAGAAACGATCCAGACCTAAGGGCTTTCTGCTTTGGGCCTAATGAGGACGTCAGGAATTTTAGTGGGGGAGTTTATAACACCTCAGTCCCACATCGAGGAGATTTAGGACTTCTGTTCAGCTTATAAGGCAAAGTACTACTACTATGTGCACCAACAAAGCATGATCTTTTGGGGGCCTGTGGTGGGCTAGTCGTTACCCAAGTTGACTACATTTGGGACAGTAGGCTTCAGGTTATTTTCAGACTCGTAATCGGGACTTGACCCGGTTTTTGAAAAAGGCTCGGGATTTGACCCGGGTTGTCACAATAACTTTGTGTTATACCGTAAAGTCAATAAAGATGTTATATCGTGAAGTCCAGAGTTATTCTAAATCGAGAAGTCTAAAGTGAATTGTATCGTGAAGTCAATCAAAACAGAGTTCATGATATCATTACTTAGCTATTTCACAACAAGACAAATTAAGTTACAAATTATCAGAAATGAAGAAACAGAATCACACACCGTATTGTACATGAAGGTGATCCATGTATCAAGTTTACAGCTAAACTTGGAGAAAAAGAAAAGAAGAAACACACAACAAAAGATGGGGATCGTATAAAAGAATAAAGCGGTCCTCAAAAAGTTACAACGTGACGCCTTGCATAATAGGACAACTTACTGTAAATGGGTGTGTACATAGTGAGTATGTTGTTTTATATATAAAGTGTACACCCCAGCTTCTGCAAGTGTGTAAGAAATAGGAGATTGCATTGTAATATCTTTTCTCTCTCTATAAGCTGAACTCGAGAACTTGTTCTTGAGATTATTTTTCTTTGAAGCTGTAGCACAATTTCTTTATTTTATATAAAGTAAATTGAGTTAATATTTTGTGTTCTTGCATAATTACATTTCTGCAGCTAGTTTCATGTTTTAGTTGTCAAGTTTTAAAAATATATCGAAAGTTTTTCAGCTAGTCATTCACCCCTGCCTAGTTTTGAGATCCTTGTTTTCTAAAAAATAAGCCAAACAATTTTTTTTTTATTTTTCCGGCTTGGACTACGCTCGTTTTGATCGGAATCATCTCCGACTCGGCTCGAACTTGGCTAACTCGGCTCATATAAAGTTTATATACAGTCTGTTATAAATAATAAATTATTAATAATCTCTTAAATATTTTTATTAGTAAATTTTTCTTTTCATATATAATAATTTAATAATTTAGATATTTTGTTTATATTTCTAAATTGAATACTTAGTTTTTTGTAAGTAAACTATCAAAAATTATTTTCAGGATCTATTCGTCCCCGATCCTTCACATTTTCATAAACACCATTAAATAACTTGAAATTTATAAAAACCAAATTTGAGTAAAATATTAAGAGTTCGACATAGACAATTTAAAAAGTAATGTACGGTTTCTAAATTTATGAATGTCTCAATAATTTGAAAGGAAGTTGGATATATTCTTGAAACTCTACTTCAAAAATAAAATGATATTATTATATCTTTATTATATAATATACATAAAGGAATATTATCCAATTTTTTTGGTAGTCATGGTCCTTGTACAACCAATTTAACGAGGAACGTTAGATTTTTAAATAAATTGATTTAAGCCGTTGTAACTAAGATAAAAGAATATTCTACTACCAATGATAAGTAGGTATTTTAAATATCTTCTATATATAATAGCACAATAAGGGGATAATATTTTGAGATTAAAAAGTCTCATTGAAAAGACTAAACTACCCCTGTTTTTAATATTTATATAAAAGTTGTGTTTTGTGGGAATCGAACTCGGGTTGCTTCATTCTTCTGTACAACCTCGTACCACCACACCATATTGTCACATGTGTTTTTTATCGTACACATAATATGTAACTGTTCTAAAGGAGTATTTTATTTAACTTTAAAGATAGCTACTTGAATTCCGCAAAAAAAAATGATAGTTACTTGAATATTTGTACAATCTCTTCTATATATAATAGGAGAACAAGGGTATAATTTCATGAGATTAAAAAGTCTCATTGAAAAGACTAAATTACCCCTGTTTTTAATATTTATATAAAAGATGTGGTTTGTGGGAATTGAACTCAATTTATTTCATTCAACTACACAACCTCTTACCACGACACCATATTGTCACATATGTTTTTTATCATACACATAATATGTAAGTGTGCTAAATAAATATTTTATTTAACTTTAAAGATACTTACTTGAATTCAAAAAAAAAGGATAGTTAGTTGAATATTTGTACAGTTAATTTTAAAAAATTGAATTCCAGATATAAAATTAGGCATAGTACATAAATGAATTATTATCCTATTTATTAATCATTTTTTAGTTTGAAAATATATCTCAAATATTTTTAACATATTTTTTTATTATAAAAAGTAATTAAAATGTACATATATAATTTTTAAAAAAATATTGAAAATAGAATCGCTTATATATATATAATCTATATTGGTATTACATATTTAGATAAGTTCGAATTATAATGAGTCAATGCATTTTAGAACTTGGACCATTGTTTAAAACTTGAAATTTGACTACATGACCCGGCCGAAAAACATCGTCACATCCTACGTTTAGAAAATATAAATTACAAGCTCGGCGAGAATATCTTACTAATAATGTGAAATTTTTTGATATCTTATGTTAATATAAATTAATGTGTTTGAGGTCTTTATAGGATCAAGTCAATTGATTATTTATATTAAAATTACTAACTTCACTTGTAACGCATTATTATTTTTGGGATTTTTCCCGATTTTAAGAATATTTGAAATTTGAAATGAGATCTCACGAGATTTGTTAAAACTATAATGATATATTAAATCGATTTATTTTTCATTTTTCATTTTAAAAAAACTAGCTTTTTAAAAAGAATTCTTTTAGATCAGCAATATTCATTGATCAAGATAATATTGTAAAAATATTTTGAATTATTCAAATAAAAGTTATATCTATACTATACTATAGCATTTGATTCAATGCATTTTATATTATTTAAGGAAAAAAACATATATTGTTCAATAATTTGAAGGAATCGACCAATTCAACTGATTTTTATAAAACTTTATCGAAGTGAAATTTTTTAATTTTAGGAGAATAGTATAAAATGTTATCAAATTATTATATGAAAAAAATATTAGAGTCGTTATGCAAGAAACGTAAAAACGGTTTAAATAACGATATAAATACAATATTTCTTTCGAATTCTTGAAATAAATCATGAATATCAATAATTGAAAGGCATATGTCATAGCCTATTTGTTTATTCGAGGATTTAACTCAACTCAATTAAGAATGTAATAAGTAAATAGTGGATCTATCATCAGAGAGATCTCACAGAGTAACATATGTCAAAGGATTAAGAAGCATTGTTCATCTACAGACTTGATGACTTAATTCACTGGAAGAAGCTCAAGCAATTGATCAAGCCTCAGTGATATAAATCAAGATTGTGGATTTAATCAAGTGACAGAGATCTCGTCAGGTATTCAATTAATTACAAGGATTTAGTCTGAAGAAAATCAAGAGTATCAAGGTCAAGGCATGAAGAAACGTCACGGAAGTTAGTCACTCATGAACCAGACAGTACATCGAGTGTCAACATTGAAGTAGTGGAATTGATTCATATATTTCAGTGATTTTCAGAAGATATACAGAAGAATGGATGCTGCTCAAGATTAGAATTAATTCTCTATTAATTAATTAAGTCATATAATTTAATTAAGAAAATAAATTATATCTTCAAAGATTAATTTATTTGATTAATTGAATTAATTGATTAATTAATTCTGAATTAATATTAAGAATATTCAGAATTTAAATTGGTTTAATAATCTGTTTTAATTCAACAAGACAACTGATTGTATTAGTATGACAATCGGTATGACAATCAATAGTCATACCGAAAGTCATGCTAATTCAAAAGGATTGTCTTACCAGAATTATTATAGGATTTAAATCTATTTATTTTCAGCAAAAATAATCTGATTGTCCTACCGAAAGTCTTGCTAGTTCATTCTGATTGTCTTGCTAGCTCTAAAGATAGTTCTACCGATTTTCTTGCTGAGCCAAGGGATTGTCATTGCAGTTCATTTCCATTCGGCTGTTTTGATAAAAGAAGCAGAAGACATTCATTCTATTAAGATACAGAACACACAAGTCAAGAACACAGCAGAAACAAAAGC
This sequence comes from Apium graveolens, assembly GCF_009905375.1. Taxonomy (NCBI): domain Eukaryota; kingdom Viridiplantae; phylum Streptophyta; class Magnoliopsida; order Apiales; family Apiaceae; genus Apium; species Apium graveolens. The sequence continues at coordinate 216,463,383 of NC_133651.1, read as the reverse complement.
AAATCATTTCATTTTTCATCTGCTTTATTCAAGATCAAAATTCTAGATTGTAAAGTTAAATCCAAACCTCTAGAATTATTTATCTTGTTCTTGTGTAACAATCAAGCGGATCAAAATCCCTAGAACTTAATCTCAAATCGCTTATAGCATTTGATCTTTTTTATTGCAAAAATAGAAAAAGTTCATGTTGAATTTATTCTAGATTTGTGATAATTGATTTGAGATTAATCCCTTGTAAACGATACCGTTGTTGTAATACCTTTCAAGTTTAATAATAATTTTATTTAACTTGAATTTTGTTTCACTTTTTTATTCCGTATTTTATTCGATTAAACGGTAGTGTTTGTATTCAACCCCCCTTCTACAAACATATTGAGACCTAACAATTGGTATCAGAGCCTTCTGATTAACGAACAAATCAAGATCCTAGACTTTTGTGTTTCTTTCACTCCTTGAATTTTTATTTATTCAAAAATTCATAATGACTTCACAAAAAGTTGGAACCGTTAAAATTCCACTATTTGATAAAGAAAATTATATCATGTGGAAGAAGAAGATGCTATTGTTTTAACAAGTTGCTAATCCCAAATATCTGGAAGTGTTAAAGAAGGGTCCAAAAATTCCAATGGTTATTGAACCAGAGGTAATAGAAAATGATGTGGTGATCACCAAAGCTAGAACTTATGTAAAGAATCCTGAGGATTTTTCTCCTGCTGAAAAAGAAGAAGCCTCCCTGGATGCTAGCCTTCAATTAATTTTAGTAGATTCCCTTGATCCCTTGATGAATAGACATGTGATGAATTGTAAAGATTCCAAACATATCTGGGAAACTATTGAGGTTATTAATGAAGGCACAGAGGAAGTTAGGGAGAACAAGTTAAAAATCCTAACCTCTGAGTATGAATACTTTAAATCCAATCCAGGAGAAGGAATCACTGAAGTGTTTGAGAGGTACAATGCATTGATCAACAACCTGAACATTAATGGTAAATAATATTCCATCAGGGAAGTCAACAAAAAGTTCCTTTTAACACTGCCAACTCATCTCGAACATAGAATCACTGCCATAAGAGAAGCAAGAGATCTGAGTGAGATTTCTTTGGAAAGGCTCTATGGTGTGTTAAAGACTTATGAGTTGGAGCAGATTCAGCAGAAGGAAGTTTACGGGAAAGGAAGAGTGGTCAGCACGTCTACTGCTCTAGTAGCTGAAGATCAACAACATCAACAATCTCAACAGTCAGAAAGAATGGTACTATAACGACTCGTGTGTTTTTGAATTATTTAAATATGTGATTATTACGGAAATTATTAAATAAATATGTGTATTAGTTTTGACCGCTCTGTGTTGGTTGATTATTATATAGGTGTAATTTATGATATACAGGGTTGTTCGCGTAATTAACTAAGGAATTGCATTGAATTGTTCCACTTTTAAAAGTGAATTTAATGCAACTTTATTTGTATAAATATTTGAAGTGTCTCTAAAATTATTTTTATGATTTTATAATTACAATAATTATTTTTAGGATTTTATAAAATTAAGAAATCAATATTTTATTAATTATTTATCTTTAAATGATTTTCTGAATGCTTTTATTTGTAAAATCCATATTTAATTCTAGAATTCTTCAAAAATTATGAAACTCATATTTATTTAAGTTTGGAATATTCCGAGAATTTTAAAATTATTTTGAAAATTTTCGGGATTAATTTCACCCGTGCGTTGTTTCGTTAATTGTTAAAAAGCGGGTACCAGTTGCGATTTAGAAATCGTTTAAAAATTTCGAAATTTATGTTTTTATAAACTTCGGGATATTTGTAACATTTTAAGACTATTTCCGTAATTTTCTGAATTTATTTTAAGTACAGCTTGGTTCGTTAATTATAAAATGCAGGTATAAGTCGCGTTTCAAAATTTATTTAAAAAAATTACAAAATTCATGTTTTATTAATTTAGGGATATTTATATAATTTTAAAACTATTTTGACAATTTTCCGAGTTTATTTTTGTGCTACTTGGTTCGTCAAAATTACAAATATGGGTCGAAAAATCCGGCGTACAGGACACGTGGTTGTTAATCAGAAGTATGTATTGTTATATTAGTGTACGTGGCAGTAGCAGAATAAAAGAAAAAAATATATATATAAATATACTAATCAAAACCCCGACCTCTGTTACTTCCTATCTCTCAATTCTCTCATCTCTCTCTCTCTCTCTCTCTCTCTCTCTCTCTCTCTCTCTCTCTCTCTCTCTCTCTCTCTCTCTCTCTCTCTCTCTCTCTCTCTCTCTCTCTCTCTTATAATCCTCTATTATTTCCCTCTGTTCTACTTTCCCCTTCTTCCTCCTTCCCGTTCTTCTTGTTCCTGTTCTTTCTCCTTCGGGTTCTGCCGGTTTTCCGGCGACTCCGCCGCCGCCTTGGTAACTTCCGGCCTCGTTTGTTCCTTTTCCGATTATGGGCTTCAGTTGTGTCTTGTTGACTGCATGTGTATACCTTGTGTGTATATATGTAGGTGACTGTGTACGCGATTTGTGTGTGTGTGTGTGCAACCGCGTGTGTGGGTGCGTGTGTTAGTGTGTGTTGTGCGCGTGAAGCGCGTGGGTTATGGTGGTGATGTTTGTGTTCTGTGGTTCAGATACTGTTGGAATTTTAATGGGGAATTTTGAATTTTTTTGGCAGGAATACTTGATTGATTCGTGAAATAAATTATTCATGCGGAAAATGATTATTAAATTAATCGGTAGAATTCGTGATGGAAACCCGAAATAACCGGGCACCTCCGAATTTTGCCGCCGTCGACGGTGAACTTGGTGAGTCGACGGTGGACTATGATGAAATGATTCTGAGTCCTAAAATAAAATAAAATAAAATAAAATAAATAATATTTAGTATATAAAATTGATTTCTTGAAATGAACAATGTATTGTGTTATATCAAATTGGATTAACAGATGGGATTGTGAGTCGTAAATGTTGGATTGTGTGATTGATTGATTGTTGTTATTGGTTTGATGTCGATTGTATTCGACAGGTAGTCCTATAAACCAAAGAGACGCTGCCCGATTTTCGGGGCATATCCTGTAAAATATCAGAAATACCAGTCGAATGTATATAGTTCTATAATTATAAATAAAATATTTTGTAAAGTATAACTGGCAACCTGTGTCCTAAAGCGACGAGTATATGTGTTTTCCGAAAATTATTATCGAGTTGAGTTTTGAGTTCGTAAACTCTGATTGCTATGTGTATGGTATTAAGAGGTACAATTACGAGTCGGGTCATGATATCGTATGCGTAGGTGGTTAGCGAGGATATGTCAAGCATAACTGGGTGTCTAACATATAGTATTTCGACCCTGTAGGTTTTAGTCGGGAGACCGAAAGTGGGCGTTGGACTAAAGATAACATAGTGGTCAGTCGACGAGCTCAGTAGAGTTTTAATAGAAAGACCTGAGTGTCAAAGTCGAATCCAATCAGATCTAGTGGTTGGACGTTAGAGCTTGAGCAGCAGAGTCGGTTCAGAGTTGAACGGTAATAGTTGTAAAGCCTTGTAAGGCAAGTATTTCTGAACTTTTCTGCAAGATATATATTACCAATATTTGTTTTTGAACTGTTTTATAACATGTCGCTATTATCCAAAATAACTCCTGTTTTACATTACAAGAGCTTTAAACCATTGAACCTTGAACCCTGATTTTTCTTGATCTTGAGCCATAAGCCTTATTTTTTTATAACCCATCCTTTGTTGATCATCAGACACCAAACCATACAAATATAATACTACTCTTCAAAAGTATAACTACCAAACACCAAATACTGAAAGAGAATGATTTGAAACACTAAAACTTTTATATTCCAATCATTCTTTATAACATCCAAGAACCATATCCTGAAAAATCATTACAGATCAAATACCTGATCATTTTACAAACCGGAAAACCGTTTCTTATACATAACCTGATATACCCTTGTGATATCCATGAGTTTCCTTACGTTTTTATGCAAATGTTTAACCATTATTGATTATGATCTTGTTTTACTGAATCATATTATTATCATATTGAACGGCTTTAGGATTGGATAGTTTTTATATATGTGGACCAGATTCGTGGTGAGACCATACCAATGGTCAAGTTAGGCCAATGTGTGCCTTGGATCCAGTAATTAGAGCAATGCTGTGTGCTTGCTCGGAGTTAGTGCGTGACTGATCAGCAGCCTAACCTTGGTTTTTAAAACTTAAAATGAATATCCAATTCTAATGATTAGTTAAAAAGAAACTTGATTCCTTTGAATCATCTCATTTGATCATTGTTTAACCTCAGTTATCACTATTATGACTTGCTGAGCTAATTAGCTCACCCTTGCGATTCTTTTATATATTTTACAGTTGACAAGAATAAGGATGATAGTGAAGTTCCTCAGTCCAAAGTGCGGGCTAAGGTTCCAGTCGAGTTGGATCAAACTAGCAAAAGTTTCATGCGGTAAAGAGATAGTCAGATTATAAGAATGATTTTATTATCAATTGTAAGTTAAATTAGTTGGGATTTGGTACGATGTAATAAATTAAGGTTGTGGCTTGTTTTCATACTTTAACCTGTTGCGATCCGTGGTTTTGTGAAGCAGGGTCATTATAAATAATATTTCTTATACAGGTTGATTTATTATGTTTGTGTTGTGGACCCCAATCTTCTGACCCGGGTTTGGAGGGCGCCACAGGTACAGTCTTCCAAGGTTGAAGAAAATGTGATAGTAGCAGAATTTGATCCTCCTACTACAAATGAATCAGGAGATGATTTTTATTCCTTGGAAGAACTGGAGCAATTGGAGGATGAGTCAATGGCCCTGATTGTCAAGAGATTCTCAAATGTCAGATTCAAAAGGAATCCCAAGTTCAAGTACAAGTCCAACTACAACAGATTCCAGAAAGGTGGATCTTCATCATCTAACACCAGCAGTGGTGGGTACAAGACAGGGATGGTTGATCGAAGCACCATTCGATGCTTCAACTGTAATGAGTTGGGACACTTTGCCACAGAATGCAGGAAGCCAAAACAATTTAGGAAGAACTCTTATGATTCTAATCAGAAGAGTAAATCTGAAAGGGCTTACCTGGCAAAGGGAAGAAGCTGGGATGATACTGACAGTGAAGATGAAGAAGTTGGGAATCTTGCTCTCATGGCTAGTGATGCAAATACCTCATCGTCAAGAAAAGAGGTAAAATTTACTGATGCTGAATTAGTTTATCATCTAGGAGGTTCCTTAGATTGTGCTCGTCGTGATAATGAATTGTTAAATCAACAAATCAAAGACCTTGAGAAAGAGGTCAATGAATTAAGACTTGTACACATTAATCAAGATAAATTAAAAGAACAAGTATCTTTTCTAGAGAATAGAGTTGACTGTTATAGACAACTTGAAACTATTCTCAAAGACAAGATCACCGGTCTTGAGGCTAAGGTTAAAACTTACTTTAATTCTTGTTCGAAGTCCAAAGAGTTTTACGATAAGCAAGCTGTTAATCAAACATCTGGAATAGGTTATGATTACAATGCTGCTATTGGAAAATTAGGCATAAACTCCCCTCCTCATGTCTGTGCTAAAGGCAGGGAAGTACCACATGTGCTTAAGGGTGTTGATGAACCCCTCTATAAAGAATCAATTGCTGAACCATTTGATGAGACCTCATTTATCATTCAAGAAGAAATCCGTGCTGAAGATAATGCTAATGAGAAAGCTGTCTCCAAGTCAAGTGTGTCAAAAGTTCCAGTCAAGGTTGTGAAAGCAACTGAGACTAACTCAGACACACATGAGTTGGATAACACAAATGCCATGTCTACCATGCATAAGTTGCCTATTGTTAATCCCTCTCATAAAGCATGTGGTGTTCCTGATTGTATGTCTTGTGCTTTTAATCTGATGTATGCTTATTTTAATGGTAAGCATGTTTCTAATGATAAGACTACTCCTCGTCAACATGTGAATAATAGAAAGCATGATAGGTCTAAGACTGCTAGTCCTCCTAAAGCTAGAAAGGAGACATTTGTGCCTAAGCCTAAACAGAAATTTGTCAAGGCTGTTCACAAGGTCAAATGTCCAGTCATTGAGAAAGTTGAGAATATTAAAATTAAGAATGTTGTTTTGCCTGATAAAGGCCAATTTTACAAATATGTCGGACCCAGCCAAGCTTGGGTTCCGAAGAAGGTCTAATCCATTTATGTTGCAGGGCATTAAACAGGTACAACCGGTTGTGTGGATTCTTGACAGTGGATCGTCAAGATATATGACCGGAGATAGAGCCCTGCTATCAAATGTGGTTGAGAAAGCTGGCCCAGTGGTTACCTTTGGAGATAACAGCAAAGGTTTAACGGAGGGATATGGCTGTTTGCTAGCTGGAAATGTTATCATTGAAAATGTGTATGTTGTGCAAGGACTTGAACACAATCTGCTTAGCATTAGTCAGTTCTATGACAACGGCTACAATGTTTTATTCGACAAGCTGAAGTGTCAGATTCTGCACAAGAAAAGTGAAAAACCCTCCTTGATGGGAATCCGGAAAGGAAATCTGTTCGTAGCTGACATGAACTCTGGAAGCAATCCTGAAGTCAATTGTTTCTATGCAAAGGCATCGTCAGATGAGAGTTGGCTATGGCACAAGAGACTTTCTCATCTCAATTTCAAAACAATGAATTCTCTTGTCAAAAGAGAATTGGTCAGAGGTCTACCTCAGCTGGAATTCTCCCCAGAAGGACTATGGACTATGTGAGGCTTGTTAGAAAGGAAAGTCAAAGAAAGCAAGTCACAGAGGCACTGACACATCTTCCATAACTGGTGTTCTGCAATTATTGCACATGGATTTATTTGGACCAGTTAATGTCCTTTCGATGTCAAAGAAGTGTTACTGTCTTGTGATAGTTGATGACTATTCCAAGTATACGTGGGTTTTATTTCTTCACTCTAAGGATGAAACACCACAAGTTGTGATTGCTCATATCAAGATGATTGAGTTAGATTCTAATGTCTCTGTTAGAGCAATAAGGTCAGATAGTGGAACAGAATTCAAGAATTCACTTCTCAATGGATTATGTACAGACAAAGGGATTACCAGACAATTTTCAGCTCCTAGAACCCCTCAGCAAAATGGAGTGGTAGAAAGGAAGAATCGTACATTGATTGAAGCTGCAAGAACGATGTTAAGTGAATCAGGTCTTCCAATGTACTTTTGGGCTGAAGCTGTCAATACTGCATGTTATACTCAGAATCGAACTCTAATCAACAAAGACTTCATGAAATCTCCTTATGAGATTTTGAATGAACAGAAACCTTCTATCAAATACTTTCATGTATTTGGTGCCAGATGCTTCGTGCTCAAGGATGGAGATGATCGTCGTGGTAAATTCGAGGCAAAGGCATATGAGGGTATTTTTGTTGGATATGGAAGAAGATCATACAGAGTGTATATCATTGATCAACACAAAGTAACTGAAAGTGTCAATGTTACATTTGATGACACTAAACTCCCTAGTATCCAAACTGAAGATCCTTCTGAGAAACTGAAGTTTGATGATATGTCAGATTCAGAATCAGAACATGGTCAAGAACCTGAGGTTGTTGCTGGTGAAGAACCTGTTAATCATGATAATACTCAAGGTAATAGTGATGGAAACTTTGGCAATAATGGAGATACCACTGCTACTGACGGAGAATCTTCAAGTCAACATGGCAACAACTCAGGGGGAGATGCTGAAGGATCATCTAGTAGGACACAACATCCCAATGAATTTCAAGGCGAATCATCAAGATCAAATCTTCCAAGACAGACTGTCCGGAATAAAGCTCATCCTTTTGAGTTGATTATTGGTGATCCAGATGTTGGAGTCAGAACTAGACGTGCTACTCAAAATGAGTGTCTGTTCTCAGGATTTCTTTCTGAGATGGAACCTAAGAAGATTGAGGAAGCACTAACTGATCCAGATTGGGTGATTGCTATGTAAGATGAACTCAATTAGTTTGAACATCAACAAGTCTGGAAACTGGTACCTAGACCTACACACAAGAAAGCTGTTGGTACTAGGTGGGTATTCAGGAATAAACTAGATGAAGATGGTGTGGTTACAAGAAACAAAGCAAGAATGGTAGCTAAAGGGTATTCTCAAGATGAAGGCATTGATTATGATGAAACCTATACTCCAGTGGCTAGACTAGAGGCCATCAGGATATTTTTGGCATTTGCAGCATTCTCTAACTTTAAAGTTTATCAAATGGATGTCAAGAGCGCCTTTCTGAATGGAAAGCTGGATGAAGAGGTATATGTAGAGCAACCTCCTGGTTTTGAAGATCCAGATCATTTGGATTTTGTCTTCTTTCTTTTCAAGGCTATCTATGGACTCAAACAGTCTCCGAGAAAATGGTATGACACTCTCTCTGAATTTCTTATTGAAAATAGCTTTATTAGAGGTGTCATAGACAAAACTCTCTTTTCTAAAAAGCATGAGAATGATACAATATTAGTCCAAGTCTATGTGGATGATATAATATTTGGGTCTACTAATGATAATCTCTGTAAGAGATTTGCTAAGTTAATGCACATCAAATTTGAAATGAGCATGATGGGAGAGCTGAAGTTCTTTCTTGGATTACAAGTAAATCAAAGGTTAGATGGAACTTTCATTTGTCAATCCAAGTATCTCAAGGAACTCCTCAAAAAGTACAATCTAGAGGATTCTGCATCAGCAAGGACTCCGTCAACTACAGCTGTCAAGCTTGGACCATGTGAAAACTCCATTAAGGTAGATATCACAAGCTACAGAGGTATGATTGGATCATTACTCTATCTTACTGCAAGTAGACCAGATATTATGTATGCTACATGCTTATGTGCAAGGTTCCAAGCGGATCCTAGAGATATTCATCTCGTTGCTGTTAAACGAATCTTAAGATATCTTAAGGGAACACCAAATCTAGGTATTTGGTACCCTAAAGAATCTGGTTTTAACCTTGTTGGATATACAGATTCAGATTACGCAGGAAGTGTTGTTGATAAGAAAAGCACCTCAGGGAGTTGTCAATTCCTAGGTAGCAGGCTCGTCTCATGGTACAACAAGAAACAGCAAAGAGTTTCCAACTCAACGACCGAGGCTGAATATATTGCTGCTGGAAGCTGCTGTGCTCGGATCTTGTGGATTAGGAACCAGCTACGAGACTATGGCTCAGTATTGAACAAAATTCCTATTTTATGTGACAATACAAGTGCAATAGCCATCACCAACAACCCTGTGCAGCACTCGAGGACAAAGCACATCGACATCAGGTATCATTTTATTAGAGAGCACGTCATGAATGGTACTGTTGAACTATTTTTTGTTCCAACAGAAGAACAAATATCAGATATTTTCACTAAACCTCTTGATGAATCCACATTTACCAAATTAGTTGGTAAATTGGGTATGTTGAATAGCTTTAGTGATTAAACTTTTGAATATCTGAAATCTGTTCTTGAGTGAATTTACAAATAAATTTTTCATAAATGAAAAATTCATTTGCAAATTTATTTTATCATTTTCCAAAATTTCCTGCTTATTTCTATGTAATTTTTATTATCTCATCTGTTTTATTTACTCTACTTGTTAATTTTAAATATCTCAGAATATTTTATTTTCACTAAAAATATTTTTCTATGAATTTTACTTTCTAAAATTCAACAGAAATCTATTTTTGGAATGAAAATAATTAATTCTAAAATATTGTCTTTGTTTTTGTAAATATTTTCTGAATTTTTACTATTAATATAAGACTTTATTTCAGTTTTCCATATTTGTTAATATTTTCTGTAAATATTTAATTGTCTCTCTACTGAAATGACAATCGGCAAGACAATTGAAATTGTCTTGCTGAAAATCATTTCAGTACATATATATATATATTTATTTATGTGTGTTTATTTTGATTTTAATGCTGCTATGACAATCGGCAAGACAATTTCAATTGTCTTGCTGAAAGTCATTTCAATCTAATTGTGTTTTATTTTTTTAATCAGTATAGTTTTATACTAGCAAGACAATCGGTATGACTATCAATTGTCTTGCTAGTTATAAACCTTATATATAAATATTTTCCTTTTATTTTATACTGGTATGACAATCGGTATGACTATCAGATTGTCATACCAGTTATATATATTTAGTATTTATTATTTTTATTACTTTTATTTCTTCTATTTTTCAGAATTGCCTTGTATGACTATCGGTATGACAATCGGTAAGACTATCCCGAATTGTCATACCAGTTGTCTATTTAGTGTTTCTTTGTCTTGTTAAAATCATTCACTTCAGTTTTTCAAAAAATAAAAATAAATATTCCAACAGTTTTCTTCATTATTCTCTCATTTTTCTCTCTCTCTCTCTCTCTCTCTCTCTCTACTCGATCTTAATCAAATCCATCTCCATTGTCTGTCTTCCTTGCTCGAGTTTTTACTCAGCATACTAAAACTTCACTCCTGTGATATATACACACGTATATACTTACAGAAGTGCTGCCCATTTTTTTTCTTTCTTTTCTTTTACTTCAATTCGATTTTTCCCCAAAATCAGTTTTTTTATTTTTAATTTTAATTTCTGTTTTGTGTGTTTTGGCTTTTCAAATCTGCGTTTGTGAGTTAAGAATTTTAACGAGATACATTTCTGTCTAAATTTTTCGATTATAATTAATTTAATTCGAATTATTAAATTAATTTAATTAATTCGAATTTTCTTAATATTATTCTTAAAATTCTGAAAGTGTGTGTCTTATTATTATTTTAAATGGCTCTCAATTTCCAAATTGTTTCACATAATCTTGTTGGTTATTTTAATCCAGATAAATGTGATGTAGAAAAATTTAAGCCGTGGATTAGATTTTTAAATGACCATTCGATTGTTAGCTTTGCTATTAAATCAAATGTGATTTTAAATGTTGATCTGCTAAGAGTGATTTGCACAACCTCTACTGTGGCCGATGATTTTAAATCGTTTTCATTCACCGTGGCAAACACACAGTATGTGGTTAATGAAACAGTCGTCAATCGAGCTTTAAATTTTCCTATGGACAATTTCTGTAATTTGCCCTCTGAAAATGATATTTCAAACTTTTTCCATGCTATTCACTATTAGGGGGTGATCAATTTAACCAAACTTTCAAAATCCAATTTGGTGTCTGAATGGGACATTTTCTTCGATACACTTTCTAAAGTGTTTGCCAACTGCACTAAATCCAACTTTCACAACATCACTTCCACTCTGCAGTATATTGGTCTTGCGGTTGTTTTCAATCAAAGGATCAATTTTGGCAAACTACTTTTACCCATTCTCTTGAGACGTCTCACTACTGCTTTACGTGATCATTCTACAAATCGTAGGGTCTCGTGTTACTATGCTCGTTTTCTCATGCTTATAGCAGATCATCTTCTCACACCTGAGCACAAAGCCCTTTTTGCTAACTCCGCAGTAACCGAACCCCCTCCTGTAAGCAAAAAGATTTACACCCGCCAAGACACAACCTTCAAATTCATGCAAGTTCCAGTACTTGCATCTGCTTTCATGGCCACTTATATTCCCTTACCTATTTTCAATCTTCCCGGTCATGAACAGCAAGTGGAGGTGATGGAGGACATGGAGGTTCTAAAGGAAAGTCAGTAGAGGATCCCTCAACTAAGGGGGAGAAGAAAGGGAGTAGTGGAAAGGGAAAAGAAAAAGATACCTCTGCTGGAGACAAAGAAAAGGCTGATGATGTCTACTACAGTGGAGAACATGATGACTTTGATATTTTTGACATATCCACTGAACCAGTCTTGGAAGATAAAGATGGTTTATTTGAAGCTGAAGAGGAAAGTGATTTTGGAGAATGGGAAGAGGAAGCTACAGTGGATCCTATCTTTGAGAAAGAGTTTTAGCAACAGCAGTCAGACTTGAAAAGAAAAGAAGCTGAACTCAAAAAGGTATCCCAGATCATTGATATGAGGAAAAGCATTGAACGAACAGAAACTCTTGAAAAGCAACGTCTTCATGACATTAAAGCCAAAGAAAGGAGAAGAGATGTAAGGCTGAAGATTGGTGAAAAATGGGATGAGGCTAGGAAAGTACTTGATATGTCTCAGCTGAGCACTAACAATGATAGGCAGTTCCTACATCTCCTTGACAAGCTGGAAATCTCAAATCCTAACAATGACATGTACATGAATGCTATAAAGACTGAAGTCTCAAGGATCACAACTGCTTTTGACAGATCTCTAAATGAAATGAGCATATTTGTATATTGTCAAAGTGAAGGATCTTTCAAGGTGTCACTTCATCTGTTTGAGAATCGTTCTTTGTCAGAGATTTGGGTTCTTCTCAACAAAGTAAAAAGAAGCTCAGAATTGAATGAAGTTCTTCGAGAAAGGCTTAAAGAGTTTGCCAGCAGGGCTAGTCCTCAAGTGGTCAACAATCCTCATCAGGTGAGATTCTTTAAGTCTGATTGTCTTCAAATCTGTCAGCTAGATGCACAATCTCTTAAAGACTACTCAGCTAAGCATCTGGTCTGGATGGAACATCATTTAAGAACTGCTGGATACTCATCCATGTTGAAGACTCAAGCTGCTGATTTGATTCAGGCTTATTGTGAAAAGAATATTAAAAGGTATAATCAGTTCAAGAATAAGCTGAAGTCAGTTGGAGTTCAACCAGTCAGACCAACAAGCTTCACTTCAGAAAAGGATCGTGTCTTTGACAAGGAGTTGCTTCAAGATTTAGAAGAAGGTGAAGTCAGAAGAGAAGACAACTGAAGTCAATTAGCTCAAAACTCAATGTAATATGATTAGAGCTTTATGAATCAAGATAGACTAATGTAGTTATATGTTCAGGCTAGAGGAACATCTATCTTGTATTCACTTGTAAATTTCTTTTGGAATCTGGAAAATGTTAAATATAATTCAGAACTTTTCTGCTATTTACTTTGCATTACTGTTTATATCTTTTTCTTATTTGTTAGTTGAGTTATCCTCTAGGTATTTGTTGTTATTGTCTAACAAAGAAATAGGGGGAGATTGAAAGGCATATGTCATAGCCTATTTGTTTATTCGAGGATTTAACTCAACTCAATTAAGAATGTAATAAGTAAATAGTGGATCTATCGTCAGAGAGATCTCACAGAGTAACATATGTCAAAGGATTAAGAAGCATTGTTCATCTACAGACTTGATGACTTAATTCACTGGAAGAAGCTCAAGCAATTGATCAAGCCTCAGTGATATAAATCAAGATTGTGGATTTAATCAAGTGACAGAGATCTCGTCAGGGTATCAATTAATTACAAGGATTTAGTCTGAAGAAAATCAAGAGTATCAAGGTCAAGGCATGAAGAAACGTCACGGAAGTTAGTCACTCATGAACCAGACAGTACATCGAGTGTCAACATTGAAGTGGTGGAATTGATTCATATATTTCAGTGATTTTCAGAAGATATACAGAAGAATGGATGCTGCTCAAGATTAGTATTAATTCTCTATTAATTAATTAAGTCATATAATTTAATTAAGAAAATAAATTATATTTTCAAAGATTAATTTATTTGATTAATTGAATTAATTGATTAATTAATTCTGAATTAATATTAAGAATTTTCAGAATTTAAAATGGTTTAATAATCTGTTTTAATTCAACAAGACAACTGATTGTATTAGTATGACAATCGGTATGACAATCAATAGTCATACCGAAAGTCATGCTAATTCAAAAGGATTGTCTTACCAGAATTATTATAGGATTTAAATCTATTTATTTTCAGCAAAAACAATCTGATTGTCCTACCGAAAGTCTTGCTAGTTCATTCTGATTGTCTTGCTAGCTCTAAAGATAGTTCTACCGATTGTCTTGCTGAGCCAAGGGATTGCCATTGCAGTTCATTTCCATTCGGCTGTTTTGATAAAAGAAGCAGAAGACATTCATTCTATTAAGATACAGAACACACAAGTCAAGAACACAGCAGAAACAAAAGCAAATCATTTCATTTTTAATCTGCTTTATTCAAGATCAAAATTCTAGATTGTAAAGTTAAATCCAAACCACTAGAATTATTTATCTTGTTCTTGTGTAACAATCTAGCGGATCAAAATCCCTAGAACTTAATCTCAAATCGCTTATAGCATTTGATCTTTTTAATTGCAAAAATAGAAAAAGTTCATGTTGAATTTATTCTAGATTTGTGATAATTGATTTGAGATTAATCCCTTGTAAACGATACCGTTGTTGTAACACCTTTCATTTTAATAATAATTTTATTTAACTTGAATTTTGTTTCACTTTTTTATTCCGCATTTTATTTGATTAAATGGTATTGTTTGTATTCAACCCCCCTTCTACAAACATATTGAGACCTAACAATAATAAGTCTTAAAATATATATTTCATTTTTATGTTACAACCATGATTGATACTCAGTTGCGTAAAAAATAGATATGGATTGTTTGTCAGTGATAATGTGAATACCATATATAAATTATAGCAATTTATTTATTACATAATTTTAATTTTTAGATAATTATAAATACATGATATTTAAGTAATCAATTATCTCACTAGATTTAATAATGATTATACATGTACATAAATCAAATATTTAGCATATAATTAATTGAAACCATCATAATTTATTAAGAGATGTAACATACAATAATTTACATGCTAACACACACATATAACTTAATCTTACTTTGTTAACAGTAGTGTAAATAAAAAACTAACATTTTCCCATACATACATAAATATGTTGAATTTTAAAAACTAATATTTTTCATTAAAATCAACTTTAATATTAACAATAATGTAAATTTTACATTATTGTATATTATGATTGCTATTCATTCTGACTTCAGTGTTAGATATATTTGATAATGTCATGGCTAATATAATTTATGTTTAGATTTCAGATCTTACTTAACAGGACAAATCAGTACTTAACTGTTGATCAGTACTTATACTGGAAGTCAGGACTTAAGGATATCAGTACTTATATTATCAGGAGATAATCATCAGAAGTTAGATATCAGAACTTAAGTGATGAAGGACGATCAGATAAGGACAGTAGCTGATTAAAGGAAAGAAGATCGAGATAAACATAAGAAGAGATATGCATGAAGAAGGAGTTCCGTGAAGAATGGAATACTTGGAAGAAAAGATATCTGATTGATATATTTTAGGAAGCAGAATTATATTCCATATCAATTAGTGATTATCTTGTAACTGTGTAGTATATAAACACAGACATAGGGTTTACACTATAAGTGTTATCATATTCGAGAAGATTATTCATTGTAACCCTAGCAGCTCTCGTGATATTTGTTCATCACTGAGAGGTAACAGTTCCACACTGTAACAGAATTTATTGTTTCAATAAAGTTTGTTTTCTGTTACTTAATATCGATTTGATTGTATTATAAACTGTATTCACCCTCCTCTACAGTGTGTGTGACCTAACAAGTGGTATCAGAGCCTATCTGTTAACACACATACAGTTAAAGATCCAAACACAATCATGTCGGACACAGAAACTCCAACTAAGCCTACCAAAACTGAGGAACCACCAAAGACACAAATTCAGAGTCGGTATGAGACCATCAGAGTTCCCATACTGAGACCATCTGAATATCCCATATGGAAGGTAAGGATGACCATGTTCCTGGAAGCAACAGATCCAGAATACCTTGATAGAATCAAGGAAGGGCCTCACAAACCAACCAAGCTCGCTGTTGCAGTTGCCGGTGAAGCAGCAAAGACCGTACCAAAGGAGAAGAGTGATTATACTGCTGAAGATATAACATCAATTGCTAAGGATGCTAAGGTACGACACTTACTGCATAGTGCCATTGATAATGTAATGTCAAACAGGGTAATCAACTGCAAGACTGCTAAGGAGATATGGGATGCTCTGGAAACAAGGTGTCAGGGAACTGACACAATTAAGAAGAACATGAAGACAATACTCACTCAAGAGTATGAACATTTTGACTCAAGGACTAATGAGTCATTGAATGATTTATATGATAGATTTGTCAAACTTTTGAATGATTTGTCATTGGTTGATAAAGAGTATGATCTTGAAGATTCAAACCTTAAATTCCTGTTAGCTCTTCCTGAATGCTGGGATTTGAAGGCAACGACAATAAGAGACAACTACAATCTTGATGAAACAACTCTTGATGAAATCTATGGAATGCTCAAGACTCATGAGCTTGAGATGGAATAAAGAAGCAAGAGGAAAGGAGGAAAGTCAAGGACAGTTGCTCTTAAGGCTGAAGAAGAATCCCCCAAAGCAGCTTCCTCAAGGAAAGACAAGGGTAAAGCTCTTGTCATAAAGTCTGAAACTGAGTCATCAAGTTCTGAAAGTGATGATGACTCAGATTCTGAAAGCTTGCCTGAGACTGATGCTGATGAGGAGATGATGAAGCTGTGTGCTCTTATGGTGAAAGGAATCACAAAGATTGCATACAGAAAGTTCAGGAAGGGAAAGAAGTTTTCCAGGAAAGGCATAAGTTCTGACAAGAAGAATTTCAGAAGATCTGAAAGCAGAGGAGGAAAGTCTGACAGAGGAGATTATACCAATGTTAAATGCTATAACTGTGGTGAGAAAGGCCACATATCTCCTGATTGCAAGAAGGCAAAGGGTGACAAAGGCAAGGCTCTTGTCACAAAGCAGAAATGCTGGACAGACACCTCAGAATCTGAAAGTGAGGAGAACTATGCATTGATGGAAAATGCTGATAAAGAAAGTGCTGAGAGCACTTCTGAAGCTGCTGAAACAAAGGTACCTCAGACTACTTATGCTTTTCATACTGATGATATTAATGAGTTGAGAAGATATCTTAAAACCATGTTTGTTAGTTATAGAGATCAAACTTTAACATGTGAAAGATTAACTTCTGGAAATCTTGCTTTTAAGAAAATAAATGATTTCTTAGAAAAAAAGTTAGTCATGTTCCATCAAACTCAGAAAGATAGAGATGATGCTTTTTATGTTAGGGATGAAGTACTAAAAATGAATGAATCTCTAAAAACTGAGTTAGAAAAGGAAAGAGAGATTATCAGGACTTGGACTAACTCTGGCAAAACAACTCAAAATTTGCTAAGTAGTGGAAACTGGAAAGAAGGCTTAGGTTATGGAGAAGATAAGAATGATAAAGGAACTGAAGAGATTAAGCCTGTTGTTAAGCAAAAGCCAAAGTTAAAACCTGTTAAGTTTGTAACTGTAAAGTCTGAAAATGAAAAATCAGAAGTTAAAGAGGAATCAACTTCTAACAAACTAAAACAGGAAAAGACAGCTGAAGTGAACATAGGCTTAATGACAAAGAAGCAGCTTAAGCATAAGCTGAAAGATGTCAAGAATGCAAACAAGGTGAAATCACCTAGGAAAAATAGGAATGGAAAGGAAGGTGTGAATAAAAGCAATGATTATAAACCTGTTCCTGATGCTCCTAGGAAAACATGTCATAACTGTGGAAGTTCTAACCATCTGGCTTCTTTTTGCAGGAAGAATAAGAATATTAACTCCTTACCTTCAAAATCAGGAGTTAAGAGTCAGTCTGTTAGATACAAACCACAAAATCCTTGTTTTCATTGTGGTAGTTTATGGCATTCCATTTATACTTGTAAGGAATATCATAGTTTGTACTATAATTATTATCAAATAAAACCTTCTTTGAAGAAAGTTTCCATTGTTCCTTCTAGTGTAAATTCTGATTCAAAGTCTGATAGTGTAAGTTCTGATAAGAAAATTGTTAACATAAACTCTGATGCTAAATCCGCTGCAAATGTTAACAAACTTAATAAGGCCAAAGGATCCAAGCAAGTCTGGGTCCTTAAAATTAATAATTAGTGGTCTTTGTGATTGCATGGCAACATGAAAAATATTCTAGTTCTGGACAGTGGATGTTCAGGACATATGACTGGAAATAAGGCCCTGCTATCAGACTTTGTGGAGAAAGCTGGCCCAAGTGTTTCTTATGGAGATGGCAATATTGGAAAAACATTGGGATATGGCAATATCAATCTTGGAAATGTCATAATTAAAGAAGTAGCTCTGGTCTCATGACTTAAACACAATCTGCTGAGTATAAGTCAAATCTGTGACAGAGGTTATCATGTTGATTTCTTTGAAGAACACTGTGAAATTGTGAGTAAATCTAAAGGCAAAGTTGTTCTGAAAGGATCCAAGCGTGGTAACATTTATGAAGCTAAGCTTTCAACAAGTACTGATGGTTCTGAAATCTGTCTGATGAGTAGAGCATCAATTGAAGAAAGCTGGAATTGGCACAAGAAACTCTCTCATTTAAATTTCAACAATATAAATGAACTGGTCAAGAAAAATCTTGTGAGAGGACTGCCAAAGTCAGTATTTGCTCCTGATGGCCTTTGTGATTCCTGTCAGAAGGCCAAACAAAGAAAATCTTCATTCAAGAGCAAGACTGAATCATCAATTCTTGATCCTTATCATCTACTACATGTTGATCTATTTGGTCCAGTGAATGTCATGTCTATTGCAAAGAAGAAATATGCATTGGTCATAGTGGATGAGTTCACCAGATACACATGGGTGTATTTCTTGCACACAAAAAGTGAAACTGCATCTATCTTGATTGATCATGTCAAACATTTGGATAAATTGGTCAAAGATTCTGTGAAAATTTTAAGGAGTGATAATGGCACTGAGTTCAAGAATTTGATAATGGAAGAGTTCTGCAAAAACCATGGAATAAAGCAGGAATTTTCTGCTCCTGGAACTCCACAGCAAAATGGAGTTGTTGAAAGGAAGAATAGAACTCTCATTGAAGCTGCACGAATAATGCTTGAAGAAGCAAAGCTTCCAACCTATTTCTGGGCTGAAGCTGTGCAGACTGCTTGTTTTACTCAAAATGCAACACTCATTAACAAGCATGGAAAAATACCATATGAGATGGTGAAGAAAAAGAAGCCAAATCTGAAATACTTTCATGTATTTGGATGCAAGTGTTTTGTTCTCAAGACTCATCCTGAACAGCTATCCAAGTTTGATCTAAAAGCTGATGAAGGAATCTTTGTTGGATATCCACTTTCCACAAAAGCCTTCAGAGTCTATAATTTGAGAACAAAAGTGGTCATGGAATCTATCAATGTCTCTTTTGATGACAAGAAGATTACTGGTCTTGAAGATTTCATTGACCATGATCAGCTGAGATTTGGAAATGAAGACTCAAATTCTGATACTGAAAATCCTAACAGTCTAAGTCCTGATACTGTAAACTCTGATGGATTAAACTCTGATGTTATTGAAACTGTGGTGACTACGTCAAAGGAAGATGCACCTATGCAGGGGGAGCATACTCAAGATCCTACCACATCTCAAGAAACATCAGAACATACATCTGGCTCTTCAAGTTCTGATTCGTCAAGTTCTGATAAGCCAAGTTCTGATAGTGCTGAAAATCTAAATACTGAAGAATCCAACTCAGAGAGCATAGTTTCAGGGGGAGTATCAGATAATGAAAATGAAGACAGCATGGATCATGGGGGAGCATCCAGTTCTAGAGAAAACCTTCCATCTGTAAGGAAGTGGACAAAATCACATACACCTGATTTGATAATTGGAAATCCTGATGCAGGTGTCAGAACTAGAACAAGAACTTCAAATGAATGTCTCTACAATTCTTTTCTCTCTCAGACTGAGCCAAAGAAAGTGGAAGAAGCTCTTCAAGATGCTGATTGGGTGCAAGCAATGCAGGAAGAGTTAAATGAATTTGAAAGAAACAAAGTCTGGACCCTAGTGCCAAGACCAAAGAATAGATCTGTTGTTGTACAAAGTGGGTATTCAGAAACAAAACTGACAGTGATGGCATAATTACAAGGAATAAGGCAAGGCTGGTTGCAAAAGGATATTCTCAACAAGAGGGAATTGATTATGATGAAACATTTGCACCAGTTGCTAGGTTAGAAGCCATAAGGATATTTTTGGCTTATGCTGCTCACAAAAAGTTTATTGTCTTTCAAATGGATGTGAAAAGTGCTGTTCTCAATGGAGAATTGGCAGGGAGGTATATGTTGAACAACCTCCAGGCTTTGTAGATTTCAAACATCCAGATTATGTCTACAGGCTTGATAAAGCACTTTATGGACTTAAGCAAGCTCCTAGAGCATGGTATGAGACTTTAGCTCAGTTTCTTCTGGAAAGTGGATTCAACAGAGGAATAATAGACAAAACATTGTTCTACCTCAACCATGGAAAGGACTTACTTCTGGTCCAGATTTATGTTGATGATATCATTTTTGGGTCTACAAATGACAAACTTTGCAAGAAGTTTGTCAAACTAATGCAGTCAAGATATCAGATGAGTATGATGGGGGAACTTACCTATTTTCTGGGCCTTCAAGTCAAGCAGAATGAAGAAGGCACTTTTATTTGTCAAACCAAGTACACCAGAAACTTGCTGAAGAAATTTGGAATGCAAGATTGTTCAAGTGCATCCACTCCCATGGCCACTGTAACAAAACTGGATAAGGATACTTGTAAATCAGTAGATATTACTGACTACAGAGGTATGATTGGCTCTCTACTCTATCTAACTGCTAGTAGGCCCGATATCATGTATGCTACCTGTCTTTGTGCAAGATTTCAAGCAGATCCAAGAGAACCTCACTTAACAGCTGTGAAAAGAATCTTTAAGTATCTTAAAGGAACAGCTGATCTGGGATTGTGGTATCCTAGAGAATCAGATTTTAAACTAATAGGTTACTCAGATGCAGAGTTTGCAGGTTGCAAAATTGACAGGAAAAGCACAAGTGGAAGCTGCCAATTTCTCGGAGGCAGATTGGTTTCTTGGTTCAGCAAGAAACAAAAGTCAATTTCCACATCAACTGCAGAAGCAGAGTATATTGCTGCAGGAAGTTGTTGTGCACAGATTCTTTGGATGAAAAATCAGTTACTGGATTATGGGTTAACATATTTCAAAATCCCTATTTACTGTGATAATCAAAGTGCTATTGCTATGACAGGTAATCCAGTTCAACACTCTATGACAAAGCACATCAGCATCAGGTACCACTTCATAAGGGAACATGTGGATGAAGGTACAGTGGAATTGCACTTTGTTCCAACAGATCAACAACTAGCAGATATCTTCACAAAACCACTGTGTGAAGCCACTTTTACAAGATTGGTAAATGAACTTGGAATGATTTCAGGTTCTTTCTCTAAATCTGCTTAGTATTGTTCTGTATTATCAGACTTTATAATCAGTACTTACCGAATTTAATCTCTTTCTGTGATTACTTGCTAAATGTTTTTAAGTACTGACTGTTGTCTGATATATGTTTCTAAACTCTAATAAGTGATTTGTCTGTCTAAGTAACAATTCAATCCTATGAGGATAACTGTGCTAGATAGTGACCTAGTAGTCTTCAATAAACAAATGATCCCATGTAAGAAGTAATTATTTCTGTGGAAATTTTATGACACAAGAAAATTCTGATAATTAAGCTTAGTTGAGTTTACTTTATTTATCTTATTACTAAGTCACAAATTAGAATAATGCTACTCATCTGTTAAGTTCTGATACTAGTAAAATTGTTGAATGTACTAAGTGCTGATAAACCTCACTTATAAAAAGAAAAAGGATCAAAGAATAAAAATCAGGTACTCCTTTGAGATCTAGAGCAAAAATGTGGAAGGGAAGACCCAAGTGCATTGCTGGTATTAAGTAAATATGCATTAGAAAAGCAAAATATTTTCTTGGTGACTTTTCACAATCTATGATTACTGGAGAAATACTCTGATAATAGCATAAATTTTGATAAGCAGTCGTGACTCACTTACACTGAGAAGCCACTGTAAAATAGAATTTAAAAAGATGCATAAAATTAGCACAAAACAGTTGAGGTGGACTCAAGCATGAACTCATTCATCAGTAGGTTTCAGGATAATGACAGCTCTTTAGCAAAATTTTAGTTATGCCTTATTTCTAAGATATACTGAAGTGAATCAGACTTTACTCTTTGTCTGCTATTTAGCTTGATGCACACACTAATCACTCCATCTGAATGATAAAAATTACTGTGGTGGTCTATGTTGTTTTAGATAAACAGTCATTGTGTCATTTTGCACTAACTCTGAGGACAAGTTCTGGTTGTATATTCTGACGATTAAGTTCTGAAGAGTATAACTAAGCACTTGTATGAGGATTTACTAAGATAGGCATTCCTTTTTCGAGTTAAGAAATTATGTTCTGATGACTGTTAGTTCTGAAATAAGTCTAAGTTCTGATATTACAGTCTAAATTCTTTACTTGACTTATCTGTGGATAAAATTTGATAACAGTCTCGGTACAATCTAGAACATGTGAAGTGGAAGATTAATAGTCACTATGGTTAGGATTAATGGTACTCGTACTTGAACAGTCAACTTTTACTTGTGTCTTGTGCGCATTAAACCATGTTTTCTCTTTCCAATGAATGTTATTCTTTTTCCAAGTCTGGGGAGACGAGGAAGAATTAATTCTGCCTGTCAGCATTAAAAACCTTTGTGTCTCCTGGCATTCTCTTGCCTATATAAACAGCCTCTTCACAGCAGCCTTCCCATCAAATTCTTTTTCACAAACTTACCTTCATACTTTTTCTTTCAAAAACACAATGGTCAGATACAACATGTTTTTGAACTACCAAAACTTCAATATGGAGCTAAGCTGTGCCGACTGGCAGCAGGAATGGCACGTCATGGCCATTCCTGAGGAGATATGGGACTCTGTCCCACAGGAGGTACTAACCCACCTCCTGTTCTTCTATATGGACTACCATCGCCATCTAGAGCGATTGGAGGAGGAAAGGCTGGAAGCTCTCCGCCAGCAAGAGCGAATCATCCGACTCGCCATTCTGTTTGTCGAGAGTAGGAAGAAGAAATGATTTAATCTCATCTTCTTCCTGTTTTTCTTCATCATCAGCTTTGTCAGGCTTCTTAGCTAGGACTAAAGCTGTTGATGTTAGGTTTCGTAGCTTAGGGAAATCTTGTATAAGTACTGATGTAATTTCCATTTCATGAATGTATTCTCTTGATATATTAATGAAATCTGTCTTTATTTCAAGATTTTGTCTCTAAGTTATTTTGTAATGCATTGATAAATCCTGATTGATATTCTGATGACCATATATATTCTGTTTTAATTTAAGTTCTGACTTTCCTTTATCAGTACTTACTCATTTGATTTATCTTGGTCATTTTAACTTGATTTCTTATCAGAATATTAATGATGCAGTGAAAAATAATTAAATCAGTGGGAACGGTTTCAATTTTGAATTAAAACTGTTTCACCTTGATTAATGGAATATCTGGGTAAATGGAACGGTTTTTCCGTGAAAACAGGCAAGTGGGCAAGTAATGATTCCTGTTTTCTCGCGCTAAGTAACTATCCGTTATTACTGCATGTCTGACAGGTGTCCAATGGTAACATTTTTTTTAGAGTATAAGTACGACAGAGAAAGGATTTCTTTAATCTTTTATTTCCTTCATACTTTTTCTCTCTACTTGCTTTTACTCTCTGTTTCTCTCACGTTGGTTTTTCAAACAGACATTTTATCAAACACCTAACAGGCACTTTTAAATCTCAATTTTTCACATGGCACCTAAGGATTTAATCATTGATAGAGCTAAGTTTGTTCCAAACAACTATGCTGCAATTCTTGATCATGCTGAAGCTCCATCTGAATTGCATTTTATGCAAGATCTTCTTGCACATAGTGAGATTGGGTATGCACTGACCCAGCCTTCAGTCTTTTCGAGCCAACAAGTTCTGACGTTTTGGCGGACTGGGCATTTTGATGATGGTGGTAAACATGGCACTCCCAGTATTATTTTCGAAGTGGGTGATTCATCTTATGCAGTCACTCCTGGTACAATACGCAAAGCTCTACATCTCCCAGAAGGTTGTACTTTTTCAATTCCAGAAGAATCAGCTCTTCAGGAGTTAATGGCAAATTTGGGGTATGAACGGAGTTTGGCGAAACTTGGGCAGTTGAAACGGGCTCATATCAGAAGAGAATGGAGCTTCTTCTTCGACTGCATCACCAAAGCTTTTGGGAACAAATGTTCGAATTTTGATGCTATCCCAATTCTGAGTCAGCACATAGGGTATGCTATTATCCATCAAACTCATTTTGATTTTGCAACTGGAATAATTGGTTTTATTGGGGATAGGATGACAGAGGATAGGAATGTTGTCTATTTTGCTAGATTCTGTCAACTTATATATACTTTTTGTACTGATGAACCTCAATTAATCAGTTCCTCAACCCCACCTTTTAGAGTTGCAAAATGATACTTTAATGACCTGGTAAATGCTGATACTAAGAAATCAGTGGTTAGACCGTTACATATTCCTCAGTCTGTAAAACAGATCTTAGTAAATACTGATCCTCATACTTATATATATGTTTACTCTGATGTCCAACCAACCACAAACACCCAAAAACCATCATCCTCAGCACCTACCACTCATTCTACTCAACCTACCCTCAGGACATATCTCAAATCCTATCTCTCCACTTCACAGACTGAACAACCCTCAGCCTCAGCACCTACTGTGAAGCCTTCTTCCTCCAAGCCAAAGAGGACAAAAACTGTTCCTCAAACACCTCAAAAGAGAAGGAGGATTACCTTGAGAGATGAATCTGATACTGAGGAACAGGTTCCTTCTTCAGAACCTGTTGTAAGTGAAGCTGAGAAAAAGACTTCTCAGAAGGATTCTGGAATTGGGGGATCTAGGCTTCTCAAAAGGCTTAGAAGAATGACAGTTCCTGAAACTCCCAAGGAATCCAAATCAACAAAGAGATACCAGAAACAAAGGGCAAAAAGGCCAGTTTCAGATGATGAAGAGGAAGCAGCTAAGGAAGGGGATCAGGAATCTCTGATCTCACAAGACAAGGAATTTGCTCCAGTCACTTCTTCTCCATCAACTCCATCTAAGGAAGCTGCTACTGAAAAGGCCAACACACCATCTGTGTCTCCTGTTCAAAAGTCTGTATCTCCTGTTGATCTAGGCCTAAGTGCTGAAATTGATATTTAGAATATGGTTGTGCCTGACATACTTTTCTTAGAAGCTCCACCAGCAACTAATCCTTCTACAACACCTGTTCCTGATGCTGTTCAAACTCCAGAGTTATCAACAACATCTTCTCTGAATCATGATGCTGATGATCAGACTTTAGGTGAGCATCAGGATTTGGCTGTTGATCAGAAATTAGAACAAGATCAGCAATTAGAGGATGCTGAAGCCTCTATTGCTACTCACACTGTTGTCTTATCAGAAGATACTGATTCTTTAAGTTCTGATGTTGCAAATGCCGGAGATACTGGTGATGCTGCTCCAACTGCAGATGCTGATACAGCAGGTCCTTCAGGACATGCTCCTCAACAGACTATTCTAAATTCTGAACTGGTTAAGAAGTTTGTTACCGGATAAGCACCAGTACCTTGGAGTGAAACTCCTGCAGGTCAGGAGTGGACTAAGGAATGGAACTCAGTTTCCTGTGTTCCAACTGAAAAGCATCTTGCTGAGCACTTGACTAAAGCTGATGCAATGTTAAATTCTGATGATTTTAAAACCCAGCTTAGAGTCACTGCATTGAGTACTAAACATCTACAAGGTCTTCATTCAACTACTCATGCAGAGCTCCACAAGATTCAGGATAACTTTATCAAACAGGAACAAGTTTGGAAAATTGATAAGAAAAAGTTCTTCCAACCTACCATTGACAGGATTGCTTATATTGAGAAGACTCAAGATCATCAACAAGCTCAGATTGATGAAATTCTGAAAAATCAAGCTTCTCAGCAATCACAATTAACTGAAATCCAATCCTCAGTTGAATTGCTTATCTCTCTTCTACTACCTGCTGATGCTAAAAAGGGGGAGAAAGTAATTAAGTCCAAATGCAAGACTGACAAGATACTGGCAGGAAAGGATAATGAAAAAGATGATCAAGGAAACTCTGGAATGGGTAGAGGTCATAGTCAAGATAGAGGATTCACATCAAGACAAGCTAGTCACAGGACAAGTTCTGATACTGGGAACAGAATAAGTTCTGCTACTGGTAAAAGGATAAGTTCTGATGAACTTTTAGATCTTGATGAGGAAATGTCAAGACAGTTATTTCTTCAGAAAAATCCAGGAATGGACTTGGAGAGTTTAATGAAAGAAGAAGCCAGGCTTAAATCAGAGAAAGTCACATCTAAATCTGAAGCTTCTGGTAAAAAGCCACTTCCAAAACTCAAAGGCATTGTGATCAAAGAAAGGACACTTACTGAAGCAACATTGGCTAGATCACAACCGCAGATAGATCCAAGATCCAAGGGTAAAGAAAAAGTTGGTGAACCTATCAAGGTTTATGTGCCTCCTGGGGATGAAGAAATTACTGATGAAAAGGATAATCTTGCTCTGACTTCAAGAAAAGTTCTTAAAACAACCTCTGACATGGCTCAAGTTGTTCAGAGTCAAGAAATTGTAAGTTCTGATATTCAGAAGAAGCAAGTAACCTCTGACATAGCTCAAGTTAACTTGATATCAGAAGATAGACCAAAGACACTCCTACTAGGATTCACTAAAGCAAAACAGACTCAACCTTTGAAGACTACTGCAAGTGGTTTTGAAGCAAGAGTAGTTACTAGAAAGGAAGCAAGAGATAAAACTGGATTGGGAAGTGCTGATGAAAGGAGAATACATAATACTACCTATGATCCAACTTCCTTGAGTGAACCAGGTATTGGAGCAACTCCTGAGAGATTGAATCAACTGGAATCTGTACAGATGGTTTACCATACCTACTTGAAAGAATACATCATGTTGTATTTCATGACAGATGGTAGGGTTTATCATATAAGACAAAATGCCATTCCATTGAAGTATTTTGAAGAATTGGAGCATGTACTTTTCTTACTTCAAGTGGATGACAGAATAACAGGGACTGCTGCAAACTATTTAAAAGAACAGATTCAGAGACAGAAAAGGCTTTATTCTGTTAAGTCTGACAGCACATATGTTCCAAAGTACAGAGATCACAATGGTGATATTGTTGATATGAAACCTAATACTGCATAGATCAGAACATATCTTGGTATTAAGGGACTTGAATTCAATCTGGAGTCTGACAAAGCCTATGTCATAAGACTAGATCAGGAGTTGAGAAAAGCAAAGATCAAAGATCTCAGAGCTGCAATCTTTCAAACTGGTGAAGATACTGCAGAGCTTAAAGATGCCAAAAGGAGAATGATTGATGAACTCAGATATGCTGAGAAATGTTTGTTGAAGAACTATCTCAGAACAACTCCTGACATCAGAGAGATCAGATGATGAAGCCAAGTCGAAGATCTACAACTGCTTAAATTCTGATATTTGTACAGACTGAAGTTGTTATCAGAAGTTAAATATTGGTAAAGCTTTAAGGACTGTAAGTTGTAGTTATCAAGTCTAATTCTCATGCATTTGTACTTAATATTTTTGACATCATCAAATATCTGTTAAACTTGTATATTATGCTAATTTACAAGTTGGGGAGATTTTTATATATATTTGATAATGTCATGGCTAATATAATTTATGTTTAGATTTCAGATCTTACTTAACAGGACAAATCAGTACTTAACTGTTGATCAGTACTTATACTGGAAGTCAGGACTTAAGGATATCAGTACTTATATTATGAGGAGATAATCATCAGAAGTTAGATATCAGAACTTAAGTGCTGAAGGACGATCAGATAAGGACAATAGCTGATTAAAGGAAAGAAGATCGAGATAAACATAAGAAGAGATATGCATGAAGAAGGAGTTCCGTGAAGAATGGAATACTTGGATGAAAAGATATCTGATTAATATATTTTAGGAAGCAGAATTATATTCCATATCAATTAGCGATTATCTTGTAACTGTGTAGTATATAAACACAGACATAGGGTTTACACTATAAGTGTTATCATATTCGAGAAGATTATTCATTGTAACCCTAGCAGCTCTCGTGATATTTGTTCATCACTGAGAGGTAACAGTTCCACACTGTAACAGAATTTATTGTTTCAATAAAGTTTGTTTTCTGTTACTTAATATCGATTTGATTGTATTATACACTGTATTCACCCCCCTCTACAGTGTGTGTGACCTAACAAGTTATGCATTTTTTATCTTTTTAAATTGAGTAAGTTAATTGTAAGTTAGTAGTGAACCTAGACATAATATAGAACAATACATTTAGTTTATTTAAATAAAATTTAAGATTTTGGTCAACTCTGTATTCAACATATATGTTAATTTTTAGCTTTTTATTTGTAAACATACTAACGACATCCTACAGATTAAATTTAATCGTTTTATTTTAAACGTATACTTACTAACATGTTTATATTCATTCATTAAATATAAAATAATGGGTAAAAAAAATATAATATAATAATAGTTGAGGGGATATTAACTCCTAGAAGTGA
The DNA here is from genome assembly GCF_009905375.1 of Apium graveolens. Classification (NCBI taxonomy): domain Eukaryota; kingdom Viridiplantae; phylum Streptophyta; class Magnoliopsida; order Apiales; family Apiaceae; genus Apium; species Apium graveolens. The sequence goes on along the minus strand of NC_133651.1, from coordinate 216,434,893 downwards.
GAAAGCATTCGAAGCTCCTAATGTTATAGAGGGGGACATGGAGTTTGTTGGAGATAAATTTTATCTTTATTTCTTCAAAATTTGACTCAAGAGCCTATATAAGGATATTGTTGGAGTTGCTCTAAACACATTATAATTTCTTGATGCATAAAAAAACTCTAGAAAATGAGCCGTGTCTCGCACGGGTTATTATGCTAGTTTAATAGAATATACTACCTTTTCAATGATTTTAAACAAAAAAGAAGTAGATATCCTAAACTGAAAAATAATAATGCAAAATCCATAATTTGTTTTTCTTCAATTTCTGAACAATATTTGTTGGACATAATTTTTAAACCATAACTAAATTAAACATTATTTCGTGATCTGTAAAATAGTCAAAATTTTATTTATAAAACTCATGACAGAGCGAAATAAAATCAGAAAAAATTCAATAACTTTTTAATTTTTTTTGAACTTTCATTTGATATTTTTTTAATTATTTCAAACTAATAATATTGATAAATAAAAAATAAAACATTCGTGCATTACATGTCGAAACATTAAAAATTTGGTAATCGATCAATCAGTCTCGTACTAGGATTTATGTAATACACGAGATTATTTTTATACTATATAACCGATGATAAGTAGGTATTCTAAATTGAATTGAATATCATAGCCTTTCAATGATTTAAACCAAATAGAAATAGGCATTTTAAATAATATAATAATAACGGAAATTCATAAAAAAAAATCAATTTCTAGATAATTTTTTGTGGATAAAATTATTAAACATCACTGGATTAATCATTACTTCATGAGTTTCAAATGAGCGGTAAAATCTTTGAAATCTTATTTATAGAATTCGTGATAGAGCTAAAATAATATTAAACAAAACTTAATAATTTTTTATTTGTTCGAATTGTAATTGGATTTATTTTTTAACTATTTCAAATTAATAAATATTTGTCAAATGAAAAAATAAAATATTTGTGCATTGTACATTGAAATATTAAAAAATTTGTAGTCGGTGAGTCGGTATCATACTTGGGTTTATATAATACATGGGTTGCTTTTGTATATATATGTTATTCATGCAACTTTTTTTTTCAAAATTTAAATAGAGATATTTCGTTCGTCAGTGTAATGACTTTGAAGTAAGACAAAATAATATACATTATTCATGGCTAAAGAAGAATTACACAATTGGTAGAGGTTAAAATAAATTTAAAATCAAACTAAGTATAATTAGTTGGATTTGGTCGGTATAATTAATTTCGGGTTAAAATAAAATAATAAACAATTGTCAGGTGAACTAGTAATTCGTTGATCAGTACAATATCCTCGAGATAAAATAAAATAATATATATAATATTCATTCGAGCTAAAAATTTATAGAATTGATCCACCACAAAACAAATTAAAATCAAAATTAAACACACATAGAAATATCGATAATACTATATATATCAATTAGTAATATTATTTATTTTAAATTTAAATACCTATATAATATTAAAATTAATTTGTTAATCGCACGGGTTGTAAGCTAATATTAAAAAATAAGTGTATAATATAATGTGTATTACTTTATAAGATAAAGATTAGTATTTAATCTTGATCTAACTTGTAAATTATAAATAATATTTTATAATTGGTCCAATAAAAAATATGCAAATTATTACCAGACAACTTCATTAGGGTGCCCGTGTCCCCTAGAATTTCACTTGCATCCCTCTTTTTAGTTTTTATATGTTTAGTAAAATTTACTTATCAAGACTAAAAAGAAAAAAAATCAAAAATAAAAATTATGTATTGCTTATCAGCCGCCTCAACAGCTGATAACCTGATTATGAGGTAGTTTAACACCTAAGCTAATTCATTTTTTTTTATTTTTAGCTTAATAACGAGGGCATGTCATTGTTCAGGGTGCCAGCTGCCAGGTTCGATTAAGAAAAGAAAAAAAAATGAGGAAAACCAAAATAGATAAACTTAGATAGCCTTTTACTAGGGGCGATTATCGGGTGGAATGAGCGGGTTTGGAGCTCATAACCATCAAAATCAAATTTAGCGGTTTTACATTTTACTTAACCATTACTGTAATCATAACCATTACTTATATAACCAAACTACCCAAATTATAACGGTTTGGGTTGGATGGTATCCGTTTAAACCATTAAGAAAAATATGTGCATATATTTATTAGGTAAAAAATTTAATAAGTTAATAAATTATCTGTTAAGCAAGTTCATTATGTAATAATTTGGATCGTTTAACTTTAAAATTTAACATCCAAGTGTACTTAACATAATATGGATTCAACTACTTATAAATATCAATAATTCATGTAATATATGTATACTCAAAATATATAATTAAAATATTTTAATATATTTGGGTGGTTTGGATATAATGGGCGGTGTAAAAGACAAATCCAAACCAAACCGTTATTTTCCGGGTTTTGGAAAAACAAAACCATAACAAATCTAAACAGTTACAAAACCATAAAATTTCGGTTTGGGCGGTTTGAAACGGTTGGTTTGGACGGTTATGGAAATTTTTGCTTACCCCTACCTTTTACTCACAATAGTGACATTTATATGGACTGTTTTGGACATACTTTGTTTCAGTCATGTCTATCATTGTCGCATTCTCGCAAAGCTCCTAGTCAAAATGATGAAGTAAAAAGGCTAGAATTAGTGACATCATATATTCCACCTATGAAAGACCAGTACAGATTTTTCTATCAGCAGTCCATCACCGAATGGTAAAAAGTCAAAATTTAGACCCCTAAACCTTATTTTCGAGTCCAAAAATCTTTCAAGTTTGAAAGACTCCTCCCAAATCTCTTCATTTTTCTAAATTTCCCATGTGTTGACAAAAGTTATGTATCTTTTGGGATAGCGTAGCCCAGGATGTTAGTATCACGAATCGCTTTCTTGGAACTAGAAGTGGAAGGGGGATGTAAACGTAGTGTTTACTCCACAGTTGCGAGTAGTGCAGATTATCGACATCATTCTCTTCCAGTTTCCTATTATATCCAACAACTCTAGCAAATCCTGCTTTAATCTTAGTCATTGCTTGTTAGATATATTTGTGATGTCATGTCTAATCTGATTTGTTTAGTTTCAGAACTTAATATGAGGACGTATCATGATTTACTGGAAATCAGAACTTACTGAAGTCAGAACTTATATCAGAACTTAAGGTCGTCAGGATTTATATCAGGACTTAAGTGCGGGTACTTCAGATAAGGAATGCGGCTGATTTCTAGGAGAGGATCTGGACTAAAACAAATGAAGATATACTTTAGGAGTTGGACAACCAGAAGACTTTTAGAAGATAATATCTGATTGATATATTTTAGGAAGAGATATATTTCATATCAATTAGAAGATATCTTGTAATTGTGTACTATATAAACACAACTTAGGGTTTACACTATAAATGTTACATTCATGAGAATATTATTCTTTGTAACCCTAGCAGCTCTTAGTGATATTGTTCATCAGTGAGAGAGTAGTTTAACCTACTTTGTAACAGAGCTTATTATATTGAATAAACTTGATTACTGTAGTTAGGTCACACACACTATAGAGGGGGTGAATACAGTGTATAATACAATCAAATCGAACTTTAATATCTTAAGTAACAGAAAACAAACTTTATTGAAACAATAAACTCTGTTATAGTATGGAACTGTTACCTCTCAGTGATGAACAAATATCACGAGAGCTGCTAGGGTTACAATGAATAATCTTCTCGAATATGATAACACTTATAGTGTAAACCCTATGTCTGTGTTTATATACTACACAGTTACAAGATAATCGCTAATTGATATGGAATATAATTCTGCTTCCTAAAATACATCAATCAGATATCTTTTCTTCCAAGTATTCCATTATTCACGGAACTCCTTCTTCATGCATATCTCTTCTTATGTTTATCTCAATCTTCTTTCCTTTAATCAGCTACTTTCCTTATCTAATCGTCCTTCAGCACTTAAGTTCTGATATCCAACTTCTGATGATTATCTCCTGATAATATAAGTACTGATATCCTTAAGTCCTGACTTCCAGTATAAGTACTGATTCCCAGTTAAGTACTGATTTGTCCTGTTAAGTAAGATCTGAAAACTAAACATAAATCATATTAGCCATGACATTATCAAATATATCTAACAATCTCCCCCAACTTGTAAATTAACATAATATACAAGTTTAACAGATATTTGATGATGTCAAAAACATTAAGTACAAATGCATGAGAATTAGACTAGATAACTACAACTTACAGTCCTTAAAGCTTTACCAATATTTAACTTCTGATAACAACTTCAGTCTGTACAAATATCAGAATTTAAGCAGTTGTAGATCTTTGACTTGGCTTCATCTTCTGATCTCTCTGATGTCAGGAGTTGTTCTGAGATAGTTCTTCAACAAACATCTCTCAGCATATCTAAGTTCATCAATCATTCTCCTTTTGGCATCTTTAATCTCTGCAGTATCTTCACCAATTTAAAAGATTGCAGCCTTGAGATCATTAATATTTGCTTTTCTTATATCCTGATCCAGTCTGATCAAATAAGCTTTATCAGACTCAAGATTGAATTCCACAGCCATGTACCCTAGAAAGGTAGTTATAATTTGAGCAGAATTGGGCTTCATTTCAACTATATCACCCTTGTGATCTCTGTACTTTGGAACATATGTGCTGTCAGACTTAACAGAATAAAGCCTTTTCTGTCTCTGAATCTGATCCTTCAAATAGTTTGCAGCAGTTCATGTCAATCTGTCATCCACTTGAAGTAGTAATAGTACATGCTCCAATTCTTCAAAATACTTCAATGGAATGGCATTTTGTCTTATATGATAAACCCTACCATCTGTCATGAAATACAACAAGATGTATTCTTTCAAGTAGGTATGATAAACCATTTGTACAGATTCCAGTTGATTCAATCTCTCAGGAGTTGCTCCAATACCTGGTTCACTCAAGGAAGTTGGATCATTGATAGTGTTATGTATTCTTCTTTCATCAGCACTTCCCAATCCAGTTTTATCTCTTGCTTCCTTTCCAGTAACTACTCTAGCTTCAAAACCACTTTTAGTAGTCTTCAAAGGTTGAGTCTGTTTTGCTTTAGTGAATCCTGGTAGGAGTGTCTTTGGTCTATCTTCTGATATCAAGTTAACTTGAGCTATGTCAGAGGTTAACTGCTTCTTCTGAATATCAGAACTTACAGTTTCTTGACTCTGAACAACTTGAGCCATGTCAGAGGTTGTTTTAAGAACTTTTCTTGAAGTCAGAGCAAGATCATTCTTTTCATCAGTAATTTCTTCATCCTCAGGAGGCACATAAACCTTGATAGGTTCACCAACCTTTTCTTTACCCTTGGATCTTGGATCTATCTGCGGTTGTGATTTAGCCAATGTTGCTTCAGTATGTGTCCTTTCTTTGATCACAATGCCTTTGAGTTTTGGAAGTGGCTTTTTACCAGAAGCTTCAGATTTAGATGTGACTTTCTCTGATTTAAGTCTGGATTCTTCTTCCATTAAACTCTCCAAGTCCATTCCTGGATTTTCCTGAAGAAATAACTGTCTTGACATTTCCTCATCAAGATCTAAAAGTTCATCAGAACTTATCCTTTTACCAGTAGAAGAACTTATTCTTTTCCCAGTATCAGAACTTGTCCTGTGACTTGTGATTTCAGCTTTTCTTGATGTGAAACCTCTACCTTGACTATGACCTCTACCCATTCCAGAGTTTCCTTGATCATCCTTTTCATCATCCTTCCCTTTCAGTGTCTTGTCAGTCTTGCATTTGGACTTAATTACTTTCTCCCCCTTTTTGGCATCAGCAGGTAGTAGAAGAGAGACAAGCAATTCCACTGAGGCTTGGATTTCATTAAGTTGTGATTGCTGAGAAGCTTGATTTTTCAGAATATCATCAATCTGAGCTTGTTGATTATCTTGAGTCTTCTCCATATAAGCAATCCTGTCAAAGGTAGGTTGGAAGAACTTTTTCTTATCAATATTTTGAACTTGTTCCTGTTTGATAAATTCTTCATGAATCTTGTGTAGCCCTGCATGAGTAGTTGAATGAAGACCTTGTAGATGTTTAGTACTCAATGCAGTGACTCTAAGCCAGGTTTTGAAATCATCAGAATTTAACATTTTATCAGCTTTAGTCAAGTGCTCAGCAAGATGCTTTTCAGTTGGAACACAAGAAACTGAATTCCATTCCTTAGTCCACTCCTGTCCGGCAGGAGTTTCACTCCAAGGCACTGGTGCTTCTCTGGTAACAAACATCTTAACAAGTTCAGACTTAAGAGTAGTTTGTTGAGGAGTATGTCCTGAAGGACCTGCTGCATTAGCATCTGCATTTGGAGCAGCATCACCAGTATCTCCAGCATTTGCAGTATCAGAACTTACAGAATCAGTATCTTCTGATAAAACAACAGTGTGAGTAGCAATGGAGGCTTCAGCATCCTCTAATTGCTGATCTGGTTCTAAGTTCTGATCAACAGCCATATCCTGATGCTCACCTAAAGTCTGATCATCAGCATCTAGATGCAGTGAAGGTGTTGTAGATAACTCTGGAGTTTGAACAGCATCAGTAACAGGTGGTGTTGAAGGATTAGTTGCTGTTGGGGCTTCTAAGAGAATTACTTCAGGCACAACCAAGTTTTGAACATCAATATCAGCACTTGTGACTGGATCAACAGGAGATACAGATGGTGTGTTGACCTTTTCAGAAACAGCTTCCTTAGATGGAGTTGATGGAGAAGAAGTAACTTTAGCAAATTCCTTTTCTTGTGAGATCAGAGATTCCTAATCCCCTTCCTTAGTTGCTTCCTCTTCATCATCTGAAACTGGCCTATTTGCCCTCTGTTTCTTGTATCTCTTTGTAGATTTGGATTCCTTGGGAGTTTCAGGAACTGTCATTCTTCTAAGCCTCTTGAGAAGCCTAGATCCCCCAATTCCAGAATCCTTCTGAAAAGTCTCTTTCTCAGCTTCATAAACAATAGGTTCTGAAGAAGGAACCTGTTCCTCAGTATCAGATTCATCTCTCAAAGCAATCTTCCTTTTCTTCTGAAGTGTTTGAGGAATAGTTTTTGTCCTCTTAGGTTTGGAAGATGAAGGCTTCCCAGTAGGTGCTGAGGGTGAGGGTTGAACTGTCTGTGAAGTGGAGAGATAGGATTTGAGATATTTCCTGAGGGTAGGTTGAGTAGAATGAGTGGTAGGTGCTGATGGTTGTTACGATGTTTGGGAGGTTGTTGTTGGTTGGACATCAGAATAAACAGATCTATAAGTATCAGAATCAGCATTTACTAAGATCTGTTTTACAGACTGAGGAATCTATAAAGGTCTAACCACTGATTTCTTAGTGTCAGCATTTATCAGGTCATTAAAGTAGCGTTTTGCAACCTTAAAAGGCGGAGTTGAGGAACTGACTAATTGAGGTTCATCAGTACAAAAAGTATATATAAGTTGACAGAATCTAGCAAAGTAAACAACATTTCTATCCTCTGTCATCCTATCCCCAATAAAACCAATTATAGCAGTTGCAAAATCAAAATGAGTTTGGTTTATAACAGCATACCCGATATGCTGACTCATAATTGGGATAACATCAAAATTCGAACACTTGTTCCCAAAAGCTTTAGTGATGCAGTCGAAGAAGAAGCTCCATTCTCTTCTGATATGAGCCCTTTTCAACTGCCCAAGTTTTTCCAAACTCTGTTCATACCCCAAATTGGCCATTAACTCCTGAAGAGCTGATTCCTCTGGAATTGAAAAGGTACATCCTTCTGGGAGATGTAGAGCCCTGCGTATTGTACCAGGAGTAACTGCATATGAAGAATCACCCACTTCGAAAATAATACTAGGAGTGCCATGTGTACCACCATTATCAAAGTGTCCAGTCCGCCAAAATGTCAGAACTTGTTGGCTCGAAAAGACTGAAGGTTGGGTCAATGCATACCCAATCTCACTGTGTGCAAGAAGATCTTGCACAAAATGCAATTCTGATGGAGCTTCAGCATGATCAAGAATTGCACCATAGTTGTTTGGAACAAATTTAGCTCCATCAATGATTAAATCCTTAGGTGCCATGTGAAAAATTGAGATTTAAGAGTGCCTGTTAGGTGTTTGGTAAAATGTTTGTATGAAAAACCAACGTGAGAAGAAGAAAGAGAGTAAAAGCAAGTAGAGAAAAAGTATGAAAGGAAATAAAAGATTAAAAAAAAATCTTCTCCCTGTCTTACTTATACTCTTTTTTTAAAAAAAAAATGTAACCGTTGGACACATGTCAGACATGCAGTAATAACGGATAGTTACTGGGCACGAGAAAACAGTAATCATTACTATACCACTTGCCGTTTTTCAAGGAAAAAACCGTTCCACTTACCCAGATATTCCATTAATCAAGGTGAAACAGTTTTAATTCAAAATTGAAACTGTTCCCACTTATTTAATTATTTTTCACTGCAACATTAATATTCTGAAAATAAATCAAGTGAAAATGACCAAGATAAATCAGATGAGTAAGTACTGATAAAGGAAAATCAGAACTTAAATTAAAACAGAATTTATATGGTCATCAGAATATGAAAATTTATCAGGATTTATCAATGCATTACAAAATATCTCAGAGACAAAATCTTGAAACAAAAACAAATTTCATTAATATATCAAGAGAATACATTCATGAAATTGAAATTACATCAGAATTTATACAAGATTTCCCTAAGCTGCTAAACCTAACATCAACAGCCTTAGTCCTAGCTCAAGAAGCAGGGCAAGGCTGATGATGAAGAAAAACAGGAAGAAGAAAATAAATCATTTCTTCTTCCTACTCTCGACAAACAGAATGGCGAGTCGAATGATTCGCTCTTGCTGGCGGAGAGCTTCCATCCTATCCTCCTCCAATCGCTCCAGATGGCGATGGTAGTCCATATAGAAGAACAGGAGGTGGGTGAGTACCTCCTGTGGGACAGAGTCCCATATCTCATCAGGAATGGCAGTGACGTGTCATTCCTGCTGCCAATCGGCACAGCTTAGCTCCATATTGAAGGTTTCGTAGTTCAAAAACATGTTGTATCTGACCATGGTGTTTTTGAAAGAAAAAGTATGAAGGTAAGGTGAGGTTGGGAGATTAGATTTGATGGGAAGGCTGATGTGAAGTGGGTGCTTATATAGGCAAGAGAATGCCAGGAGACGTAAAGGAATTTAATGCTGACAGGTAGAATTAATTCTATCTCGTCTCCCCAGACTTGGAAAAAGAAAAACATTCATGGGAAAGAGAAAACATGGTTTAATGCGCACAAGAAGCAAGTAAGAGTTGACTGTTCAAGTACGAATACCATTAACCCTAACCATAGTGACTATTAATCTTCCACTTCAACATATTCTAGTTTGAACCGAGACTGTTATCAAATTTTACCCACAGATAAGTCAAGTAAAGAATTAGACTGTAATATCAGAACTTAGACTTATATCAGAACTTAACAGTCATCAGAACATAATTTCTTAACTCGAAAAAGGAATGCCTATCTTAGTAAGTCCTCATACAAGTTCTGAGTTATATTCTTCAGAACTTAATCATCAGAACATGCAATCAGAACTTGTCCTCAGAATTTGTGCAAAGTGACACAATGACTGTTTATCTAAAATAACATAGACCACCACAATAATTTTCATCATTCATATGGAGTGATTAGTGTGTGTATTAAGCTAAATGTCAGACAAAGAGTAAAGTCTAATTCACTTCAGTACATCTTAGAAATAAGACATAACTAAAACTTTGCTAAAGAGCTGTTATTATTCTGAAACCTACTGTTGAATAAGTTCATGCTTGAGTCCACCTCAACTATTTTGTGCTAATTTTATGCATCTTTTTAAATTCCATTTCACAGTGGCTTCTGTTAGGAATATATGTGCATTAGTTTGATGATATGTTTAACAAAACACTTAAGTAGAAATTTAGTATCTGTAGCCTCAACGGATAAGACCACTTTGGCTATCCGTTGATGGTGTAGCTTTACTTAGAAATAAGTCTAGTATTGTAGCATATTTCAGTCTCTGTATTTAAAATGTAATTCTTAGAAGTTGAGAGAAACTATAAGTCATGTTGACTACTAGATGATATGCAGATAGGAAGGCCAATTGTAAATATTTCATGCCTTGTAATTTTGTATAAATGAAGTGGTATCAACGGATAACATCCTTCAACGGATGAGAGCATCAACGGATGAAAGCTTCAACGGATAACATCCTTCAACGGATGAAGTCATCAACGGATGAAAGCTTCAACGGATGTTCTGCTAATTATCCGTTGATAAGTGGTAGTTGTACCTACAAACAGAGGCACATGGGTTGACAGAGAAAAGTGAGATGTGGTAGCCGAATTTCAGGATCAACAGAAAAAGCAGCCGTTCTTCTTTAGTACAAAGATGCAATAGTCAACAAAGTACTTGAGTGAACAGGAAAAGAAGCAAGTGAAGAACTTATTTTACTATTGTAATTTTATATTGTTTTTCACTTGTACACTTGGTAATATATAAACCAAGAAGAAGCTAGTAATTAGACAGAGATTTTCCAGAGATTGTTAAGAAATATCTTGAGAGAAAATTCATCTAGTTTGTACTAGGATGCAGCTGTGATCAACATTGTTGAACACAGATTTTCTAATATACCATCTCTGGTGGAACAACAAATCCACCAGAAAAGTTTTTAAAGTTTGTTGTGTTCTTTACATTTTGTGTTTGAATATATATCTGTCTGCATTAGCTCAAAGCAATTCATACACTTGTTCATCTAGAACACACTGCTTTAATAAACTTCTCAAAACCTGAAAAAGTTTTGAGATTTACATTCAACCCCCCTTCTGTAAATCTCATTGTTAGTCCTCTAGGAATAACAATTGGTATCAGAGCAGGCTCTTGACATACAAAGAGTTTAAAGATCTTGGAATCTAACAAAGATGAGTAAGAAGGATATTGGAGTAAAGATCCCAGTTCTTGACAAAGACAGTTATCACCACTGGAAGGTGAAAATGCACCTTCATCTACTCTCCCAAGATGAAGGTTATGTAAACTGCATTGAGAATGGTCCTCACATTCCCCACAAAGTATCCACAGTTGCTACGGCCACAATTGCTGTTGGTCAATCCATTCCAAAACCTAGAGCAGAATGGACAATGGAAGACACAGAAGAAGTCCACAAGGATAAGAAGGCTATGAACATTTTGTTTAATGGTCTTGACAAGGATATGTTTGATAATGTGATAAATTGTTCAACTGCCAAAGAGGTTTGGGACACAGTTCAGTTGCTGTGTGAAGGTACAGAACAAGTAAAAGAGAACAAAATGCAGCTTCTCATTCAACAGTATGAGTACTTTCATTTTGAAGAGAATGAATCTTTAAATGACACATTTAATAGATTCCAAAAGCTGTTGAATGGACTGAAGCTGTATGGTAGAGTGTACCAGGTGAAGGATTCAAATCTTAAATTTTTGAGATCCTTACCAAAGGAATGGAAACCCATGACTGTTTCCTTAAGAAACTCTCAGGATTATAAGGACTTTACTCTTGAAAGATTATATGGAATCTTGAAGACTTATGAACTAGAGTTGGAACAGGATGAGGTATTGGAGAGGGGGAGAAAGAAAGGAGGTTCAGTTGCATTGGTAGCTGAAAATGAGAAAGAATGCAGAAAAGAAACTGTGAGATCTACATCAAGCTCCAAAGATGGTGTAAGAAATCCAGAATCAGACAAGGGTAAAGAGCAAGTTGCTGAAAATGAAGACAACTCCAGTCAAGATGACTCTGATGGTATTGATGAGCATCTTGCATTTCTGTCCAGGAGATTTACAAAGATGAAGTTCAGGAAAAACACTAGAGCCACTAAACCCTATAAGAACATGGTGGACAAATCCAAGTTCAAGTGTTTTAATTGTGGTATAAGTGGACACTTTGCAAGTGAGTGCAGAAAGCCAACCTCTGAAAAGAAGAAATTTGAACAAGTAGATTACAAAAAGAAATATTTTGATCTACTCAAACAGAAGGAAAGGGCTTTCATTACTCAAGAAAAGGACTGGGCAGCTGATGGAGATGAAGAGGATGAAGATGTGGATTATGTCAACCTTGCTCTCATGGCTGATTCTGAAGAAAACGAAGTTAGTTCATCAAGCAATCAGGTAATCACTACTGATTTAACACAGCTTACTAAAGAAGAGTGCAATGATGCTTTCAATGACATGTCTACTGAATTGTATCATTTGCGTGTGTCTCTTAAATCTCTTGCTAAAGAAAATAGTAGGATCAAAGAGAACAATCTGTTTTTAAGTAATAGAAATACTGTGTTAGAAAATAAGTTGATTGACCTAGAGAAAACCAAATTGCATTGTATATCTGTTGAAAATGAACTAGCTGAATCTGTTAAGAAAGTAGAAATACTTTCCAATCAATTAGAGAAAGAGCAAGAGGTGATTAAAGCCTGGAAAACATCTAGGGATGTAAGTGCTCAAATTGCCAAAGTCCAAGGAATTGAATCATTCTGTGAAACTGCCTGGGACAAAAATAAAAAGAAACTGGAATTAATTGATGGACTGTCAACGGATGTGGAATCAACGGATGATGAAAGTTATCCGTTGAAGGAAGAAAAGGAACATCCGTTGAAGGTTCCTCAATTAAAACAGGCAGATGTTTCTAAAAGAGAAAATCTAAAGAAACTCAACAAAAAGTTTGGTTCAACTTCAAAGAACTTTGTCAAAGAAGGAGCAACCACATCCAAAGATGTCAGAAAGGTGAATGTAGGGCACATGACCTTAGAACAGTTAAACAATAGGCTCAAGATGGTTGAGGATAAAAAGGAATCCAAAAGGAAATCCAACAGAAATGGGAAGGTAGGAGTTAACAAACATAACAATTACACACCTGACAAGTATGCTCCTAGAAAAAGCTGTGTGCATTGTAGTAGTGTTAATCATCTATCTGCTAATTGTAAATCTATTAAGAAATCTCCCATAACTGTACCCTCTTCCATACCTAACATGTCTGTATCACCTCTACATGCTATGCCTGTTATGTCTCAACAAAATCCTTATGCACATTTTGCAAACATGCCATATTTTAACAATCCTTATCTTGCTGCATTCAGTATGCCTCAAATGCCATACAATATGCCAATGTGGAATAACATGTATGCACAATCCATGCCTAATAATTCTATAAATGTGCTGGATAATGTTGTGACTAACCCTACACCTCAACCAACCACATCTAAGACCAAGGTTGACTCAAACTCACCTAAGTCTAAAGATGCAGGAGGAATGAAGTCTAGGAGAAAGGCTAACAAGAATGGACCCAAGGAAACTTGGGTACCAAAATTAAATTGATTGATTTTGTGGTGTGCAGGAAAATAGAAGAAATCTATGGTACTTGGACAGTGGCTGTTCAAGACACATGACTGGAGATTTCTCCCTGCTCACAGAGTTTAAAGAGAGAGCTGGCCCCAGCATAACCTTTGGAGATGACAGCAAAGGGTTTACTATGGGATATGGCTTGATTTCAACAAGGAATGTCATCATTGAAGAAGTTGCATTAGTTGATGGTCTCAAGCACAACTTACTGAGTATCAGTCAACTATGTGATAGAGGGAATACAGTTTCCTTCAATTCTGAAGCCTGTGTTGTCACTAGTAAGGAAGACAACAAAGTGGTTCTAACTGGAGTTAGAAAAGGAAATGTGTACTTAGCTGACTTCAACTCTACAGATGCAGAATCTATTACTTGTCTCTTCAGCAAAGCAAGTTCAGTTGAGAGTTGGCTATGGCACAAGAAGCTATCCCATTTGAATTTCAAAACAATGAATGATCTAGTCAAAAAGGACTTAGTAAGAGGAATTCCTCTTGTTGAATTCTCAAGGGATGGTCTGTGTGATGCTTGTCAGAAAGGCAAACAAAGGAAAGCATCATTTCAGAAGAAGCTTGAAACAACAATTGATGAACCATTACAGCTGCTACATATGGATTTGTTTGGACCAGTCAATGTATTGTCAATAGCAAGAAAAAGATATTGCTTAGTGATTGTAGATGATTTCTCAAAGTTCTCATGGGTCTGTTTTCTTGGATCAAAGGATGAAGCAAGTGAAATCATTATCAATCACATCAGGCTAGTCAACAATCATCCTGACTTGAAGGTTAGAAATATCAGGAGTGACAATGGAACTGAGTTCAAGAATTTGACATTAAGGCTGTTCTGTGAAGAAAATGGAATCATGCATGAGTTCTCAGCTCCAAGAACACCTCAGCAAAATGGGGTTGTTGAAAGAAAGAACAGATCTTTAATTGAAGCTGCCAGAACAATGCTTGAAGAATCAAAGTTACCAACATATTTCTGGGCTGAAGCTGTTAATTGTGCCTGCTTCACTCAGAATATCTCTTTGATCAATCAAGCTAAAGGCATGACTCCTTATCAGTTGTTCAAGAGAAGAAAACCAACTCTAAACTTTCTTCATGTCTTTGGATGTAAATGCTTTATACTGAGGAATCAATCTGACCATAAAGGGAAGTTTGATGCAAAGGCTGATGAAGGAATATTTGTTGGTTATTCAGCTGGAAAATCTTATAGGGTCTACAATCTAAGAACCAACATTGTTATGGAATCTGTGCATGTTGTGTTTGATGATAAAAAGATTGATGGACTAACAGATGAGGGACATAATGAGAGACTCAAATTTGACAACATTGAGATATATTGTGATGATAGTGAAGAGGAGACTGATGGAGATGACACTTCAAAAGGGATTCAAAACATGCCCCTGGATAATGCACAAAATACTGCATCCATTGATAGAAGCAATGCAGTATCCGTTGAAAGACATAGTGCATCATCCGTTGAAGTACAAAATGAAGCATCCGTTGATCATAGTTCATCAACGGATAATCGATTTACATCATCAGTTGATAGAACTCCAAGTTCCCTGCAAAGGACCAACAACTCAGGGGGAGTTTCAACTAGTCAACACTCTGTCTCACATCATGACAATACTGAGGCCACCTCATCTAGAGCACATCTTCCACCACAAAGGAAATGGACCAAGAATCATCCCTTTGAACTGATCATTGGTGATGCATCATCTAAAGTGCAAACAAGAAGAGCTACTCAAGATGAATGTCTGTACAGTAGTTTTCTATCTCAGGAGGAACCTAAGAAAGTGGAAGAAGCTCTATTGGATCCAGATTGGATATTAGCTATGCAGGAAGAGCTAAACCAATTTGAGAGAAACCAAGTTTGGAAGCTGGTACCCAAACCAAAGAACAAGAGTCCTATTGACACAAAGTGGGTATTCAGAAACAAGATGGATGAAAATGGCATTATCATAAAGAATAAAGCCAGACTGGTTGCTAAAGGCTATTCTCAGCAAGAGGGAATAGATTTTGATGAAACATATGCTCCTGTTGCAAGACTTGAAGCTATCAGAATATTTCTAGCCCATGCAGCCCATGCCAATTTCAAAGTCTATCAAATGGATGTCAAGAGTGCATTTCTAAATGGGAAATTAGAGGAAGAAGTCTATATAAGTCAACCTCCAGGATTTGAAGATCCAAATTTTCCAGACTATGTGTATTATCTGTTGAAAGCACTCTATGGACTGAAGCAAGCACCTAGAGCCTGGTATGAAACCTTATCAAAATTTCTTTTGGAGAATCACTTCACTAGAGGTACTGTTGATAAAACTCTCTTCTTTAGGGATGTTAATGGCTCTAGTATACTTGTTCAAATTTATGTAGATGACATAATATTTGGCTCTATAGATGATAAACTTTGCAAAAAGTTTGCTAAGCTAATGCAAAGTAAATATGAAATGAGCCTAATGGGAGAACTAACCTATTTTCTTGGTTTACAAGTTAAACAAGTTAGTGATGGAATTTTCATTAGTCAAACTAAATATATTTATGATCTTTTAAAGAAGTTTGACTTAATGGAATGCTCATCTGCAAAAACTCCCATGGCCACTGCCACCAAACTTGAATTAAATAAGACTGAAAGGTCTGTGGACATTACAAGTTATAGAGGCATGGTTGGTTCACTTTTATATTTAACTGCTAGCAGACCAGATATAATGTTTGCTACATGTCTGTGTGCTAGATTTCAAGCTGATCCTAGGGAGTCTCACTTAATTGCTATCAAGAGAATTTTCAGATATCTCAAGGGTACACCAAATTTAGGAATTTGGTATCCTAGAGAATCTGGCTTTGATCTAATTGGTTATTCAGATGCAGACTATGCAGGTTGCAAAATAGACAGGAAAAGTACAACAGGCTCCTGCCAATTCCTGGGAAACAAGCTTGTATCATGGTTTAGCAAAAAGCAAAATTCAGTCTCTACTTCTACAGCTGAGGCTGAATACATTGCTGCTGGAAGTTGCTGTTCTCAAATGTTATGGATGAGGAATCAACTCCTTGATTATGGACTTCATGTTGATAGAATACCTATCTTTTGTGACAACACAAGTGCCATAGCCATAACAGAGAATCCTGTACAGCACTCAAGGACCAAGCACATTGATATCAAGTACCACTTCATTAGGGAGCATGTCATGAATGGTACAGTGGAACTACATTTTGTTCCAAGTGAACAACAAATTGCTGACATATTTACCAAGCCACTTGATGAATCAACATTCACAAGATTGGTAAGTGAGCTAGGTATGCTTAATTACTCTTAAAATTCATGTCTTCTTTGCAATTTGATGAGAAGCCTGAAATATATTAGTTGCTAGAACAAATTTGACTTTTAACAAAGTTTATTCCATCAACGGATGTTCCCTATCCGTTGAAAGTCAAAATTGCTCTATCAACGGATATTCATTATCCGTTGAAAGACAAGTATATCTCTGGAACTTTTATCCGTCAACGGATAAAGCTGAAGTACCTTTCAACGGATGACAATTTACATTATCCGTTGAAATGTCACATCAGACGTTTGAGGTGTTTCACAGCCGTTGATTCTATTTTCTTAACCGTTGATACCATACATACATCTGTATGTATTGGTTTTAAAGGTAGTTATTAGAATACTTACAGTTTATTCTTAAACGGCTGAAATTCACTAACACCTACTTATTGATTAATCCTTTATTTATTTCTTTTTCTTTGAAAGCATATAAGCCCTTCTGATTGTTCATTATTACTTTACGCTTTCTTAGAATTTCAAGCATTTACCATTTTCTCTCTGCAAAACCTTCAAGTTATTCTCTGCAATTTCTACTCACAACAATGGCACCAGTCGTGAAGATTATGTCACAATCTGGGTTCATCTACGAGAAGAACAATTTCATAGCTCTGGTAGAAAAGAATGAAGCCCACTCAGATTATCACAAAATGATGGACTTCATCAAAAGCTGTAAACTTAGCTATGCAATGCTGGAAGCCCCAACGATTTTCTGTGAAGTAGTTGAGGAGATTTGGACAACTGCTGAGTTCAACTCCATGGATATGACTATCTCCTTCACTCTCAAAGGTAAAAATCACTGTATTAACTGTGATGACTTACAAGCATGTTTTAAATTACCTGAGAACAATGCCATGACACCACACACTGATAGTGATGTATCCAGCATGTTAGATTCCATAGGTTACTCTCTTAACTCTGCTAATTTAGGGGGTATTAGACGAAAAGGCCTTAGGAAAGAATGGAGTTTTCTTGGGGATGCCTTCATAAAGGTTTTCTCTGGGAAAATTAGTAATTTTGATGCCATAACTTCATCTCTTGTTAATATGTTCTATATGCTTGTTTCTGATAGGTACTTTAACTTTAGCAACTATGTGATGCTAGAATTAGGTACTAGATTGGGTAACAAAGCTAATAGACCTAATAACATCTATTATGCTAGATTCTTTATGTTATTGGCTAACCATGTTGCTGAAGGTTTAGTCATAATCAATGAGAATAATAAACTCAAGTGCTGGGCACAAGAGAAAAGAGTTCTTGCAGACTTGAAGAGAATGGATCTTAACAGCAGTGTGCCATTGGTGTATTTACCAATCATGAATGCACCCCAGGTAGGTGAGGTAATTGCTTCTACAACTCCTACTTCTTCCAACCCCTCTATTTCTTTATCTTCTAGTGTGGCCATGAAATCTGTGTCAATGCCCCAACAGATTTCTACCAAGGTCACCAAATCTAAACTTTCAAAATCCAAGACAAAGAAAACCACCTCTGTTGATTCTCAAAAGACAACAGTTGTAACAACAACCATTAACCCTGAGGGAAGTGAACAGGGTGTGAGTGGTGAGGGGAGGGGTGAATATCAAAGAAACCCCCAGGATAAGGAAGGAGAGTTGAGTGCTTCCCAAGCTAGCCAAGCCCCAGTTTCTCAAAAAGCTGTGGTGGTTGAAAAGGTTTCTAGCACATCCCTAGTAGCATCCTCCCAAAAGGATGTTACTATTGAAAAGAGTTCCCAACCAGGAACACAGAACAAAAGAGGGAGGGACACTAAAGCCAAACACTCACCTACAAAAGCTTTTATTAGAAGGAAGAAGGCTAGAACCCAATCTTCTACACAGGGTGCACACACTGCACAGATACATCCATCTGTCTCTGTGCCTTCTCAAACTCAGTTTGATGTGACTCCAATAAATGTGGAGTCACAGCCCCATTCTCTCACAATAACTACACATCAATCACCAAATACTTCTTCACCATCTCTGGATGTGGATATGTTATTCCCATCAATTCCTGATTCTCCCTCTTTACAACTCAGGGAGGAGCCCCACTCAAATACAGGTGATCATCATCTTTTAGATGATTTGTTGGATCACCCGCAAATTCTTTCAGATATAATTGAAGGATCTGTATCAACACATATCAAATCAATCTATACAGATTCAACAATTATATCACTTTCAATTTCATCTTCTTTTCCTTCTTCAACGGATATCACTCATCCGTTGACAAGTGGTTGCTCTTCAACGGATAAGCTTAACAGCAGTTATCCGTTGATAACAACAGTTTCAACTTCAACGGATATTCCACATCCGTTGATAGTCTCTACACAAATAACTGAAATGATTCCAAGTGTAGAAGACATGAATACTGTGCAATCACTTTTAGGATTGAGGGCAGGGAGTGAAAATTTGAGTGAGAGGCTGGGTTGCTCCCAGGCAAAAGGAGAGATTGAGAGCACAAAAATGCATGCTATTTCTTCCAGCATGGCAAAAGTCAGTGAGTGGAGTACCACCTTAGAAGGTGAAGGTGAGGGAGTGAGATGTGTGAGCCAGGGGGAGCCCCTGATGCAAGAACATAGAGAAAAAGAGAGAAAAGCAGGTACAGTTGATACAAGGGTGGAACCAGCCATTGCTCATGAGTCAATGATTGTGGATGATGCTGAAAAGGAAAGACAATTTCAGCAACATTACAAAGCTGTAATTGATAACATTTCCTTGGATGCTGACACTTTTACTCATCCTGTGACAGCCTATCAACTGTTGGCTGCTCAGGGCAATGAGGAGGCAGAGAGGACACTACATCTAGTGCACTCAACAGAATCTCTTCAAAGGGATAAAGCTGCTATTAACAGGATGCCTTCTACAGCTGGTGAGCCATCTGAGGAATTTGGAGTAAATTCTGATGATGATGACTCTATTTCTTCTGATGGAAGCATGAACATAGGGGGAGATGAAGACCCTAATTCCATTCCTAATCTACCTGAATGGGCCTTGACTAAGGAGCATAGAACAGGTGAATTCAATGTCCACTTGGTCAAACAAATCATCACTATTCAACAGGCCATTCAGAACACTTCAAATGCAAATATCAAGGCTATCCTCCAAGCTCACCTGGACTCACTGCATCTCATGAAGTTGCAGAAAGTAAAGCAAAATATGAGTCTAGATGATCTCAGGAAAGATATTGCTGACTTGAAATCCTTCACTTCAGAAAAATTGGATTCAGTCATGCCCTATGGTACTTTGCAGGACTTGGTTTCGAGATTGAAAAAGGAATCAGTTACTGAACAAAGGCTGGCCAAGTTGGAAGACAGAGTTCAAGGAATTGAAGATTCTGTGGCCACCCTTCTTCTCAACCAACAATCTCAAACCAATCTCCTAATGCAGCTGGCAAAAGCACAAGGCTTGACCCCTCTCCTTGATGATAACAAAAAGGGGGAGAATAAAAGGGAAGGGGAAGGAGAGCCCTCTACAAAGATTCAGATATCTAAAGTGCTAGTTCCTGCCATCACTACCTCTCCAATCATTCAAATCAAGGGAAAACCTGATGGAATTGATTTGATTCAGCTAGCAGCAGCTGAAATACAAATGAAAGAACAATGGAGGAGAATTGATGAAAGGTTGCAATTGGTGTTTGGTTCTACACAAAATAAATCAACATCTGTGAAATTTAGCACAAAGATTGAACCAATCAACATGGAGCTCAAGCCAGTAGGGAGAAATAAGGTTGGAGAGACTTCTTTCAAGAATTTAAAACCTATGGTTCTAAAGCCTAACACTAGATCCAGTATGGACTCCACAAAGAATCCCCTAGACTTTGCTCAGATGCAGGAAGTAGACTTTCCTCTTCCAAAACCTGATGGAGACAAAGTTCTAAGTGCAAGCATCATAAAGAAGAAGGAGACCAAGGACAAGGGTGAGAGAATGGACATGGCCTTTATCTATAGAGAGGGAAAGAGTATCTGTGTGATGCAAGGACATCCCAAATTTCTAAAGGCCAAAAGGGAAGAAACCAGAAGGTTGAAGAAAGAAGCTGTAAAACTCAAGGCTGACAAAAGAGCACAAGCAAAGCTTGAAAAACAGCTAAAGTCAAGCCAAGTTGAAGAAATGAAAGGAATTGAAGTCAGGGGTGAAGAAAAGATTGCTAACTTAGATGAGGTTCTTGGGAGCATATTTGGTGAAAATATGGAAGAAAGAGAGGAATGGCAGAAGGGAAACAGAAGAAAAGCCAAGGCACACAGAAGGAGTGAAGATAACCCTGAAGATACCAAATCTATATCTAAACCACTACCTTCCATACCTGAACCTTTTGTTGCTGATCCCTCTATAAATATCCATGGTGAACCAATCATTCCAAAAGAGGAACCTATTGATTGGGACAACATCACATTGCCTACCTTTTTAACCACTCTACCACTACCAAAGAAACAGAAAAGCAAATCTAAATCTACACCTCCCCTAACCTCTAAGAAATTCACTCAAAAACAAAAACCTAACCCTAAGCCACCCATTTCTAAAGATGATTATGTTCACATCTGTGACATAAAAGAAGCTTCAGACATTAATCTCTATCTGGATGAGCTGGAGGAAGTAAGGGGAATAGCTGCCTACAGACAGCTACCAGAGAGATTGGTGTTCAGATATAAGGGAGCTGGGGAAAGAACATGGCCTCTCTACAGGATTCTAAATGAAGGCTACTCTACCTTGATCAGAGTCTTTTCAGCCATCAAAAAGGATTCTGGCTTTACCAGAACAGCCAAGACTGAAATTCTCAACAAGATTGCCAACATAAGGAAGACTTGGAGGGAACCAAATGCTTTGCCCAGAACCTTACTCATACAAGAAAGGGGAACTAAAATTCACAAATCACCTCATTGGTTGATGGAATTTAGAGATGACAAAGGAGTCAGAAGATTTTTCAGACTTGAAGACCAACTCAAGATTGCCAGCAATGAAACTCTCAAGGAAATGCAATCTAAGTTGGATATCAGTGATGAAGATGAAGCTGAATTCTTCAGACAACTCCAACTCCAATTTGAGGAAAATGACAAAGGGCTAGGAAAGAAAACCAGGGAACAAAGAAGAAAGTGATGATTTGCTCAGGCTAGAGGAGCACCCTTGGAAATACTGTAAATCTTCAATTACCTCCTAGTACATACACTTTTGCAGCACTTTTATATTTCTACTTAGTTTCAATTCAAATATTTGTTAAGTGTTTTGTTATCATCAAGTTAACCCTGAATTTATGCCTACAATTCTTATAGACATAAATAGGGGGAGATTGTTAGGAATATATGTGCATTAGTTTGATGATATGTTTAACAAAACACTTAAGTAGAAATTTAGTGTCTGTAGCCTCAACGGATAAGACCACTTTGGCTATCCGTTGATGGTGTAGCTTTACTTAGAAATAAGTCTAGTATTGTAGCATATTTCAGTCTCTGTATTTAAAATGTAATTCTTAGAAGTTGAGAGAAACTATAAGTCATGTTGACTACTAGATGATATGCAGATAGGAAGGCCAATTGTAAATATTTCATGCCTTGTAATTTTGTATAAATGAAGTGGTATCAACGGATAACATCCTTCAACGGATGAGAGCATCAACGGATGAAAGCTTCAACGGATAACATCCTTCAACGGATGAAGTCATCAACGGATGAAAGCTTCAACGGATGTTCTGCTAATTAGCCGTTGATAAGTGGTAGTTGTACCTACAAACAGAGGCACATGGGTTGACAGAGAAAAGTGAGATGTGGTAGCCGAATTTCAGGATCAACAGAAAAAGCAGCCGTTCTTCTTTAGTACAAAGATGCAATAGTCAACAAAGTACTTGAGTGAACAGGAAAAGAAGCAAGTGAAGAACTTATTTTACTATTGTAATTTTATATTGTTTTTCACTTGTACACTTGGTAATATATAAACCAAGAAGAAGCTAGTAATTAGACAGAGATTTTCCAGAGATTGTTAAGAAATATCTTGAGAGAAAATTCATCTAGTTTGTACTAGGATGCAGCTGTGATCAACATTGTTGAACACAGATTTTCTAATATACCATCTCTGGTGGAACAACAAATCCACCAGAAAAGTTTTTAAAGTTTGTTGTGTTCTTTACATTTTGTGTTTGAATATATATCTGTCTGCATTAGCTCAAAGCAATTCATACACTTGTTCATCTAGAACACACTGCTTTAATAAACTTCTCAAAACCTGAAAAAGTTTTGAGATTTACATTCAACCCCCCTTCTGTAAATCTCATTGTTAGTCCTCTAGGAATAACAGCTTCTCAGTGTAAGTGAGTCACGACTGCTTATCAAAATTTATGCTATTATCAGAGTATTTCTCCAGTAATCATAGAGTGTGAAAAGTCACCAAGAAAATATTTTGCTTTTCTAATGCATATTTACTTAATACCAGCAATGCACTTGGGTCGTCCCTTCCACATTTTTACTCTAGATCTCAAAGGAGTACCTGATTTTATTCTTTGATCCTTTTGCTTTTTCTTTTGATAAGTGAGGTTTATCAGCACTTAGTGCATTGAACAGATTTACTAGTATCAGAACTTAACAGATGAGTAACATTATTCTAATTTGTGACTTAGTAATAAGATAAACAAAGTAAACTCAACTATGCTCAATTATCAGAATTTTGCTCATGTCAATAGATTTCCACAGAAATAATTACTTCTTACATGGGATCATTTGTTTATTGAAGACTACTAGGTCAACATCTAGCACAGTTATCCTCATAGGATTGAATAGTTACTTAAACAGACATATCACTTATCAGAGTTTAGAAACATATATCAGACAATAGTCAGTACTTAAACACATTTGTCAATTAAGCACAGAATACACAAAGAGATTAATTTCTGTAAATACTGATCATAAAGTCTGATATAATAGAACAAGACTAAGCAGATTTAGAGAAAGAACCTGAAACCATTCCAAGTTCATTTACCAATCTTGTAAAAGTGGCTTCATACAATGGTTTTGTGAAGATATCTGCTAGTTGTTGATCTGTTGGAACAAAGTTCAATTCCACTATACCTTCATCCACATGTTCCCTTATGAAGTGGTACTTGATGCTGATGTGCTTTGTCATAGAGTGTTGAACTGGATTACCTGTCATAGCAATAGCACTTTGATTATCACAGTAAATAGGGATTTTGAAATATGTTAACCCATAATCCAGTAATTGATTCTTCATCCAAAGAATCTGTGCACAACAGCTTCCTGGGGCAATATACTCTGCTTCTGCAGTTGATGTGGAAATTGACTTTTGTTTCTTGCTGAACCAAGAAACCAATCGGCCTCCAAGAAATTGGCAGCTTCCACTTGTGCTTTTCCTGTCAATTTTGCAACCTGCAAAATCTGCATCTGAGTAACCTATTAGTTTAAAATCTGATTCTCTAGGATACCACAATCCCAGATCAGCTGTTCCTTTAAGATACTTAAAAATTCTTTTCACAGCTGTTAAGTGAGGTTCTCTTGGATCTGCTTGAAATCTTGCACAAAGATAGGTAGCATACATGATATCAGGTCTACTAGCAGTTAGATAGAGTAGAGAGCCAATCATACCTCTGTAATGAGTATTATATATGTATTTACCAGTATCCTTATCCAGTTTTGTTGCAGTGGCCATGGGAGTGGATGCACTTGAACAATCTTGCATTCCAAATTTCTTCAGTAAATTTCTGGTGTACTTAGTTTGACAAATAAAAGTGCCTTCTTCATTCTGCTTGACTTGAAGGCCCAGAAAATAGCTAAGTTCCCCCATCATACTCATCTGATACCTTGACTGCATCAGTTTGGCAAACTTCTTGTAAAGTCTGTCATTTGTAGTCCCAAAAATGATATCATCAACATAAATCTGGACCAGAAGTAAGTCCTTTCCATGGTTGAGGTAGAACAGTGTTTTGTCTATTATTCCTCTGTTGAATCCACTTTCCAGAAGAAACTGAGCTAAAGTCTCATACCATGCTCTAGGAGCTTGCTTAAGTCCATAAAGTGCTTTATCAAGCCTGTAGACATAATCTGGATGTTTGGAATCTACAAAGCCTGGAGGTTGTTCAACATATACCTCCTCCTCCAATTCTCCATTGAGAAAAACATTTTTCACATCCATTTGAAAGACAGTAAACTTTTTGTGAGCAGCATAAGCCAAAAATATCCTTATGGCTTCTAACCTAGCAACTGGTGCAAATGTTTCATCATAATCAATTCCCTCCTGTTAAGAATATCCTTTTACAACCAGCCTTGCCTTATTCCTTGTAATTATGCCATCACTGTCAGTTTTGTTACTGAATACCCACTTTTTACCAACAACAGATCTATTCTTTGGTCTTGGCACTAGGGTCCAGACTTTGTTTCTTTCAAATTCATTTAACTCTTCCTGCATTGCTTGCACCCAATCAGCATCTTGAAGAGCTTCTTCCACTTTCTTTGGCTCAATCTGAGAGAGAAGAAAATTGTAAAGACATTCGTTTGAAGTACCTGTTCTAGTTCTGACACCTGCATCAGGATTTCCAATTATCAAATCAGGTGTATGTGATTTTGTCCACTTCCTTGCAGATGGAAGGTTTTCTCTAGAACTGGATGCTCCCCCATGACCCATGCTATCTTCATTTTCATTTTCTGATGCTCCCCCTGAAACTATGCTCTCTGAGTTGGATTCTTCAGAATTTAGATTTTCAGCATTATCAGAACTTGGCTTATCAGAACTTGACGAATTAGAACTTGAAGATCCAGACGTATGTTCTGATGTTTCTTGAGATGTGGTAAGATCTTGAGTATGCTCTCCCTGCACAGGTGCATCTTCCTTTGGCGTAGTCACCACAGTTTCAATAACATCAGAGTTTAATCCATCAGAATTTACAGTATCAGGACTTAGACTGTCAGGATTTTCAGCATCAGAATTTGAGTCTTCATTTTCAAATCTCAGCTGATCATGGTCAATAAAATCTTCAAGACCAGTAATCTTCTTGTCATCAAAGGAGACATTGATAGATTCCATGACCACTTTTGTTCTCAAATTATAGACTCTGATGGCTTTTGTGGAAAGTGGATATCCAACAAAGATTCCTTCATCAGCTTTTAGATCAAACTTGGATAGCTGTTCAGGATGAGTCTTGAGAACAAAACACTTGCATCCAAATATATGAAAGTACTTCAGATTTGGCTTCTTTTTCTTCACCATCTCATATGGTATTTTTCCTTGCTTGTTAATGAGTGTTGCATTTTGAGTAAAACAAGCAGTCTGCATAGCTTCAGCCCAGAAATAGGTTTGAAGCTTTGCTTCTTCAAGCATTGTACGTGCAGCTTCAATGAGAGTTCTATTCTTCCTTTCAACAACTCCATTTTGCTGTGGAGTTCCAGGAGCAGAAAATTCCTGCTTTATTCCATGGTTTTTGCAGAACTCTTCCATTATCAAATTCTTGAACTCAGTGCCATTATCACACCTTAAGGTTTTCACAGAATCTTTGACCAATTTATCCAGATGTTTGACATGATCAATCAAGATAGATGTAGTTTCACTTTTTGTGTACAAGAAATACACCCATGTGTATCTAGTGAACTCATCCACTATGACCAATGCATATTTATTCTTTGCAATAGACATGACATTTACTGGACCAAATAGATCAATATGTAGTAGATGATAAGGCTCAAAAATTGATGATTCAGCCTTGCTCTTGAATGAAGATTTTCTTTGTTTGGCCTTCTGACAAGAATCACAAAGGCCATCAGGAGCAAATACTGACTTTGGCAGTCCTCTCACAAGATCTTTCTTGACCAGTTCATTTATATTGTTGAAATTTAAATGAGAGAGTTTCTTGTGCCAATTCCAGCTTTCTTCAATTGATGCTCTACTCATCAGACAGATTGCAGAACCATCAGTACTTGTTGAAAGCTTAGCTTCATAAATGTTACCACGCCTGTATCCTTTCAGAACAACTTTGCCTTTAGATTTACTCACAACTTCACAGTGTTCTTCAAAGAAATCAACATGATAACCTCTGTCACAGATTTGACTTATACTTAGCAGATTGTGTTTAAGTCCTGAGACCAGAGCTACTTCATTAATGATGACATTCCCAAGATTGATATTGCCATATCCCAATGTTTTTCCAATGTTGCCATCTCCATAAGAAACACTTGGGCCAGCTTTCTCCACAAAGTCTGATAGCAGGGCCTTATTTCCAGTCATATGTCCTGAACATCCACTGTCCAGAACTAGAATATTTTTCCTGTTGCCCTGCAATCACAAAGACCACTAATGATTAGTTTTAAGGACCCAGGCTTGCTTGGATCCTTTGGCCTTATCAAGTTTGTTAACATTTGCAGCGGATTTAGCATCAGAGTTTATGTTAACATTTTTCTTATCAGAATTTACACTATCAGACTTTGTATCAGAAATTACACTAGAAGGAACAATGGAAACTTTCTTCAAAGAAGGTTTTATTTGATAATAATCATAGTACAAACTATGATATTCCTTACAAGTATAAATGGAATGCCATAAACTACCACAATGAAAATAAGGATTTTGTGGTTTATATCTAACAGACTGACTCTTAACTCCTGATTTTGAAGGTAAGGAGTTAATGTTCTTATTCTTCCTGCAAAAAGAAGCCAGATGGTTAAGTTTGCATTCTTAACATCTTTCAGCTTATGCTTAAGCTGCTTCTTAGTCATTAAGCCTATATTTACTTCAGCTGCCTTTTCCTGTTTTAGTTTGTCATAAGTTAATCCCTCTCTAAATTCTGATTTATCATTATCAGACTTTTCAGTTACAAACTTAACAGGTTTTAACTTTGGCTTTTGCTTAACAACAGGCTTAATTTCTACAGTTCCTTTATCATTCTTATCCTCTCCATAACCTAAGCCCTCTTTCCAATTTTCACTACTTAGCAAATTTTGAGTTGTTCTGCCAGAGTTAGTCCAAGTCCTGATTATCTCTCTTTCCTTTTCTAACTCAGTTTTTAGAGATTCATTCATTTTTAGCACTTCATCCCTAACATAAAGAGCATCATCTCTATCCTTCTGAGTTTGATGGAACATAACTAACTCTTTTTCTAAGAAATCATTTCTTTTCTTAAAAGCAAGATTTTCAGAAGTTAATCTTTCACATGTTAAAGTTTGATCTCTAGAACTAACAAACATGGTTTTAAGATATCTTCTCAACTCATTAATATCATCAGTATGAAAAGCATAAGTAGTCTGAGGTACCTTTGTTTCAGCAGCTTCAGAACTGCTCTCAGCACTTTCTTTATCAGCATTTGCCATCAATGCATAGTTCTCCTCACTTTCAGAGTCTGAGGTGTCTGTCCAGCTTTTCTGCTTTGTGACAAGAGCCTTGCCTTTGTCACCCTTTACCTTCTTGCAATCAGGAGATATGTGGCCTTTCTCACCACAGTTATAGCATTTGACATTGGTATAATCTCCTCTATCAGACTTTCCTCCTCTGCCTTCAGATCTTCTGAAATTCTTCTTATCAGAACTTATGCCTTTCCTGGAAAACTTCTTTCCCTTCCTGAACTTCCTTTATACAATCTTTGTGATCCCTTTCACCATAAGAGCATACAGCTTCATCATCTCCTCATCAGCATCAGTCTCAGGCAAGCTTTCAGAATCTGAGTCATCATCACTTTCAGAACTTGATGACTCAGTATCAGACTTTATGAAAAGAGCTTTACCCTTGTCTTTTCTTGAGGTAGCTGCCTTGGGGGATTCTTCTTCAGCCTTAAGAGCAACTGTTCTTGACTTTCCTCCTTTTCTCTTGCTTCTTTGTTCCATCTCAAGTTCATGAGTCTTGATCATTCCATAAATTTAATCAAGAGTTGTTTCATCAAGATTGTAATTGTCTCTTATTGTTATTGCCTTCAAATCCCAACATTCAGGAAGAGCTAACAGGAATTTAAGGTTTGAATCTTCAAGATCATACTCCTTATTAACCAGTGACAGATCATTCAAGAGTTTGACAAATCTATCATATAAATCAGTCAATGATTCATTAGCCTTTGAATCAAAGTGTTCATACTCTTGAGTGAGTATTGTCTTCCTGTTCTTTTTAATCGTATCAGTTCCCTGACACCTTGTTTCTAGAGCATCCCATATCTCTTTAGCTGTCTTGCAGTTAATTACCCTGTTTGACATTATATTATCAATGGCACTATGCAGTAAGTATCGTACCTTAGCATCCTTAGCAATTGATGCGATATCTTCAGCAGTATAATCACTCTTTTCCTTTGGTACTGTTTTTGCTGCTTCACCTGTAACTACAACAACGAGCTTGGTTGGTTTGTGAGGCCCTTCCTTGATTCTATCAAGATATTCTGGATCTGTAGCTTCCAGAAACATGGTCATCCTCACCTTCCATATGGCATATTCAGATGGTCTCAGTATGGGAACTCTAATGGTTTTATACCGACTTTGAATTTGTGTCTTTGGAGGTTCTTCAGTTTTGGTAGGCTTAGTTGGAGTTTCTGTGTCAGACATGATTGTGTTTGGATCTTTAACTGTATGTGTGTTAACAGATAGGCTCTGATACCACTTGGTAGGTCACACACACTGTAGAGGGGGTGAATACAGTGTATAATACAATCAAATCGAACTTTAATATCTTAAGTAACAGAAAACAAACTTTATTGAAACAATAAACTCTGTTACAGTATGAAACTGTTACCTCTCAGTGATGAACAAATATCACGAGAGCTGCTAGGGTTACAATGAATAATCTTCTCGAATATGATAACACTTATAGTGTAAACCCTATGTTTGTGTTTATATACTACACAGTTACAAGATAATCGCTAATTGATATGGAATATAATTCTGCTTCCTAAAATACATCAATCAGATATCTTTTCTTCCAAGTATTCCATTCTTCACGGAACTCCTTCTTCATGCATATCTCTTCTTATGTTTATCTCGATCTTCTTTCCTTTAATCAGCTACTTTCCTTATCTACTCGTCCTTCAGCACTTAAGTTCTGATATCCAACTTCTGATGATTATCTCCTGATAATATAAGCACTGATATCCTTAAGTCCTGACTTCCAGTATAAGTACTGATTCCCAGTTAAGTACTGATTTGTCCTGTTAAGTAAGATCTGAAAACTAAACATAAATCATATTATCCATGACATTATCAAATATATCTAACAACTGTTACATACTTGTGTTCTAAATCGATTTGATTGTATAAACACTATATTCAACCTCCTTATGTAGTGTTGTGTGACCTAACAAGTGGTATTAGAGCCTCTCTGTTGATATATAAATAGTGAGATCCAGTTTACAATCATGTCTGACGAAACACAAACTCCACCTAAGCCCACCAAAACTCAAGATACTCAAAACAATCAAACCCACAGTCGATATGAAAGTATTAGGGTTCCCATACTGAGAGCATCTGAGTATCCTATATGGAAGGTAAAGATGGCTATGTTTCTGGAAGCCGCAGATCCAAAATACTTTGATAGAATTAATGATGGACCATATAAGCCTACCAAGCTTTCTGTTGCAGTAGCTGATCAACCAGTAAAGACCATACTAAAGGAGAAAGGTGATTACACACCTGAAGACATCTCATCTATTGCCAAGGATGCAAGGGTAAATAATTTACTTCATAGTGCAATTGACAATGTCATGTCAAACAGGGTAATTGGATGCAAGACTACAAAGGAAATATGGGATGCTTTGGAGACAAGATGCCAGGGAACTGAAGCCATCAAAAGAACAGGAAGACAATACTCACACAGGAGTATGAGCACTTTCACTCAAAATCTGATGAGTCACTAACTGATTTATATGACAGATTTGCCAAACTCTTGAATGATCTGTCAGTGGTGGAAAAGGAATATGATCTTGAAGATTCAAATCTAAAATTCCTTTTAGCTCTTCCTGAAAATTGGGATTTGAAGTCTACTACCATAAGAGACAACTATGACCTTGCTGAAACTACTCTTGATAAAATTTATGGTATGCTCAAGACTCGTGAACTTGAGATGGATCAAAGGAGCAAAAGGCATGGAAGAAAGTCAAAGAAAGTTGCACTTAAAGCCGAGGAAGAATCTCCTAAAGTGGTTATCTCAAAGAGGGGTAAAGGAAAGGCCCTCATCATACAGTCTGATTCAGAGTCATCATATTCTGATGATGATGATTCAGAATCTGAAAATTTATCTGAAGTGGATGTTGATACAGAGATGATGCAATTGTGTGCTCTTATGGTGAAGGGTATCACAAAGATAGCCTACAAGAAATTCAGAAAGGGTAAGAAGTTTTCCAGGAAAGGTGGAAGTTCTGAAAAGAAAGGGTTAAGAAAGACTGAAGGCAAAGGAGGAAAGTCTGACAGAGGAGACAACTCAAATGTCAAATGCTACAATTATGGTGAAAGAGGCCACATCTCTCCTGACTGCAAGAAAGGAAAAGGTGATAAAGGCCAGACACTTATCACAAAGAAGAAAAACTGGGCAGACACTTCAGATTCTGAAGAAGAGGTGAACTATGCTTTGATGGCAAATACTGATAGCAGTTCTGGAACTGCTGAATTGAAGGTACCTCATTCAACTCTTACTTTTCATACTGCTGATATTTCTGAGCTAAGATTATATCTTAAAACCATGTTCATTAGTTTTAGAGATCAGACTTTAGAAAATGAAAGATTAAAATCTGAAAGTCTTGCTCTTAGAAACAGAAATGACTACTTAGAAAAAGAGTTAGTTATATTTCATCAAACTCAAAAAGAAAGAGATGAGGCTTTGTATGTTAAAGATGAACTGCTAAAATTGAATAAATCTTTTAAATCTGAACTGGAAAAGGAAAAGGAGATAATCAAAACTTGGACTAACTCTGGAAGAACAACTCAGAAAATTTTAGAAAATGGAAATTGGAAAGAAGGACTAGGTTACCTAGATGATAAAGAAGAAAAGAAAACTGTGTCATCTAAACCAAACTTTACCAAGAAAGCTGAAAAACCTAAAGTTAATCCTGTCAAGTTTGTGTCAAATTCAGACAAGTCAAAATCTGAAAAGATGAAAGACTCTAAAACAGAAGTCAAAGAAAAGTTAACTTCTGACAAATTAAAACAGGATAAACCAACTGTAGTAAACATTGGCTTAATGACAAAGAAGCAGCTTAAGTATAAGCTCAAAGAGATTGAAAATGTGAACAAGGTCAAGGAAGCTAGGAAAAATAGAAATAGAAAGGAAGATGTGAATAAAAGCAATAATTATATGCATGTTCCTAATGCTCATAGAAAGAAATGCTATAATTGTGGGATATGGCAATATCAATCTTGGGAATGTCATAATTGAATCAGTAGCTCTTGTCTTATGACTTAAACATAATCTGCTAAGTGTGAGTCAAATCTGTGACAGAGGTTATCATGTGGATTTCTTTGAAGAACACTGTAAAGTTGCAAGTAATTCTACAGGCAAAGTGGTTCTGAAAGGTTACATACATGGTAACATATATGAAGCCAGACTTTCAACAAATTCTGATGGTTCTACAATCTGTCTGTTAAGCAGAGCATCAATTTAAGAAATCTGGAATTGGCACAAGAGACTCTCTCATTTAAATTTCAATAACATAAATGAGCTAGTAAAGAAAGATCTTGTGAGAGGACTGCCAAAATCAATATTTGCTCCTGATGGTCTTTGTGACTCATGTCAAAAAGCAAAACAAAGGAAATCTTCATTCAAGAGCAAAACTGAATCCTCAATTCTTGAGCCTTATCACTTACTGCATGTTGATCTATTTGGTCCAGTCAATGTCATGTCCATTGCAAAGAAGAAATATGCTATGGTTATAGTGGATGAGTTCACAAGATACACTTGGGTGTATTTCTTGCACAAGAAGAATGAAACAACATCTACTCTAACTGATCATGTCAGACAGCTGGATAAGTTAGTAAAAGATTCTGTTAAAATCATAAAAAGTGATAATGACACTGAGTTCAAGAATTCAATCATGGAAGAGTTCTGCAAAAAGCATGGAATAAAGCAGGAATTTTCTGCACCTGGAACTCCACAGCAGAATGGAGTTGTAGAAAGAAAGAACAAGACTCTTATTGAAGCTGCACGAACTATGCTTGATGAAGCAAAGCTACCAACCTATTTTTGGGCTGAAGCTGTGCAGACTGCTTGTTTTATACAGAATGCTACACTCATTAACAAGCATGGAAAAACACCATATGAGATGGTGAAGAAAAAGAAGCCAAATCTGAAATACTTTCATGTATTTGGATGCAAGTGTTTTGTTCTTAAGACTCATCCTGAACAGCTGTCAAAATTTGATCTAAAAGCTGATGAAGGAATTTTTGTTGGATATCCACTTTCCACAAAAGCCTTCAGAGTCTACAATTTAAGAACAAGGGTTGTCATGGAATCTATCAATGTATCTTTTGATGATAAAAAATTTTACTGGACTTGAAGATTTCAATGATCATGATCAGCTGAGATTTGAAAATGAAGATATAAATTATGATTCTGTAAATTCTAATGACCTAAATCTTGATCCTGTAAGTTCTGACAGGTTAAATTTTTAAATAATCAATATAGAACCCTTGATTGGATCACTTTATCTTTCCATTTCATTATAATACGGGTGATCAGCCCGTACCGACCTCCATCCGGTCTTTAAGGAACCAATCGGCATAATTTCAGCCTTAAATTGGACTAGCCCTGCTAGCCTCTTACCATGACTGGACTAGTCCCACTAGCCTCTTACGTCCCAATCCAATCCATCAGGAATTCGTTTGGAAAACCTTGAGTTGGAAAAAGTAGGTTTTTCTAAATTCATTTTATCATTACCAAGAATATGAAATCATTCAGACTCTTTCGAGTCGAAACTCATTCTTAAGTCAAATTTCAAGAAAACAAAGTTAAGGAAGTGATTCAAAGACAAGCAAGGAACAACTCTAAGGATTCTGAATCAGGGATAACAAGGTACTTAAATCAGAAGGATCAATATCTATTTCAAGGATCAATAGGGTGATCAAGAAATAAGGTATCATTACAAATGGTTCGTAAAGGTAATTATAGGGTTCATAACAGTTCATGGCTTAACAAATAACTTGAACAGAAAGGACAGGTTACTAAAGGGTTGAATAGTAAGCTTATCAATAACAGTTTATCAAGATCAGAAATAGGGTATCTCAAATCATTAACAGTTCCATACTCTACATGGTATGAACAATAACCTCTCTATAACTATTCTCACAAGTAATGAGAGTTACTTGTCTGAATTCGCTTTCCTGAAGGTTGAACTACTGCCACCTAGTATACCTTTTCCTTTCCTAGCCTGAATGCCCTCACGCTCCGAATCTACAATAAAACCAAAATCTTAATCAGTTTCTCAACTCTCATTTCCGGAACGATTACTCAATACGATAGCTCGATTATACCCTTGACTCGAATATACGAGTATAGCTTATACACATAAGCACATAGCACATCACACGTCATATACTTTACTCTTAACCTTTACACCTTTATATACTCGACAATCAACTTATAAACATCCTTATCTCAACTCGAAGTCAAATCATACTTTATATTAGTACACATAGCTCTTTATACTTGAAATTCTTATACGAATAAACAAAAGACAAAACTTACAATAACGACCCTAAAGTCATCTTTAAACCAACACGACAACCATAGTTAACACAAATCAATCGTCCCCTTTCTTTTATACTTTAATTCGAACCAAACATAGAAAATCAAGCAAAATCTTACATACAATCCTTAACTAATCTTCATGATCAATTCAAACACTTAAATTAGAATTTGACCATTTTAACTACTATAAACCATTCGGCCTTTCTATAAACATCTCCCAAATTCAAGCAAATTTTCATACTAAATCCATGTAACATATAATCAATCAAACATTCACTTATCCCAACTTAATATTCTCATAAAAACAACTATATCATTCGAATTTTCAAGAACAATCGACATGCATTTCAATTTTTGATCTCATACATAGCATGCAAGCATCTTTCCATGGTTTTATCCTAAATTCTAATGAATTCAAGCAAGAACAACACACCAATTTAATTCTTCTTTCTTTATCAATAAAATTCGAACCAAGGAAACTTATAATCTCATATTTATATTCGAATTTCTTCTTCCTAATCCCATTAAACACTCCATTCAACTTATCACTTACAAACAATCATCAAACAATCATTTTTATCAACTATAATCAATTCCTTCTTAATAAACCAAATCCCTATGCGGCTTTTACATCAAATAAACTCATGCATAGTCTAATTTAGCTTTAAATACATCTAGTCATTCAAATCAAATCATAATTTATAGACTTAAACTTCAACAACTCATTCCTATCAAGCAATTATCAACTTAACTTTTAAAAATCAAAACCCTTTTTGAAAAAACAAACCAAGCATGCAAACACCAAAAATCAAGTTTTGTGGAATTGGAGTTCCGTTTTAACATCACAACTCACCACCGGTTCACCGGAGTTCATCACCGGTGGCGGTGGTTTCTCGGCGGTGCCTCATTTTGAGGTTTCCAACCTTGAAACCTCCGATTAATGCACACACAAGGCACATGCAAGACTTATTTAGCTTTAAGAATCATTTTTCAATCATAAAATCACCTCCTTAAGCACATATTGGAACATACATACATACATATATATGCATCAAAGCATGAACACACACACACACACATCGAGCTTGCATGCAAGTGGATATACACACATGCACACTCTAATACCTACTTATATATGTTTATCAAATATTTTGAGAAGGATTGGTGAGATTTATCAAAGGAACAAGTAGTATACCAAGAGAGAAAAGAGAGCCGAGAGAGAGAGAGTAGCCGAGAGAGAGAGTGAGGAAGAAAGAGTGAAAAGAGAGAATGGTGTGCACAGGATGAAGAAAGAAAAGGAAGGGGGAGGATGAGTTTATAAATAATAAGGACAAGGGCAATTTAGTACTTCTCTAATTCCCTTTTTGAATTGATTTTCCTTTCTCTTTTTACTCCCATAGAATATTGGTGGAATAATAAATATATCTCTCTCAGAAAGTTGAAAATTATAGCGATTGATAGTTTTAAAACGTAGATCTCGAAATTAGCTTTTCAACCATTACTCATAATAAGATTTTGAGCGTACGGTTGATTTTATATGATTTTCGCAAGTTCGCTTTAATAATAATATTTTTCCACATAAAAATCAATTTAAAATGCAATGACCACCAAATAAATCCGTACATCATTTTTAGAAAGTCTCTTGGACTATTTCAAAGATAACAGAACAATTCTCATGCCTTTATCTTACTCTGATAATTTTATAAAAAAATGCGCGAAGGTTAAATAAACATTTATTTAAATCAAATAATTCCCTTAAATCCATAAAAATGTCAACAGATCACGTAATCATGCATACAGACAAGTAAGCACACATAAGAACACATCTCTACTCATGTCTGGTCATAGAAATTTATCCTTCTTTAATATTATTTCTTTTTACGCATTCCGGGTCACGTTCTACCTGACGGCCCGACGCTCAGCGTTTCGATTACGCTTCTCGATATCGACCGACACGTCACTAGGACGAAATACTTTACTTAAACATTTCATTCACATAATAACACATACTTCACATTTTAAATATCTTAACCCCTTTTTAGGACGGATTCCGTTCTACCTGACGGCCCGACAACACAACTTAACTCCTGATGCTTACGTGGCATTATTTATTTACTTGACTTATTTGTAGTTTTTACTGTAATGGTCATATTTATCATAAAATAATTAAGTGAGATAAAAACAGTGATAATCATTTGTTTAATGGATTGCGTGTTTGTTTTGGTAACCGCATGTGAGCAATAATTATTGCACGTATGACCGTTCCCACTAATAATGTTTTGACTGCTTACATGCTGCCAGGTGTTACATGTCTGTTTTACTTCCAAAAAGAGCCATTGAGTGGGAAGAGTATAAATATTAGAGATAAAAGATTATACAAATCTTTTACCCTATCTCTTACTTTAATCTATTATTTCTTTTACTCTCTCTCTCTCTCTCTCTCTCTCTCTCTCTCTCTCTCTTTTTCTCTCTATTTTCTGATGGACTTTCTTACAGGCATTTTATCAAACACCTTGCAAACACACAACTTTTCACTTAGTTTCTCACAGAAATGGCACCAAAAGATCTTATCTATGATGGAGCCAAGTTTGTCCCCAACAACTACATGGCTATTCTCAACAAGGACGAGGCTCCTTCAGAACTTCACTTCATTCAAGACTTTCTATCTCGAAATGAAATTGGGTATGCTCTGACCCAACCACAGCTTCTCTCAGGCAAACAAATTCTGGAGTTCTGGAGGTCTGGGGTATATGATGATGCTGGTGAAAATGGGTCCCCAAGTATTATTTTTACAAAAGAGGATGATGAGCACTTGGTCACCTTGTCAACTGTTCGACAAGCATTGCATCTACCAGAAAACTGTACTTACAGTTCACAAGTTGGAGAGCCAATACTTTAAAATATGATGGCAAATCTTGGGTATGAAAAATCTTTGTCCTAGCTGGGACAACTAAAGAGGCCCTACATCAGGAGGGAGTGGAGCTTCTTTTTCAACTGCATTACCAAAGCCTTTGCCAACAAATGCTCCAACTTTGATGCTATCCCAATAATGAGTCAGCAAATTGGGTATGCCCTTCTTAATCAAACTCATTTTTATTATGCTACTGCAATTTTGGATTTTATAGGTGATAGGATGAAAGAAGATAGCAACACAGTTTATTTTGCTAGATTCTGTCAGCTTATATATAATTTCTGTTGTTCAGAGGCACCTCAAAATTTTAGTGAGACAATTGAACCCTTTAAACTTCATAAAAGGGCTTTCACAGACTTATTATCTGCTGATAATAAGAATAATATACTAAGACCCCTCCAAATTCCTCAATCTGTAAAATAGTTCTTAGTAAACTCTGATCCTCACACATACACAATAATATATTCTGATGTTACACCTACACAGCCTACTACTTCACAAGCTCCACCAACACAGCCTTCCAATACTCAACCACAACCTACTATCAAAACCTACTATCAACCTGCACAATCCTCTCAACCATAACCATCATCACCTACAATCAGAACCTCTCCTCTCAAATCTAAAACCTCTGGTACTTCTCAAAAGGTGCCAGTTGTAAAATCTGACAAATCCTCTAGGCCCAAAAGAACTATCTCTGTGCCTAAATCTCTACCAAGGAGAAGAAGGAGGACTATTCTGAGGGATGAATCTGATAAGGATGAACAAGTCCAGGTTCCTGTATCAGAACATGTGACATTAGAAGCTGAAGAGTCAACTCTTCAGAAGGAGAATGAAGCTGAGGAATCTGGCATTTTGAAAAGGAAAAGATCTGTAAATTCTGATACAGATCATATCTCTCCACCATCCAGAAGATCAAAGAAGACAAGAGCAGGTGTGCATATGGCACAAATTCAATTTGAAGATACTGAAGAAGTTGAGGAAGGGGATCAAGAATCTCTAATCTCACAAGAACCTACAGTAATTGAAGCCCTTCCAGCACCTGGAGAAATTCTGATTCAGGAATCTGAAATTCCTGAAGTTCACAAATCAGAACCTGTGATTTCTCCACCTCACTCTCCAATCCAAGCTACAGATGATGTTGAACAACAAGAGACAAATTTTGAAATAGATATTCATAACCTGAATATTCCTATTGTTCTCTATCTGGATACTCCACCAGCAAAACAGTCAACACCTTTTATTTCCCCAATTCTACAGGCTGAGAGACCATCAACTCCAATTCTTGATGTTGGCACTGAAGATCAGAATTTAAATGAAGATGCTTTAGATCTCCTTCAGTTATACACACTCTGGTGTTAACAGAAGATGATGAGAATTTATCAAGTTCCGGAGACAGTGCTCCAGCAAGTGTTCCAGTTAATGCTCCAATTCTTGGGAAGGATGCACTGCTTAAGTTTGTTGAAGAAGATGCTTCTGTTTCATGGGAGTAAACTTTTAGAGGAGTGGAATGGACCAAGAAATGGAATGATAATAATTTCATTCCCAACTCAAATGTTCTGTCAGAACATATTTCAAAAGCTGATGAGTTGTTGACAAACTCTGATTTCAAGCACCAACTTAAAGTCACTGCTCTCAGTACTAAGAATCTTCAAGGTTTACACTCCAAAACACATGAAAAGATTGATAAACTTCAGGAAAATGCTGATAAGCTAGACCTGATGCTTAAAATAGACAAGAATAGGTTTATCAGACCAATTTATGACAAAGTGGAAGCTATTGAGCAAGTTCAGATCAAGCAGAAGGCCCAACTGGATGAGGTCTTGCAGAATCAAGCTGCTCAACAAACACAGCTCAATGAAATCCAATCTTCAGTGGAACTTCTTCTCTCATTACTCCTGACAATTATGCCAAAAAGGGGGAGAAGGTAGTTAAGTCCAAATGCTCACCAATCAAGACAGTGAAGAAAAAGAATGATAAAGGAGATGACCAGGGAAACCCTAACAAGGTCAAGGTCAAGGCAAGCAAAGCAGCATAATTTCTTCACATAAACTAATTTCTGAATCTAGCAAATCTTCTACACGGAAGAATTCAAGTTCTGAAGCTGTGAATGTTCAAACTCTGATAGCAAGTTCTGATAATCAAATTATGATGACAAAGTCTGATGTTCAGATTCAGTCTGGAAGTCAAGACTCTCAGAAGTTTTACAAACTCTGAAGCTTAAGGGAAGGGAGACTACTGTCTACTATAAGGATCCCAAGATTCAGACTCTTGATGAAGAAATTGCTAAAAGATTGTTTCTCAAGGATAATCCTGGAATGGATTTAGAGACTCTAAAGGAGGAAAAAGCTAGATTTGTAACTGAGAAGACAAATCCTAAGTCTAAAGCTTCTAATGCAAAGAAACCTCCAAGGCCTAAGGAAAAAGGCATTATGATAAAAGAAAGATCTGCCACAGAGATTCCAAGATCAAGTACTAGATCTCAAACTACTACTGATCCCAAAGACAAGGGAAAAGGAAAAGTTGGGGAGACAGTCAAGAAACAAGAAATGAAGATTCCTCAAATTCTGATGAATCCTGTGTGCAAGTTGGTTCAAGTCTTTGATGATGCTGCTGCAGAAGATGAAACTGTTGAAACTCTGAAAAGAAGAAAGAATACAGAAGAATCTAAGACAACCTCTGACATAGCTCAAGTTGTTCAGAGTGAAGAAAGTTCAAAACAACAAGCTACAGAAGAATCTGCAAATCCTGAACAAGTCATCAAGACATCAACCTTTGATAGAGCTCAAGTTGATTTGGGCAAGATGACAGTTACTGATAAGAAGAAACTCTTATGGAAAAATGTTAAACCATCAGATCCTAAGAAAAGTCGACTGCTATCTGATTTCTTGACTGTTGGATTGAATGCCGGAGAAGAAAGAGATAGATCAGGGTTAGGATCAAGCGAAGCCAAGCTGAAAATAGGAGTTGAAGTAACTATCAAAGATCCATTCTTATTAACTGACAAACCACTTGAGGAAGTTACACAGAAACATCTTGACAATGTTATATCTGTTCAAGTGGTACTAGATGCTCATGATAAGAGTAATGTCAAGGAAAATCTGATTCTGTTTCTTGAAGATGGAAGAACATACAGAATGTCAGAATCGGATGTGCTGAACAAATCTCTGAAAGAACTTCAATTCTTTCATTATCTTTTGGAGATAAAGTCTGAGATTACCAGAAGATGGTCAAATTTCATCATGAAGACTATAAGGGATAAAGCCAGAATCTCTGGATCAAGGGTTGCATAATTTATTCCAAAGATAGTTTAAGATGATGGAAGTGAAATTCCAATGAAGAAGAATTATGCTAAACTTGAGGTTATTCTGAAAGAGAAATATATGTGCTATAATGAAGACTCATCTCATCCAAGGGTAATCAGACTTGGTGATGGATTAGAAAGAAATCACATCTCAACACTTAGGACTGCCATCTACCAGATTGGAAGTCAAGATGAAGAATTGAAGCAAGTCAAGGCTACATTAGCTCAAGTCCTGAGAAATGCTGAAGAGAAGCTGATATCAAACTTTGTCAAGAATCATTTTGGATTCAGATTGATTCAGTAAGATTGGTAAAAGTTGCAAGGACTGTAAGTTGTAGTTAGTTGTCTAAATAAACTCTCATTGCATTTGTACTTAAATGTTTTTGACATCATCAAATCTATTTACTTGTATATTTTTTATAATTTACAAGTTGGGGGAGATTGTTAGATATATTTGTGATGTCATGTCTAATTTGATTTGTCTAGTTTCAGAACTTAATATCAGGACTTACTGGAAATCAGAACTTATTGAAGTCAGAACTTATATCAGAACTTAAGGCCGTCAGGATTTATATCAGGACTTAAGTGCGGGTACTTTAGATAAGGAATGCGGTTGATTTCTAGGAGAGGATCTGGACTAAAACAAAGGAAGAGATGCTTTAGGAGTTGGACGACCAGAAGACTTGTAGAAGATAATATCTGATTGATATATTTTAGGAAGAGATAT
Organism: Apium graveolens; assembly: GCF_009905375.1. NCBI lineage: Eukaryota > Viridiplantae > Streptophyta > Magnoliopsida > Apiales > Apiaceae > Apium > Apium graveolens. The sequence goes on along the minus strand of NC_133651.1, from coordinate 216,393,608 downwards.
ATTTCATATCAATTTGAAGATATTCTGTAACTGTGTACTATATAAACATATCTTAGGGTTTACACTATAAGTGATATCATTCATGAGAATATTATTCTTTGTAACCCTAGCAGCTCTTAGTGATATTGTTCATCACTGAGAGAGTAGTTTAACCTACTTTGTAACCGAGCTTATTATATTGAATAAACTTGATTACTGTTACATACTTGTGTTCTAAATTGATTTGATTGTATAAACACTATATTCAACCCCCTTCTATAGTGTTGTGTGACCTAACATTGCTTTTGAATTTTGTAAGAGGTCACACATTGCCCACTCAATTGTGGTGTCCATCGATAATGTTCCACCAATAAACATTTGTTGTACATTAATAAAATTATAAAAATCTTACAGATGCACATTTATATTTTCAAAACTATACTTTAACATCATTTGTACTCAAAAGTTACCATAACGAATATAGTGACTTGTCGTTCTGATCATTTAGCTGGTTCATCCTTTCCGGTACCCTTAAAATCTAACAAGACATCCGAGAAGTCTTTTCTCTCATTTGGTGATCCTCTTTCCTTTTGCTTTTGCTATTCTAGGCGCATCTTTATGAATCCTGAACTATCTCTAATATTTTTCCCAAATCACGATTACTTATTATCCCATGTGTTGATTCTCCAGAAAAGATTTAGCCTACCAAGTGTTCAGGATGTTGGAAAATTAATCTAAACTTGTTTTATTGTTTTTATTTTTTTATTTAAATAAATTATTGTACGGTTGTATTGTCAGCAAAGACTAGGTCTAACCCAGTAGCTAGTTGTTAGGAGAAGCTAGTTGTTAGGAGATTATGCAGTACATAAGAAGTAGTGGAGCTTGAATAGGAGTGGCACCTATTTAATAGCCACTATCTTTCTAATTTTTCTTATATATATAAGTTCAGGATATACACTAAATGTATGGCCTCGTAATTCATTTCTTTCTTTTAAGTAATACAAAATCAGAGCGCTTTGCTCATATGTTAGGAGCAATTGATGATATCAAGCAAAAACTATCAGAAGTTCACATCAGAACTTATATATCAATGAATAATGATGATATCAACGGATGATGATGTCAACGGATGATTTAATCAGTATTTGTCACATCAGTTGATCTTCGATAAGGAAAATGAAACAGGAACTCAAGGCGGTGAAGGACTTTATCTCAGAAGCATTGTATTAGGTTTCCTTGTTGTTGATAGAATAAGATTCCTTATACATTATGTAGTCGTGCTTTATATAAAGCACATATTAGGTTCATGCTATAAGCATTGCGAACATTATTATATCTTTCGCATAACCTAGCAGCTCTCAAGGATATTTGTTCAACCTTTCGAGAGAGTACGTTTGTAATCAGTTTTTATCTATTAATATAAAAATTGTTGATTCTGTTGAAGCTTTGTCGAATTGATTGTATAAACTGTATTCATCCCCCTCTACAGTTGATTAAGGGCCTAACAATTGGTATCAGAGCTTGTTATTAATGCACAAACAGTTTAAGATCTGAAAATCAATCTACAATAGGAGACAAAGAAGAAGAACCACAGAATCTGAAACCACCAACCCTAGCCACATCACAGATTGGCAGCAACATGAGTAGGTAAGAAGCAATCAAGATGCCAATCCTGAAGATACATGAATATCCAATCTGAAAAGTCAGGATGTCCATGTGTTTAGAAGCCACATATCCTGAATATCTAAATAGGATTTATGATGGTCCTTATAAACCAATGAAGGTAGCTGTTTCTCTTACAGGAGAACCAGAGAAGATGATAGACAAAGACAGGAAGGAATATACTCCTGAAGATCTCTCATCTATCATGAAGGATGCTAAGGTCAGACACATTATGCACATCAGTCTTGATAGTGTTATGTCCAATAGAATTATTGGATGTAAGACAACAAAAGAGATAAGGGATGCTTTAGAAGTAAAGTGTCAAGGTACAACCTCTATCAAGAAGAACATGAGGACAGTACTTACTCAAGAATATAAGCACTTTGACTCTAGGGACAATGAGTCCTTAACTGAGATCTATGACAGATTTCAGAAGTTGCTAAATGACTTATCCCTTGTCAACAAAGAATATGATTTGGAGGACTCAAACTTGAAGTTCCTACTTGCTCTCCCTGAAAATTGGGACTTTAAAGTCACATCAATAAGGGATAACTATGAACTTGATGACACACCTCTAGATGAGATCTATGGAGTTCTGAAAACTCATAAACTAGAGATGAAGCAAAGAAGCAAGAGGAAAGGATCTAAATCTAGACCGGTTGCACTCAAGGTTGAAGAGAAACCAAAAGAGAAATCTAGGAGGAAAAGCTACTCTAAAGGGAAAGCCATGATTGCAAAGTCAGATATTGAATCATCAAATTCTGATGATGACTCAAATACTGATAATGAATCAGACACTGACAGTGATTATAACAATAATGAAGACTTGGATCAAATGGTTGCCCTACTGGTTAAAAGCTTTAAGAAGATGGTCTACAAGAACTTCAAGAAAGGGAGAAGATTTTCCAGAAAAGGTTCCAGTTCCTCAAACTCTGATAAGAGGAACAACAGAAGAAATACTGATTGAAAGGAATCTAGATCTGGAAAACTTGACAAGTCAAAAGAGAGATGCTACAAATGTGATGAAATTGGATACTTTGCAGCTGACTGCAGAAAACCAAGAGCTGAGAAGAAATAAGCTTTAATCTCAAAGAAGAGAAACTGGGATGATTCATCAAATTCAGATGATGGGATCAATAATGCTCTCATGGAAAATGCTGATGCTGAGGTCGACAATGCTGAATTAAAGGTACCTCAGACTATTCTTGCTTTTGATACTGATGATATCTATGAATTAATATTATTTCTTAAGACTCTACATGTTACTTATAGGGATCAAACCTTAGAGAATAAAAGAATCAAGAGTGAAAACTCTGAGTTAAAGAAAAGGAATGATCACCTAGAAATTGAGTTGCTTTCCATACCAGAAATTCAGAAAGAAAGAGATAATGCTGTTTATGTTAAAGAAAAATTGTTTAAAAAACATGCTTATCTAGAGAAGGAGTCGGCTAAAGAAAAAGAAGTTATTAAACTTTGTACTAACTTAGGAAAGACGACTCAGGAAATTTTAGAGAATGGTTGTTGGGGATCAGGATTAGGATATTTTAATAGATCTAATTATGATAAGAAAAGTGGAAAAGAAACTGAGAAAACAGAACCAATAAAAACTGATAGCAAGGTCAAACTGAAAAAGGTTCAAATAAAGACCATTAAGTTTAATCCAAGTGCTAATACTGTTAAGTCAACCCATGAGGAAGGTACGATCTCAGCACCTAGATCAAACTTAATTACTGATAAGAGTGAACAAATTCATACAAAATCAATAAATATTGGTTCAATCACTTAGAAAAAGCTTAAGCAAAAGCTGAAGGACTTATACATAAAAGACAAGAGGAAAAGGTCTAGGATAAATAAGAATGGCAAGGTAGGTGTTAATAAGAATGGAAATTATGTAACTCCTCCTAATGCACCTAGAAAGACCTATTCAAACTGTGGTAGCACTAATCATCTTGCTAATTCTTGCAGGAAGAATAAAAAGATAAATGTTGTTCCTTCCAAAATAGAGTTTAGGAATAGAACAGTTAGATATAAACCACAGAGTTCTTGTTTTTATTGTGGTAGTGTTTGGCACTCTATTTATACATGTAAAGAGTATCACAGTTTGTATTATGATTATTATCAACTGAAACCCTCTTTAGTTAAAGCAAAATCTGGTTCTGCATGTATCAATACTTATAGTAAGAATGTTAACATAAACTCTGATAAAAAGTCTTCTGCTACATATGTTAACAAACTTAAATAGGCCAAAGGATCCAAGTAAGTTCGGGTCCTTAAAACACTAACTGATTCAAATTACTGATTGTAGGGTAACATGAGGAATACTCTAGTCTTGGACAGTGGATGCTCAGGACATATGACTGGTGTTAGGACAAAAATACGCGGTAAAATAACACGCAAGTATATGCTTTCGCAAGTAGTATAAGATATCAATCAGATTTGTTCCCACAGAGACTGGTTTAGGTTAAGTTCAGATTATGGACTTATGCAATAATGTATGGTTATCGTTCAATGCTAAGACAATAACAAGTTGAGATGTTTATAACTAAGATTAAACTAACATACAATTAACTAAGAATAAAATTGATTGAATTAACTATATGAGACAAACATAGGATTCTAACTTCATTAAATACTTCATTCAAAGTCATTGTTCTTAACCTTAGCATGCAATAGTGATGACAACTAATCAGATAACACGAAACTAGTAAACGCCAATTTTCGTTGTACGAATACCCTACTACCAGACATCCACAAAAGAGATAAAAGCTGAACAGACACCAATTATGTTGAGACCCTATATGTCTATAGAATTTGACAACATAATGGTTTAATGAACAAGTTATCTATCGTGATTACATAGGGCAAGTAAGATGGTTAAAATTACCTACGAATCATGCATAACAATTATACATGAACCTATGCTAGCATGGCAAGTTTTAAACCTCTATATTCACTTTCGCTTCAATAGAGATTAACACGCGATCTTATATGTTAGCTACGCACATAAAAAGAATAAGCACATCCAATACTAGGATATCAATTAATCACCACACACCAAGATATTGAAATAAATTAACTATAGAAATCCATAAGTAAATTTGTTAGAACCCCACAATAACGATTAGTTCATAACTGAACTCATCGTCACCATGGATTCCAATGAAAGCATGATAATAAATAATATAAGAGTACTAGGGTTCAAAGACAAATTGAAAACAAGCATCCAACTATCAACAAACTAAAGAAAATAAAAGTCTTCTTCTCCGTAGTCGTCCCGTGCTCTCTAGGTCTTCTTATTTCTCCCCCCTCGCTCCTTGTTGTTAAAAACATCTTTTTATTGGTATATATAAGCCCCTAGTGGACCTGGACCCTCAAAATCATCAAATTCTACTAAAATCAGGATTTCGGGGCAAAAAGGGCGGGGAGGCCGCGCTCAAATCAGCGCGGGCGCGCTGGTTTTTTGGCAGAAAGGCGGGGCGGCCGCGCTGGTTCTGGGGGCGGCCGCGCTGGTTCTGGATTTTGCTGTTGATTCTTCTTTTAGCCGTATCTTGAGTTCTGCTCGTCAGAATTAGGCGATTCAACTGCCCACATGAAGCTAACGAGATTCTCTACAACTTAAGAATGGCCTAGGATTCTAATTCTGACCTATTTTTAGCATATTTCAATGAAAAACTTCTTTCTTCCTCCATCTACTGTCTGCAATGCAATAACACAAAAACACATCAAAAATACCAATAACTTGAGTCCAAAACACCAACTTAAGCTTGTAATGAAGCATTCCAAGTAGATATAAAATCCACTTATCACACCCCCAAACTTGAATCGATGCTTGTCCTCAAGCATAAACAGACTCAAATCTATAAAACAAACCTAATGCATTAATGCAACTACGTGAATGCAACTAAATGATAATGCAATCGATCCCCTCAGAATAACCATATCCAAATGAATAAGCCAGCGCCTCTAAGAATGCAATAACTCAAAACAGAGTTCAAATAAATACCATAAATCAACTCACAAACCAGAACATGCATGTGTGGAATGCTTAACAGAAATACTCTCGATATTAGATCAATAGCCATAACTTATCTTTCATCAAAACAATCACAAGTTTATAAACAGAATAGACGTTAAACGCATAATGACTCTCAACACCTTATTTCTACTAGAGTTATACAAGGATTCGTGCTATTATTGAACACATAACAAAGATGCTTATTTGACCATGCAATGAATGAGGTCCTAAAAGACTTATGCAATAATACCCATGTAACAAGCGTTAGGTTAGCGAATCCCAGACTATGAATACCTTAAGTCACTAGGCACAAAGTCCCCTAAGAACTTAATAACTCGAGTATTAAAGAGCTCACCCTTGATCAATTATGCATAAACACATATTTTCTTTCTTTTTTCTTTTTTTTCAACGATTTTTGAATGAGTACGTTTCGCTCCATCTCATTCAACCCTAGACTACTCATATAAATATGATCCGGCTACTAGCCGTTTGACTCCTAGCCTTACAACAACTAGAAATAAAATCCAAGCTTTTTCTCTAGTTTAAAATTCAGTGTTCCTACGTTATTACGGGAATATCACAAATTCTAAATATAACCAAGTGATTAAATCTCAACAACAAACAAGTATGATCATGTTCTAGTTCGAAAGCAATCCTATAAGACTTTTCAATTTTTTTCTGGGCATGCAAATCAATTCATTAGGACTTAAACAACCCTCTATTCGTCATCACTACACTCACATCAACATCAACCAATCAATCAAAAATAGCTCAACCTAAGGGATCATGTTATATGCATGCACATGCAACTATATGAACTCACATAAAAACATGAACAAAAATGCAAACAAATATGATCTATATGAAAAATTATGCAAAAATATGACTGAAATACAACTAAATGTGCAATATGAATCTATATGAACTATATGGACATACACATACTAATCCTTACATTATCACCCCCAAACTTAAAATTTTCAATATCCTTATTGAAGGTAATAATAAGGAATTCAGGCATACCTAGTTAGCGGGAGGATCACCCTCTTCGGGTGGAGGATCAGGTGGCCAATCAACCTCGACACTAGTGTCTCGAAAAACAGTACCAATAGCGTATGTCAAATCTTCAGCAAAACGTCGGTGAATGTCATGCATGGCCTCCATACGCCTCGTCAACCTTCTATACTGCGCATCACCAAGACCAAACCTATCAACTGTCTGTGATGCACGAGAGGAACCCTCTGTGAGCACATGAGGAATCGGCCGGTCACCCTTTATATCATCATAGATATATTCCAAATCCTTGTCAGGAGGTGAACCTAAGAATGCATAACTTAAGTGATCTGGTAGTGGGTTGAGCTCAAGTGTGGGAGCTTCTTCAATCGACGTTTCGAGACGCTCCTGAGAAATTTTCAGCTCTGCTAACCCAAGAGAATCGAATAGCATATCCAACTTCCTCTTCCACGGACGAAAACACGCGCTAAAATTACACGCGGGTATACGCATTCGCAAGTAGTATAAGATATCAATCAGATTCATTCCCACAGAGATTGGTTTAGGTTAAGTTCAGATTATGCACTTATGCAACAATGTATGGTTATCATTCAATACTGAGACAATAACAAGTTGAGATGTTTATAACTAAGATTGAACTAACATGCAATTAACTAAAAATAAAAGTGATTGAATTAACTATATAAAAGAAACATGGGATTATAACTTCATTAAATACTTCATTCAAAGTCATTATTCTTAACCTTAGCATGCAATGGTGATAAAAACTAATCAGATAACACGAAACTAGTAAACGCCAACTTTTATTGTACGAATACCCTACTACCAGACATCCATAAAAGAGATAAAAGCTGAATAGACACCAATTATGTTGAGACCCTATATGTCTATAGAATTTGACAACATAAAGGTTTAATGAACAAGTTATCTATTGTGATTACATAGGGCAAGTAAGATGGTTAAAATTACCTATGAATCATGCATAACAATTATACATGAACCTATGTTAGTATGGCAAGTTCTAAACCTCTATATTCACTTTCGCTTCAATAGAGATTAACACGCTATCTTATATGTTAGCTACGCACATAAGAAGAATAAGCACAACCAATACTAGGATATCAATTAATCACCACACACCAAGATATTGAAATTAATTAACTATATAAATCCATAAGTAAATCTGTTAGAACCCCACAATAACAATTAGTTCATAACCGAACTCATCGTCACCATGGGTTCCAATGAAAGCATGATAATAAAAAATATAAGAGTACTAGGGTTCAAAGATAAATTGAAAACAAGCATCCAAGTATCAACTATACTAAAGAAAACAAAAGTCTTCATCTCTGTAGCCGTCTCGTGCTCTCTAGGTCTTCTTATTTCTCTCCCATCGCTCTTTGTTGTTAAAAACGTCTTTTTATTGGTATATATAAGCCCCTAGTGGACCTGGACCCTTAAAATCATTAAATTCTACTAAAAACAGGATTCTGGGGAAAAAAGGGCGGGGCGGCCGCGCTCAAATCAGCGCGGGCGCGCTGGTTTTTTTGGTAGAAAGGCGGGGCGGCCGTGCTGGTTTTGGGGGCGGCCGCGCCTGACTTCTGGATTTTTCTGCTAATTTTTTTTTTGGCCGTTTCTTGAGTCCTACTCGTCAGAATTAGGCGATTCAACTGCCCACACGAAGCTAACGAGATTCTATACAACTTAGAATCCTAAGCTTCCAATTCTGACCTATTTTTAGCATATTTCAATAAAAAACTTCTTTCTTCCACCATCTACTGCCTGCAATGCAATAACACAAAAACACATCAAAAATACCAATAGCTTGAGTCCAAAACACCAACTTAAGCTTGTAATGAAGCATTCCATGTAGATATAAAATCCACTTATCAACTGGTTATAAAACCCTGCTATCAGAATTTGAGGAGAAGGTTGGCCCAAGTGTTTCTTATGGAGATGGCAACTTAGGAAAAATCTTGAGATATGGCAAAATCAAAATTGGAAATGTCATTATTGAAAATGTAGCTCTAGTTGCAGGACTCAAGTATAATTTGATCAGTGTGAGTCAAATCTGTGACAGAGATTACCATGTTAACTTCTATGAGGAGCATTGTGAAATTGTCAGTAAGTCCGATGGAAAGATTGCATTGACTGGTGTAAGACATGGTAGTTTATATGAAGCTAGGGTCTTCACAAGTACTGATAAAATCAGAAGTTTGTTTACTGAGTAGAGCATCTGTGGAAGACAGCTGGAACTGGCATAAAAGACTTTCTCACCTCAACTTCAAGAATATCAATTAACTTGTGAGGAAAGATCTTGTGAGAGGATTGCCCAATGCAGTGTTTACTCATGATGGCTTATGTGATTCTTTCCAGAAATACAAGCAAAGAAAAACATCTTTCAAGAGTAAAACCGAATCCTCCATTCTTGAACCATATCATCTAATTCATATTGATCTCTTTGGTCCAGTGAATGTAATCTCAATTGCCAAGAAGAGGTACGCACTCGTAATTATTGATGAATATACAAGATATATATGGGTGTATTTTTTGCACACACAAGGATGAATCTCCATCCATTCTTCTTAATCATGTGAGGGAGATGAAAAAAGGATCAACATACAAAGTGAAGATCATCAGAAGTGATAATATAACTGAATTCAAGAATAGCTTAATGGAAGAGTTCTGCAAACTCAAGGGGATAAAACAAGAGTTTTCTGCTCGTGGAACTCCAAAATAAAATGGAGTTGTTGAAAGAAAAATAGAACTCTTATAGAAGCTGCAAAAACCATGCTAGAAGAAGCAACATGCATGAAAAAACTCCATTTGAGATGGTGAAGGGAAAGAAGCCAAATTTGAAGTATTTTTATATCTTTGGTTGTAAGTGCTTTGTTCTCAAAACTCATCCGGAGCAGCTGACCAAGTTTGATCTAAAAGCTGATGAAGGAATTTTTGTGGGATATCCATTGTCCACAAAAGCCTTCAGAGTTTACAATCTGAGAACAAGAACATTCATGGAATCTATACATGTATTTTCTGATGACAAGAAGATAACAGGTCTATGAGATGCAGATGACCATGACAATTTGAGATTTGAAAATGAAGTACCTTATGTTGAACTTTTAAGTCCTGACCCTGATATAGTAAATCCTGATATCACTCAAAGCTCTGAGGTTTCACAAAATAGTGGAAATTCTTCTAACACTGAAGCATATATTGAGGGGGAGCAACATGACTCAAATCCAGAGACTACTACAAGTGATTCAACTCAAGAAACATCAGTAGAAAGATCATTAGACATATCTTCCTTAAACTCTAATGAGTCAAATATTGATAACAATGGAAACACTGATTCAGTTGGAGCATCTGGAAATAATAGTGGTACTAATCAAAGAGATAATAGAGAGTTCATGGATGAAGGGGAGGTTCGTCTTCAAGGAGTCAACTTCCATCTGCAAGAAAATGGTCTAAGTCACACACACACACACGCCTGACTTAATCATTGGAAACCATGACAGTGGTGTAAGAACAAGAAAAGCCACTCAAAATGAATGTCTATACCATTATTTTCTATCTCAAACTGAACCTAAGAAGGTTGAATAAGCTCTGCAAGATGCTGACTGGGTCACAGCAATGCAAAAGGAGCTCAATGAATTTGAAAGGAACAAAGTATGGACTCTTGTGCCAAGACCAAATAATAGATCTGTGGTTGGCACAAAGTGGGTATTCAGAAACTAAACTGACAGTAAGGGCATTATCACAAGGAATAAAGCAAGACTGGTTGTAAAGGGTTACTCACAACAAGAAGGCATTGATTATGATGAGATATTTGCTCCAGCTGCAAGGCTTGAGGCAATTAGAATCTTTCTTGCCTATGCTACTCACAAGAAGTTTAAGGTGTTCTAAATGGATGTGAAGAGTGCATTCTTAAATGGAGAACTCGAAGAGGAAGTTTATGTTGAACAGCCTCCAGGGTTCATTGATCCAAAGTATCCAGATCATGTCTACTTACTGGATAAAACACTCTATAGACTGAAGCAAGCTCCAAGGGCATGGTATGAAACACTTGCTCTATTTCTGCTAGAAAGTGGTTTCACAAGAGGTACAATTGATAAAACTCTCTTTTATAAATACCATGGTAATGACTTGTTGTTAGTACATATATATGTTGATGATATCATTTTTGGATCTACTAATGGTAAAACTCTGTGAAAGATTTGTAAAGCTAATACAGTCCACGTATCCAATGAGTATGATGGGAGAATTGAGTTATTTTCTAGGGTTACAATTTAAACATACTGATGAAGGAATATTCATAAATCAATCCAAATACACCAGGAATCTACTCAAAAGATTTGGAATGTAAGACTGCTCAACTGCATCAACTTCCATATCCACTGCAAGCAAGTTAGATTTGAATACTGGTTCTTCAGTAGATATAACTAACTACAGAGGTATGATTGGCTCACTCCTATATCTACTGCTAGTAGACCTGATATCATGTATGCTACCTGTCTCTGTTCAAGGTTCCAAGCTGATCCTAGAGAACCTCATCTATTAGTTGTGAAAAGAATTTTTAAGTATCTCAAAGGCACCATGAATCTGGGATTATGGTATCCTAGAGATTCAGACTTTAAGCTATTTGGATATTCAGATGTTGATTTTTCCAGATGCAAAATAGATAGGAAAAGCACTTCTGGAAGCTGCCAACTCCTTGGTGGCAGATTGGTTTCTTGGTATAGCAAGAAACAAAAGTCAATTTCTATATCAACTGCAGAGCAGAATACATTGCTGCAGGAAGCTGTTGTGCTCAGATTTTATGGACTAAGAATCAGCTGTTGGATTATAGGTTAAACTATTCTTCTATTCCTATATATTATGATAATCAAAGTGCTATTGCAATGACAGGAGATCCAGTGTAACATTCAATGACTAAACACATCAGCATCAGTTACCATTTCATAAGGGAACATGTGGAAGCATGTATAGTGGAATTGGTCTTTATTCCAACAGATCAGCAAGTAGTAGATATATTTACCAAGCCTCTCTGTGAAGCTACTTTCACAAGATTGGTGAATGAATTGGGAATAATATCAGGACAATTCTCAAACTCTGATAATTAAGGCTGCTGATATTATTGAAGCATGGTATCTTATTATGTGTCAGTACTTGTTAGATACTGAGTATTGTGTTAAATGTTGATGTCGTGATAACATGCAATTATGCTAAATGATCTTATGTGAAAATTGCATATTGAACTACTAATTATGCGTACATGCTCTATTTTTAGTTAAAATTGCTTCGACTAATAGATTATGTCAGTAGTTGATAAATTCTGATACGTTGTAATTAAAATACTGATAATGGTCAAGCCATGATTGACTATTATACTTCATTTATTATTTTGAATTTATTCAAAATAAATGGTTATGTAGTATTTTTAATTAATCAATGAGTTAGTGGAATATCTTTTAATTGCTTAAATGGGTTAGCTACTGATGTAAGTATCTAGTAATACTTGATTACTTACATTGGGATTAGGAATCCGAAGAGAGAGATTACTTTTTGTTTACCTAGTTACGCGTAATCATGTATTCATATAATGATTAATTATTACATGGTTAATTAAAGAGTCCCTTCAGTTTCTAACTTCTCTGCTATAAATACGAACCCTCCACTCTCAAAACTTATCATTGTCTTTTGATACTCAACTCATCATCTTCTCAATATTTTATACACAACTTCACTCAACAAAAATGGTTCAACCCCAGTTTTACACACACAACGGTAGATGCTATCTTCCGATCTTCAATCCTAGTGTAAGAAGATGTACTTTGATCCATACGTACTTAAGGTTCGTATTGGTGGTGAAGTTTACCATCCAACTGAAGTTCCAAACTCAGTATATGATCATCTCTCCTGGGATGATCAGTTGGAACTACATTTCTTCACCGGAGAAGTTCTTCTTAAAGAAGAACTCCGTGCTGAACTGGCGGAACATGCTCGTCAAGCTGCTCTTGAGTTACAAAAGAATATCATCTCTCTTGCAAGGATAATGAGTAGGATTTAACATAGCAGGGCGATGAGGGTGGAGCAAGCAGCAAAGAGGCAAAAGAAGTCCGAATAGCTAGATTGTTTTTAGGGTTTTATGTTTAAAATTCTAAAAAATCTTGTACTCTGCTTCTTAATGATTAATGAAAATATTTTTGTCTTCTTTGATTCTTTAAGTGAATGAATACTTGTTTACTTTCTTGTGTGTGCTTGAATGTTTTTAACTGTTCATATTCAAATCAGTACTTCATGCTTAATTTCAGATGTTTTTAATAGTGCATGTGAAGAAATTAATCTTTGTTTAAGTTCATGTGATCACTTTAGTACAGATTGAGAACACTACAGGAAATAACTGTTGTTAAAGAAGGAATTTATGAAAGATTTAATTCTGAGTTCACAAGAATTATGATCTTTGAGTGTTGCATTCTATCCAAATTTTTTGAAACTTTCTTCTTCTCACTAAGAAAGTTGTCCACACTCAATCTCAATATCATAAATCTTATATCTTAAATTTCTTCTCACAACTAAAACACTTGAATCCTTTTCTCAAATGTTGCCAAAAATCAAGTGACATAATTCTTGAATTGTGATCACCATTCAGAAACAATATTTAGTTGGTTAGAGACTACTTTTTGAGGTAGATCTTAATGATACTAACAGAGACATAGAGGTTTCATCAGTTTTTACTGAAGACTCTGTGATAGCTTTCAATAAATACATTCAAATATTAGTTCTTTGCAAGAAAAACAAGGTTTGAGATCATGGTACATGACAGTAACCTGATCAAATCCTCTCCAATTCAAATGGAGATTCTCATTATTGATGAACAACAATTGTCATAACCACAGTGTTAACTGTGAGTTTAATTGTTTCTTCAGATTTACAAGGCATAAATACTGTTATCACTTTATCAGCATTTATTCTAAATACTGATTTAGTCTTTTCAGCATTTATTTTTCATGATCTAAATCCTGTTGGTATGGTTACTTCTATACCTTATTTAAGGACTACCTCTAGTAGTATGACCACAAATTACCCTTCTTTAGCCACCTCTTATTTCTGTAGGATAATCTTTCTGAGCCTTTTTATGTGAGATGTGTGAAAAGATTGAGAGAAAAACAGAATTAAAGAGAGGCAGGATCTCTCCTGGCAAAAGGAGAGGTAGGTGAGAGGATAAGATTTAGTAATCCTTGTGAGGAAGCTCTGATTATTAAAAGCCATGAGATGTGTGGTGTGAGGAGTAATGAGACTACTTTAAAAGAATAGAGATTAAGTTTTATTTGCTATATGTTTGTAGGTGCTCAGAGTACTAAAGAAACAGATGTTGAACAACAGTCTTTTGAACCTCAAGTAAACTCTGATGTACCAAGTGCTATTAATCTCCATGCAAGTCTAAGTACATTCTAATATTTCACCACATCAGACAATCTATATTTTTGTTGAAAAACAGTCCATTTACTCTACTTTACCATCACCTGAGAAAATCCATGTTATTGCTGAAGATGTAGTAGCACACAAATTTGATGCATTTCCAATATTTTTGAATTCAAAACCAAGATTGAAAATTTTCTTAATAAAAAGGATTAAAAATTTTCAATCTGACAATAGTGGTGAATTCAAAAAGTTTACTCCATTTCTAGAATCTCAAGGAATATTTCATCATTTTTTATGTCCCCACACATCTGAACAAAGTGGACTTAATTGCAGAAAGCCGTTATTGACATATAGTTGAAAAATGTCGTACATTGGTATCTAATGCTCACATGCCTTTATCATACTGGTTAGAAGCTTTTCTCACCTCTTGTTATCTTATCAATAGACTACATACTCCTTTGTTAAATAAAAAAACACCTTCATAGATCTTGTTTAATCAAATTCCCAATTATGAGTGACTTCATATTTTTGGTTCACTATGTTATCCCTTTTTACATACTTATAACGCTAATAAACTTCATCATATGTTTCTTTCATGTGTTTTTATTGGGTATAGTTCTATTCATTAAGGATATTTGTGTCATCATATTCCTACCAATCGTACATATAGGGGTCTCGGAAGTTGACCTGGCAGGCTATCACATAAAAACCTCATTGGAGTCAAAATCTTACTCATATTCGTGACTAAACACTAAGGGTGAAGGGTCAGATCAAAATCGTCATCGTTACCACTATCAGAAGTCGTAGACGATTCACAGTACGCAAAAACATGATACTAATTAAGGTAATCTTAATCCTAAAACAATTCTAACCCTTAGAACAAACTTAACTTTGAAAACTATCTCCGATAATCTTAACTCAGTTCTATATAAGTTGACCGCTCACACTTACTTATACATCATTCATATAATCCCTTAACCTAACTTGTTTTAGGGACCAAATCCTGTGCCTCTGATACCAACTTGTGACACCCTCAAATCTGGGGTCAAGATTGAGGACTCACGACACCTTTTTAAAATAATATTCTGCATAAATAGATAATATAAAATAACCCCCGAAAAGCTAGAAGGATCTACACATGATAAGTTATGAAACAAGATACAACTACTCACCGTGAATATAAATTTATTACAACTCTCTTTTCAAATATAAATCTACAATTCCGTCTCGGAACAGCCAGATAACTCATGTATATTAGCGAATCGCTCTTCTATAAGGCCATCTATCTGAGCTGGAAGGACACTCTTATCAATGCAGTTAAATCTCACCATCCTCTTGCTTAACTACCAAGATTAGATAAAAAAATAACAAGGTGAACTATAAGCTCATTAAGTAACTAATATAATAATTAACTAATAAACTTGGCAGTAAAATCGGAGTATAAGGCTTGATCAAGGTTCATGGTATAAAAGGCTCAAAGTATGGTTTAAAAAGAATGGTTAATTTGGTTCATATCTTTTCCTATCAAAGCCTTTCAAACATTTTTTTATAAAATTTTTGTTATAGCTTTTCAAATCACCCATTTCTTTTAAAATCAAAATCTCAACTATTTTAGTATGTGCATAATGCATGAACATACTTTACATAAAATCGATAAAGTTAATTAGAGTGTATACTTATAAATATAATACGGGTGATAAGCCTGTAATGACCTCCATCTGGTTATAAAGATACCTATGGCACTACATTGGCCTTTTAACTACCGGCCCATCTCCGGTTTTCATAACGCTATGATCCATCTCCGGGCTCCATACGCTTGGCTAGATCGTCGTTATATGACCACTTATGCCTCCAATCTTTAGGATTATATTAAAAACCTTTATATTGGAAATAAAATCATTTGTATTTAAAATAATTTTCATTTTTAATTATTTACCAACCTTCGAAATCATCGAGACTCTTTCAAGTCAAAAATCATTCTTAATTCCAATTCCAGGGATTCAAATCTAAAATAAGGGTATAATAAAAGAATGTGGTTCAAGAAATGTAATTCAAGGGTAGGTCTAGCAAAGCATAAATAATATCAACATATAGGTATCAGGGAAGCATAAGTATTATCAATAAAAATAAGGTATAGAAATAAAACAGGGTATGTGTAAAAGGAAACAAGCTATCAACAAGGTTATTCGAGATTTAGGGGTAACAGTATCATCATAATCGTTTCCTTTATATCAAAATCATAATCTTTATCAATTCCACAATCATAATCATTTATAAAAGAGAGGCAAAGTTACTTGCCTCAAATGCTTTCCTTTTTCACTTGATTCGGGTCACTGTCACCTAGGATCGTCTTTCCTTTCCTATTTCGAGTGCCCTCGTTTTTCGAACTTTACAAGCTTTCCTCACATAACCAGCTTAATAATCATCACTCTATTATGACGACTTTTCCTTTTCTACGCTTCACGCATTGATTCTACACAAAACAAAAGACACTACTTCAGTATCTTTTATAAAACTCGATGTTCAATCCTGAACGTCTAACTTAAACTACCCATTTCGCTTTAATAGATTGACTCTTATACATATATCCTTTAATCACATGGGTATGTTGTATACACATAACCATATAAACATGTAACACGCAACATATATTGTAATTATGCAAATAAGACCTCCTTTCCTTTTAAAACTATTTCTATTTTATCAAATTTTTCGGCAGTATCTCTGCTGCTTTATTAATTTCCCGTCAGTCGCAAACCAATACAAAAACACAATCGGCATACAATCTTCAATTCCATATACTTTATACATATAGTTCAATAATTCCAACTAAGCCTTTATAACTCGATAACACATTTACGAACGCAAAGCATATTTTCAACTTACATAAACTTTTACAATTCTTAACTTGACATTAACTAAACCATATTCATTTTAACTACATACTTAACTTGTCATCAAACCAAATCACATAGTGCAATATCGAATACCCAACAACTAACTAAATAAAAATTAAAAATTTTGACATGACCTTATCGTTTATACACGATCCCAATTAATTCACAATCTCAACCCAACAATTATCTAAACCGTTCCTTCATAAAGAGAATATTTTGAACCAAATGAACTTACAATATCACTCAACTAACAAACTCGTATTTAACACCTAATATCATCAAATCATCATAAATTCACGTTCGAATCAAATAATCTCATTACACAATCAAGATTTCCTATTTCAAACCAATATTACTCACAAAATTCAAATCATAATTTAAAGATTAATAAAAAAACCTAAAATCATATAACTTTAACATGCATTAACAATCCCAACATTTGAACATTCATTTGAACTATTAGGTCCCGAAGTATCGTAGAAGAGGGGGGGTAAATACGATACTCACTAAATAAAAAATTTCTTTCCAAATGAATAACATCTTGCTGATTTTCTTGATGACTTGATAACAACTTGCCGATTGTCTTGCAAATAGCTTGCTGTTTGTCCTACTAACAGCTTGCTGTTTGCGACTGATGATATAAGAATAACTTGTTATTTGACACTTGTAACTCATTCTTTTGAATCTTTTGCGAATAAATAATTTAGTGTTTAGTTAGTGGTTTCGTGTTCTATTAAGTGGCATTTATGACACTTTATGACGCTCCGTAAAGCTTTGAATTGATGTTTTGTACTCAAGTTGTTAGTGTTTTTAAAGTGTTTTTGTAGTATTTTTGCATTTCAGGAATTTATCAGTAATACAGGTAAATTGGAATTGTTTGGATTCTAATATAGTGTTAGGATGGTGTCTAGAATAAAAGCTCGTGAAAAGACCAGCTCAAACCAGCAAGAAAAGAAGAAGTCAATATTTTTTCTAGAAAGACGGGGCTCCCGCGCTGAAGAAGCATGCGGCCGCACTAGGTCGGGAATTAAAATCCTGTTTCTCTTGGAATTTTAATCCGTTGGACTTCTACTCTGCATGGGATGCTATATATACATAAATTTATGTTCGTTTTTCATAACAACACATACCAGAGCTTAAGGAGAAGGCGTAAGAAGGCCGTAGAGCACAAATCAACCAAGGCGAAGAAGATCTAGTTTATTCTTGTGATTCTTTGTTTAAAGTTGTAACTTGGATGCTAGTTTTCTTATTCGTAAACCTATACTCATGTTTCGTACTTGGTTTTATTAAGTATAAAGACTATGTTTATTATACCATGCTTTCATCGGAACCCACATTGATGATGAGTCCGATTATGGGCTAGTCATTATCCCATGTTTGTGTCATATATTATTCAACTCTCTTTAATCTCTTAGTTTATGTTCTTTAGTATAATCTCTTAGTTAAGTGTAGTATAAAAATTCTCAATTTGTTATTCGTCTTAGCATTGGATAATAACCATACTAGTGTTGCATAGATACATTTATTGAAATTAACCTAAACCTATCCATGTGGGAACAAACTAGAATTTATTATATATTACTAGCGATCGCGTATACTTGCGTGAATATTAGCGCGTGTTCTAGCCCTAACATGTTCTCAAGAGTGAATACTATTTAGGACATTAAAATAAAGAACACAAGATATTCGTGGAAGTATATATTCATATATAAATCCTCGAAGGTGTTGCTACATTCCGGTAAATAAATTAACCGGCTACAATCCAAGAACAACAAAGTTATTGCTTCTACAAAGATTTACAAATCAAATCCTATACAAGAATTATAACTATTTGTCCAAGGATTTAATTACCTCATAATGATTATAATGGCCCTAAATAATATACAAGATTTAAACCGGACTTTATAACGTTTCTCCGGTGAGAAGCTTAACGGATATACAATGTGCTTGAGCTTCTCTTTATCTCTTTGTTTCTTGTTTTTAGCAGCTCTCGTTGATGCTTGTGTTACTTGTGCTCAGGAGATTTTAGCACAACTAAGCATGTAAGTTGCGACTAGGGTGTAACTTTGAGCACTTAAAATATTTCTTAACCTGCCACTTGCACTTCCTTGATGCTAGATATCATTCTTAGTTTGTATACTAAGTTGCGCATAGAAGAGGTAACAAGAGTACTTGCGCCTAGGGTATTTCCTTGGGAAGTTTTTGACTTAGTTTTTATGCTGATTTGCTAAGTGACGACTACAAGGGCACTTTTGCTTTAAAATAATTTTTGAGTTGTGACCCTAGCAACCTTAAAAGTCTTAGTTGCGACCATAAGGAGCTAAAAGGTGTTTTTGCCTTAGATCTTAAAGGGCACTTTGTATAACAGCTTGTTGTTTGCCTTAATTGCACCTACTGGCATGTTGTATAGTAGTTTTGCTTTATTTTTTCTGCCAAGTTACGATAAGAAGCACTAAGGAGCCTTCCACTTGCGGCAACAAGGTATATAGGGTGTTTTGCCTTAGTTTTTAAAGATTACTTTGTATAACAACTTGTTGTTTACACGTCACAGCTTGCTGTTTACACGTCACAGCTTGTTGTTTGCTCATAATAGCTTGCTATTTGCATCATTCTAGCTTTCTTTTTGCATTTCTGATTGTCTTCTTTCTTCTCACCCTACCAATTCAACATTCCCACTTAACAATTATTCTATAGTAATACTCAGATTCCTTTCACGGACCACTGACGTCTAATGAAACTGGTCTGGTTCACAGACGACTAACTTCAAATCAGGTCTTCGTATTATGGCTTTAATTACATTGTTAAGCTTGCAACAACTTTACTGCTTCGAACACTGACTGTCAATAAACAAATGTACTTTCACTGAAATTTTTTTTGGTACTTAGACAACGCTTCATTGCTACTACAACCTTTAATACTTTATTCAATGTTCTTCACTGACGCTTGAACATATAAATGAACTCTGTTTAGTGAGTATAACTTCAAGACTGCAACTGTCTTCTTTAACCTTTGTCTATACCATGTCTTCAATTCTTCAGATTCTTATGCTCACTTTCTATCTTAAATCAATACTGATACACTGAAATCTTCTAATGGCACTTTTACATTGAATCTTTAAAACTTCTGAAACCCTGAAAGTCTTTAAATCTTATTCTTCACTGACGCATGAACATTTAATGAACTTCTTTCAGTGACCTGTAAATAGACTTCAAACATTCTTCTAATCTTTTGATCCTTTGTATTTTCCTTGTTTTCATTTCTTCCTGATTACTTATGTAGACGTTGTATTATTTACCTGTCCAGTTCTAGCATTGAGTTATCACGTATACTGTTCATACAACTTTGCAATCTAACCAACATGAACTCATACACACCAAATTTATATCCAATGAACAATCAAATTTTGAAACCCAAAATTTTAAAATCTAAAATTTTAGAATCACACATATACAACCACATATAAGAAATTAAATAAATCTTATAGGGTTCATGGGACATCATCACCCACCGCCGGCTCGCGGGAGCTCATCACCGACGGCGGCGAAGCTTGATGGTGCCCGTACTTTAGGTTTCTAACCGAAAGCTTCACCAATAACAACAAGAGCAATAATCGATTGATTTCATCATATAAGTATTAATAGCGCATCAAAATTATGAAACCCACTAATTTGGATTCAAAAATTGAAGCAATATAACACATCAGCAACATACATCGCATAAAAAAAAGTGGAACCGGAGTTAAGGTCAGAATCGTGATCAAACCCGTGAAAAATGAAGAAGAATCGAGGTAATATGATTTTACCGATAAGAGAGAGTAAAAGAAGGAGAGAGATGAGAATATTCGAGAGTACAGGTGAAAGGAGGAAGAAGGAAGTGGGTTTAAGAGGCCGAGATCACAAGGGCAAAAAGGTAATTTTGCCCTTTTTATTTTTTTGAATTTCTTTAAGCTAAAATTGTTAAAAACGAGCTTAAAAATATAAAAATCAGGGATTAACTGTTCAATATAAATAAGATTTTATTTTTAAAATGTAGAGGATGAAATAACATGTCTCCCCATATTTTTAAAATAATTCCTGAGCGTACAGTTTATTTTACACGAATTTTGCAAGATAATGCACAAAATAGAAATAATCTTTTTTTAAATCATTTTAAAATAGTCAAATACCATAATAAATCCAACTATCATTTTAAAAAAATCTCTAGATCTATTTTAGAGTTGATAAAACAAGGTTTACAATTTAAACATACCGATGATTTTATAAAAATATTTTAAGGCCAAATAAACCTTATTTTTCACACCATAAATTATTTAAAAACATTTTTTAAAAAACACCCTCACCATAAAATCAATCACGTACGAGCCAAATAACATATAATCACATAACCCAGTCAAACAAACCGCATACTTACTAATCTTTCCTATTTAATCTTTATTTATAACCATATTTTCATATTTACCAATCAAATAACAATACGAATAACAATCCGACTTTCAATTTTCTTACTCAAATAATTATAGAAACTTGGGACTCATTACATCACATATTTTCCATATTCCCATAATCCAATCATTTTCATCATTTTTTTATACCATCAAAAATCTACTTTCCGAATAACAAGATTTACGGGGTGCATCTCAGTTGACGTTCCAACTCGTTTATCAACTAGTTACCATAGCACAAGTCATATAGCGACTCGTCAAACTGATTATAACTTTTACATAATTTTATATTTGATATTTCACATGAATAACATAAAATTCAAATAACTCATATTTTATTCACGAATTTCCCGGATATTACATCTCCCCCTCTTAAAAGGATTTTGTCCCCAAAATAAAGTCTAACGAAACAAAACTTTAGTTTTTCTCCACAAAACTCTCATAATCTCAATAAACTTATTCGCAACACTTTCTCTTACAGGTCTAACAATTTTACAGGATATTCTAGATATGCCAAATCCAACTAAATCTTGAAGGATTGGTCTCTTGTCATCTGGTTCATACTTCAGAACTTTCACGCTTAGGAACAATACAACCCATACTAAAATATGGTGCAAATGGAGATGCAATGTTAGACTACAAACAACCTTCTGTACACTTTAGAACCTTGTATGAGATTTCACCTACGTTCTATTTACGCTTCTATTGGAGATAAAGAATATGGAATACAAGATCATATGTTGCACCCAACACTTGACTTGAAAACTTTTTGATGAACTCATTATCGAACAATTGATGAAAATTAGAAATTAATAAATCATTTCTAAAAGAAGAAAGAGTGAAGAGTATTTTGGATATGACTGAGAACA
This sequence comes from Apium graveolens, assembly GCF_009905375.1. Lineage (NCBI taxonomy): Eukaryota > Viridiplantae > Streptophyta > Magnoliopsida > Apiales > Apiaceae > Apium > Apium graveolens. The sequence continues at coordinate 216,371,306 of NC_133651.1, read as the reverse complement.
ACCATATTAGTACATAAGATGGCTACTTTTAGTACTATATAGCTTACAATACATAATTAGGTGTGTTAGTTATATTTGTGATGTCATGTCTAATATGATTTGTGTTTAGTTTTCAGATCTTACTTAACAGGACAAATCAGGACTTAACTGGAAATCAGTACTTATACTGAAGTCAGGACTTAAGATATCAGAACTTAAGTTGTCAGAACATAAGTTATCAGGAGATAATATCAGGACTTAAGGAGACGTTCAGATAAGGAAGGCGGCTGATTGAAAGGAAAGAAGATCAAGACAAATATAAGAAGCGATATGCATGGAGAAGAATTCTATGAAGAATAGAATACTTGGAAGAAAAGATAACTAGTTGAAATATATTAGGAAGCAGAATTATATTCGATATCAATTAGAAGATTATCTTGTAACTGTGTAGTATATAAACACACACATAGGGTTTACACTATATGTGTTATCTTAATCAAGATTATTATTCATTGTAACCGTAGCAGCTCTCGTGATAATTTGTTCATCACTGAGAGAGAACAGTTCTTTGTAACAGAGTTTATTGTGTTGAATAAAATCTGTGTTCTGTTACTTGAGTTCTTATATTTGATTTGATTGTAGTAAACACTGTATCCAACCCCCTTCTACAGTGTGTGTGACCTAAAAAGTGGTATCAGAGCAATCTTTTAACATACATACATTAAAGATCCAAAAAAACAATCATGTATGAAGAAGCACAAACTCTAACCAAGCCCACCAAAACTGAAGAAACTCCAATGACTCAAATCCATAATCGATATGAGACTAATAGGGTTCCCAGACTGAAACCTTCTGAGTATCCCATATGGAAGGTGAGGATGTCTATGTTTCTGGAAGCTACAGATCCAGAATACCTTGACAGAATTAATGAAGGACCACATAAGCCAACCAAGCTCTCTGTTGTAGTTGCAGATCAGCCAGCACAGACTGTACCAAAGGAGAAAAGTGAATATACAGCTGAAGATATCTCATATATTGCAAAGGATGCAAAGGTAAGACATTTGTTGCACAGTGCCATTGATAATGTCATGTCAAACAGGGTAATTAACCACAAGACTGCAAAGGAGATATGGGATGCCTTGGAGACAAGATGCCAGGGAACTAATTCAATTAAGAAGAACAGGAGGACTATACTCACTCAAGAGTATGAGCACTTTGACTCAAAACCTGATGAGTCATTAACTGGTTTATATGAAAGATTTGTCAAACTCTTGAATGATCTATCACTGGTGGATAAGGAATATGATCTTGAAGATACTAATCTCAAATTACTTTTAGCTCTTCCTGAAAGTTGGGATTTGAAGGCCACAACTATAAGAGACAACTATGCTCTTGATGAAACTACTCTTGATGAAATTTATGGTATGCTCAAGACTCATGAACTTGAGATGGATCAAAGAAGCAAGAGGCATGGGAGAAAGTCAAGGACAGTTGCTCTTAAGGCTGAGGAGGAATCCTTTAAAGTGGTTGTCTCAAATAAAGGCAAAGGAAATGCTCTCATCACAAACTCTGATACTGAGTCATCAAGTTCTGATAGTGATGAGGATTCAGAAACTGAAAGTCTATCTGAGATGGACCCTGATGAAGAGATGATGAAGCTGTGTGCTCTTATGGTGAAAGAAATCACAAATATTGCATACAGGAAATTCAGAAGGGGAAAGAAGTTTTCCAGGAAAGGTGCAAGTTCTGATAAGAAAGGTTTCAGAAAATCTGAAGGCAAAGGAGGAAAGTCTGACAGAGGAGATTACTTAAATGTCAAATGCTACAACTATGGTGATAAAGGCCACATATCTCCTGATTGCAAGAAAGGAAAAAGTGACAAAGGCAAGGCTCTTGTCACAAAGAAGAAAAGCTGGACAGACACTTCAGATTTTGAAAGTGAGGTGAACTATGCCTTGATGGCAAATGCTGATAGCAGTTCTGAAGCTGCTGAGTTAAAGGTACCTCAAATAACTTATGCTTTTTATACTGATGATATTAATGAGTTGAAAAGATATCTTAAAACCATGTTCATTAGTTATAGAGATCAAACTTTAACATGTGAAAGATTAACTTCTGAAAATCTTGCTTATAAAAAGAGGAATGATTATTTAGAAAAGAGTTAGTTATGTTCCATCAAACTCAGAAAGATAGAGATAATGTTTTCTATGTTAGAGATGAAATGCTTAAAATGAATGAATCTCTAAAAACCGAGTTAGAATAGGAAAGAGAGATTATCAACACTTGGACTAACTCTGGCAGAACAACTCAGAATTTGTTAAGTAGTGGAAATTGGAAAGAGGGCTTAGGTTATGGAGATGATAAGAATAATAAAGGAACTGTAGAAATTGAGCCTATAGTTGTTAAACAAAAGCCAAAGGTAAATCCTGTTAAGTTTGTAGCTGTAAAGTCTGATATTGATAAATCAGAAGTTAAAGAGAAATTAACTTCTGACAAACCAAAACAGGATAAGCCAACTGAAGTTAACATAGGCTTAATGATAAAGAAGCAGCTTAAGCATAAGCTGAAAAAAGTTAAGAATGTAAACAAGGTAAAGCCACCTAGGAAAAATAGGAATGGAAAGGAAGGTGTGAATAAAAGCAATGATTATAAGCCTGTTCCTAATGCTCCTAGAAAGAAATGTTATAATTGTGGAAATTCTAACCATCTGGCTTCTTTTTGCAGGAAGAATAAAAACATAAACTCCTTACCTTCAAAATCAGGAGTTAAGAGTCAGCCTGTTAGATATAGGCCACAAAATCCTTGTTTTCATTGTGGTAGTTTATGGCATTCCATTTATACTTGTAAGGAATATCATAGTTTGTACTTTGATTATTATTAAATAAAACCTTCTTTAAAGAAAGTTAGCATTATTCCTTCTAGTGTAAGTTCTGATGCAAAGTCTGATACTGTAAATTCTGATAAGAAAAATGTTAACATAAACTCTTATGTTAAATGTTAACAAACTTAATAAGGCCAAAGGATCCAAGCAAGTCTGGGTCCTTAAAACTAATCATTAGTGGTCTTCGTGATTGCAGGGCAACAGGAAAAACATCCTAGTTCTGGACGAAAGCTGGCCCATGTGTTTCTTATGGAGATGGCAACATGGGAAAAACTCTGAGATATGGAAATATCAATCTTGGAAATGTCATCATTGAAAAAGTAGCTCTAGTCTCAGGACTTAAACACAATTTGCTGAGTGTTAGTCAAATATGTGACAGAGGGTATCATGTGGATTTCTTTGAAGAATACTGTGAAGTTGTAAGCAAATCTACATGCAAAGTTGTTCTAAAGGGATACAGGCATGGTAACATTTATGAAGCTAAGCTTTCAACAAGTACTGATGGTTCTGCAATCTGTCTGTTAAGTAGAGCATCAATTGAAGAATGTTGGGATTGCCACAAGAAACTCTCTCATTTAAATTTCAATAATATAAATGAACTAGTCAAGAAAGATCTTGTGAGAGGACTGCCAAAATCAGTATTTGCTCCTGATGGTCTTTGTGATTCATGTCAAAAGGCAAAACAAAGAAAATCTTCATTCAAGAGCAAGATTGAATCTTCAATTCTTGAGCCTTATCACCTACTACATGTTGATCTAGTTGGTCCAGTAAATGTCATGTCTATTGCAAAGAAGAAATATGCTATGGTCATAGTGGATGAGTTCACCAGATACACATGGGTGTATTTCTTGCACACAAAAAGTGAAATTGCATCTATCTTGATTGATCATGTCAAACAACTGGATAAATTGGTTAAAGACTCTGTGAAAATCATAAGAAGTGATAATGGCACTGAGTTCAAGAATTTGATTATGAAAGAGTTCTGCAAAGAGCAAGGAATCAAGCAGGAATTCTCTACTCCTAGAACTCCATAGTAAAATGGAGTTGTTGAAAGAAAGAATAGAACTCTTATTGAAGCTGCACGAACTATGCTTGATGAAGCAAAGTTACCAACCTATTTTTGGGCTGAAGCTGTGTAGACTGCTTGTTTTACTCAGAATGCAACACTAATCAACAAGCGTGGAAAGACTCCATATGAGATGGTGAAGAAAAAGAAGCCAAATATGAAGTATTTTCATGTATTTGGATGCAAGTGTTTTATTCTTAAAACTCATCTGGAACAGCTATCCAAATTTGATCTAAAAGCTGATGAAGGAATTTTTGTTGGATATCCACTTTCCACAAAAGCCTTTAGAGTCTACAATTTAAGAACAAGGGTTGTCATGGAATCTATCAATGTCTCTTTTGATGATAAGAAGATTACAGGACTTGAAGATTTCAATGATCATGATCAGCTGAGATTTGAGAATGAAGTTTTAAATTCTGATTCTATAAATCCTGACAGTCTAAATCCTGATACTGCAAAATCTGATGTAAATTATGATGTTATTGAAACTGTGGTAACTACGCCAAAGGAAAATACACATGTGCAGGGGGAGCATATTGAAGATCCAACCACATCTCAAGAAGCATCAGAACCAAGAACATGCTCTTCAAGTTCTGATTCATCAAGTTCTGATGGGGCAAGTTCTGATAATTCTAGAAACTCAAATTCTGATTCATCAAGTTCTGATGGGCCAAGTTCTGATAATTCTGGAAACTCAAATTCTGAAGGATCCAACTCAGAGAGCATAATTTCAGGGGGAGCATCAGAAAATGTTGATGGAGACAGCATAGGTCATGGGGGAGCATCCAGTTCTAGAGATAATCTTCCATCTGTAAGGAAGTGGACTAAAGCACATACACCTGACTTGATTATTGGAGATCCTGAAGCAGGTATAAGAACTAGAACATCAATATCAAATGAATGTCTCTATCACTCTTTTCTTTCTCAGACTGAATCAAAGAAAGTGGAAGAAGCTCTTCAAGATGCTGATTGGGTGCAAGCAATGCATGAAGAGTTAAATGAATTTGAAAGAAATAAAGTCTGGACCCTAGTACCAAGACCAAAGAACAGATCTGTTGTTGGTACAAAGTGGGTGTTCAGAAACAAAACTGATAGTGATGGCATAATTACAAGGAATAAAGCAAGGCTGGTTGCAAAAGGATACTCTCAACAGGAGGGAATTGATTATGATGAAACATTTGCACCGGTTGCTAGATTGGAAGCCATAAGGATATTTTTGGCTTATGTTGTTCACAAAAAGTTTACAGTCTTTCAAATGGATGTAAAAAGTGCTTTTCTTAATGGAGAATTAGAAGAAGAAGTATATGTTGAACAACCTCCAGGTTTTGTAGATTCAAAATTTCTTCATCATGTCTACAGACTTGATAAAGCACTTTATGGCCTTAAACAAGCTCCAAAAGCATGGTATGAGACATTAGCTCCGTTTCATCTGGAAAGTGGATTTAACAGAGGGACTATTGACAAAATATTGTTTTATCTCAACTATGGAAAGGACTTACTTTTGGTGCAGATATATGTTGATGATATCATTTTTGGTTCTACAAATGACAGACTTTGTAAAAGGTTTGCCAAACTAATGCAGTCAAGATATCAAATGAGTATGATAAGAGAACTTAGCTATTTTTTGGGCCTTCAAGTCAAGCAGAATGAAGAAGGAACTTTTATTTGTCAATCTAACTACACCAGAAATTTGTTGAAGAAATTTGGAATGCAAGACTGTTCAAGTGCATCCACCCCTATGGCCACTGCAACAAAATTGGATAAGGATACTGGTACATCAGTAGATATTACTGATTACAGAGGTAAGATTGGTTCACTACTCTATCTAACTGCAAGTAGACCTGATATCATGTATGCTACCTGTTTTTGTTCAAGATTTCAAGCAAATCCAAGAGAACCTCACTTAACAGCTGTAAAAAGAATTTTCAAGTACCTTAAGAGTACAGCTGATCTAGGATTGTGGTATCCTAGGGAATCAGACTTTAAGCTAATAGGTTACTCAGATGCAGATTTTGCAGGATGCAAAATTGACCTGGAAAAGCACAAGTGGAAGCTACCAATTTCTTGGAGGCAGATTGGTTTCTTGGTTTAGCAAGAAATAAAAGTCAATTTCCACATCAACTGCAGAAGCAGAGTACATTACTGCAGGAAGCTATTGTGCACAGATTCTTTGGATGAAGAATCAGTTACTGGATTATGGGTTAACATATTCTAAAATCCCTATTTACTGTGATAATCAAAGTGTTATTGCTATGACAGGTAATCTAGTTCAACACTCAATGACAAAGCACATCAGCATTAGGTACCACTTTATAAGGGAGCATGTGATGGAGGATACAGTGGAATTGCATTTTGTTCCAACAGATCAACAACTAGCAGATATCTTCACAAAACCACTGTGTGAAGCTACTTTTACAAGATTGGTAAATAAACTTGGAATGGTTTCAGGTTTTTTCTCTAAATCTGCCTAGTTTATGTTCTGATACATTAGACCTCATGATCAGTATTTACAGATATTACTATCTTTATGTAGTATGTGCTTAAATTGAAATTTCCTTAAGTACTGATTGTTATCTGATGTGAATTTTTAAACTCTGATAGTGATATGAATGTTTCAGTGACTATTCAATCCAATGAGGATAACTATGCTAGATACTGACCTAGTAGTCTTTAATATACTAATAATCCCATGTTTAAAGTAATTGTTTATGTGGAAATCTTTTAACACAAGCAAATTCTGATATTGAGCTTGGTTAAAGTTTACTTTGTGTAAAGGTCTGTTCCACTTCTCAATAACTGCTGTCACGTGGGTTGTCCAAGTAAAAGAGATAAAAGATTTTCAAATATTTTATTCACATATCTATTCTATTCACTCTCTCTCTCTTTTTCTTATTCTCTCACATTTTTTAACGGTTTTCTATACAGACATTTCACCAAACACCTTTCAGGAAAACTAATTTCTCACTTATTTCTGATGGTGCCCAAGGATTTAATTGTTGATGGAGCCAAGTTTGTACCAAATAACTATGTTGCAATCCTGAACAAGGCTGAAGCTCCATCAGATCTGCACTTTGTGCAAGATTTCTTAGCTAATAGTGAGATTGGGTACACTTTGACCCAACCTCAATCTATTTCAAGCAAATAAATACTGACATTTTGGCAAACTGGGCTTTTTGATAATGGTGGTGCTGCTGGTACTCCAAGCATTGTTTTCACATCAGGAGATGTCGAGCATGTGGTTACTCCAGGAGCAGTTCGTAAAGCTCTCCACTTACCTGAAGGTTGTACATTCTCAACAGTGGAGGATCCTGTTTTACAGCAGCTTATGGCCAGTCTGGGCTATGAGAAAAGTTTGGGAAAGATGGGTCAACTGAAAAGATCAAATATCATAAAGGAATGGAGCTTTTTCTTTGATTATATCACAAAGGCATTCGCCAATAAATACTCCAACTTTGATGTTATTCCCATCATGAGTCAGCAAATAGGGTATGCCCTTATTCATCAAACTCATTTTGATTTTACAAGTGTTGTGCTAGGTTTCATAGGGGATAGGATGACAGAGGATAGGAATGTAGTATACTTTGCTAGATTCTGTCAGCTTATATATACTTTTTGTTGTGCTGATGAACCCCAACTAGACAGTGATTTAATTCCACCCTTTAAGCTTGCAAAAGAGCTTTTAATGATTTGTTAAATGTTGACAATAAGAAACAAGTGTTGAGACCCATACAGATTCCTCAGTCAGTAAAACAGATCTTGTAAATGCTGATCCACAAGCATATACATCTGTCTATCCTGATGTCTAACCCACCAACTCATCAAAACTAACCCAATCTTCATCCGCACCTACCATAACTACACAAACACCTCAAACTTCTCAACCTCAACCAACTCAACCCTCCATCAGGACATATTACAAACCAACACAGTCATCTCAACCTCAACCTTCAGCACATCCAGTGAAGCCTTCATCTTCAAAACCCAAGAGGACTAAGATAGTACCTCAGTCTCAACAGAAGAGAAGGAGAATTGTTCTGAGAGATGAGTCAGATAATGAGGAACAGGTTCCTATATCAGAACCTGTTGTTGTAGAAGCTGAGAAGATCTCTTCTCGGAAAGATACTGAAACTGGGAGTTCTAGGCCCCTCAAAAGGCTTAGAAAGCTAAATTCTGATGATGAAGCTCCCAAAGTCTCAACTTCAGCAAAGAGACTTAAAAAGCAAAGAGCCAGGAGGGTTGTAAGTGAATCATCACACTCTAAAGAAGTTCTGGAAGAAGCGGCTAAGGAAGGGGGTCAGGAATCTCTGATCTCAACAGAACCTATAGTAATTGAATTACTTCCCACAGCTGAATCAGACTTTACTCAAGCTCAAAAGTCTCCTATTCAAGAGCAAGAGGATATTCCAAAGCAAGTGCCTACACCTCCTGTGTCTCCTATAATTGATCCAGTACATGCTGAAGACCCAGGTACAAGTGCTGAAATAGACATACATAACTTGGTTGTTCCTGAGGTTCTGTACTTGGAAGCTCCACCAACTCAACTCACTCCACCAACAACACCAATTTTGGATGCTGATTTCAATGCAGACATTCCAACAACACCAGTTCTGAATCTAGATGATGAAGATCAGATTGAAGGAGGGCATCAAAATTTGGATGTTGATCAGAACTTAGTTGCAGATCAGAATTTAGAGGATGACGTTGAAGCCTTTATAGCCTCACATATTGTTATTTTATCAGAGGATGTTGATACTGCAGGCTTTGTAAGTTCTGATGCTGACAATGCTGAATCTACTGGTGAAGCTGCTACTAATCTAGATGATGATGCAGCTGGTCCTTCAGGATATGCACCTCAACAAACAGTTAATAAAGCTGATTTGATCAAGATGTTTGTTAGAGAGGATGCACCAGTAACTTGGAGTGAAACTCCTAGAGGAAAGGAGTGGACTAAGGAGTGGAACAAAGTTGATTTTGTTCCTACTGAAAAAATTCTTGCTGAGCACCTTGCTAAGGCTGATGAAATGCTGATAAATGATGATTTCAAGGCACAGCTGAGAGTTACTGCATTGAGTACTAGGCACCTTCAAGGTCAACACTCAATAACTCATGACAAGGTGAACAAAATTCCAGAATCACTGATCCAGCAAGATATGAATATAAAATTGGAAAAGAACAGATTTTTTAAGCCAGCCTTTGACCGAATTGGGTATATTGAAAAGACTCAGGAGAAGCAACAAGATCAGATTTCTGAAATTCTAAAGAATCAAGCTTCTCAGCAAACTCAACTCAATGAGATCCAATCCTTAGTGGAATTGCTTGTCTCTCTTCTTCTACCTGCTGATGCCAAAAAGGGGGAGAAAGTGATTAAGTCCAAATGCAAATCTATTCAACCACTGAAGGGTAAGGATGATGGAAATGATGACCAGGGAAACTCTGAAAAGGGTAGAGGTCATGGTCAAGGTAAAGGTTCTTCATCAAGGACAGCTGGAACTTCTATACAGAGATCAGGCTTTGATGCTGATAGAAGAATAAGTTCTGGTAAACAAGTTCTGACAAAGCCTGATGTTCCTACACAGGGTGAAAGTCAAGAGTTTATGCAGAAACTGAAGCTCAAGGGGGAAGGAAACAATAGTTTACTATCAAGACCCTAAGTTACAGAAGCTGGATGAAGAAATTTCAAAGAGATTATTTCTTAAAGAAAATCCAGGAATGGACTTTGAAAGTCTAAAGGAGGAAGAAGCCAGACTTAAAGCAGAAAATGTCAAGTTCAAGTCTAAAGCTTCTATTGTTGAAAAGAAACTTCCAAAGCCTAAGGGTATTGTGATTAAGGAGAAGAGAAATTCTGAGGCAACCAAAGCCAAATCACAAGTGGAGGTAGATCCTAGATTCAAGGGCAAAGCAAAAATTGATGAACCTGTAAAGGTATATATGCCAATCATGGATCTGGAGACAAAATCTGATGAAGATGCTAGTCTGATTTTGAAGAAAATGGATTTTCAAACAACCTCTGACAGAGCTCATGTTGTTCAAGATCAGGACTTAGTAAATTCTGATATTATAGTGAAGCAAGCAACCTCTGACATAGCTCAAGTTGGCTTGATATCAGAAGATAAAGAAAAGGAAACCTCTGACATTGCTCATGTTAAACCTTCAAAGATACTACTACCAGGATTCACCAAAGCTCAACAGACTCAACCTTTGAAGACTACATCAAGTGGTTTTGAAGCTAGAGTTGTTCAAGGAAAGGAAGCAAGAGACAAATCAGGATTGGGTAGTTCTAAAGAGAAGAGAATAAACAATAATACCAATGATCCAACTTCCTTAAGTGAACCAGGTGTAGGAGCAACTCCTGAGAGATTGAATCAACTTGAATCAGTACAAATGGTTTACCACTCTGTTTTGAAAGAAGATATCATGTTATACTTTATGACAGATGGGAGGGTATTCCAGATCAGGGAGAATGCTATTCCATTGAAGTATTTTGAAGAACTGGAACATGTTCTATTTCTACTTCAAGTGAAAAACAGATCAACAAATGGTGCTGCAGGTTATTTAAAATCAAATATTCAAAGACAGAAGAGGCTTTACTCTGTAAAGTCTGACAGCCCATACCGTCCTAAGTACAGATCTCACAGTGGAGATATTGTTAAAATGAAGCCTAATACTGCTAAAATTATCACTACATTTTCTGGTATTAAGGGACTTGAATTCAATCTAGAGTCTGATAAAGCCTGTATCATCAGACTGGATCAGGATATAAGAAAAGTTAAAATAAATGATCTCAGGGCTGCTATCTTTCAAACTGGTGAAGATACAGTTGAACTGAAAAATGCTAAAAGGAGGATGGTCAATGAACTTGAATATGCTGAGAGATGTCTGTTGAAGAACTATCTCAGAACAACTCCTGATATCAAAGAGATCAGAAATTGAAGCCAAGTCAAAGATCTACAACTGCTTAGATTCTGAAGGATATAAAGACTGAAGCTGATATCAAACTTTAAGGATGGTAAAGCTACAAGGACTGTAAGTTGTAGTTATCTAGTCAAATTTTCATGCATTTGTACTTAATGTTTTTGACATCATCAAATATCTGTTAAACTTGTATAATATGCTAATTTACAAGTTGGGGGAGATTGTTAGATATATTTGTGATGTCATGTCTAATATGATTTGTGTTTAGTTTTCAGATCTTACTTAACAAGACAAATCAAGACTTAACTGGAAATCAGTACTTATACTGAAGTCAGGACTTAAGATATCGAAACATAAGTTGTCAGAACTTAAGTTATCAGGAGATATTTATCAGGAGAAAATATAAGGACTTAAGGAGACGTTCAGATAAGGAAGGCGGTTGATTGAAAGGAAAGAAGATCAAGACAAACATAAGAAGAGATATACATGGAGAAGAATTCTATGAAGAATAGAATACTTGGAAGAAAAGATAACTAGTTGATATATATTAGGAAGCAGAATTATATTCGAAATCAATTAGAAGATTATCTTGTAACTGTGTAGTATATAAACATAGACATAGTGTTTACACTATATGTGTTATCTTAATCGAGATTATTATTCATTGTAACCCTAGCAGCTCTCGTGATAATTTGTTCATCACTGAGAGAGAATAGTTCTTTGTAACAGAGTTTATTGTGTTGAATAAAATCTGTGTTCTATTACTTGAGTTCTTATATTTGATTTGATTATAGTAAACACTGTATTCAACCCCCTTCTACAGTGTGTCTGACCTAACAAGGTGGCGTCCCGCCAGACCTTTTATCACAAAGACAAATAGTTAAACCATATGCATCGTCTGTCTCAATTGAATGACAAAATTTATTGAAGAAACAAATGATGTTAAAGGAGAAAGTGAGTGGTAAGGAAAGAAATATCATAAGATAGATATACTTTCGAAATCATCAAGACATATGCTTCTTTTCTGATAGATTACTCATACACGTATTCATATCACATTCACAATTTGTGTTAGTGTTTGTGCCTTAGAGACAATACTATGATGTTTTAGTTTAAGACATTAGGATTATTAATATTTATGTTCTATTGATTATTCTATTTATAATTTATTAATTCTTAATTTACAGCGATATAAATGTTAGATTAATAAATGTCCTTGGAATATGATATGCAATTCTATATCTCTAAGTATGTGACTTAGAAATGAGATTATGAGAATAGTATCAATATTCCTAAAGGTCCCTAGTCGAGTATTATTATTAAGGGACAATAATAATGCGTTAAGACTGGTGTGTTTGTTTGACTAATGATCATATCTCATTGATCATAGGTATAGTGATACTAAAGTAAAAAACACAGGCAGATGTATATGTACATAGTGCTGGACAGACCCAATATGAGATTCTACATATCTGTTGTGTCATAAGTAATTCTCATATTGATAATGATGTAATAGTCCTTAGACCTGAAGTCATTATATTTCTATACGAGATTTAATATACATTGATTCCATTAAAAGTTATCCTTGACCGGGTAATGATAAAAGTGGACATTGGGTATATTATGAATCGTATGAGAAATATGAATGACCTAGATGGGATTTAACCCTCCTATTTTAGTAGTGATATTATTGGCCTCTTGTGTGAGCTAGACTGACTATGAAATGCGTGGCCACGCTCAAATGTTGATTTGATATGATAGTCTACTCATTGATCAAGAAAACTTGGATTAAACTATGATGAGGATGACACATTACATGCCTCTAGTTTAATCTATAATATTTGGTTAAAGGGATTATATTAAATTATACATTATTCACAAAAGGTTTAATCGATCACCGATTCAATTATTATTACTTGGGTAGCAATGATGTATTACTAGATGCCGCTCATTGTTTATGATTTTAAATTCGATTTAAAATTTGTTGCCAACGTAATAATAACCTATAGGGTCACACACTAAGAATGCTTGAAGGATTATTTAATTTAAATTGTATTTAAATTATATTACAGTAATTCGAATTATTTATAATATTAATTAAGTATGACTTAATTAATTAGATAAATATTGATATTCGAATTTACTAATATTAATTATGAAATTTATTTGTTAAATAATTAAGTGAGACTTAATTATAATACAAATAGGATTTTCGAATTAATAATAACTCCTAATTAGTTAAGAGTTATAATTCATTTTTCTACTCTCTATATAATATCTCTTGTGTGGCTGATTTTTGTATGAAAAAGACTTTTACTAAAACCCTAGCCACCAAGAGAGAAGAGGGAGAGAGCAAGAAGAAACGAGTTTGTGCTAGTACACATCCAATCCTTGAGTTCAAGCATTCGTGTGGATACCGATAGAGCGTAGATCGCGAGAGCGGGATGCGTGGTGATTGAACAAGCTTTGGATCTCCATTAGTCAACCAATTGGTAAAGCTTCTTAAGGTAAACAATCTGATCTACGAATTAAATATATGTTTTTCGCATGGATCCTACGGCGGGTTTCGAAAATTCTGTTTTTTTTTACATTTTTAATTACTGTTACCGTTGCGTTTATGTGCTCGAAACCCTTCAATGGCATCAGAGCTACTTGCGAAAAGTGTTTAATTCGTTTATGTGTTTACCGGTTTTATGATGATAACATGTATACAATATTTCATGACTATTATGTATGCGATTTTGTATGTTTTACATGTTGTTATGTATATATATATGCATATGTATATATATGTTTTGAATATATGATATTCATTAGAGTTGTATAATCATATGATGATTATATAATCTGCATATATACTGATATATACATGTTTTGTGTTTGTTCTTATTATAAGAATCGTATTTGATACGATTCTGAATCGGATGCAGCGGATTTGCTAAAATCTGGGTCTGTTGTCCGATTTTGGCGAACGAATATGCTATTTCATATGGAATCGAGCGTCTAAGCAAAATCTGTAAGACGTTTGATGTCGTTTAGACCCTGTAATTTGTGATTTAATGTTATCAGATTTAATTTCGAATTTTCTGATTTTTGCTATATTTGGTTTTTATGATTAGATCATGATGGGTATGATATGTTAAGATCATATTATGTGTTTTAACATGTTCTTATGTGTTAATTGAGCATGATGGATGGTTATGGCTTATGAACTTAGGTTAATGGTTTTGTTTTTTTTTAAATACGGCTTGTATGTCGTTTGATCTTTTAATTATTAAATCTCGAATGTAACTCGAGTTCTTATTGTAAGTATATTAGATTAGTTTTTATTTTTCATTCGTGTAATGTACATGAAGACATGAAGATTTGAAGATCAAGGAAGGTTAATCTCACATGGAGGCCATCCAAGGAAGCAATACAAGAAATAAGACATGTAATAGTTAGCCTGTATTTATTTTTCACCTTAGATTGACCTAGATCTTTGTCATTAGCTTGATGAAGATCACATAGGATAAAGCCATAACCAACCACGTTTATTTATTGCACTTTACATATATATGAGCATATGATGAATGTATGTGTAGAGTAGTTTATAAAGATGCATGCTTAATTAGATTGAGGATGTAAGTATTAGATACGACACCCATGCCATGCTTTCTAAATAAGATAAAATCTGTAATGACTCAAGATTTTAAAATGAACAAATGATTATGAGATTCTCGTGTTTATGAAACACGGGATAAAATACAAATTTTCTTTATTTCTGACATGGGGCAATTTTGTCAAAAGCAAGTTCTTTGAACTTGTAAGGTTGTGGGTTTTAAGCGAGACCGTTGTGACTCCCTCACTACCTGAAAATCAAACCATTGAAGAATATTGATTTGAAGTATTTTATTTAAGGAAAAATTGGGAATCTCTTTATGATGGGATCATGATCGTTTTAAAATTAACAAAACCCTAAAGTTAATATTAAGTTGATCAGATGCCTTCCAATGAATCCAATGCGTTAACCCCTAGATCGATCAGGAGTGGGTTCACCAAAGCGAAGTACTCCTATCTATCGTGGGAGATGTGTTGAAGTATATTGATACTTTTTTACTATTGGGTTTGACTTAACTAAGTTATCACAATAGGATTGTGAACTTAGAGGCATAGAGTTTGGCGAGATTTATTAGATAAATATGAACAAATGTTGTTCCACCAAGCTATCCAAGAGTTATATAGTTGATATAATTGACAAATGTTGTCTACCTAAATAATCATATTTTAGGAGAAAAGCCAAAGCTGACCTAACGCGTGGTGAAATATACATCTTGGCTCACTAGAAAGGATATAGAAGATATTTTTTCCGAATTAATAGTTAGGGCTATTGATTTGATAAAAATAGTGGGAGATATATATTGTAAATATATATATATGAATAATCACTTGAACATAATTTAATGATCATCTGTAGACTAAGTCATTTTATGCACTTTAATATTATAAATATCAAGTGACAAATAACACAAATAACTTCTCTATGTAATAGTCCTTGAGAAGGACAAGCTGACATTAAATAATTTCCACAATTGACACAAGAACTTGAGGATTGTCCTCAGGTTCAAGGATGTCACTCAAACCTCTCCCTTATTTCTTCTAGCTGAGAATGAAACATGTGCTGAACAAAATGCCTACGAGAAGTAAATTAATTATGCAACTGATGTTTCATGTCTCATGTCTCATGCTTGTTATTATGAGTACTAAGCTTTAGAAGCAACAAGAGCATAATGATGCTTATGATATGATTGAGCACCTTCAAAGGATGTTTGAAGGATAGGCTCGTTAGAAAGATTTGACAATAATAAGGCACCATACTTTTGCATTAATGGGAGAATGATATCTGGTTGAACCACATGTTCTAAAGAATCGTATATGTACCTTGATATTTTGGGTTTCAAGAATAGTCTAGAGACTCAGCTTGATTTGATCAAATAATCTTTGAACAACTTCTATTCTTAGTTTGTTAAGAACAAAAGGAATGAGATAGACAGAACACCCACTGAGTTGTTAAGCATGTTTAGAACTGCTGAAAATAACACGGTAAAGGCATGAATTACGTCCATATTGATGATGTACACATGGAATCCAAATGGGAAAGGAAAGTGGACAGGCAAGGTGAAGATTTGATCTTATTCGGTGCCAAAACAAAGTCCAATCCCAAAGAGCTTTTGAAGCCTAATAGTGGTGTAGCTAAAGGAGATGATTGTCATTTTTGTGAAAATAACTGGATGAATGGAAGTTAAATTGTCGAGCTTATTTGGAAGATCTAAGAAGAAGACTAGCAATGGTCAAGCTTCAGGTATTGGGTTAGAATTGGAGCAAAAGCTGTTGCTCTAGTTGAAGGAACTCTATACCTAATGTTGCCCATAAGGCGAGATTGAGAACTTGATAAATTGTTATTACGTGCCTGCCTTTAACAGATACATTAAGTCAATTTCTTGTCAGGACAAGAAAGGTTTTCATTTTACTTTCTTTCATTTTAAGTAAATAAACAATAGTTGTTTATTCTATTTCAATGATAAGACTTATAATGTTGCACAATTAGTTAACAATTTATATGTTCTAAGTTGACTCAAATCAAACATTACCTCTAGCATTGTCGTTAAGCCATATTAATGAGAAACGCATTTCTGAGTTACATATAGATGAATACTTGGATAAGTTTGATTTTGAATCATACGGAAGATGCGAACTTTGTCTCATTGGCAAAATGACTAAAGCTTCTTTTACCTGATCAGGTGAAAGGGCCACCGAACGACTAGGACTTATACATAATGATGTATATGGTCGAATGCGTATGATGGCAAGGGGTGGCTTATACTACTTTATAACATTTACTGATAATTTCAGTAGATATGGATATGTGGTTCTTATGAAGAACACATCCGATTCTTTTGAAATGTTCAAAGAATATAAGGCCGAAGTAGAAAAGCAAACAAGGGAAAAGTATAAAAGTTTTACGATCAGATTGTGGAGGAGAATACTTAAGCCTCAAATTCAAGAGTTTCTTGAAGGAGTGTGATATTGTATCACAACTTACTCCTTCTGAAATACCTCAATGGAATAGAGATTCTGAGAGGAGAAATCGTACCTTGTTGGACATGGTGTGATCGATGATGAGTCAAGCGGATCTTCCAATCAGTTTCTAGGGTTATGCTCTAGAAACGGCTGCATATACACTTAACCAAGTTCCGACCAAAGCGGTTCAAAATACTCCGTATGAGATATGGACTGATAAACGTCATAGCATGTCATTTATGAAAATTTGGGGACGTGAAGCGTTTGTAAAATGTTTAGCCTCTGACAAGCTTGGACCAAAATTAGATAGATACTATTTTGTGGGATACCCAAGTGAGACTATGGTATAGTTTTTATAATCCTTCCGAGAACAAAGTGTTTATTGCTCGAGCCGCTGTATTTCTTGAGGGAGAACTACTTTCTAAGAAAATCAGTGGGAGGATAATACATCTTGATGAAGATCGAGAACCACATGATAACATTGAACCAGAGTTGGAATAAGATCAGGATGTACATCAAAATGTTGAAAGTAATCATTTCCAAGAAACACGTGTTATTCTTAGATCTAGTAGGATTCACCATGAGCCCGGGAGAAATTATGAATTTCTTTTTACTCAAGATGGTAATATGATGCTTACAGATAATGATAAGCCTCTCACCTACCAAGATGCTATGAACAGTTCAGAATCCAAGAGATGGCTAGAGGCCATGAAATCCGAGATGGAATCCATGTATCAAATTAAAGTAATGACTTTAGTTGATCCACTCGAAGGGGTAAAACCTATAGGGTGCAAGTGGGTTTTCAAGAAGAAAACTGACATGGATGGTAAAGTACAGACTTATAAGACGCGACTAGTGGAAAAAAGGTTTCAAACAAATTCATGGTATAGACTATGATGAGACTTTTTCATCGGTTACTATGGTCAAGTCTATCAGGATTTTGTTAGCAATAGTTGCTTACTTTGACTATGAGATTTGGCAAATGGATGTCAAAACTGCTTTCTTAAATGGGAGCCTTGAACAGGATGAATATATGATACAACCTGAGGGTTTTATCGATCCAAAGTTTGCTAAGGTAGTTTGTAAATTGCTTCTATCTATTTATAGATTGAAGCAAGCCTCAAAGAGAATGAATATTCATTTTGATGAAACGGTCAAAGAGTTTGGTTTTATTCAAAATGAAGATGAACCATGTGTTTACAAGAAGGTTAGTGGGAGCCATGTGACATTCCTAATATTATATGTAGATGACATATAACAAATATGGAATGACATACCTTCTCTACAGGCTGTTAAGACTTGGTTGAGAAATAGTTTCTCGGTGAAAGACTTAGGCGATGCTACTTATATATTAGGGATCAAGATCTATAGAGATAGATTGAAAAGATTAATCGACCTAGTCGGAGTACATACATTGATAAAGTATTACATCATTTTATGATGAAAGAGACAAAGAAAGGGTATGTTTCGATGTCTCATGGGATAGTGATCTCAAAAGATAATTGCCCCCTAAATCATTAGATGATAAGGGCCGTTTGAGAAAGTTCCAGATGCGTTAGTAATTGGATCTATAATGTGTACAATGATATGTATTTATCCTGATGTTTTGTATGCTTTGAGCATGACGATCAGATACCAGTCTAATCCAGGTGAGGGTCACTTGATAGTTTTCAAGAATATTCTTAAGTACTTAAAGAGGACTAAAGATTTATTTTTGGTGTATGGAGAAGATAGGGAACTGGTTGTAAAGGGTTACACTGATACTAGTTTATGAACCTAATTTTTGGACAGACAAGGATGATTACGAATTTATGTCTGTTTTGTGTTTTGTCTAAATATAATTGATGCTAGCTTGAATAGTTCACAGCAAGAACATTGATGATTCTATGGAAGCCGAATATATTGATATTTTTTTGAAACAGCCATGAAGACTGTTTAGGCATGTCCTTATGCAATATCGCCTTATTAATGAGATTAATGATTAAGGAGATATAAATGTAAAGTGCATAGTAATGATAGTGTTACAGACCCACTGACTAAGGCTTTGTCGCAGCAGAAGTACGATGGTCATACTAGTTCCATGAGTATTAGATACATGGGTGATTGGCTCTAGTACAAGTGGGAGATTGTTAGTGTTTGTTCCCTAGAGACAACACTATGATGTTTTAGTTTAAGACATTAGGATTATTAATGTTTATGTTCTATCGATTATTCTATTTATAATTTATTAATTCTTAATTTACTGCGATATAAATGTTAGATTAATAAATGTCCTTGGAATATGATATGCAATTCTATATCTCTAAGTACATGACTTAGAAATGAGATTATGAGAATAGTATCAATATTCCTAAAGGTCCCTAGTCGAGTATTATTATTAAGGGACAATAATAATGCATTAAGACTGGTGTGTTTGTTTGACTGATGATCACATCTCATTGATCATAGGTATAGTGATACTAAAGTCAAAAACACAGGCAGATGTATATGTACATAGTGCTGGAGAGACCCAATGCGAGATTCTACATGTATGTTGTGTCATAAGTAATTCTCACAGTGATAATGATGTAATGGTCCTTAAACCTGAAGTCATTATATTTCTATACGAGAATTAATATACATTGATTCCATTAAAAGTTATCCTTGACCGGGTAATGATAAAAGTGGACATTGGGTATATTATGAATCGTATGAGAAACATGAAAGATCTAGATGGGATTTAACCCTCCTATTTTAGGAGTGATATTATTGGCCACTTGTGTGAGCTAGACTATGAAATGCGTGGCCACGCTCAAATATTGATTTGATATGATAGTCTACTCATTGATTAAGGAAACTTGGATTAAACTATGATGAGGATGACACATTACATGCCTCTAGTTTAATCTATAATATTTGATTAAAGGGATTATATTACATTGTACATTTCACAAAAGGTTTAATCGATCACCGATTCAATTATTATTACTTGGGTAGCAATGATGTATTACTAGATGCCGCTCATTGTTTACGATTTTAAATTAGATTTAAAATTTGTTGTCAATGTAATAATAACCTATAGGGTCACACACTAAGAATGCTTGAAGAATTATTTAATTTAAATTAGATTTAAATTATATTAAAGTAATTCGAATTATTTATAATATTAATTAAGTATGACTTAATTAATTAGATAAATATTGATATTCGAATTTACTAATATTAATTATGAAATTTATTTGTTAAATAATTAAGTGAGACTTAATTATAATACAAATAGGATTTTCGAATTAATAATAACTCCTAATTGGTTAAGAGTTATAATTCGTTTTTCTACTCTCTATATAATATCTCTTGTGTGGCTGATTTTTATATGAAAAAGGACTTTTACTAAAACCCTAGCCACCAAGAGAGAAGAGGGAGAGAGCAAGAAGGAACGAGTTTGTGCTAGTACACATCCAATCCTTGAGTTCAAGCATTCGTGTGGATAACGATAGAGCGTAGATCGCGAGAGCGGGATGCGTGGTGATTGAACAAACTTTGGATCTCCATTAGTCAACCAATTGGTAAAGCTTCTTAAGGTAAACAATCTGATCTACGAATTAAATATATGTTTTTCACATGGATCCTGCGGCGGGTTTCGAAAATTCTGTTTTTTTTACGTTTTTAATTACTGTTTCCGTTGCGTTTATGTGCTCGAAACCTTTCAATTTGATCATATTCGCCCTTACGAAAATGAATTCTATGTTCATATCCATCTTTGCTACTAATTATTCCATTTCTTTGCACCATTATGGGTGTTTATCATAGTCAATATTTCACACAAAAATGACCTTCTTATTCAATTCACTCTCAACACTTCTTCATTCGTTTGTTTTTCATTATGTACTTATAAATCAAAATATATCCAGTTTCATTTGAGGTAAGTATCGCTCTCCTTTCACGTAAATCTTCATGAAGTGACATACTCAAACCCGCATAACAACTTAAACGATATAATTCGACTAACGGAAAATGCTCATATTTAAATTTCCTTCAAACCAAGGTGCCAACTTCTAGCATGTCGTGCGTAATCTAAATCGTTCTTTCACTTGGCCATCTGCTCACAAATTGTAAAATAACTTGTATGCGTTCCGGTGCCTAGGCATTTTCAAGGGCTTCCTTTAAAATCTCGAGTTAAATCTAGGACCTCGATTAGAACCAATAAACGATGAATTTCTATCTTATTCAAGTACAATTGAACCTTTCATAAATCAAAAGAAATTTATCGAGGAGGTTAATTCGTCCATAATAAGCCAATTGCTGTATGATTAGTTCTCGTTCTTAAAAATCTTACTGCAAAATTTATGGCAAGATGTTCTCTTTTCCATTTAGGAATATTCGGGACTATAGCAATCTAGTTGATCCTTTTTAATGTCCTTCCTCGACTCTTTGGCACGTATAACACTTATTTATCCATTACGTAGTCTTTTTTTCAGGCTTGACCATCATAATTCCTCATTAAAACATTTATATGGTTTTGTACGTTCACATTGAATTGAATACCTGGAATTATGAGTCTCATACAAAATTTTATCCTTTAACTTCGTAACTTTAAGAATCCAAATGCGAGAAGAAAATCTCAATATACTTTTATCATCCTTTTGGGGTCTTAATTCTATCTACCAGACAACTTGTTTTGATCATGAATCCTTACTTAATCTTAACATTTTCTAATCTTTTCCTACTAATTTGGTTGGAATGCTATTGTACTTCAATTTCAATCTTTTCGAATTCTCTTATCAATTATGTTAATGAAGTTTTTTTCCCTCATTGCGGCCTAACACGTCTGCACCAAATTAGCTTTTCTGGGATAATAGCTTATAGTACAATCGTAATTGTTGATCAATCCAATCATCAGGTTGTCTCATATTCATTTCTTTTCTGAGTAAAGATATACTTCAAGTTTTTGTGATCCATTTAAATTTTATTATTTTCTCTGTATAGATAGTGCCTTTAAATTTTAAGTGCAAAAACATTCTTGCCAATTTTAAATCATATATCAGATTTTTTTCTGCCCGTGAAGCGTCACTATAGATCACGAAATAACTTTAACTGTTCGGTAAAACCAATACTGATACGAATACCAATCTTTTCTTAAATTCCTAAAAATGCCTTCTTCACACTTGTGGGTCCACACGAACCTTTCATGCTTCCTTGTCAACTTTGCAAATTGGATCGTTATCTTTGGTAAATCTTGTACAAACCTTGATAGTAACCAGTCAATTCTACAAAACTTTTTACTTTCATTGGCGTCATAGACCTCTCCAAATTTATTATTATGTCAATCCTTTTGTAGGGTCCACATCAATGCCTACACTACTAATCACATTTTCCAAGAAAATGAACTTTATTAACCAAAATTTATACTTTTTAGAACTTAACATACAATCTCTCTTTTCTTAATGTTTCCAAGCTACCCTCGGATATTTAGCATGTATTGCTTCTGATTTTGAGTAAATTAAGATATCATCGATAAACACAATCATAAACTTGTCCAAGTACTTCTTAAATACTTTATCATTTCAACATGTGCCATTGATACGGGTTTTCGATATTGGTTCTATTCCAGGCGTCAAATCAGTCATAAACTTAATTTCTCGATGCGGAAGTAGTCGTGTAATTCGTCTGGAGATGTGTCGGGAAAATCGTTATCAACTAGGATGTCTTTCATCTTAGGTAGTCCTTTACCAACATCCACCACGTGAGTCGGGTAAGCTTCGTATCGTTGTCTTAATAATCTCTTGCTTTAACCACGGTCAAAACTTCTTTTCTTGCCTATGCCTTCGATATATAATTTCCTTCTTATTCTTAGAATTCAACTTCACTTTCTTATTTTTTTCACTTAATTTGGGCATTATGATCCGCTAGTCAATTCCATTCATACTGAAATTTTTCAAGTTATTTTTCTAACTTGAAAGATATCAAGTTCATGTTATAATGACGACATTCCATCTCAACATCGCAACTAAAACATGTTTTGTCGACATATATTTTATCATGATTAACCACTTGAATAGCCAAATTTGGTTCTAAAGATATGATGGGGTAGCACATTTAAACTTTCTATAAAAATCTCATATATATAGGGAGATGGTCAAATAGAAACCAACCTTATTTTAAAAACTAAAAACCAATGACAGCCACTAATTTTAGAGCTTGAATTGAATCTCCACCACACAAGTTTTATCCAACCTTTTCTCTTTCCTCCCTCCAATTCCAACTGTAACTTCCCTCCCCTCTGTACATCTATACTACGTAAGTACTTTTATATTTGTTTTTAATTTAATATTTTCCATTAATCGACAAACTTTTTTTGAAATTTGACTTCACTATATGAAAGGAATATGTCATAGCCTATTTATTTATTCGAGGATTTAACTCAACTCAAATAAGAATGTAATAAGTAAATAGTGGATCTACCGTCAAAGAGATCTCACAAAGTAACATATGTCAAAGGATTCAGAAACAATGTTCATCTACAGACTTGAGGAATTACTTCACTGGAAGAAGCTCAAGAAATTGATCAAGCCTCAGTGATATAAATCAAGATTGTGGATTTAATCAAGTGACAGAGATCTCGTCAGGGTATTAGAGAATTACAAGGATTTAATCTGAAGAAAATCAAGTTGTCAAAGTCAAGACATGAAGAAACGTCACGGAAGTTAGTCACTCATGAACCAGACAGTACATCGAGTGTCAACATTGAAGTGGTGGAATTGATTCATAATTCTCAGTGATTTTCAGAAGATTTTCAGAAGAATGTTTGCTGTTCAAGATTAGTATTAATTCTCTATTAATTAATTAAGTCATATAGTTTAATTAAGAAAATAAATTATATCTGCAAAGATTAATTTATTGATTAATTGAATTAATTGATTAATTAATTCTGAATTAATATTAAGAATTTTTAGAATTTTAATTGGATTAAAATCAGTTTTAATTCAGCAAGACAATTGAAATTGAACTAGCATGACAATCTGGATTGTCATACCGATTGTCATGCCAAGTCATTTCAATTGTCTCACTGAAAGTTCTACTGGTTCAGCAGATTGTCTTGCTAGTTCAACAGATTGTCATGCTAGTTCAGGAGATAGTCATACCGATTGTCTTCCTAGTACAAGTTATTGTCATGCCGATTGTCATACCAGTTCATTTCAGTTCTGTTGATTAATACTTAAAGACAGAAGCAGCAGACTCTCAAAAAAATCATCCATTCTCAACAAACCAAGAACACAGCAGAAAAAGAAGAAGCATAATATTTCATTTTTATCTGCAAACTTCAAGATCACAATTTCTAGTTTTAAAGTTAAATCCAAACAACTAGAAATCATTCTCTTGTTCTTGTGTAACTATCTAGCGGATCAAAATCCCTAAAACTTAATCTCAAATTGCGTGAAGCATTTGATTCTTTTTATTGCAAAATAGAAAAAGTTCATGTCGAATTTATTCTAGATTTGTGATAATTAATTTGAGATTAATCCCTTGTAATCGATACCGTTGTTGTAACACCTTTCAAGTTTAATAATATTTTTATTTAACTTGAATTTTGTTTCAATTTTTTATTCCGCACTAAATTCGATTATTCGGTATTGTTTGTATTCAACCCCCCCTTCTACAAACACATTGGGACCTAACAATTGGTATCAGAGCCTTCTGATTAATGAACAAATCAAGATCCTAGACTTTTGTGATTTTTCAACTCCTTGAATTTTTATTTATTCAAAAATTCATAATGACTTCACAAAAAGTTGGAACCGTTAAAATTCCACTATTTGATAAAGAAAATTATATCATGTAGAAGAAGAAGATGCTCTTGTTTTTACAAGTTGCAAATCCCAAATATCTGAACTTGTTAAAGAAGGGTCCAAAAACTCCGATGGTTATTGAAGTAGAGGTGATAGAAAATGATGTTGTGATTACCAAAGCTAGAACATATGCAGAAGAGTCTGAAGATTTTACTCCTGCTGAAAAGGAAGAAGCCTCATTGGATGCCAGCTTTCAATTAATTTTAATTGATTCCCTTGATCCCTTGATGAACAGACATGTGATGAACTGTAAAAATTCCAAACACATGTGGGAAACTATTGAGGTGATTAATGAAGGCACAGAGGACGTTAGGGAGAACAAGTTAGAGATCCTAACCTATGAGTATGAACATTTTAAATCCAATCCAGGAGAAGGAATTACTGAAGTGTTTGAGTGGTACAATGCATTGATCAACAACCTGAACATAAATGGAAAATATTATGCAATCAGGGAGATCAACAAAAAGTTCCTTTTAACACTGCCAACTCATCTTGAACATAGAATCACTGCCATAAGAGAAGCTAGAGATCTGAGTGAGATTTCTTTGGATAGACTCTATGGTGTGTTAAAAACCTATGAGTTGGAGCAGATTCAGCAGAAGGAAGTCTACGGGAAAGATAGAATGGTCAGCACATCTACTGCTCTTGTAGCTGAAGGTCAACAACAACAACAACAACAACAATCTCAACAGTCAGAGAGAATGGTACAGTATTCCAAGGCTGAGGAAAATGTATTAGTAGCAGAATATGATCCTCCTACTATAAATCAATCTAGTGATGATTTTTACTACTTGGAAGAGCTGGAGCAATTGGAAGATGAGTCAATGGCCCAAATTGTCAAGAGATTCTCCAATGTCAGATTCAAGAGAAATCCCAAGTTCAAGTACAAGTCCAACTACAACAGATACTAGACAGGTGGATCTTCATCCTCTAACACCAGTAGTGGTGGATACAAAACAGGGATGGTTGATCGGAGCACCATTAGATGCTATAACTGCAATGAGTTGGGACACTTTGCCACAGAATGCAGGAAGCCAAAGCAAGTAAGGAAGAACTCTTATGATTCAAATCAGAAGAGTAACTCTGAAAGGGCTTACCTGGCAAAGGGAAGAAGCTGGGATGATACTGATAGTGAAGATGAGAATCTTGCTCTTATGGCTATTGATGGAAAAGCTTCATCGTCAAGAAAAGAGGTAAAATTTACTGATGCTGAATTAGTTTATCATCTAGGAGGTTCCTTAGATTGTGCTCGTCGTGATAATGAACTGTTAAGTCAACAGATCAAAGACCTTGAGAAAGAGGTCAATGAATTATGACTTGTGCACATTAATCAAGATAAGTTAAAAGAACAAGTATCTTTTCTAGAGAATAGAGTTAACTGTTATAGACAACTCGAAACTATTCTCAAAGACAAGATCACCGGTCTTGAGACTAAGGTTAAAGCGTACTTCAATTCTTGTTCGAAGGCTAAAGAGTTCTACAGTAAGCAAGTTGTTAATCAAACATCTGGAATAGGTTATGATTACAATGCTGCTATTGGAGAATTAGGCATAAACTCCCCTCCTCATGTCTGTGCTAAAGATAGGGAAGTACCACATGTGCTTAAGGGTGTTGATGAACCCCTCTATAAAAGATCAATTGCTGAACCATTTGATACGACCTCCTCTATTATTCAAGAAGAAATGCGTGCTGAAGATCTTGCTAATGAGAAGGTTATTTCCAAGTCAAGTGTGTCGAAAGTTCCATTCAAAGTTGTGAAAGCAACTGAGACTAACTCAGACACACATGAGTTGGACAACAAAAATTCCATGTATACCATGCATAATTTGCCTGTTGTTAATCCCTCTCATAAAGCATGTGGTGTTGCTAATTGTATGTCTTGTGCTTTTAATTTGATGTATGCTTATTTTAATGGTAAGCATGTTTCTAGTGATAAGACTACTCCTCGTCAGCATGTGAATAATAGGAAGCATGATAGGTCAAAGACTGCTAGTTCTTCTAAGGCTAGAAAGGAGACATTTGTGCCTAAGCCTAAACAGAAATTTGTTAAGGATGTTTACAAGCTCAAATGTTCAGTCATTGAGAAAGTTGAGACCATTAAAGTTAAGAATGTTGTTTTGCCTGACAAAGGTCAATTCTACAAGTATGTCGGGCCCAACCAAGTTTGGGTTCCGAAGAAGGTCTAATCCATTTGAAGTGCAGGGCAGTAAACAGGTGGAACCGGTAGTATGGATTCTTGACAGTGGATCATCAAGACATATGACCGGAGATAGAGCCCTGCTATCAAATGTGGTTGAGAAAGCTGGCCCACTAGTTACCTTTGGAGATAACAGCAAAAGTTTATCTGAGGGATATGGCTGTTTGCAAGTTGGAAATGTTATCATTGTAAATTTGTATATTGTGCTAGGTTATTATCAGGAAGCAGTATCTAACATATAGCACCAGTGACGAGACTTGAGAATATTACAACACATCAGGCACCTGATGCACATTACACTTTGAATTAGACTCTAGTAAGATGTGTACAAGTGTACTCCTGGTTGGTGAGTCAAAAGAGGAAGTCAATGCACCACAGTTCATGGACTTTGCAGTTGCAGATCTATTGGACTATGCAATCTCTTCTTCATAATCTCACTTTAGGTTGGTATGAACTACTGTACTACTCAAGCAATCGTCAAGAACATGGTATGACACTCTAACTGAAGTTACAGTTTAATATGAACTAGTAGAGTCGTCATATTAATAACTCTCTTATTACTAGGCACAAACATATTGTTTTATATGTGCAGTGAGTTTTAGGAGAAAATCAAACTTCTTTCTACATTAGTGATTTCTTATTTCATTAAAATCTTTTGAAATCACTAGTGTACATCATTTCTCTCAAAAGATTAAATGTATATTTCTCATTCCTTAAAGATCTTAAGTACATTTTATCTCTATATTGCCATATGTTCTGTGATACAGGTTCAGTCTCCAATGGCTTTCTTTCATTGACAGTCATGAGGTTGAAAACCCACAACATCTATCCCAGACTGTAAAGACAAACACAGAAATAGAACCAACCAACACTCTCTTACCACTAAAATGAAGTATGAGTGAGCGTGAGGGAGATAGTGCCTTAGTGCACCACATAAGGAAGGTTCTGAAGTCAACCCAGTAGCTCTGTCTCCTACATAGATGAGTAGTATTTAAACCGAGACAACTGCTAGCCCCCATACATCTTCTCAAAAAGACGTAATGGCTGAAAAGGCACAAAAACAATTACTATATTCATTCTCTCAACAGGGTGTGTCTATTGAAATTTGTCAGTCGGCCAGGGTATCTGATGTAGTGTCACCACCTAAAATATAAATAATTCTTGATGCACAAGGAAAGGTTACACACACAAAGGATGAGTTGACCGAAACAAGAGTTTCGACCATTTTAAGGTCAGATTCGATTGTTCAAGGTTTGTTAATGGACCAATTGCCTTTACAGGTGTTAGGAGAGGATACTGATCCAAAAGCCATATGTTAGTGGTCAGTGTCTACCTCCCCAGGCTTAAATCCCCTAGATTCATCTGCAGATAGTGGATCTGACATAGGTGCAGATCGGCAACTTGTTGACAATGATTCAGATATTACCTGATGAGTCACAAGGAAATTTCTTCACAGACATTAGAAGGGAACTTTGATCTTTATACTAAATTCGTTAGATCATTGTTTACCTTCCCAGAATTCAAATCTGGAACCCTAAAAGGGAAACTAGCAACTTGTAGATTATGACTCATATTCATCTGACGAATTTAACAAGGATGGGGATTTGCGAACTCCCATTGCACCACCTGTGACCTCCTTAAGGATGGCTAAGGTGATTTTCCTTGCAGGTACAGCTGAATATTGGAGCTATGAGAGGAGTGATACACTTGTGAGAATGAGTGTAAACACGAGTGGAGAGAAGAGTGAAACACATGTGAGGTACACTAAAACAGAATCACACACTCACAGTGAGGAAGAAAGATGAAACTACTTGTTATTTCTTTTCCAACCAAGTGAAATATGAGAACTCCTTCAGACAACGGCATACATTCCTTCTCTAAAGGGGAGATCAAAGCTTAAGTAATAGTTTGGAGGATTCCTCAACTAAGGGGAAGAAATAGCAGGGAGGAAGAAAAAGATCCTACATATGTACACTACACCACACCATTATTGTTTGTAACTACGGATCCTATTCTACGGGAGAGGTGGTAAACACAAGGTGATTTTCTAGTAAGGGAAGAAGCTGTTTTCCAAAAGGGGAGTACCATTGGTTTTTATCTGCGGATCCTATTGTACGGGAGATGTGGTAAACGAAGGTGATCTTCTTTAAGCAGTTAATTTTCATAGGGGGGAAGCAAGAGAGATATGCGCTTCTCAACAGGAAATGTGGTTGTACAAAAGAAGATGAAACTACTTGAAGATATGTTCAATCTAGAGGAACATCTATTTGGAATCTGGAAAATGTTAAATGTTATCCAGAACTTTTCTACTATTTACTTTGCATTTCTGTTTATATCTTTTTCTTATTTGTTAGTTGAGTTATCCTCTAGGTATTTGTTGTTATTATCTAACAAACAAATAGGGGGAGATTGAAAGGCATATTTCATAGCCTATTTATTTATTCGAGGATTTAACTCAACTCAAATAAGAATGTAACAAGTAAATAGTGGATCTACCGTCAAAGAGATCTCACAAAGTAACATCTGTCAAAGGATTCAGAAACAATGTTCATCTACAGACTTGAGGAATTACTTCACTGGAAGAAGCTCAAGAAATTGATCAAGCCTCAGTGATAAAAATCAAGATTGTGGATTTAATCAAGTGACAGAGATCTCGTCAGGGTATCAGAGAATTACAAGAATTTAATCTGAAGAAAATCAAGTTGTCAAAGTCAAGACATGAAGAAATGTCACGAAAGTTAGTCACTCATGAACCAGACAGTACATCGAGTGTCAACATTGAAGTGGTGTAATTGATTCATAATTCTCAATGATTTTCAGAAGATTTTCAGAAGAATGGTTGTTGTTCAAGATTAGTATTAATTCTCTATTAATTAAATAAGTCATATAGTTTAATTAAGAAAATAAATTATATATGCAAAGATTAATTTATTGATTAATTGAATTAATTGATTAATTAATTCTGAATTAATATTAAGAATTTTCAGAATTTTAATTGGATTAAAATCAGTTTTAATTCAGCAAGACAATTGAAATTGAACTAGCATGACAATCTGGATTGTCATACCGATTGTCATGCCAAGTCATTTCACTTGTCATACCGAAAGTTCTACTGGTTCAGCAGATTGTCTTGCTAGTTCAACAGATTCTCATGCTAGTTCAGGAAATAGTCATACCGATTGTCTTCCTAGTACAAGTGATTGTCATGCCGATTGTCATGCCAGTTCATTTCAGTTCTGTTGATTAATACTTAAAGACAGAAGCAGCAGACTCTCAAAAAAATCATCCATTCTCAACAAACCAAGAACACAGCAGAAAAAGAAGAAGCATAATATTTCATTTTCATCTGCTAAATTCAAGATCACAATTTCTAGCTAGTAAAGTTAAATCCAAACCACTAGAAATCATTATCTTGTTCTTGTGTAACTATCTAACGGATCATAATCCCTAGAACTTAATCTCAAATTGCGTTTAGCATTTGATTCTTTTTATTGCAAAAATAGAAAAAGTTCATGTCGAATTTATTCTAGATTTGTGATAATTAATTTGAGATTAATCCCTTGTAATCGATACCGTTGTTGTAACACCTTTCAAGTTTAATAATATTTTTATGTAACTTGAATTTTGTTTCAATTTTTTATTCCGCACTAAATTCGATTATTCGGTATTGTTTGTATTCAACCCTCCCCCCCTCTACAAACACATTGGGACCTAACACTATATTTTTCTCCATATCCAAACGATCAATTTGCATACCATACTTGCTATATTCCGACGATAAATTACTATTTATACTTAACATAATCACTAAACCGAAATTATTATAATTTCAGAACTTTCTTAATTTTAGTGATTCTCGTAAGCATAATTAGTGATTTATCGCATTTCTCCTGTACCACATCTTTCTCCTGGTATCCCATCTATCTCCCCCATCATACACCATTAATATCCTACTATACGTTTTTACCTTTTACACACAAACTACTGGTTTAGTGAATAACATGTGTAATATAGTAATTTTTTTATCTTTTTCACTGTCCTCTTCTTCCACTTGTTCATTTTTGGTTTCTTGTTTGGTTTTTGCTCTTAAGATTGATCTTGACTTTCTTGTATTTTAGTTTCTTCAAATTCCATTTTATCTTCAACATTCTTTTAAATAGTGTGTTTTGTCTGTTTACAAAATTTAATAATTCAAGATCTAGACATTACTATCTAAAATTTAAATTGGAACTTAATTTAATAATTGCTAATTTTTTAGGGTTCACCAATTCTTTAAATAGGTTTTCAAAATATTTAGCTCTTTTTAATAATAAGAAATTAGTTGATAAACATTCCATCTATTGCGCTAAACCCTGAGCCTAAACCCTAATTTATTCTAGGGTTTAGGGCCCCTAAACCCTAGAAACCAGACCATGTAAACAGTGATTTCTATGTACAATATAGTGATTACTATGTGTAATTTGGTGATTATATGTATAATTTAGTGATTGTCATCATACAATTTAGTGATTGAAGAGTATATCAGTATGAATACCATACTCACAGCAACGCTTTGTCTCCCCCTTTTTAATTTCTTTTTCTGCTCTCGGACCTTTTCCTGTATTATTTATTTATTTATTTATTTATTTGGGTTTAATAAAATCATAGCCCACATAGGTGGAACAGGCCCAGCAAAGTTTAATATATCTCTCTGTTCCTTTTATATTATTAATTAAATTAGCTAAATTTTAGTGATTCTTATAAGTATAATTAGTGATTTATCGCCGGAATATAGAACATATGGTATTTACTGATCGTTGAAGGATGTACAAAAATACAGTGAAGTCAATTTTAAAAAAAAAACTCGTTGAATGACAGAAAAAATTAATTTAAAAATGGAGGGAATTAGGTGAGTTGTATAACAGGCTACATGTACGACTACTAATAAAGGAGTGTATTGGACTAAAAAAGGATGGACACTGAATGCTCAGATAAATTTTAATGGGTTGGACCTTAGTTTCTAGTTTTTATTTTAAGGTAATTTATATTTGAACAGCCCTTATACCCTATATATATATATATATAAATTATTTAGTAACTCCAAACTTTATTACACTTCTGCTTCTAAATAATTCATTACTGGAAATCCTACACTCATATCGGAATGTTGATCATTATCTTCCATTGTTATACTAAAGGTTCTTACTCTTGGTGACACTGGAAGTGCGGGCTTCAACGGGGCTCCAACAATTCTAAGAAAATTTGTTTTTTGTACATGCTCTCTTTGAAATAAGTGAAGTTAAGTTGGTTGCATTTTCTTGAATGTTCATTTACCATCCACAATTGCATCTTTTATTCTTGTTTATCTTTCCTCTTCTTCCATTCAATTTCTCTTATTAAAATCTCCTTTTGTCTTTCGATAATTCAAACTTTCTACCTAATATTTATTGAGTCTAACATTCAGTCATCGCTACTTGATCTCGGGTCCATAGTTTGGATATTTGCTTAGATTTTTTTTCACTATCTATAGTCGGGAACGCTATCATGAAACTAAGCGACTCTTTGGCAAATCTTATAAGTCAGCTTAACTTATCGACGAGTATTTGTCGACTCAACTTAAAAGTTGAATTTACTACTTATAAGCTGATAAGTTGAATGTTAGTAATGACGTACATTTTCTCAACTTATTTTTTATTTTTTCTTTTTTACTAATTTTAGTTTTAAAATATATTTTTTAAATGTTAATCTAACTTAAAATATAAGAATAAAATAATTATATTTAAAAATTATTTATTTTGGTTCATTTAAATAAAAAAAATTATGTCATAAGTAAAATGATCCAAACACGTGTACAACTTATAAATATTTATTAACTTATCGCTTATAAGTCACTTATTCAGTTTAACTTATAAGTTACTCTCTGTAACACCCCCAAATCCGGGGTCGGGGATCCGGGTTGTCACGAGTTCTATTTCCCTTAATAACACTCAATCTTAATAAACAACCAACTACTGCGTACTATGTCCCCACAAAATACACAAACACCGCAAGTTATAGTCTCAGAGATGAATACCAAAAATAACACAAGTCATTTTATTCCACAATTATAAGTCACTACACCTCAAAAAGGGTTTCTGAATAGATTTACATAATCTTTATCATTATTACAATTCGTAAATATACATAAGTCTGGTACATCAAAATTTGAAAGCCTAGCCTATTGGTAGTTCCTACCTCAGCTACAGCGACATCAACACCTACAGAAAATTGCGGAACGTTTCCTATCCGCTCGCGAATTGGGAGCTTGGTCATGTTCATCTTGTCTAGCTGTTATTTTATGATTAAAGAATAAATCAAGGGTGAGAAACAAGCCCACCAAAATAACATGTATTGTAATTAACAATGTATGAGCCTTCTCATAGTACTCATGAAAGACTTGGTCAAGAAGAAATGAACCAAGTTTGATATCTTAATGCGACAAAGTCACAAAATATTCAGCATATATATATAGAGTAAAGTTCTATGGAGTCCACCTTTTAATTGGAGTCTTCGGAGTCCATCTATG
This sequence comes from Apium graveolens, assembly GCF_009905375.1. NCBI lineage: Eukaryota > Viridiplantae > Streptophyta > Magnoliopsida > Apiales > Apiaceae > Apium > Apium graveolens. Next base: position 216,337,841 of record NC_133651.1, on the reverse strand, counting down.
TTCTCCAAATAAATTATCTTTTAAAACGTGTTATCTTGCAAAATATGTTTTACAAATATCATTATTTCAATAAAATCATACATATCTCATATATTTACAACTACAATATGTATGTTCTGCAATATGAAAATTTATGTTCTGCAAACTAACCATGTTTTGTAGAATAATATATTTTGCAACGTTCTACTTGTAAAATTTATGCAATCGGCAAGATTTTCAATAAAATTGTGATATTTGTAGAATATCATTCGAAAAATAATACGTTTTCCAACAATTTAAGCTATATTTTACTTGCAGAACATATATGGACTCCAAGGACTCCAATCAAATAGGGGACTCCATAGAACCTAACCCATACATATATACTTTTCAAAATCTTTGAAATCCTCTGACATGTATAATATACACAGAGTTCCTGTTTATAACTGTATAAAAATATCGTTGCAAGGTGATCTCATATATCTAACCTTGTCTCAACGTTTTTCTGAAAATCTTTGTCATGCATGAGATAATCATTAACTAGATATAAGTTGAAAAGATGAAGTTACAAGATACTCCAATATACTTATATCTTTTTCGAATACTACTTGAACTACCATTGTCCAAGCTATAATCAGTTTTAAAAGTTCATCACATAGATGAGACTACAAGATAAGACTTGAATAGATTCAATCTTTGAAATATCATTTGAAAGAAATGAAGTTACGAGATACTTCATTAAGTCCCGATATATATACACCTATATATATCTCTCATACATTCCTTGAAAACCTCTGTCATGAAAAGTATAAACAAAGTTGTAATATCCAATGAATTTGGAAAGAAGAAAACTTTGGCATAAACCCGATATCTTACTGATCAGGCAAAGATACCAATTAAGTAACCTTTTCTACTAGTAGATGGATGAATCCCCCACCGGTCATCACCTTAGCCGCATTAGGACCTTGTGCTGGACTGCCACTCAGCCTCTTACACATTGATGGACTGCCACCCAGCCACTTACACATTAATAGATCGTACCCCGGCCTGTCGCTTATGCCGACTCATTTAGAAGGACTTACTTCCCGAATGTTGGGCAAGTAATCAAAAACTCTTTATCAAATCAGCAACCTCGTTGCGAATATAAAATACACCACAGAGCCGGATCCCTTATGTTAGGTCCCAATGTGTTTGTAGAAGGGGGGGTTGAATACTAACAATACCGAATAATCGAATTTAGTGCGGAATAAAAAATTGAAACAAAATTCAAGTTAAATAAGAATATTATTAAACTTGAAAGGTGTTTCAACAACGGTATCGATTACAAGGAATTAATCTCAAATTAATTATCACAAATCTAGAATAAATTCGATATGAACTTTTTCTATTTTTGCAATAAAAAGAATCAAATGCTAAACGTAATTTGAGATTAAGTTCTAGGGATTATGATCCGCTAGATAGTTACACAAGAACAAGATAATGATTTCTAGTGGTTTGGATTTAACTTTACTAGCTAGAAATTGTGATCTTGAATTTAGCAGATGAAAATAAAATATTGTGCTCGGCTGCTTTTCTTTTGTTCTCGAATTGTTGGATGATTAAGAATGACTTTTGCTGCTTCTATCTTTATAATTCAATTAACAGACCTACTTGAACTGGCAAGACAATCCATTGAGCTAGCAAGACAATTCATTGAGCTAGCAAGATAATCCATTGAGCTAGCAAGACTTTCGGTGAGAAAATTGAATGAACTAGCAAGACTATCAGAATGAACTAGCAAGACAATCCTCCTCCCAGTGTAACTTTCGGTGAGACTATTGAAAATGGCCTGGCATGACAATCGGTATGACAATCCAGATTGTCATGCTAGTTCATTTTCAATTGCTTTGCTGATTTAAAACAGATTTTAATCCAATTAAAATTCTGAAAATCCTTAATATTAATTCAGAATTAATTAATCAATTAATTCAATTAATCAATAAATTAATCTTTGCAGATATAATTTATTTTCTTAATTAAATTTTATGACTTATTAATTAATAGAGAATTAATACTAATCTTGAGCAGCAACCATTCTTCTGAAAATCTTCTGAAAATCACTGAGAATTATGAATCAATTCCACCACTTCAATGTTGACACTCGATGTACTGTCTGGTTCATGAGTGACTAACTTCCATGATGTTTCTTCATGTCTTGACTTTGATACTTGATTTTCTTCAGATTAAATCCTTGTAATTATCTGATACCCTGACGAGATCTCTGTCACTTGATTAAATCCACAATCTTGATTTGTATCACTGAGGCTTGATCAATTTCTTGAACTTCTTCCAGTGAATTAATTCCTCAAGTCTGTAGATGAACCTTGTTTCTGAATCCTTTGACAGATGTTACTTTGCGAGATCTCTTTGACGGTAGATCCACTATTTACTTATTACATTCTTATTTGAGTTGAGTTAAATCCTCGAATATAAAAATAGGCTATGACATATGCCTTACACCTTAGGTTTTAAGCGAATATTTAAATCCCCTTCGATAGGAAGATCTTAAATTTGAAAATGAGTTTTGGGATTCGCTCTAACTTTTAAAATCATTTTGAAGACTCGAAAACATTTTTGAAAGCTTTTAGAATAAGAATGATTTGATAGAATAAATCAATTCCAAGATAATCAAAAAATATCTGAATATTATGTTATATATAATATTCCAATAACGAATAGCTTTTATCAAAGCAAATGAAGTAAAAGTTTTGAAAATAATGATTAATGTGCACAAGTCTTGATTAATGTGCACAAGTCTTAATTCATTGACCTCTTTCTCAAGGTCTTTGATCTGTTGACTTAACAGTTCATTATCACGACGAGCACAATCTAAGTTACCTCCTAGATGATAAACTAATTCAGCATCAGTATATTTTACCTCTTTTCTTGACGATGAAGCTTTTCCATCAATAGCCATAAGAGCAAGATTCTCATCTTCTTCATCTTCACTATCAGTATCATCCCAGCTTCCTCCCTTTGCCAGGTAAGCCCTTTCAGAGTTACTCTTCTGATTTGAATCATAAGAGTTCTTCCGTACTTGCTTTGGCTTCCTGCATTCTGTGGTAAAGTGTCCCAACTCATTGCAGTTATAGCATATAATAGTGCTCCGATCAACCATCCATGTTTTGTATCCACCACTACTAGTGTTAGAGGATGAAGATCCACCTGTCTGGAATCTGTTGTAGTTGGACTTGTACTTGAACTTGGGATTTCTCTTGAATCTGACATTGGAGAATCTCTTGACAATCTGGGTCATTGACTCATCTTCCAATTGCTCCAGCTCTTCCAAGGAATAAAATTCATCACTGGATTGATTTGTAGTAGGAGGATCATATTCTGCTACTAACACATTTTCCTCAGCCTTGGAAAACTGTACCATTCTCTCCGACTGTTGAGATTGTTGTTGTTGTTGACCTTCAGCTACAAGAGCAGTAGATGTGCTGACCACTCTATCTTTCCCGTAGACTTCCTTCTGTTGAATCTGCTCCAACTCATAGGTTTTTAACACACCATAGAGTCTATCCAAAGAAATCTCACTCAGATCTCTAGCTTTTCTTATGGCAGTGATTCTATGTTCAAGATGAGTTGGCAGTGTTAAAAGAAACTTTTTGTTGACCTCCCTCATTGAATAATATTTTCCATTTATGTTCAGGTTGTTGATAAACGCATTGTACCTCTCAAACACTTCAGTAATTCCTTCTCCTGGATTGGATTTAAAATGTTCATACTCAAAGGTTAGGATCTCTAACTTGTTCTCCCTAACTTCCTCTGTGCCTTCATTAATCACCTCAATAGTTTCCCACATGTGTTTGGAATTTTTACAGTTCATCACATGTCTGTTCATCAAGGGATCAAGGGAATCAATTAAAATTAATTGAAAGCTGGCATCCAATGAGGCTTCTTCCTTTTCAGCAGGAGTAAAATCTTCAGACTCTTCTGCATATGTTCTAGCTTTGGTAATCACAACATCATTTTCTATCACCTCTACTTCAATAACCATCGGAGTTTTTGGACCCTTCTTTAACAAGTTCAGATATTTGGGATTTGCAACTTGTAAAAACAAGAGCATCTTCTTCTTCTACATGATATAATTTTCTTTATCAAATAGTGGAATTTTAACGGTTCCAACTTTTTGTGAAGTCATTATGAATTTTTGAATAAATAAAAATTCAAGGAGTTGAAAAATCACAAAAGTCTAGGATCTTGATTTGTTCTTTAATCAGAAGGCTCTGATACCAATTGTTAGGTGCCAATGTGTTTGTAGAAGGGGGGTTGAATACAAACAATACTGAATAATCGAATTTAGTGCGAAATAAAAAATTGAAACAAAATTCAAGTTAAATAAGAATATTATTAAACTTGAAAGGTGTTACAACAACGGTATCGATTACAAGGAATTAATCTCAAATTAATTATCACAAATCTAGAATAAATTCGACATGAACTTTTTCTATTTTTGCAATAAAAAGAATCAAATACTTAACGCAATTTGAGATTAAGTTCTAGGGATTATGATCCGCTAGATAGTTACACAAGAACAAGATAATGATTTCTAGTGGTTTGGATTTAACTTTACTAGCTAAAAATTGTGATCTTGAATTTAGCAGATGAAAATAAAATATTGTGCTCGGCTGCTTTTCTTTTGTCCTTGAATTGTTGGATGATTAAGAATGACTTCTGCTACTTCTATCTTTATAATTCAATTAACAGACCTACTTGAACTGGCAAGACAATCCATTGAGCTAGCAAGACAATCCATTGAGCTAGCAAGACAATCCATTGACCTAGCAAGACTTTCGGTGATACAATTGAATGAACTAGCAAGACTATCAGAATGAACTAGCAAGACAATCCTCCTCCCAGTGTAACTTTCGGTGAGACTATTGAAAATGGCCTGGCATGACAATCGGTATGACAATCCAGATTGTCATGCTAGTTCATTTTCAATTGTCTTGCTGATTTAAAACAGATTTTAATCCAATTAAAATTCTGAAAATCCTTAATATTAATTCAGAATTAATTAATCAATTAATTCAATTAATCAATAAATTAATCTTTGCAGATATAATTTATTTTCTTAATTAAATTATATGACTTAATTAATTAATAGAGAATTAATACTAATCTTGAGCAGCAACCATTCTTCTGAAAATCACTGAGAATTATGAATCAATTCCACCACTTCAATGTTGACACTCGATGTACTGTCTGGTTCATGAGTGACTAACTTCCATGATGTTTCTTCGTGTTTTGACTTTGATACTTGATTTTCTTCAGATTAAATCCTTATAATTATCTGATACCCTGACGAGATCTCTGTCACTTGATTAAATCCACAATCTTGATTTGTATCACTGAGGCTTGATCAATTTCTTGAACTTCTTCCAGTAAATTAATTCCTCAAGTCTGTAGATCAACCTTGTTTCTGAATCCTTTGACAGATGTTACTTTGCGAGATCTCTTTGACGGTAGATCCACTATTTACTTATTACATTCTTATTTGAGTTGAGTTAAATCCTCGAATATACAAATAGGCTATGACATATGCCTTACACCTTAGGTTTTAAGCGAATATTTAAATCCCCTTCGATAGGAAGGTCTTAAATTTGAAAATGAGTTTTGGGATTCGCTCTAACTTTTAAAATCATTTTGAAGACTCGAAAACATTTTTGAAAGCTTTTAGAATAAGAATGATTTGATAGAATAAATCAATTCCAAGATAATCAAAAAATATCTGAATATTATGTTATATATAATATTCCAATAACGAATAGCTTTTATCAAAGCAAATGAAGTAAAAGTTTTGAAAATAACTTTCGGAAAATATTTAAGGTAAGAAGGATTGACGATATCAATCATTTCTCGAATACTTGGCGAATAACGAAACATTATTCTTTAAAAAAAATAAAGAATATTATTTAATAAAATAAACGGAGTAATAAGTCTTCGAATGAATATTCAAACTATTATTCACTTATAATTTAAAACTATCGAATAAATATTATTCGATTAATAGTTTTGAAAAATATATATATATAACATACTCGGGAACCTCGCCTCCCGATTTAGAAAAATGTTAAACCTTTGGGTCTCCTATATTAAGGGTATACACAAATAATGTTTATCTTTAGCATATGTATTATGCAGTTTATAAACAATTGAATCGATAAGAAGATATGAAGATTACGACACAGACATGCATATATATATATATATATATCATGCTTCAATATATCGCAAAATTTGTTAATAACAACCATGCACTTATCTCAAGATAATGCATATATATATATATATATATTTACATCACAACAACAGCATAACGGGTTGAAAACTTTCCTGGGTGTTCCGAGGTAAACTTAAGCTTAGAGTGGGTCCGGTAACTTATGAACAACAACATAAGCCGGAATTAAACCACGGTCGCTTAAGAAATTAGACTTTATCCACTTAAACCCTAGCGTTCGTTTTTGCGCTTAACGATTTACATAAGTCGCTCGAGTACCCTAGGCTCCACCATTTTTATAAAATTAACCATTAAATGTTTAAAGGCAACTCTTTCGCGAGTACTTTACCAACTGCCTAATCCACCTTACATAATTGTTTCGTATTTCAATTAATCATTTTAGGGTCTCAATTATGGTCTCAAAGTTACTCAAGGTTTCGGGGTTCGCTCGCGAAACGCCGTTACTTAAAACAGTCGTTTCTCATCGCTCGTAACTCAGATTTAGGCGAACGACATATCAAAACGAAGCTCGTAACATGAACTATCTAAAAATGGCAAAGTTCGGATTACAGTGAGTTCACGGGTCCTAAAGTTAAGCACAGAAATAGTTAAGGAAATTCGGACATTATGACGGCTAAAACTTTGCAATTTCCAATATTTTTACCACTCCAAATCAATCCCTTCCAACTACAATCCATCCACAACTTCAAGATTCAAACCTAGGCTACTGATCTTAGCCAAAACAAGCTCAAGATCCTCAATCCAATTCAATATTATACCAACTTTATAATCAACTAATCTACTTAATAATCAAAGTTCAATTCAAGCTTAATCATTCAAACAACTACTCATCCATCTAAACCATCCCAAAATTCAAGCAAACAAACTTAGTACTTAAAGGTCCAGAAGTTTTATACCTTTATTTGTGATGGGAAAGTTGCTAGGAATCCTTGAAACCTTAATTAATCCTTATACAAGCTTGGATCTCACAAACAATCAAGAAAACACAAGGTTAGATTTTGAAGTTTCTAAAAGTCCGATTGAAAGAACTATAAAAATGAGGGTCTTACCATACTTATTTGGACGAGACTTGTGAACAAGAGTTGTAGGTCATCTCGATAACTTTCCAAAGAGCTATAGAACATAATATTTGAGTGAGTATTGAAGGAGATATGGCAGTTTGAAGTTACTGCTCTAGTTTTGGCCGAGAGCAAGGGAAGAAATGAAGAAATGAAGAATGATTCTTGTTTGTCTTGGAAAATGAAATGAATTGCTTGGTTGCAAATAACAAAGGCAATTTAGGTGTTAAAAACATGTGGATGGGTATTAATCTTGAACAAATATCTTCCTCCTTGATAACATCATCCATCATGCATCACTTTCTTGCCATGTGTCGATCCCTTATGGTTTGATGATGTCATAATCCTTGGCTTCTTATACAAGCTTGTCTTTTGGTCGGTTATTTGTTTTACGGTTCGCTTAACTCTCGTTCTCGTTAATAGTTTGAGGGATCATATCCAGGATCTTATTACTTGGGTTTTCCTGAACCTTTATTAATATCTTATATTCCTTTAATGATCCTCTGCTATAATCCTTAAATAAAAATCATTTTAATTATGTTACCTTATACTTAATCCTTTCGGTATCTGGTGAATTTTCAGGAAAAACCAAAGTGTTCGAATCCGAATTCTGACGACCTTTACATACACTCATTTACTTTATGGAATATTAATACGATCTCAGAATTTCCATAACAGTACTCTTATATAATGTGATTTGATAATTTTCCTTAATCAACATCATCAGCAAAAAGTTATTATTCATCGGGGTTTCAAATATTTCCAAAAATTGGGGTTATTACACTCTCTTCGTCCCACCGGGTTCGGGGGACGGCGGATCGACACGCATTTTAAGACACCCGTAAATCATGATTCCCTAATTAAATTTAAATATTTTTTAAAATAAAAATATAATGTTTAAACTTTTATACATAAAAAAGAAAATTTAAAAAATAAATTGTAAAATTATACTTTATAATAACTTTAAAATGCGTATCAAACATGAGAAAAAAGTATATAAATAATTCAGTGAAAGGTAAGGAATACATATTTTAAAATTTTCCATACGGACACTAAATATCATAATTAACCATTCTCATAATATCTCTCAATTTCTGGTTCCAATTCTAAAAAATCTGCTTACCCCTTAATCACATCCAGAGGATGGGAAGATAATAAACAAATATAGATCAGTACATGACAGATGAGTCTATTGAAAATGCTTTAATACAAGCCAACTGCAACCAAAAAATAGAAAATGTAAAATAAGTTGAAAATGTGATTTTTTTGGTTGCAAACCGTATTTTTGCAAAAAAAAATCAAAAGATAGTAAAATCGCGAACTTAAAAAAAATAATATTTTTGGTAATTTCTCAAAATGTTATCCTAGCTTATCATTTTTTTGCCAAAAATGTGGAATCTGTATAGGCTAGACATCAACCAAGCTTGTACAAGTGTACCCCATTGTCACAAAAAAGATCTTGTCAGTGAAGGATATTCATCAAGACCCATCAAAATCAAGAAATTATGGGAAAATTGTAGCAAAGAGAATCAAGAAAAAATCAATAAACTAAGATTTCATAATGATTGCAAGGGAAAAATAAGACCAGTTTACATTCTACAAGCAGCTTGAAACACAAAATATAACAAGGAAAAAGTTCTCCACCCACCATATTGCTGACCAGGAATAAATTACCAAACACCAATATCACCCAAATTAAGTGATGATGTCCAAGGTACAACATATTAGGGGCTTTGGGGAGAACTTATGCACAGGTAAATAACATCTTGACAGAACACAAGAATAATACCCTACTTGGTAAAGTAAAATCCACCATGAAATTACCATTATTGACATTAATCTGAGGAAAGCATGATACATCATAAAAACAAAAACTTGGAGACAATCTTTTACAGTTTCAAACAATTTTGCAAACCACCTTGATAAAACATTCAAGGATACTTTTCCAGGTCATAACGTCGTAAAGGAAGATTATTATGGTAGAGCTTGACAAAAGATTTGTAAACAGGCATTAGCAACAAATCCTTCTACAAAAAAATTATTTCGTCACCGTCAAACAGTAGTGTTGCAGAAGGTTGCTCAATCAGCCCTCGAGTGCTGACGCTCCGGATATAATTTCGGTTAACTCTGTGGTAATCGAAGCTTGACGGGTTCTGAATTAAAAAAAAGTAAGCAAGTGGAAATCAGAAAAGGGATGGCAAAGAAAGAACAATAACATAATTTTGCACAGAATATACAGAAAACATGAGATACCTGTTGTAGGTAAGAGTGAGACGATCAAGCATCTCTCCAGCATTTCTGCTGGAACTATCCATAGCAGACATTCTAGCTCCTTGTTCACTACAGGCATTCTCCAAAACTGCATTGAACATAACCTGTGGAGGAGAGCCAAGAGATTTTCGACTAACTTGAGTACAATAACCCAATAATTATCAAACCATTAGAACTTAAGAATTCCTCCTGCTTGTTTTAAAAAAAAAATAGCTTCTCCTGCTAATAGCAGATACTTTTTCCATTTCAAATTAACACCAATATTATAGTTAACTCAGAATAACAGGAAATATAGCCTTAAAGAATGAAGGACCTACACAAGAAAATTGAAATTCAGTCAGATTTTGGAGAATTTCAGACTTAGTGTCACCGCCTTCAACTTCATATGAATCCAAGTCACCAAGCTTGCCAGCTTCAGATTCTCTCTCTACAATCTGCATGAACATAGGTATATGGGCTTCTTGTATAATGGATACGCAGAAGATTACAAAGCAAGAGTAATTTACCTCGGGAGAAAATATAGTTGCAGTAGTAGGCAAAAATGAGACAACTGACTGGAATTTGTTGAATACAATCCTTAATGCATCATATTCAACATTTTTTAAGATTTCATCAGCAAGGGCAGAAACCTGATAAAACATCAACACACATTAATGAATCTCCACATATACAGAGGAAAACAAAGGGGTCAGTGAGCATGTGTCCAAGATTTTTGCTTTGAAGTTTATGGCTCAATAAACAAAAGATATGTTGTTTTTAAGTGAATTAAGCATGACTAAGAATTCAATAAAAAAACAAGCATACTTCCAAAAGATAAATAACAATCTAATTGTTGCAGAATACGTAGACCAATAAGAAAGAATCTATACATCTTAAAATTCCAGTAAAAAAACATGAAAATGCAGAGATTCCTTGTTATCTACTCTTAACCTTGGGGAGAAGCTCTTTATTTATAAAGGAAATACGAGATTTAGACTTTTAGACAATATGTATTATTCCTTCTCATATGATCCAGTGCAGATTCAAACAGGGGTACCTGGGTATAATTTAAGAAGTTCTTCTGCAGCTCAGTCATTGTTAGATCGATGTGCTGTTTGGAGTCTCTTATCAGTTGTGCCTTTGCTTTTTCTCCCAAAACAACGTACTTGCTTTCTTTCTCAGCTCCTGTGAATCAATGTGAATTCAGTTAGGCAAATGTAAATACCAGCAAAGTACAACATTGACTACAAAAATATACCTGAATTCAACTTGAAGAGAGCCCTGCTAATCTTGACTGATGTGGAGTTAATTCCACCACAAAGACCCTTGTCAGCGGAAACAGTAACAATAACATTCTTCTTGACATCCACGCCTAGACAAGAAACAACATCGTGCTAAAGCCAACAACAAAGAAATATCTACCAGCATTATATAGACTTTTCATGAACATGACCAACAAATTTCTAGGGCACGACACATATCCGAGTGTCGGACTTAAGAAGACTAAAAATTGGGGACACGGGGACACTGTCCGATTTTTGGACACGGGTACGGGGACACGGCATATTTTATTAATAAACAAGTATGTTAAGTAAGACATCTTAGAATAAAGTAACAATAGGACTTCAATTAAACTTGATTTTCTAAAGAACATTGCGAATTTAGTATCTTCCCTACTTTTATCCCATTCTCGCTTCTTTTTTCTTCTTAAATATGTAATTTGAATATTAAGTGTGACTAATATTTGATCTATAAATTGGTCAAAGTGTCCATATTTCAGTCAAAGGAACCGACACGGAATAAGTGTCGTGTCCGAGTGTCCAAGTGTCCAAGTGTCCGACACGGGTACGGTAACCTAAACAGAAGAGTCGGAGTAACATAGCATATAGTGTAAAGCTTGGACAAATGGAACCCCAGAATCAATCCTCGAACCATTTACACCATCTCCAATGCATGCCACTTTAGCCCTGCAGAAGGTAGTACGGACTAGAGTGTATGCAAAATTGTGGAGATTTAATCTAATACGTTTCATGCTATGCTAGGATAATATTTTCCTAATGTTTGGAACACTATTAAAATCCCTCACTTATGATTCACCATGTAGAGCACTTAAATATTTTAAAAGTAACATTACAAAAAGCTAATAGGATGTACACACAACAAAGAGGGTGACGAAATTTGTTAATTTTGAAGTTAACCCTACAAAAAATCAAATAAAAAAGAAGCAAATTTTAATTGAGAAACATACTTGGGGTGTCGCCAAGCAGAGCAGTAAATGGCTGCCACAAACCACGAGAATTTTCAGCCCTCACTTGAATTGCTCGCAGCTTAGAGGCTGCAACCATCTTCATTGCCTTTGTAATTTTCTGAATATTCTTAACACTCTTCATCCGGTTACGAACTGCACTTAGAACCCATTAAAACAATAGAACTCACAATAACAAGAAAAAAAAAAAAAAAAAAGGGGAGCACTACACTTGTTACAATATTAACATAACAGGAAAACAATAGCAGATATATAAAATGACAATCTTTACCAATTTGAGTTGAAATACTACGAACTCCCAGAGAAACCTGTTCCCTGCATTGTCAAAGTAGATGCACTTAAATTTATAGAACCTGATACTTGAAACACAGGTATATTCTCCATAACTAATAATTACAGCACAGAAACAGGAATAATAATTTGAAAGAAAATTTAGGAAGCTAGTACAATGCCTTAACCTTAAGAAAGGATATATTATCAGCAAAGCTGAAGATATAGTGCAACAGTTCAAAGGGAAAAATTAAAGATAATTCAACTCAAATCAGTATACACTATAGAACAACAAACTGAACAGAAGGCTAATAATAATTTCAGAAACAAAAAAGTGTTATAGTAAACTTTCATATTCAGAGTAATCTACAACTAAATACACAGAAAATAACAAACCCTCCTCTAAACAGTAAATGCCACAACTTAGTTCCAGATGACAATATACAAGTATCATCTGTGCAGCAAAGAACATTCTTATTCTACAGTTACTTATCAAACACGAATCTAACTAATTTCCAATTTTGTTACCCAATGTTCACAAAAAAATTAATATTAATAACTGATAACCCTGTATGAAAAGATGTTTCCATAGAACATTCCCCCAGGCCATGTGATATGATTACGCTATGATTACACGTTGATACTTAGATAATCGTTGACATTTCTCACCCTCAAATTACGCGTTGGTCTCAAGCTTTGTTCTGTGTCTCCTTTTACACACTAAAAACACACTAGATCTCAAGCTTCCATCCAAGGTTAATCCTTCTTCATCCTTTATATATATATTTCGATTTATAGCTCAATGTGTGTATAAATATCAATCTGCATCTATAATTACCATGTTTTGATTGTTAATTATATGATTTACTTTTGAATCTCCCATTCAGTTAATTTATGACATTGTTATTTTTATGAAGGCATTTAAAGATTTATTGTATAATTAATCCAATTTTGTTAATAATTTACAGGTATCCTGCTTTTAAAACCAGCCAGTACAGCAATTAAAATGGTAAAATTCACAAATTTTATTCACTAGAAAGAACTAAGAACTCCTGAGAATATAAAAGATCACTTTATTCATCTTTAACAGGGACCTAATTAGTATTTATGTCAGATCCATTGTTATTAAATATCCCTGTGTACGAAAAATAGGCCAACACTAATCAAAATCCAGGTGTACATATATCATTTAATTGATTTATATTCCCTATTTCCAAAAAAAGTCCAAAATTCAAGAACAAACATTTTGATACTTGTTAAATATACAAATCAAACACAATATTATCCAATCAATGCGCATTTTGCAAAGACTACTCTTCAATACAAGTATATAATATTTGCTTTTCTCCTAGTGCATATATATGTAACTTTTGCTCTATATTTTTTAGTATATTAAGATATAAGCACACAATTTTAAAAAGGCTTTTCACTTAATTCATCGTGACACTGCTTAAAAAAAGTTTAACTGTATACATGTTCATTTTTGTATAAACAAACAGAAAAACATAGAAAACACTATCTGTCATAAAACATTTATAAAATTGTGACAATTGCCACGACTCTATATACGCAAACTAGGCTCCGAAAAACAAGAGGTAAAATACCCCAGCCCCGTTAAAAACAAATCTAATTCAACTAATTAAGCTCAACAACATCAGATTCACAACCAATTAATCCAAACCTAATTACTCCACTACAGCAGATAGCAATTAAAGATTTCATCATTCTAACATAGATAAAAACAAACAAAAAGTGATGATTAAATATGTATATCAAAAGGAGGAAGAAGGGGTTACTCTGAGGAAGGAAGGAGGGAGGATCTGAGAAGGTTTGGTGAAGCCACGACGATTCGTCTTCCTTCGCGTCTGAAAGCAGCCATCGCCATTTCTCCGATTCAGAGAAATTAGAAACCCTAGGTAGCTGTTGAGCGAGAGAGAGAGGGAGAGAGATGAGATGGAGAGAGATGAGAGGGAGTGAGACTTTCACAATTTTTATTGGTAGCTTGTTTTGTTGGGCTCTGTTGGGCCTTTGTTTTGGTGACACTGTTCAATCCAGCCCATTAAAGAAAAATATAAGCCCACATTATAGTAAAATTCAGACGTTCTGTTCAAAATATTTTTCATGAAAATGTTTTCTGATATTTTTGGTATTTGTTTGGAGCTTATAAAAATGACGTAATTTTCAATATATATTTCAAAAATACAATATATTTTTGTTTTTATTTTATTTTTTATTTTCAGGTGCGTTATCATTTAACTGGACATCAAGTGAGTATTAGACTAGCGATTCGTTCATGTGGTGTAACTTCTATTTTGTAATTTCTTGTTTCATGTAATTAAATATTAACAAAAAATCGACCTATTTAGGATTTTTCTGTTCGTGTGCCTTTATGTCATGTATTTTTGTGTAAAATTGAATATATATATGTGCCTTTTTTCAATAAAGAACTCTCTTATATAAAGAACCGTAGAGAACCATTGATTCTTGTTGATGGAGGAATTTGGTAGCAACAAAATTCGAGATTCGTATCCGGAAACAAGATCTATGACGGTGGTTCTTCGTCAGGAGACGTGAACAGTGTTTGGTGGTGGTGATTATTGGTGTCTGAGATTGCTTAGTGTTGGTGGTGACTCATTTGCGCTCTCACTTCTGACCCCTTGTAATTTGCCTACATATCCCTATTTATAGGGAATCAAGCCAACGTAGTTTTTGGGAAACAAGAAACCTAATGGGCTTAGATCTCTTGTCCCGATGCTCAGTAGAAAACCTACTGGAAACCGTTTTCTACTAGCTTTAGGAATGTCCGCCGATGAGGCCCAACCACAAAGGCCCAAGTCTCGTCCGCGACTTCGAAACTTCACGAGTAAGGCATCTCCCTGGCCAAGGATAACCCTCTATTACCAGTTGTTTCTCTAGTCCGTGGACGCTGGTATAGCTGTGGTTCACCCCAAATGTTGGACGATTTCTTGTCCCCCGGATAAGGAGCCCCTACCATATTGCAGGACAAGTGATCCCAACGAGGACACACGTTAACTACAGAGACAGAACTCCCAAAGCACACACCAAAAATTTACCCCACATCGTCAATGAGGACACTCATTGACTACAAGAGGAGGCCTTTCGTCTAGGCATACCGCTGGAGGTCTCTGACCACAGACACCGCTTTTCTGTGGTTGTATTATAGGAAGGAGTTCTTCAATAGAGCATCTGCAAAAAATATGTTAGTAATAATCTTCCATTGACCTCCTGAAGTATCCAAAGAGTCTGTCCAAGTAGTATGTCAAAGTTGCATTCTGTGCCAAGTAGAATCTAAGGGTGCGCCCAAACTTATTCAACGTTTAGGTCTCGCCTTAACCCCGTTCATGGAAATCCGAGGTATGAATCTGTCAAAGTAATCATGTCCGAGGAATCCGTCCAAGGAATCTTTCAATTAAACATTTAGGGCTCGCCCTAATTTTTCCAAAGGTAAGGGTTTGCCCTAACCTGTCCAAGGGTTTTGGTGCTTGCCAAGCTGTCCAACCGCGAAAATCCATTTCTTTGGCATCCGCCCAAATTGAGTTATGTTGACCCGACATTGACCCGAATATTGCTTGTACCAAATTTTGGACATAACAAATACCCCCCAAATTTCATATGTCATTGAAAATGGGATTGGAATTTTTAACTTTCTCGGCTTCAAAAAATTTGTACGTGTCGTTCTCTTAATAAGGCTCACCTATGTTGGTGTAGCTTTCAGGGCGCAGCCAAAGAATTTTAACCGATTAATACATTAATTGTGGAGGACATTCATCCCCATTATCTTTAAACCTAAACAAAAATTTATGTTATCGTTAATCATGAGGGCGCGTCCTCTGCAAGAGGAGCATCTACCTTGAAAAGGGTCTTTCTGAAAATTAAAATTTTTTTTTGATAAAACAAGTGAAGTCTGAGCTAAGGGGAGGTAGACATGCACTACTTCCTAGACCATCTGTATTCATTTAACAAAGAAGTATTTCTCGTAGAAGCATCTCAAATATAGGAATCTCACAATGAGGCATCTCAAGTATAAACATCTCTCGAAGAGGCATATCAAGTAAAGTCATCTCAAAATGAGACATCTTCTCAGAGGGATTTTTGAGAGTTTCCTCTAATTTGGTCATTTCCTTGATTTTGAGGGAAATCCATTTATCTTATGCTTGTGGCACCATGTGATGCCACGTAACCAATCACATGCGTCCTACCCCGAGTGCGCATCCTCTATCAGAATATCATATGTTAGTGTAGGTGCCCTAGAGGCAATACATTATTCTTTTAAATATTTATGTCAGTTGATCATTGAATAAATGTATTTATTATGACCTTAATTAATGCGATATTTTGTTAGCATAATAAATGTCCTTAGAATCATGATACACATTGTATAGTTTAAGTACATGACTTGAACTTGAGATTATATAATATATCATATTCTTAAAGGTCCCTAGTCGAGTATTATTATATAGGACAATAATAATACATAGATAGACTAATATGTTGTTTGACAAGATAACCACATCTCATTGGTTATAAGTATGGGGATACTAAAGTCAATACATAGGTACATGTGAGAGTACATGGTACTAGACAAACCACAGTGAGATTCTTCATGTTTAATAAAATCATAAGAAAGACTCACAGTGATAATGGTGTAACGATCCTTTGACTTGAAATTATTATATTTCTATACGAGGATAAATATACTTTGACTACATTAAAAGTTCTTTTGATCGGGTGATGATAAAAGTGGACATCGGGTATATCATGAGTCGTATGAGAAATATGAATGCTAGATAAAGGATTTAACCCTCCTATAATTAGGAGAGATATTATTGGCCTCTTGATTGAGTGAGACTATAAAAGCATGGTCATGCTCAAATAATGATTTGTCTTGATAGTCTACTCATGGATCAAGTAAACCCGGATTAAATGTTGAAGAGGATGACTAAATACATGCCTCGAGTTTAATCTATAATATGTATGGTTAAAGGGATTATATTACACGAAAAACATTAATCACGAAAGGTTTTATCTAATCATGATTTAATTATTGTTTAATTGGGTAACAATGATATATTACTAGATACCGCTCATTGTTTATAATTTTATTAGAGAATAAAATTATTGCCAATTAAATAATAGCCTATAGGGTCGCACAAAAAGAGTACTTAATGGAATAGTTAATTTAAATTATGGATTTAAATTAATTGATGATTATTCGAATTTTATTATAATTAAGTAAGACTTAATTAAGATAATATAAATTCGAATTAAAAGGAATGTTTTTTTTGCCCATAATAATTAAGTATGACTTAGTTATTAATTAAATAATAAAAATTCATTTTTATTATTTAATCCAATACCTACTAGGGTTGGGATTTGCTGTTATGGGCCTTTTTAATCAGCCATTATAAATACATAATGATAGGTTAAAGAGGCTTGCACGTTTTTGAGAAAACCCTAGCAGCAAAGAGAGGCAGAGGCAATTCGGATCGTCAAGAAGGAGGCTAGTACATCCATTCCGTAGTCAAGTTCGTGAGACGTTCTTGGAGGTGCTCGTGTGGATACCATAGAGGTGTTTCTCCGAGAGGTAGACACAAAGCGTGATAGCTAGGATCTCCGTTGAGTTCGTGAAAGTTAAGCTCTTGAAAAGGTATGATTCGTTATCTCCATAATCTGCCCATAATTATACATGGATCCTGTTTTTGGGTTTCGAAAATTTTGTTTTATTTACGTTTATCCGCTGCGTTTTATGCCTCGGAATCCAACATCATATACTTCGATGATGCATTTATACTTGGAGGGCATGTCCTCTTTAAGAGGAGCGACTTACCTCGATAAGGATATTCATCCTTAGAGGGCGCGTTCTCTATAGAAGGAGTATCTACCTCAATAAGGAATTTTCATCCTCGGAGGGCGCTTCTTCTGTACAAGGAGCATTAACCTCGACAATGTATTTATTCTTGGAGGGAGTATCCCATGTAAGAGGAGCATCAACCTCGACAAAGTATTCACCCTTGGAGGGCGCTTCTTCTGTACGAGGAGCATCAACCTCGCTAAGGTCTTCTGCAAAAATCTTCATATAACAAAGATATCCTCAAGGTCAATGCTCAAGAGGGATCTAGAGTAATCTCTACCAAATATAAGGGATGTAGAAAGCATCTTATGAAGAGGTATCTCTCAATGAGACATTTCTCCCCGAAGAATTTCCCATGAAATTGAGCGTTTTCCTAGGTTTGGGCATTTTTCCTAAACTTGGACGTTTCCGTAAATTTGAGAAAAATCCATCTTTATCCCATACGTGGCATTATGTGACGCTACGCAAGTAATGGTAGGTACCCTACCCCCCGGGCATGCATCCTCATGGAATACCCCGATTGATCCCTTACTCCTTGCCTCCATAAGCCTGACATTTCCTTTATTTAATCTAGCCAGCACTCTGTTTCTACTTCTAATATTTTTATTTTTAGCACTTGCATGCAGTTTTTTTTCTTCATTTGTATTCGAGGATGCACCGTGAATTGTATTACTCTATTTTAATATAAGCCCGAATGAGATCTCGAGGCGCGCCTTCTATACGTACGCATCTTGTTATAAATTTATCTTCTTTACCAGGTGCGCCTTCATAGAACATCACTAGTAGTAATAACACATCTTTCTTATTTTCCTTTTTAATACATATACAGCCTCCATATGACATTACCAAACATATATGTACTATCCACACAATGTTCATGGAATTAAATAGTTAATCACCACTATGAAGAGGAGCTCTTGTAGAAACATGGGGCTTAACTCCCTTTTGTCATGCAATGGGGGCTCTGGAGATTATTTTCGGGCTACACCTTTTTCTTGGCTGTGATTTGTGCGAGATCATCTTGATGATTTTATTTCCTTTCAGACGTATAAATTCTCAGCAAATACAAGCTAGTAGTTGTTAATCAATGTTGTCCCCTTAAAATTTTTTCTTCTCACTTTATCTATTATTTTTCTTTACTGCTCATTCATCTAATGAGTCACTACCTTTTTTTAAGACGCATGGCTTCATAAATTTGCCACAATCACCATCTGACTTACTAGCTTCGTGTGTATCTCTTTCTTGGATTTTGATTCTATCTGCCGACTCATGTTTAATTTTTATATGTACTATACACCATCTTTTACTATTCTCCACGTTTTCTTTCTTCACGAGGACTCCACTGCTCCATTTTTGGATCATTGTTATTTTTTACTAGAAAGCATGCATACCTTCATTCGCTTCCAGCAATTTCAACATGCCAGTTTTCCTTGGCGCGCCTTATACCACGTTGTTGAGTGGCATTTATGACACTTTATTACGCTCTGTAAAGCTTTGAATTGGTGTATTTGTACTCAAGTTGTTGGTGTTTTAATGTGTTTTTTAGTGTTTTTGCATTTTCAGGCATTCTTCAGGTGATCAGGTGAATTAGCAGGTTTAGTGCTAATTGGTTGTTAGGATGGTGTTGGAATAAAAGCTCGTGGAAAACCAACTCAATTCAGCAAGGAAAAAAAGAACTCAGAATTTTATCCAGGGAGTCAGCGCGCCCGCGCTGTGATAGCGTGCGGCCGCACCCAAAGATCAGAAGCTCAACGCGCCCACGCTGGTCAAGCAAGCGGCCGCGCCAGGTCAGGATATCAGAATTCTGTTTCTACTAGAATTTTGAGAGTTTGAAGCCCTGGTCAATTCTACAGCACATGTATATATATAAATAAAGACGTTTTGCATAATGAGAGACATACAAAAAGCTAAGGAAAAGGAGAAAAGAAGATCAGTTAGCACAATTCAACCAAGACGAAGAAGATCTAGTTTATTCTTGTGATTCTTTGTTTAAGTTGTAATGTTGGATGTTAGTTTTCTTAGTTCTTGAACCTTTACTTGTGTTTCGTACTTGGTTTTATTAAGTATAAAGACTACATTTATTATACCATGCTTTCATCGGAAGACTACGTTTATTATACCATATTTTTATCGGAACCCACGTTGATGATGAGTCTGCTCATGGGCTAATCGTTATCATGGGGTTCTAGCGGATTTATTTATGGATTTCTTTAGTTGATTTATTTCGATGCCTTAGTGTGTGGTGATTGTATGATAACCTAGTATTGGTTGTGCTTATTCGTCTTATGAGTGTCGTGAACTTATAAGATAGTGTGTTAATTCTTAGTGAAGCGAAAGTGAATTTAAGGATTTAGAACTTGTCATGCTAGCATAGGTTCATGTGTTATTATTATGCATGATTTGTAGGTAATTTTAACCATCTTACTAGCGCTATGTAATCATGATAGATAACTTGTGCATTAAACCGTTATGTTGTCAAATTATATAGACATATAGGGTCTTAATATAATTGGTGTCTATTCAGGTTCTATCTTTTTTTGTGTATGTCTGGTAGTATGGTATTCGTGCAACGAAAGTTGGCGTTTATCAGTTTCGTGTTATCTGATTAGTGTCATCACCATTACATGCTAAGATTAAGAACGAAAAGGCTATTGAATGAAGTATTTAATGAAGTTAGAATCCCATGTTTATCATATTTATTAACTCAACCATTCTTATTCTCTTAGTTATAATGGTTAGCTTAAGTTTAGTTAAAAACAATCTCAATTTGTTAATCGTCTTAGCATTGAATAATAACCATACCATTGTTGCATAGATACATTGACTGAAATTACAAACTTGATTTTCTATGGGAAAGAACTAGAAGATATAATATATTACTTGCGAACGCGTATACTTGCGTGAATTTTAGTGCGTGCTTAGCGACTAACAAGTTTTTGGCGCCGCTGCCGGGAAATTCGGTGTTAATTTTTAGTTTATGTGTTTATCATCAGTGGTCGTTAAAGTTCATTGACTCGGACATTGTTACTTATCTGTTTCCTTGTCTTATTTCAGGTACTCTAGCGAGCATGTATGCATACGCGTTCGCGGGCTCGTAAGAGAACTCTGGATCAAGCCGAGGAAGAAGCTGTAGTGATTTGAAGGGAAGTTTTTTAGGACGAAGAGAAGGTAGAAGAAGAAAAGAAAGTCGAGGAACCGGCTTTAGTAGTAATGGGAGATCAAGCAGAAATTCCTAAGGCTTTGATGGACTATTCTCAGCCTAAGATCAATGATATTCAGTCGAGCATCATCAGACCAGCCATCTCGGCTAACACTTTTGAGATCAGGTCAAGCACGATTCAAATGATACAGAACTCAGTTCAGTTTGGGGGTTCTCCTACAGAAGACCCCAACATGCACATTAGAGATTTCATCAAGATCTGCGACAATTTCAAGTTCAATGGTATGACTGAAGATGCTATCAAGCTGCGACTCTTCCCATTCTCTCAGAGGGATAAAGCAAAGTGTTGGTTACTTTCTCTACCACCAGGGTCTATCACTACTTGGGAAGATCTTGCTCAAAAGTTTCTCACTAAATTCTTCCCTATGGCGAAGACTTCTGCAATCAGGAATGCTCTTACTCAGTTTGCTCAGCAAACTCGAGAATCTCTGTGTAAGGCTTGGGATCGATATAAGGAGATTCTAAGGAAGTTCCCACACCACGACATGCCTGATTGGATGATTATAAACTGTTTCTACAATGGATTGGGGGCTACTTCTAGACTCATACTCGATGCAGCATTCGGAGGAGCCTTGTGGGATAAGAGCTACAATGAAACTTATAAATTGATTGAACTGATGGCTGCTAATGAATACCAGAATCCTTCTCAGAGGCTAACTCAGGGTAAAGTAGCAGGAATTCTGGAGTTGGATGCAGCAACTGCCATAGCTGCCCAACTTAAGGCTTTGATGATGAAGGTTGACACTTTGGCTAATTATGGAGATAATCAAATCACTAGTGTCTGTGAGCTTTGTGTTGGTGCCCATGAGACTGATTAGTGTGTTATTTCTAGTGAATCAGCTCAGTTCGTGAGCAACTTTCAGCGATTGCAACAACCTGTGCCAGCCACTTATCATCTTAACAACCGCAATCATCCTAATTTCAGCTGGAACAACACTCAGAATGCGGTTCAACAGCCTTATCATCAGTACCCAGCAAAGCAGTACAACCCCCCCTGGTTTTCAGCAACCGCAATATGCACCAAGACAGCAACTTCAGCTGCAACAAGCTAATAAAAAATCCGAATTAGAGGAGTTGAAGCTTATGTGCAAAATCCAAGCTGTTTCTATCAAGACCTTGGAAAATCAAATTAGACAAATTGCCAATGCCTTGTTAAATCGTCAACCTGGTACACTACCTTGTGACACTGAAGTATCAGGAAAGAGGGAAGCTAAGGAGCAGGTGAAGGCAATCACTTTGAGGTCTGGGAAGGTTGCAAATCCCAAACAAACTCAAGTTTCGGAGGAAGAAGCTGGGGGTGAAGAAGTAGTAAAGCAGCAGGAAGAAGAAGTGGAACCAAGGAAGAAGAAGTGGAACCAAGGAAGAAAACTGTTGAGCAAACTCCTCCTGAGAGTAATACAGAGGAGAAACAGATCTATCATCTCCCGCATTTTCCTAAGCGGATGCAGAAGAAAAAGCTGGATAAGCAATTTGAGAAGTTTTTGGAGGTGTTCAAGAAACTTCATATTAACATACCTTTCGCTGAGGCTCTTGAGAAGATGCCTAGTTACACAAAATTTATGAAAGGTATTCTCTCTCGGAATGTGAAACTAGATGATTTAAAGATTGTTGCTCTCACGGAGGAATGCAGTATTGTACTGCAACAGAAGTTGCCTCCAAAGCTAAAAGATCCAGAAAGCTTCACTATTCCGTGTACTATTGGAAAATTATCTTTCGATAGATGCTTATGTGATTTGGGGGCTAGCATCAATCTGATGCCTTTGTCAATCTTCAAGCAGTTGAACTTGCCTGATCCAAAACCGACTTATATGACTTTGTAGTTGGCCGATCGTTCTATTACATATCCGCGAGGTATTGTGGAGGATGTCTTGGTCAAGGTTTATAAACTCATCTTCCCTGCTGATTTCGTGATTCTTGATTTCGAGGAGGATAAAAAGATTACCATAATCTTGGGAAGACCTTTCCTGGCGACTGGCCATACCTTGATAGATGTGCATGTTAGATATATTTGATAATGTCATGGCTAATATGTTTTATGTTTAGCTTTCAGATCTTACGTGAACAGGATAAATCAGTACTTAACTGTTGATCAGTACTTATACTGGAAGTCAGGACTTAAGGATATCAGTACTTATATTATCAGGAGATAATCATCAGAAGATAGATATCAGAACTTAAGTGTTGAAGGACAATCAGATAAGGACAGTAGCTGATTAAAGGAAAGAAGATTGAGATAAACATAAGAAGAGATATGCATGAAGAAGGAATTCCGTGAAGAATGGAATACTTGGAAGAAAAGATATCTGATTGATATATTTTAGGAAGCAGAATTATATTCCATATCAATTAGCGATTATCTTGTAACTGTGTAGTATATAAACACAGACATAGGGTTTACACTATAAGTGTTATCATTATTAGAAAAGATTATTCATTGTAACCCTAGCAGCTCTCGTGATATTTGTTCATCACTGAGAGGTAACAGTTCCATACTGTAACGGAGTTTATTGTTTCAATAAAGTTTGTTTTCTGTTACTTAAGTTCTTAAAGTTCGATTTGAGTGTACTATACACTGTATTCACCCCCTCTACAGTGTGTGTGTGTGACCTAACAATTGGTATCAGAGCCTATCTGTTAACTTACATACAGTTAAAGATCCAAACACAATCATGTCGGACACAGAAACTCCAACTAAGCCTACCACAACTGAGGAACCACCAAAGACACAAATTCAGAGTCGGTATGAGACCATCAGAGTCCTCATACTGAGACCATCTGAATATCCCATATGGAAGGTAGGGATGACCATGTTCCTGGAAGCAACAGATCCAGAATACCTAGATAGAATCAAGGAAGGTCCTCACAAACCAACCAAACTCGCAGTTGCAGTTGCAGGTGAAGCAGCAATGACCGTACCAAAGGAGAAGAGTGATTATACTGCTGAGGACATAGCATCAATTGCTAAGGATGCTAAGGTACGACACTTACTGCATAGTGCCATTGATAATGTAATGTCAAACAGGGTAATCAACTGCAAGACTGCTAAGGAGATATGGGATGCTCTGGAAATAAGGTGTCAGGGAACTGACACAATTAAGAAGAACATGAAGACAATACTCACTCAAGAGTATGAACACTTTGACTCAAAGACTAATGAGTCATTGAATGATTTATATGATAGATTTGTCAAACTTTTGAATGATTTGTCATTGGTTGATAAAGAGTATGATCTTGAAGATTCAAACCTTAAGTTCCTGTTAGCTCTTCCTGAATGCTGGGATTTGAAGGCAACGACAATAAGAGACAACTACAATCTTGATGAAACAACTCTTGACGAAATCTATGGAATGCTCAAGACTAATGAGCTGGAGATGGAACAAAGAAGCAAGAGGAAAGGAGGAAAGTCAAGGACAGTTGCTCTTAAGGCTGAAGAAGAATTCCCCAAAGCAGCTTCCTTAAAGAAAGACAAGGGTAAAGCTCTTTTCATAAAGTCTGAAACTGAGTCATCAAGTTCTGAGAGTGATGATGACTCAGATTCTGAAAGCTTGCCTGAGACTGATGCTGATGAGGAGATGATGAAGCTGTGTGCTCTTATGGTGAAAAGAATCACCAAGATTGCATACAGGAAGTTCAGGAAGGGAAAGAAGTTTTCCAGAAAAAGCATAAGTTCTGATAAGAAGAATTTCAGAAGATCTGAAGGCAGAGGAGGAAAGTCTGACAGTGGAGATTACACCAATGTTAAATGCTATAACTGTGGTGAGAAAGGCCACATATCTCCTGACTGCAAGAAGGTAAAGGGTGACAGAGGCAAGGCTCTTGTCATAAAGCAGAAAAGCTGGACAGACACTTCAGACTCTGAAAGTGAGGAGAACTATGCATTGATGGCAAATGCTGATAAAGAAAGTGCTGAGAGCAGTTCTGAAGCTGCTGAAACAAAGGTACCTCAAACTACTTATGCTTTTCATACTGATGATATTAATGAGTTGAGAAGATATCTTAAAACCATGTTTGTCAACTATAGAGACCAAACTTTAACATGTGAAAGATTAACTTCTGAAAATCTTGCATTTAAGAAAAGGAATGATTTCTTAGAAAAAGAGTTAGTCATGTTCCATCAAACTCAGAAGGATAGAGATGATGCTTTTTATGTAAGGGATGAAGTGCTAAAAATGAATGAATCTCTAAAAACTGAGTTAGAAAAGGAAAGAGAGATAATCAGGACTTGGACTAACTCCGGCAGAACAACTCAAAATTTGCTAAGTAGTGAAAATTGGAAAGAGGGCCTAGGTTATGGAGAGAATAAGAATGATAAAGGAACTGAAGAAATTAAGCCTGTTGTTAAGCAAAAGCCAAGGTTAAAACCTGTTAAGTTGTAACTGTAAAGTCTGATAATGAGAAATCAGAAGTTAAAAAGGAATTAACTTCTGACAAACTAAAACAGGAAAAGACAGCTGAAGTAAACATAGGCTTAATGACAAAGAAGCAGCTTAAGCATAAGCTGAAAGATGTCAAGAATGCAAACAAGGTAAAATCACCTAGGAAAAATAGGAATGGAAAGGAAGGTATGAATAAAAGCAATGATTATAAACCTGTTCCTAATGCTCCTAGGAAAATATGTCATAACTGTGGAAGTTCAAACCATCTGGCTTCTTTTTGCAGGAAAACTAAGAATATTAACTCCTTACCTTCAAAATCAGGAGTTAAGAGTTGGTCTGTTAGATACAAACCACAAAATCCTTGTTTTCATTGTGGTAGTTTATGGCATTCCATTTATACTTGTAAGGAATATCATAGTTTGTACTATGATTATTATCAAATAAAACCTTCTTTGAAGAAAGTTTCCATTGTTCCTTCTAGTGTAAATTCTGATTCAAAGTCTGATAATGTAAATTCTGATAAGAAAAATGTTAACATAAACTCTGATGCTAAATCCGCTGCAAATGTTAACAAACTTAATAAGGCCAAAGGATCCAAGCAAGTCTGGGTCCTTAAAACTAATAATTAGTGGTCTTTGTGATTGCAGGGCAACAGGAAAAATATTCTAGTTCTGGACAGTGGATGTTCAGGACATATGACTGGAAATAAGGCCCTGCTATCAGACTTTGTGGAGAAAGCTGGCCCAAGTGTTTCTTATGGAGATGGCAACATTGGAAAAACATTGGGATATGGCAATATCAATCTTGGAAATGTCATAATTAAACAAGTAGCTCTGGTCTCAGGACTTAAACACAACCTACTGAGTATAAGTCAAATCTGTGACAGAGGTTATCATGTTGATTTCTTTGAAGAACACTGTGAAGTTGTGAGTAAATCTAAAGGCAAAGTTGTTCTGAAAGGATACAGACGTGGTAACATTTATGAAGCTAAGCTTTCAACAAGTACTGATGGCTCTGCAATCTGTCTGTTAAGTAGAGCATCAATTGAAGAAAGCTGGAATTGGCATAAGAAACTCTCTCATTTAAATTTCACCAATATAAATGAACTGATCAAGAAAGATCTTGTGAGAGGATTGCCAAACACAGTATTTGCTCCTGATGGTCTTTGTGATTCATGTCAGAAAGCCAAACAAAGAAAATATTCATTCAAGAGCAAGACTGATTCATCAATTCTTGAGCCTTATCATCTTATACATGTTGATTTATTTGGTCCAGTAAATGTCATGTCTATTGCAAAGAAGAAGTATGCGTTGGTCATAGTGGATGAGTTCACCAGATACACATGGGTGTATTTCTTGCACACAAAAAGTGAAACTGCATCTATCTTGATTGATCATGTCAAACAGCTGGATAAAATGGTCAAAGATTCTGTGAAAATTTTAAGGAGTGATAATGGCACTGAGTTCAAGAATTTGATAATGGAAGAGTTCTGCAAAAGCCATGGAATAAAGCAGGAATTTTCTGCTCCTGGAACTCCACAGCAAAATGGAGTTGTTGAAAGGAAGAATAGAACTCTCATTGAAGCTGCACGTACAATGCTTGAAGAAGCAAAGCTTCCAACCTATTTATGGGCTGAAGCTGTGCAGACTGCTTGTTTTACTCAAAATGCAACACTCATTAACAAGCATGGAAAAACACCATATGAGATGGTGAAGAAAAAGAAGCCAAATCTGAAATATTTTCATGTATTTGGATGCAAGTGTTTTGTTCTCAAGACTCATCCTGAACAGCTATCAAAGTTTGATCTAAAAGCTGATGAAGGAATCTTTGTTGGATATCCACTTTCCACAAAAGCCTTCAGAGTCTATAATTTGAGAACAAAAGTGGTCATGGAATCTATCAATGTCTCTTTTGATGACAAGAAGATCACTGGTCTTAAAGATTTCGTTGACCATGATCAGCTGAGATTTGAAAATGAAGACTCATATTCTGATACTGAAAATCCTGACAGTCTAAGTCCTGATACTGCAAACTCTGATGGATTAAACTCTGATGTTATTGAAACTGTGGTGACTACGTTAAAGGAAGATGCACCTATGCAGGGGGAGCATACTCAAGATCCTACCACATCTCAAGAAACATCCGAACATGCATGTGGTTCTTCAAGTTCTGATTCGTCAAGTTCTGATAAGCCAAGTTCTGATAATACTGAAAATCTAAATACTGAAGAATCCAACTCAGAGAGCATAGTTTCAGGGGGAGCATCAGAAAATGAAAATGAAGATAGCATGGATCATGGGGGAGCATCCAGTTCTAGAGAAAACCTTCCATCTGCAAGGAAGTGGACAAAATCACATATACCTGATTTGATAATTGGAAATCCTGATGCAGGTGTCAGAACTAGAACAGGTACTTCAAATGAGTGTCTTTACAATTCTTTTCTCTCTCAGACTGAGCCAAAGAAAGTGGAAGAAGCTCTTCAAGATGCTGATTGGGTGAAAGCAATGCAGGAAGAGTTGAATGAATTTGAAAGAAACAAAGTCTGGACCCTAGTACCAAGACCAAAGAATAGATCTGTTGTTGGTACAAAGTGGGTATTCAGAAACAAAACTGACAGTGATGGCATAATTACAAGGAATAAGGCAAGGCTGGTTGCAAAAGGATATTCTCAACAGGAGGGAATTGATTATGATGAAACATTTGCACCAGTTGCTAGGTTAGAAGCCATAAGGATATTTTTGGCTTATGCTGCTCACAAAAAGTTTACTGTCTTTCAAATGGATGTGAAAAGTGCTTTTCTCAATGGAGAATTGGAGGAAGAGGTATATGTTGAACAACCTCCAGGCTTTGTAGATACCAAACATCCAGACTATGTCTACAGACTTGACAAAGCACTTTATGGACTTAAGCAAGCTCCTAGAGCATGGTATGAGACTTTAGCTCAGTTTCTTCTGGAAAGTGGATTCAACAGAGGGACAATAGACAAAACACTGTTCTACCTCAACCATGGAAAGGACTTACTTCTGGTCCAGATTTATGTTGATGATATCATTTTTGTATCTACAAATGACAAACTTTGCAAGAAGTTTGCCAAACTAATGCAGTCAAGATATCAGATGAGTATGATGGGGGAACTTAGCTATTTTCTGGGCCTTCAAGTCAAGCAGAATGAGGAAGGCACTTTTATTTGTCAAACCAAGTACACCAGAAACTTGCTAAAGAAATTTGGAATGCAAGATTGTTCAAGTGCATCCACTCCAATGGCCACTGCAACAAAACTGGATAAGGATACCGGTAAATCAGTAGATATTACTGACTACAGAGGTATGATTGGCTCTCTACTCTATCTAACTGCTAGTAGACCTGATATCATGTATGTTACCTGTCTTTGTACAAGATTTCAAGCAGATCCAAGAGAACCTCACTTAACAGCTGTAAAAAGAATCTTTAAGTATCTTAAAGGGACAGCTGCTCTGGGATTATGGTATCCTAGAGAATCAGATTTTAAACTAATAGGTTACTCAGATGCAGATTTTGCAGGTTGCAAAATTGACAGGAAAAGCACAAGTGGAAGCTGCCAATTTCTTGGAGGCAGATTGGTTTCTTGGTATAGCAAGAAACAAAAGTCAATTTCCACATCAACTGCAGAAGCAGAGTATATTGCTGCAGGAAGCTGTTGTGCACAGATTCTTTGGATGAAGAATCAGTTACTGGATTATGGGTTAACATATTTCAAAATCCCTATTTACTGTGATAATCAAAGTGCTATTGCTATGACAGGTAATCCAGTTCAACACTCAATGACAAAGCACATCAGCATCAGGTACCACTTCATCAGGGAACATGTGGATGAAGGTACAGTGGAATTGCATTTTGTTCCCACAGATCAACAGTTGGTAGATATCTTCACAAAACCATTATGTGAAGCTACTTTTACAAGATTGGTAAATGAACTTGGAATGGTTTCAGGTTCTTTCTCTAAATCTGCTTAGACTTGTTCTGTGTTATCAGACTTTATGCTCAGTATTTACAGAATTAATCTCATTGTGTATTCTGTGCTTAATTGATAAATTTCTTTAAGTACTGACTGTTGTCTGATATATGTTTCTAAACTCTGATAAGTGATATGTCTGTTCTAGTACCTATTCAATCCTATGAGGATAACTGTGCTAGATACTGACCTAGTAGTCTTCAATAAACAAATGATTCCATGGAAGAAGTAATTATTTCAGTGGAAATCTTATGACACTAGCAAATTCTGATAACTGAGCTTAGTTAAGTTCACTTTGTATATCTTATTTCTAAGTCACAAATTAGAATAATGCTACTCATCTGTTAAGTTCTGATACTAGTAAAACTGCTGAATGTACTAAGTGCTGATAGACCTCTCTTATCAAAAGAAAAAGCAAAAAAATCAAAGATTAAAATCAGGTACTCCTTTGAGATCTAGAGTAAAAATGTGGAAGGGACGACCCAAGTGCATTGCTGGTATTAAGTAAATATGCATCAGAAAAGCTAAATATTTTCTTGGTGACTTTTCACACTCTATGATTACTGGAGAAACACTCTGAAAATAGCATAAATTCTGATAAACAGTCGTGACTCACTTACACTGAGAAGCCACTGTAAAATAAAATTTCAAAAGATGCATAAAATTAGCACAAAACAGTTGAGGTGGACTCAAGCATAAACTCATTCTTCAGTAGGTTTCAGGACAATGACAGATCTTTAGCAAAATTTTAGTTATGCCTTATTTCTAAGATGTACTGAAGTGAATCAGACTTTACTCTTTGTCTGTTTTTAGCTTAATGCACACACTAATCACTCCATCTGAATGATGAAAATTTCTGTGGTGGTCTATGTTATTTTAGATAAACAGTCATTGTGTCATTATTGCACAAATTCTGAGGACAAGTTCTAAGTTACACGTTCTGATGATTAAGTTCTGACGTCCATAACTCAGAACTTGTATGAGTATTTACTAAGATGGGCATTCCTTTTTCGAGTTAAGAAATTATGTTCTGATGACTGTTAAGTTCTGGTATAGGTCTAAGTTCTGATTTCTCAGTCTAATCCTTTACTTGGCTTATCTGTGAATAAAATTTGATAACAGTCTCAGTTTGAACTAGAATATGTTGAAGTGGAAGATTAATAGTCACTATGATTAGGATTAATGGTATTTGTACTTGAATAGTCCATTGTTTCTTGTGTCTTGTGCAGTCTAGACCATGCTTCCTCTTTCTAATGACTGTTATTCTTTTTCAAAGTCTAGGGAGACGAGGTAGAATTAATTCTACCTGTCAGCATTAAATATCTTTGCGTCTCTTGGCATTCTCTTGCCTATATAAGCAACCACTTCACATCAGTCTTTCCATCACATTCTTCTCACACACTTATCCTCCTTCTTCTATCAAAAACACAATGGTTCGATACAACATGTTTTTGAACAACCAAACCTTCACAATGGAGCTAAGTTGTGCCGACTGGCAGCAGGAGTGGCATGTAACAGCCATTCCTGAGGAGATCCGGGATTCTGTCCCACAGGAGGTGCTAACTCACCTCCTATTCTTCTATATGGATTACCATCGCCACCTGGAGCGATTGGAGGAGGAAAGGCGGGAAGCTATCCGTCAGCAAGAGCGAATCATACGACTCGCCATCTTGTTTGTCGAAGATAGGAAGAGGAAGATGACTTAATCTTATCTTCTTCTTGTTCTTCTTCATACTCAGCTTTGTCAGGTTTCTTAGCTAGGACTAAAGCTGTTGATGTTAGGATTAGGAGCTTAGAGAAAATCTTGTATAAGTACTGATGTAATTTCCATTTCATAAATGTATTGTCTTGATATATTAATGAAAGTTGTTTCTACTTCAAGATTCTGTCTCTGAGTTATTTTATCTTCTGTTGATAAATCCTGATTGATATTCTGATGACCATTTAAATTTTGTTTTTATTTAAGTTCTGATTCTCTGTCAGCACTTTTCATCGAAATTATCTCGGTCATTTTTAACATGATTTATTTTCAGAATATTAATGTTGTAGTGAAAAATAATTCAATCAGTGCTAACAGTTTAAATTTTGAATTAAAACTGTTTCTCTTGATTAATGGAACGGTTTTTCCTTGAAACAAGGCAACTGGGTAAGTAATCATTCCTGTTTTCTCGAGCCCAGTAACTATCCGTTATTACTGCATGTCTGACAGGTGTCCAACGGTAATATTTTTTTGTATAAGTACAACAGAGAGAAGATTTCTATAATCTTTTTAATTTTTTCATCTTTTATCTCTCTTCTTACTTTTACTCTCCTTCACTTTACTTTTTCCGTTATTTTCATACAGATATTATATCAAACACCTATCAGGCATACTTAATTCTCAATTTTTTTTTCACATGGCACCAAAGGATTTAATCATTGATGGAGCTAAGTTTGTTCCAAACAACTATGCTGCAATTCTTGATCATGCTGAAGCTACATCTGAATTGCACTTTGTGCAAGATCTTCTTACACATAGTGAGGTTGGGTACGCCTTAACTCAGCCTGAATTATTTTCAAGTCAACAAGTTCTGAGGTTCTGGAGGACTGGCATTTTTGATGATGGTGGTAACCGTGGAACTCCCAGTATTATCTTTCAAGTGGGTGATTCATCTTTTGTAGTCACTCCTGGTATAGTACGCAGGGCTTTACATCTTCCAGAGGATTGTACTTTCTCAGTTCCAGAGGACTCAGCCCTTCGGGAGTTAATGGCTGAATTGGGATATGAAAAGAGTCTGACGAAACTTGGACAGTTAAAACGGGCTAATATCAGAAGAGAATGGAGTTTCTTCTTTGATTGCATCACCAAAGCCTTTGGGAACAAATGTTCAAATTTTGATGCTATCCCAATTCTGAGTCAGCACATAGGGTATGCTATTATTCATCAAACTCATTTTGATTTTGCAACTGGAATAATTGGTTTTATTGGGGATAGGATGACAGAGGATCGAGATGTTGTTTATTTTGCTAGATTCTGTCAACTTATTTACACTTACTGTACTGATGAACCTCATTTAGTCAGCACTCAAACCCCACCATTTAAGGTTGCAAAAAGGTACTTTAATGATCTGGTAAATGCTGATACTAAGAAGAAAATGGTTAAATCATTACAGATTCCTAAGTCTGTAAAACAGATCCTGGTAAATGCTGATCCTGATACATATAGATCTGTTTATTCTGATGTCCAACCACCTCCAACCATCCAAAATCCATCAACCTCAGTCCCTACCTCTCATTCTACTCAACCTACCCTCAGAACTTATCTCAAATCCTATCTCTCCACTTCACAGACTGCTCAACCTTCTTCTTCAGCACCTACTGTGAAGTCTCCATCCTCTAAGCCAAAGAGAACAAAAACTGTTCCTCAAACACCTCAAAAGAGGAGGAGATTTACTTTGAGAGATGAATCAGATTCTGAGGAACAGATTCCTTCTTCAGAACCTGTGGTGATTGAAGCTGAGAAAGCAACTTCTCAGAAGGATTCTGAAATTGGGGGTTCTAGGCTTCTCAAGAGGCTTAGACGTATGATAATTCCTGAAACTCCCAAGGAATCCAAATCAACAAGGAAGTACAAGAAACAGAGGGCACAAAGGCCAGTTTCAGATGATGATGAGGAAGCAGCTAAGGAAGGGGATCAGGAATCTCTGATCTCACAAGGCAAGGAATTTGCTCCAGTCACTTCTTCTCCATCCACTCCATCTCAGGAAGCTGTATCTGACAAGGATAACTCCCCATCTGTGTCTCTTGTTGATCCAGGCACAAGTGCTGAAATTGATATTCAGAACTTGGTTGTGCCTGCAATTCTTTTCTTAGAAGCTCCAACAGCAAATAATCCTTCCACAACACCTGTTACTGATGCTGTTCAAACTCTAGAGTTATCAACAACACCTTCTCTGCATCAAGATGTTGATGATCAGATTTTAGGTGAGCATCAGGATATGGCTGTTGATCCGAACTTAGTCTCAGATCAGCAATTAGAGGATGTTGAAGCCTCCATTGCTACTCACACTGTTGTCTTATCAGAAGATACTGATTCTTTAAGTTCTGATACTGCAAATGTTGGAGATACTGGTGATGCTGCTACAACTGTAGATGCTGATGAAGCAGGTCCTTCAGGACATACTCCTCCACCGACTCTTCCTAAGTCTGAACTGGTAAAGGAGTTTGTTATCAGGGATGCACCAGTGCCTTGGAGTGAAACTCCTGCAGGTCAGGAGTGGACTAAGGAATGGAACTCAGTTTCATGTGTTCCAAATGCTTTACATCTTGCTGAGCACCTGACTAAAGCTGATGAAATGTTAAATTCTGATGATTTTAAAACCCAGCTTAGAGTCACTGCATTGAGTACTAAACATCTACAAGGTCTTCATTCCAATACTCATGCCGAGCTACACAAGATTCAGGAGAACTTTATCAAACAAGAACAAGTTTGGAAAATTGATAAGAAAAAGTTCTTCCAACCTACCATTGACAGGGTTGCTTATATTGAGAAAACTCAAGAGAAACAACAAGCTCAGATTGATCAAATTCTGACAAATCAAGCTTCTCAGCAATCGCAACTTACTGAAATCCAGACCTCAGTGGAACTACTTCTCTCTATTTTATTACCTGCTGATGCCAAAAAGGGGGAGAAGGTAATTAAGTCCAAATGCACAACCAACAAGACACTGCAAGGAAAGGATGATGGAAAAGATGACCAAGGAACCTCTGGAATGGGTAGTGGTCATAGTCAAGGTAGAAGGTTTACATCAAGACAAGCTAGTCACAGAACAAGTTCTGATACTGGGAAAAGAATAAGTTCTGCTGCTGGTAAAAGGATAAGTTCTGATGAACTTCTAGATCTTGATGAGGAAATGTCAAGACAGTTATTTCTTCAAGAAAATCCAGGGATGGACTTGGAAAGTTTAAAGGAAGAAGAAGCCAGACTTAAATCAGAGAAAGTCACATCTAAATCTGAAGCTTCTGGTAAAAAGTTACTTCCAAAACCTAAAGGCATTGTGATCAAAGAAAGGCCACATACTGAAGCAACTTTGGCTAGATCACAACCAAAGATAAATCCAAGATCCAAAGGTAAAGAAAAGGTTGGTGAACCTATCAAGCCTTATGTACCTTCTGAGGAAGAAGAAATTACTGATAGAAAAGATGATCTTGCTCTGACTACAAGAAAAGTTCTTAAAACAACCTCTGACATGGCTCAAGTTGTTCAGAGTCAAGAAATTGTAAGTTCTGATATTCAGAAGAAGCAAGTAACCTCTGACAGTGCTCAAGTTAACTTGATATCAGAAAATAGATCAAAGACACTCCTACCAGGATTCACTAAAGCAAAATAGACTCAATCTTTGAAGACTATTGCAAGTGGTTTTGAAGCAAGAGTAGTTACTGGAAAGGAAGCTAGAGATAAAACTGGATTGGGAAGTGCTGATGAAAGAAGAGTACACAACACTACCAATGATCCAACTTCCTTGAGTGAACCAGGTATTGGAGCAACTCCTGAGAGATTGAATCAACTGGAATCTGTACAGATGGTTTACCATACCTACTTGAAAGAATACATCATGTTGTATTTCATGACAGATGGTAGGGTTTATCATATAAGACAAAATGCCATTCCTTTGAAGTATTTTGAAGAATTGGAGCATGTACTTTTCTTACTTCAAGTGGATGACAGAATAACAGAGACTGCTGCAAACTACTTAAAAGAACAGATTCAGAGACAGAAAAGGCTTTATTCTGTTAAGTCTGACAGCAGATATGTTCCAAAGTACAGAGATCACAATGGTGATATTGTTGATATGAAGCCTAATACTGCACAGATCAGAACGTATCTTGGTATTAAGGGACTTGAATTCAATTTTGAGTCAGAAAAAGCTTATGTCATAAGACTAGATCAGGAGTTAAGAAAAGCAAATATTAATGATCTCAGAGCTGCAATCTTTCAAACTGGTGAAGATACTGCAGAGCTTAAAGGTGTTAAAAGGAGAATGATTGATGAACTAAGATATGCTGAGAAATGTTTGTTGAAGAACTATCTCAGAACAACTCCTGACATCAGAGAGATCAGAAAATGAAGAAGCCAAGTCGAAGATCTACAACTGCTTAAATTCTGATATTTATACAGATTGAAGTTGTTATCAGAAGTTGAAATTGGTAAAAACTTT
Source organism: Apium graveolens (assembly GCF_009905375.1). Classification (NCBI taxonomy): domain Eukaryota; kingdom Viridiplantae; phylum Streptophyta; class Magnoliopsida; order Apiales; family Apiaceae; genus Apium; species Apium graveolens. Next base: position 216,302,079 of record NC_133651.1, on the reverse strand, counting down.
AAGGACTGTAAGTTGTAGTTATCTAGTCTATTTCTCATGCATTTGTACTTAATGTTTTTGACATCATCAAATATCTGTTAAACTTGTATATTTTGTTAATTTACAAGTTGGGGGAGATTGTTAGATATATTTGATAATGTCATGGCTAATATGTTTTATGTTTAGCTTTCAGATCTTACGTGAACAGGATAAATCAGTACTTAACTGTTGATCAGTACTTATACTGGAAGTCAGGACTTAAGGATATCAGTACTTATATTATCAGGAGATAATCATCAGAAGATAGATATCAGAACTTAAGTGCTGAAGGACAATCAGATAAGGACAGTAGCTGATTAAAGGAAAGAAGATTGAGATAAATATAAGAAGAGATATGCATGAAGAAGGAATTCCGTGAAGAATGGAATACTTGAAAGAAAAGATATCTGATTGATATATTTTAGGAAGCAGAATTATATTCCATATCAATTAGCGATTATCTTGTAACTGTGTAGTATATAAACACAGACATAGGGTTACACTATAAGTGTTATCATTATTAGAAAAGATTATTCATTGTAACCCTAGCAGCTCTCGTGATATTTGTTCATCACTGAGAGGTAACAGTTCCATACTGTAATAGAGTTTATTGTTTCAATAAAGTTTTTTTTCTGTTACTTAAGTTCTTAAAGTTCGATTTGAGTGTACTATACACTGTATTCACCCCCTCTACAGTGTGTGTGTGTGACCTAACAGTGCAGAAGGGTGAGCTTACAATTCGAGTGCTAGATCAGGATGTAACTTTTAATGTGTTTAATGATATGAAATTTCCTACAGAAAATGAGGAGTGCTTAAAGGTGGAGTTGGTCAATTCTGTGGTCACATCAGAACTTGATCAATTGCTAAGGTCTGATGCCTTAGAGAATGCCTTGTTGGGGAATTCAGATAGTGAAGATGATGAAGGAGAAGAGAAATTGCAATATCTAAATGCTTCTCCTTGGAAGAGGAAGTTGGATATGCCTTTTGAATCTCTTGATATGAAGGAGTTGAACAAATCTCCAAAACACCTCAAGCCATCTATTGAGGAAGCCCCCACTCTTGAGCTGAAACCACTACCTGAATATTTGAGGTATGCTTTTTTAGGTGATGCATCTACTCTGCCTGTGGTTATTGCACCTGACATTTCAGGTAGTGATGAGGAAAAACTTTTGAGGATTCTAAGAGAGTTCAAATCGGCAATCGGTTGGACCATAACAGATATTAAGGGAATCAGCCCTTTCTATTGCATGCATAAAATTCTGCTAGAGGAAGGTAGCAAGCCTACGGTTGAACAGCAAAGAAGACTTAATCCAATCATGAAGGAAGTAGTGACGAAGGAAATTCTTAAGTGGCTGGATGCAGAGATTATCTATCCCATTTCTGAAAATTCTTGGGTGAGTCCAGTTCAGTGTGTACCGAAGAAAGGAGGTATCATAGTAGTTGCTAATGAGAAGAATGAGCTCATCCCTACTCGAACAGTCACGGGATGGAGAGTTTGTATGGACTATAGGAAGCTGAACAAGGCCACTAGGAAGGATCACTTCCCTCTGCCTTTCATTGACCAAATGTTTGAAAGGTTGGCTGGTCACGAGTACTACTGTCTTCTGGATGGCTATTCAAGTTAATCATATTTGTATCGCTCTAGAGGATCAGGAGAATACTACCTTCACTTGTCCATTTGGTACTTTCGCCTTCAGACGAGTTTCTTTTGGTCTGTGTGGTGCACCAGCCACATTCCAGAGATGTATGGTGGCCATCTTTTCTGATATGATTGGCCAGAATGTGAAGGTGTTCATGAACGACTTCTCTATATTTGGAGATTCTTTTGATGAATGCTTGCAGAATCTGGGAAACGTTCTCAAGAGGTGTATTGAGACCAATATGGTTCTCAATTGGGAAAAATATCACTTTATGGTGTGACAGGGCATTATTCTTGGGCACAAGGTTTCTAGTAAGGGTCTTGAGGTGGACAAAGCCAAGGTGGGGGTCATTGAAAATCTTCCTCCACCTATTTTTTAAAGAGAATTCGCAGTTTTCTTGGTCATGCGGGTTTCTATAGGCGTTTCATCAAGGACTTCTCTAAGATTTCGAAGCCATTGTGCAGTTTGCTAAAGAAAGATATCCCTTTTAAGTTTGATGACGGGTGCCTAGCTACTTTTGAGATGTTGAAAAAGAGTTTAATCACGGCACCTATCATAACTGCACCTGATTGGAATGAACCTTTTGAGATGATGTGCGATGCAAATGACTATGCAGTAGGGATGACAATCGGGTCGGATCGGGTCGGGTATTGCAGAATCCATATCCAAACCCGAAAATATTATCCATACCCGAACCAAACCCGAACCCGAAAAATACCCGAAAATGAATACACGAACCCGATCCATCGGATTTCGGATCGGATTCGGGTATACCCGAAACCCGAAATTTTTTGAATTGGATATTCATACCCGAACCCGAAACCCGAACCCGAAATCTGAAAATTTATATAATTATTAATATTGCAAGTGCTTGGGATCGAACACGAGACTTGTAGAGAAAGAGTTTTAATGTGTCATCTTCAACCACTCCACATCATTAATTGTGTTATTATATGTTTTATAGGTAATATTTAAAAAATCAACTACATTGATACCCAGTTTTTAGATTTATTACTAAAACATATTTTGTTAACCTTATAAACCTTATCACCCATTTAAATGATTGAATAATTACATTTCATTAAACTTTATAATTAGTTAATTTTTAAAATAAATATAAAAATATATGTTCTAAAAATTATATAATAATATGTATAAGGTAAATTATATAATATATATTATATAATATTATAATGTATAATATATAAAATTCTAATATTTTTTATAATATATATATTTAATAATTCGGGTTTTTTTTTGGATTTCGGGTTCGGATCGGGTTCGGATAGCGTTTCGGATTTCGGATCGGGTCTCGGATCGGTATACGGTATACCTAATATCCAAATCCAAATCCAAAAATTTTCGAGTTTAAAATTGAAATCCATATCCAAATCCAAATCCAAAAAATCGGGTTCGATATATCCAAAATTTCGGGTTTCGGATCGGATATCCGTCGGATAAGATTATTTTGCCATCCTTACTATGCAGTTGGAGCAGTTCTTGGGCAGAAAAAAGAATAACATATTTCATGTGGTCTAATATGCTAGTAAGACCCTAAATGGTGCTCAACTGAATTATACTACTACGGAGAAAGAACTTTTGGCTATTGTCTATGGTTTTGAGAAATTTCGATCTTATTTGCTTGGGACGAAGGTGATAGTTTTCACTGATCACGCTGCAATTCGTTATCTCGTCTCGAAGAAGGACTCGAAGCCTAGATTGATTAGATGGGTTTTGTTGCTTCAAGAATTTGAATTAGAGATCAAGGACAGAAAAGGGACTAAAAATCTAGTCGCTGATCATCTCTCGTATTTAGAAGATCCAAGTGCAACTTCATTAGATAAGACATTAATCAATGAGTTTTTTCCCGATGAGCAGCATTTTGGAGTACAAGAGGAAGAACCGTGGTTTGCAGACATTGTGAAGTACCTTTTGAGTAATATCATGCCTCCCGGCTTGTTGTACGCTCAAAGGAAGAAGTTTATGCATGAAGTGAAGTGGTATATGTGGGATGAGCCGTTTCTTTTTTGACAAGGAGCCGACCAAATCATCAGGAGATGTATTCCTTACAGCAAAATGGGGGATCTTGCGAGATTGCCACTCAACGACTTAAGGAGGACATTATGGTGGAGAAAAGACAGCAGCTCATATTCTTCAAGCAGGTTTCTTTTGGCCAACCTTGTTTAAAGATGCTCATCGGTTTGTTTTGAAATGTGATCGATGTCAACGAGTGGGTAATATGTCCAAGAGGGATGAGATGCCTCTTAATGTGCTTCTCGAGGTTGAAGTCTTCGATGTTTGGGGAATTGACTTCATGGGGCCATTTGTCTCATCTTGCAACAATCAATATATTTTGTTGGCGGTCGATTATGTCTCGAAATGGGTTGAAGTTAAGGCGTTGCCAACAAATGATGCGAAAGTAGTGCTTAATTTTCTTCACAAGCAGATATTCACAAGGTTTGGAACTTCAAGAGTCATAATCAGTGATGAGGGGTCGCATTTTTGCAATCACAAGTTCACTGCTATGATGCAAAGGTATAATATGAATCATCGCATTGCTGCAGCTTATCATTCTCAGACAAATGGTCAAGCTGAGGTATCTAACAGAGATCAAGTGCATTCCAGAAAAAGTTGTGTGTCCATCAAGGAAAGATTGGTCTTTGAAGCTTGATGATGCTATTTGGGCGTATAGAACAGCCTACAAGACTCTATTGGGAATGTCGTCGTTTCAGTTGGTGTATGGTAAGGGGTGTCATCTGCCGGTGGAGCTAGAGCATAAAGCATATTGGGCTTTGAAGAAGTTGAATCTGGACTTGGATGCAGCTGGAAAGAATAGGATGCTTCAATTGAATGAACTCAGCGAGTTTCGACTTCAAGCTTATGAGAACAATAAAATGTATAAGGAGAAAGTCAAGAGGTTGCACGATAGGGGTCTAGTGCTCAAATCATTTGTTCTGGAGCAACAAGTTCTTTTGTTTAACTCTCATCTCCATCTTTTTCCAGGAAAATTAAAGTCAAGATGGTCAGGGCCGTTTCTTGTCAAAACTGTGTTTCCACATGGAGCGGTAGAGATTTTTGAGAATGATTCGGGCCAAGCATTCAAGGTAAATGGTCAGAGGTTGAAGCATTATTATGGTGACACGGCAAACCGCAAGGTGGTTAGTGCCGTTTTATTATCCGTTTGAGCTCAAGATTTTACATCGAGCTAATGACGTAAAACAAGTGCTTCTTGGGAGGCAACTGAAGTTTGTTGTACATTAGTAGGTAGAGGAAGCAAGAAGAAAGGAGAAAAACACAAAAAAATCAGAAAAAAAAAAATTCAGGGCCAACTTCAGAAGCTGAGCGCGCCCGCGCTGATCTAGCGCGCCCGCGCTGATCTAGCGCGTCCGCGCTGATCTAGCGCGCGGCCACACTGTTTTTCCAGAAACCAAGCGCGCCCACGCTGATCTAGCGCGCGCCCGCACCAATTTGGAAGAAAGTGAGCGCGCCTGCGCTGTTCTAGCGCGCAGCCGCGCCGGGGTCCTGTTTTCGGAAAAAACAGCAGTTTGTGAAGAGAATATCGGGATTTTTACTACAAAATCAATTTCTACCCGATTTTTACTCTTCCACATCCCAAATTTCCCTCTCCAAATCAAACCCATTATTCCCACGATTCCTATAATCAATTCCCACTTCTATTCCATATCTAATTCTCTTCTCATCTCCTATATATACACACACTTAAACACAAACTTCTCCACCACTTCACAAATTTTAAAACACAAATCTTTCTCAAACACTTATCTTTTATTCTCTCTTATTCAATCCCAATGGCACCCAAGAGACAAAGAACTCAAGTAAGCAGCAACACCACCAATTCTTCGAGTGCGGGTGGTGTGAGGCAAAGGTTTTCAACTCCCGAGGCTAAAGCGGAGTACACGAGGCTTCTCTCGAAGCCTATAGCAAAGGAGCTAGGTTTTCTGCCATCAGGAAAGGATGGTAAGTTGTTGGAGATGATATTGGAGATGGGCTGGGTTCCTTTTTGCGAGACTCCCACTGGTGTGCCCATGAACATTGTTCGAGAGTTCTATGCTAATGTGAAGGTGGAGAAGAATGGTTTCACTGTGGTACGGGGGATGACGGTGGGGTACAATGCGGATGCGATAAGGAGGGTGATTGAGCAGCCCGCTAGGAAGCCCGGTCAAGACACTTGGAACGATAAGACTCCGAAGGACTTTAATCTGGATCTGATTGTTGCTACTTTGTGTATGCCTGAGACACATTGGAAGTTCAAGAGGGGCACGACTGATTATTTCACGTTCCATGCCTCGTGCATGAACAGGTTTGCATGGAATTCGTTTATCTGTGCTAACATCATGCCATCTTCGCATGTGCATGAGATTACTGTGGAGCGTGCTCGTCTGTTGTGGGGTATTCTTCGGGGGGATTATGTGGATTTGGGGATTGTTATTTACCAGGGTATTTTGAGGTTCTTGAGAGGAGGTATTACGGGTTCTATACCCTATGCGTCCGTGGTGACGAAGCTGTGCGTGGAAGTTGGTGTTCATTGGCCCACACATGAGCAGCTGCAGCTTTCCAGTGCTCCTATCGACAATTCTACGTTGTTAAACATGACTGAGTTGTATGGTGGCAAGCCCGATCCTAAGGGGCTTGGATATTCTTATGACCATCTGCCAGGTGGAAGGCCAACTCCTCAGGCATATGCTGGTGGCACGCAGTAGGCGAGCAAGGCAGCTTGGAGAGCTGAGTTGGGTGAGGCTGGTCCATCGCAGCAGCAGCAGCAGGAGCAGGTAGGAGCAGATGTTGGAGCTGGTTTGAGCATGACGCAGTATAGGCGTCTAGTGAGGAGGATGGATGCTATGCACGACATCCATAGTCGTTTTGCACGTGATATTACCCAAGCACTATGGACTGCATTCAGAGCCACATGTGTTGATATCCAGTAGCCAGTATTTGATGAGGATTTCGTGTATTCAACTCCAGACACGCTTGACACTCCATCCTTTGAGGGTGATGATCCTGATTTGGAGTAGGTATGCCTGATTCCTTACTATTACCTTCACTGAGGACAGTGAATATTTTAAGTTTGGGGGTAGTAGTTAAAGGAATATATTTTGTGTGAATCACATATATTTTGTATGTTCATGATAGTTTAGTGCATATAGTTGAATATTTTCCATGTAGTAGTTTTTTTTGTTTTTTATGATAGTTTGTTCATATAGTTTCATTCATTTGCATTATAACATGATCCCTTAGATGATTTTTCCCAACGACTTGTGATCTTGATGCTAAGTGTAGTGATGTCGTATTTAGTGATGTTAAGTCTTATCGAATTGATTTGCATGCTAGAGACAATTGTATTTCACTAAGTCTTATAGGTTGCTTGAGTGCTAGATCATGGTCATGGTTTATTTATTTGTCGAGGTTTAATCGCTTGTTTATATTTAGAATTTAGGATATTCTCTTAATGATAAATTAACATAGATATTTAAAAATTGGAGAAAATTGGATTTTATTGCTAGGTGTCAAATGGCTAGTAGTCGGCTCATATTTATATGAGTAGTCTAGGGTTGAGCGAGATGGAGCGAGACACACTTGTTCAGAAATTTGTGAAAAAAGAAGAAGAAAAAATAGAAAAAAAATTATTTAAGTGTTATGTATAATTGATCACGAGTGGGCTCTTTAGTACTCGAGTTATTAAGTTCTTAGGGGACTTTGTGCCTAGTGACCTAAGGCTTTTATAGTTTGGGATCTTTTAACCTAACGCTCGTTGCATGGGTACTATTGTATAAGTCTTTTGTGGACCTCACTCATTGCACGGTCAAATAAGCATATTTATGTTGTTATGTTGTGAATAAAAGCGTGAATCCATGTAAAACTCCGATATAAGAATTGAAGTGTTATAAGTTATTTTGAGTCTAGCTTTTATTTTATTTATAAACTTGCGATTGCTTTGATGAGTAGTGGGTCATGATTATTGATCTAGTTGCGATAGTATATCGGTAAGCAGTTGCACACATGCACGTCTCTAGTTTGTAGGTTGATTTGTGAGGCTTGATTGATGTTTATGCGAATAACTGCATTTGTTGTGATGTTGCTTGTTGATTGGTTTAGTTATTCTATGGGGATCGTTGCATTCATTTAGTTGCATTCATGCATTTTTATTTCTTGTTCTTTGAGTATGTTTATGCTTGAGGACAAGCATTGATTGGCACTTTATTACGCTCCGTAAAGCTTTGAATTGGTGTATTGGTACTCAAGTTGTTGGTGTTTTAATGTGTTTTTTTAGTATTTTTGCATTTTCAGGCATTCTCCGGGTAATCAGGTGAATTAGCATGGTTTTAGTGCTAATTGGGTGTTAGGATGGTGTTGGAATAAAAGCTCGTGGAAAACCAACTCAATTCAGCAAGGAAAAGAAGAAGTCAGAATTTTATCCAGGGAGTCAGCGCGCCCGCACAATGATAGCGCGTGGTCGCGCCTAAAGATCAGAAGCTCAGCGCGCCCGCGCTGGTCAAGCGCGCGCCCGCGCCAGGTTGGGATAGCAGAATTCTGTTTCTACTAGGATTTTGAGAGTTTGAAGCCCTGGTCAATTCTACAGCACACACACACACACATATATATATATATATAAAGACATTTTGCATAAGGAGAGACATACAAAAAGCTAAGGAAAAGGAGAAAAGAAGACCGAAGGGCACAATTCAACCAAGGCGAAGAAGATCTAGTTTGTTCTTGTGATTATTTGTTTAAGTAGTAACGTTGGATGCTAGTTTTCTTATTTCTTGAACATTTACTTGTGTTTTGTACTTGGTTTTATTAAGTATAAAGACTACGTTTATTATACCATGCTTTCATCGGAACCCACGTTGATGATGAGTCCGCTCATGGGCTAATCGTTATCGTGGGGTTCTAGCGGATTTACTTATGGATTTCTTTAGTTGATTTGTTTCGATGCCTTAGTGTGTGGTGATTGTATGATAACCTAGTATTGGTTAGGCTTATTCGTCTTATGAGCGTCGTGAACTTATAAAATAGTGTGTTAATTCTTAATGAAGCGAAAGTGAATTTAAGGATTTAGAACTTGCCATGCTAGCATAGGTTCATGTGTTATTGTTATGCATGATTTGTAGGTAATTTTAACCATCTTACTTATGGCGCCCTCCAAACCCGGGTCAGAAGTTTGGGGTCCACAACACATACACAATATATAAACCTGTATAAGAGATATTATTTATAATGACCCTGCTTCACAAAACCATGGATCGCAACAGGTTAAAGTATGAAAACAAGCCACAACTTTAACTTTTATTACAACGTACCAAATTCCCCTTTAATTTAACTTACAACTAATAATAAAAGTATTCTTACAATTTGAAAATCTCTCTACCGCATGAAGCTTCTGCTAGCTCAATCCAACTCAACTGGAACCTTAGCCCGCACTTTGGACTGAGGAACTTCACTATCATCCATATCCTTTTCAACTGTAACATATATAAAAAGATTCGCAAGAGTGAGCTAACTAGCTCATCAAGTCATGATAACGATAACTGAGGTTAAACAATGATCAAAGGAATCAAGTTTCTTTTTAACTAATCGAAAGGTAATCGAACAATACCCAAGAGCACAGCATCACAGCAACATCACAGCAACATCACAACTTCACACACACTTATGCCTAAATACATATGCATATACACACATTAATCACACCCCCGACGCAGACCACGCGCCACCACCACTCCTCGCCGGGAAAGCAAGGAAGGCAACTACAGAAAACAGGGTAGCGTAGGGAAATTACCAGGCGGCAGCACCAAAGAAAAAGGCACACGAAGCCGGAAAACAGAGACGGAGAGTTTAAGAGAGATGAGAGAAACCAAGGTCGAGGGAAATGGGAACACATGGGTTGTATCTATCTCCTGTTGTTTCTATTTTATTTTTATTTTATTTTTATTTTTTTTAAACAACACGTTGTAACAGCCACAAATAGGTAGCTGCCACGTTTCTGTGAATCCGTTTAACAGTCGACACGTGTCTGGTTTTCCATTTGCAAGCCTGGTTCTGACCCGTATTTCGCAATTTATCGAACCAAGTGGCACATAGAACAATTTCAGAAAATTACGAGAATGGTTATAAAATATTATAAATATCCCGAAGTTAATAAAAATGTAAATTTCGTAATTTTTAAATAAATTTTGAAACGCAACTTATACCCGCATTTATAGTTAACAAACCGAGCTGCACTTAAAATAAATTCAGAAAATCACGGAAATAGTCTTAAAATGTTAGAAATATCTCGAAATTTATAAAAACATAATTTTCGAAATTTTAAAACAATTCCTAAAATGCACTTTATACTCGCTTTTATCAATTAAACGAATCGACGCGCGAGTGAAACTAACTCCGAAAATTCCTGAAATAATTTTAAAATTCTTGAAATATTTCAAACTTAAATAAATATGAGTTTCATAATTTTTGAAAAATTCTGGAATTAAATACAGATTTTACAAGTAAATATAATCAGAAAATCACAAAGGGTTAAATAATTAATGAAATATTGATTTCTAAATTTTATAAAATCTCAAAAATAAATATTGTAATTCTAAAATCACAAAAACAATTTTAGAGACATTCCAAATATTTATGCAAATAAATTTGCACTGAATTCACTTTTAAATGTGCAAACAATTCAATATACTCAATAATTAACTACACGAACCACCTTGTACACCATAAATCACACATAAATAATAATAAAACAACATCGAGCTGACAAAAAACTATACACATACTTTATTTATTTAACACTTCCACCATTACATATTTAAATAATTCAAAAATACACGGGTCGTTATATCCTTCCCCCCTTAAAAAGATTATGTCCTCAAAATCTGGTCTAATTACACAAGTGAGGATATTTGTCAAGCATATCTGACTCTAATTTCTAAGTAGACTCTTTTACTCGCGGATTTTAAACGTATTCATTATAGATATACACTCATTTCCAAGGACTCGCCTTTAACGATCAAAAATTTGGATCGATCACTATATACAGAATAAACTTAGACAGGAGCCCATTGGCTCCTAACCAATCACTTAATTCAAATTAGATACTTATCGCTTTAACATTGACAAGCAAAACACATTATGTGTACACACTGTTGTGACGGTCACATCAACTCATGAACAACTTTACCTATATTTATCAATATCTCGAATGGTTTACTAAATTTAGGACTCAGCTTGTCCCCTCTATTCGGACCTGTCCAACCTCTTTCAAGGTGAAACTTTTACTAATACTACTGGTCCTATTTCTATATTCATACTCTCTCTCGATACAATTCCGCCTTCTTTCTTTATCTACTCCTAGCCGCTTTAATCAATATCACTACGTTCTTGGTGGACTGAATTAACTTGGAATTTGACAACCTTCTTTCTCCCACTTTATCTCAATAAAAATGGGGACCTACGCTTGCGTTCACATGAAGCTTGGTAAAGTGGCATTCCAAAGCTGACATCGATGATAAATGATCATTCCCGTGTTTCCTTAAAACTCAATCTCTCCACATATCTTACATTTCCTGAATCACTTCCGTACTTTGACTCTCCGTTTAAGGATGATAGGCAGTGCTCGTTTTTAACTTGGTTTCCAAACATTTAAACATCTCTTACTCTTTTCCATCTGTTAAGGCTAAAAAGTAATCTCGTAGATTCACGTATTATCACCTTTAAGTATTTAAACTTCAGATTCCACTCTTTCTAATTCGTTTATTAACTCCTCGGTGGTCTTAGTTACATCCAATCCTTTCTGTCGGCATCAGGCGTCTGTTATCATACGGCTTTGCTTAGGTAGTTGTCAATGGATTAATTCAGAATCCTTTGTTAACCTTAGTCAAAATTTCGTTCTTGAAGACTCAATGTATAGTTGTTGTCCTTCTGATCTTTGGAGAAAAATCCTTGGGCAATCCATGTAGACTTTCTTATTCCTTGAGTAGCTGAGGATGTTATCAATAAATACAGTTTGCTTATCTAAGTACTCCTTATACACCATGATCCTTATTTTCTTATAATCATCTGATACACTTGTTATTTCACATAATATCATCCGAGCTTGTAATGCCCTTAACTCACTTTAATTATAATCTCTGATATGTTCTCAGGTCGGATCTTAATTTAATCCCTGAAACATAACACACTTCCTGAATTGGGTCTCGTAGGAAATTAATTATTTGTAGGGGTCGCTTATTCTTATTCGTTGTTTTGCTAAACTCCCGATAATCAGTACATACTTTCATAATTTCATTCATTCTCTCCCTTAACATCACTGGTACACTTCACGATTCGCCTCTTGTAAAGTCACTTCCTGAGTCTACCTTATCCACTAGGCCTTCCAATACTTTGTCTTAACTCTTTGACATGTCCAACACTTCCTGATCTATCTTGAAATTTCCTTCTTATACCTAGTTATCACTATTTTTTCTTTAAATTCTCGTATATCTTGGCATCTCTTCAATAACTTAAATACTTAATATTGTGAATTCCCTGTAGGATCTCATTTCTTAATTCTTTTACTTGTAACATCCAAGTGCTGAAAGAAAACCTAGGGATATCGTGATCGCTAAAATTTCCTATTATTAATCGCTAACATCGTGATTTATTATCTTCTCTTAACATCTCCTTATCTTTCCCTTAATAACTTCGACTGAAAAGTCATATGATCCATCCTTGCTTCTTTTGGATTATGAATTCTGACTTCCAATTCCAATTTCTAAAATTCCATAAGTAATTCTTCCGGTGTAGTCTCTATGTTCGTTCTCTCCTTTTTGTTTATCACTTGCCACTACATTTGTTTTTTTTCCTCGTGAATACTTACTTCAAACTCTTATGGTCCGTATAGATCTTACACCTTTCTCCATACATATCATGTCTCCCCATTTTCAAAATAAATATTATTACTGTTAGCTCCAATGATGAGTAGGATACTTCTGCTCATAAGATTTTGGTTGTCTGGGTGCATATACAATAACTTTATTGTGCTACATCATCACACATCCTACTCCCTTATGAGAAGCATCACTATAACTACCAAATCTCCTTGATACTTCCAAAATGATAAAGCAGGTGCTGTAACCATTCTTTCACTTAACTCTGTAAAACTTTCTTTACCCTTCTCTACTTCATATAAACTTCTTGCTTTTCCTGGTCAGCTTCGTCCAAGATATTACAACTTCCAAGAAATCTTGCACCAATTTTCGATTGTAACCGACCTATGATAAAACTTCTTACTTTTGTTGGTGTTTCTGATCTCTTTTCATTCATAGTAACTTTAATTTCTACTGAGTCTCTTTTGATCTTCTCCACATTGACTATTTATGCTAAGAAATATACTTCATACAACTTCTTTCTTCTCCAACTTTTCAGTTATCATTAAATGCATGGTCCTCCGTTGACTTTAAGTTTTACACTACAGCTTATCCAGATATTCCTTAAAGATTTTATTTCTTTTTTGTCCATCGAGTTCAAATATTATGGGTATATTGGTTAATCCAAATGACAATACGAGAATAGTACTTAGTTCTGAAAATTATCTTTGATACATCCATAGGTTTAATCTTCAATTGGTGAAATACCAAATCTTAAATTGATCTTACAAAAGTACTTTGCTTCCTTCGTCTGATCAAACAAATCATTGGGTCAAGGTAACAGATACTTGCTCTTGATAGTAAACTTGTTAAGCTTTCGCTAGTCGACGCATAACCTCATACTTCCATCTTTCTTATTAGTAATGAATACTGGTGCACCTTATGGGGTACGCTAGGTCTAATCGCTCCTTCTTCTAACGTCTCTAACATCTGCTTTGCTAATTTCCTCCTTGTAACTGGTGCCATTTTATGTAAGGCCTTGGTCACTGGCTTCGTCTCAGGTGCTACGTCAATCGTGAGCTTCATTTCTCTATCTGGAGGAATTGTTGATACTTATCTGGAAACATATCTTCAAACTCTTTAATTGCTATAAAATCTTCAATTTTGTTTGTCTCTAACTTTTATTTATCTCATAATTACCGTAATACTCACATCTTGATCATCGTAATCATCGTTAACCAATTCTTTACCTTCCTTTTTCCTTTATGCCTCATCATATTCTCATCTGACATCTTCAGAGCTATCTTTTCATCACGACGGTTTATCTGGGCATCATGCTTCCATAGTCAATCCATTCCTTAAAATAATGTCAAGTCCTCTTGTCTCAAATGATATCAATTCTTCAAAACTTATTGCCAGAAATCTCAATTCCATCATTGGTATTCACTTATGTAACAATTACACGTTCTTGACTTGCTAGTCCTTTAATCATAATCTTATCAATTCAACAGAGTAATTCATCTCATTAACAAAACCTTGAGAGATAAACACTTAAGTTTCTCTCACATCTTTTAATACTTTAACGCATGAGGTATTTACCATAATCATCCATGTTATCACGCCCGTAATCTGAACAACATATTTCACAGGAAAATCACATATTCTCGTTCTCGAAGACGTATTCCTTATTGGAGTAGATTCTTTTGGTCCTTAGTGCATCCCTGACTGGGTTAGTGATTTGCAATTCTCGCCATATGCCCTTGTTTGCTTCCCATGCGTGAGAAGTAGACGGAACTTTGCCCGCTTGATCCATAATTCGTTGATTTCTGTTTGAAAAATTCTTACAAAGAACGACAGTACAACGAAGCAACTGGAAGGATTCACAATTCAACAAAATTTAGAGTTGAAAAGAAAGAAGAAACAAGGATTTGAATATGAATGAGACAACCCCATTGGTACTTAAGATGGCCAGTCTTTCATACCATTTGGCATACATCACATGTTTAGGTGGCGTCCCACCCAACTCTTCGTCATTCCGACAAAGTGTCTCACCATAACACTGTTTGTCCCAATCAGAAAGCAAAACTTGAGGAAACAATTAAATTTGAAAGGAATGTAATATCCTCCTTTTCGATATCATAGCAAAGAGTTTATTTAAGAAAAGAAGTTCATACATTTTTAGGAATTGAATAGGAATATATGTTGTAATATTGAAGGCAAGAACGATACCATTGGTCACCATCCACATTTCATTTGTATTCATCTTTCGAGCTCGTTCGATCATATCCCAATTGCGTCATATAACAACTTTAGAAAGTCCGCTGAAATGTCTTCGCAAACCAAGCATTATAATGAATTCTTACTTGCTAAGTTTTGCGTCTTTAACATCGCACTTACACGTATAATACCTTAACAATTCGATCATAATGGTGTTCCTACCAGGTAACTTCGAGATTCCTCTTTTAATTTAGAATAACCACGTACCATTCGACATAACGATCCTTTTGTTAATAATATTCTGCTTTTAGAGAGGTCTGGAAATCTTTCCAATCTTCTGCGATCACGCTCCGACTTCTGTTAAATCAATGAATTCTTCGAACTCTGATAGTCCTTGTAATTGAATGTATAGTTACTCTGTACGCTGATTTTGTTGTAAATTTTATCAAACAATATTTGCACTTTACTGTTAGAAATAATCAACTTCTTCATAATCATAGGTTACTTCATTCTCGAAATTAGCAATACTAAGTCTGAAACAGCATCTTTCACGGTAATCCGGGCTTTCTAACAAACAAGAAACTCAAGTAGTAACTTGACAACCAATGTTTAAAAATCATTTTATTCGAAAAAGCTTTTAGAAATTTGTAAAGAAAAATCTTTTTCGAAAACTTGTTTAAAAAGTTTGGAAAATCACAAACCTAGTTGTCTTTACTGTATGTAACACCCCCAGATCCGGGGTCGGGAATCCGGGTTGTCACGGTCTTTCTTTCCACAATATCACTTTACTTAATTAATAATAAATACCCTCATGCTGTGACCCCACACTAACACACACCACAACTCGTTATAGTCTCAGAGATGAAATTGAAATAAGTACAAGTCTTTGAATCCACAATTTAAAATTATTACAACCCAAAATGATTACTTGATAATTTACAGTTAATTGCCATTATCCGCCACAAGTTATAATTATACATAATTGGATTCTCAAAAGTAGATGGTCTAAACTACAATGGATCTACCTCTGCAGCTATAGCAGCTACAATATCAGCGGGAAGACGCGGGACGCTTCCCACGCGCTTGCGCTGGGTCTGCTGGAGTCTGGCCATCTCTCCTAACTGTTGTTGTGTGATGAAGAAATAAAGCAAGAGTGAGCCTTACAGCTCGCAAGATAATATGTAGTGATAACAATAATACAAGTATCTAAATGGATACTTACTAAAATCTTTATCGTGTGTAAGATAATTACTTACTAGATATAAGTAAAAACAAGGAATGAAGTTACCAATACTTCCCCACACTTATATCATTTATAAAGCTACTTGAACTATCACCGTTCAAAGTATAATAAAATTCACGAGGTCATCCCATAGATGAGACCACAAATAAACTTGAAAATATTTGATCTTTGAAATATTTTGAAAAGAAATGAAGTTACGAGATACTTCATTCAATGGATACACCAATAAAAATGTTTGACCCTGTCAATGCTTCGGCAACCACCCATTAGTAGCCTTTCGATCGAAACGCTACGGGTAGTGTTGCAGAATTATCCAAATGGATGATGAACTCATTACGGGAGTTTACCGCGCCAGGAAGACCACTTACGATGATCAGTCGTAGTAGTACAACCCCACCATTTTCTACATGTAGAGGAGAACCTGTCGGATTTACTTGTCAACCGAACACTGAACTCCTAAGGAATGGACCGCCTTAGCGGAACTTCCAGGCCATTTGGGCCAATATAATAAGGCTGGGCCGGCGCTACTCGACCACTTACGCCACTCCTAGTTCAGATGAAATCCATGACTCTGAAACGTAAAGCTCGTTTCCCCCTTTCCCCAAGTAGAAACTTGTTGATACGGCTCCACCAAGAAGTCGTATCTAGTTGGAAAGGAAAACTCACCGATATTTCCCAGGCGATGCCTGTTAATGGATTAACTTGTTCCAAGAATTTTACTTCCCGAATATTGGGTAAGTAATCAAAAACTCTTTTACCAAGACAGCAACCTTGTTGCGAATATAAAACACACCACCGAGCCGGATCCCCCAGGTTTTGAGCGAGTATTTAAATCCCCTTTTTAAAAGGAAGATCTTAAATATAAAAAATAGTTTTGGGATCCGCTCTAACTTTTGAAAATCATTTTAAAGACTCGAAAACACTTTAAAGAGTGTTTGGAGTAAAACTGATTTAATGAAGTAAATCAGTCCCCAGAATATTTAGAAAATGTCTGAATATTATTATTTAAATAATATTCCCATAAAAATAATCTTTATAAAATAATTGAAGTAGAAGTATTAAAACTTATACTTGAAATGAATAGCAAATAATCAAAGATATACTTATACGAAAGTAATATCTTTATTTGAATAATCAAAAATAAGTTTGATTATCGACACCTTATTCTTTAATAAAATAAAGAATATATTTCAGCAATTAATCGGAGTCATAGATCCTCAAATGAATATTCAAATAATATTCAATAATAAAATACGCTGAGTCATAATACCTCGAATGAATATTATAAATAATATTCATTAAATAAAATAAAGGAGTCATACATCCTCAAATGAATATTCAAATAATATTCATAAATAATATAAAAGAGTCATAAGCCTTCGAATGAATATTCAAATAATATTCAATAATAAAATAAAGTTTAAAGTTATCGAATAAACCTTATTCGATTAATAGTTTGGAAAACTATAACCATATATATATATATATAAATATATATATATATATATATCCATATCCATATATACAAGATTACTCGGGATCCTCGACTCCCGGTTTTAGAAAATATTTTCACCTTTGGGTCCCTATACTAAGGGTATATGCAAGATACAACTATCCTCTAGCATAGGTATTATCAAATAAACCAACAGATATATATCTCAAGAATATAAAACAGGCATGCATATATACCATATCACATGCTACAATATATCTCAACATTTGCTAAATAACAATCATGCAATATCACAAGATAATGCATATACATACATTTACATCACAACAACAGTGTATCGGATAGAATACTTGCCTGAGCGACTTGGGGGTGAGAAAGGCTCGGGACGAGTCTGGCAACCTATAAACAACAAGTAAGTTGGAATTAAACCAAAATCACTTGTAAGTCTATGCTTTAACTAACTTAGACTCTAATGCTAGTTTTACGCTCACCGATTCGCTTAAGTCACTCGGGTACCCTCGGCTCCACCATTTTTAATAACTTGACCTTTACGAGTTTTAACGCGATTCCTTCGCGAATGACTTACCAACTGCCTAACACACTTACCATAAATGTTTCACACATTAATTAATCCTTTTTGGTCTTTAACCTACATTCCAAAGTAAGGCGAGGGAAAAAGTTTCGTTCGTGAAACACCGTTACTTGAAACGGTCGTTTCTCCTAAACCGTAAATCGGAATCGGACGAACTACATATCAAAACGAAGCTCGTAACATGAGCTATCTAAACATGGCAGTGGTCACAATTTAGCAGGGGGTTCTCGGGTCCTAATGCTATGCACAAAAACAGTCCAAAGAAAATCGGACATTACGACGGCTATGTTTACGCGATTTCCCATTTTTAAAACTACCCACAATCATCACAAACCATCCTCAAATCCATACACATCAAACACCCATCCTTACCACATCATAACAATCCCAAACAATTCAATATTACTCATTCATACATATGCTTAACCTAACTTTAATCATGCTTTAAGTTTCTTTAAATCAAAACCACTAAATTATCATTTCATTTCACCACCATTCCAAATCTCAACTCTAAACATAACAACAAGATACCATAACATCTTACTCATCAAAATCACTTTATAATATATATGAACCTAGGGTTTGAAAAAGGTATACCTTCCTTGAAGTGGTGGGTTGAGCTAGGAAGCCTTAAGAAGCTTGGAGAAGCCTTAGGAAAGCTTGGATCTTCAAGAAAACAAGAAAAAAAAACTCAAGTTAAAACTTGAAAACACTATTCATTGTCTTCTCCAATGATTAAATCAAGAAGCTAGAGAAAGAATTTGTGGCTTAAACTTATGATATAGCCATTACTAAGCATAAGGATGGTTAGGGAATTTTCTTACCAATTAAGGATGCTTTGATCTTGATTTTGGAAATTCTAAGCCTTGCAAAAAGAAGAAAGCCGAGAGCAAACAATGAAGAACAAGGCCTTGGTTGATTTTTTGATTTTGATGAAATGATTTGCTAGTTGGTTGACTTGGTTTTGTTTTTGATTTAGCAAATTACCACCTTGCCCTTGAATTTGTGTGGTCCTTAATCAACCACACCTCCCTTCTTCCATGTCATGCTTATGTCACCCTTGTGATGTCATCCTTCCTTCCTTGTCTCCTTTCTATTGGTTGGATGACATCACTCCCCTTAATCCCTTTGATTAGCTTCCTAATCGTTTGCCTAATGACCGCTGATCTGTTGTACGGTTCGCTTAACTTTCGTTCTCGTTTATCGTTTGAAGGATCATACCCGGGATCTTATTACTTAGGTTCCCTTGACCTTTCTCAATACATTATATTCCTTTTTATGATCCTCTATTATAATCCTTTAATTTAAATCCTTTTTATCCTGTTACCTTATACTCAATTCTCTCCGTATCTTGTGGATTTCCGGGAAAAACCAAAGTGTTCGGAATTGGGTTCTGACGATATTTACATACACTTATATACTTCATATAGTACTAATAAAATCCCAGAATATCCATAACAGAACCCCTACATAGTGTGGCGTGAAAAGTTTTCTCATTCAGCTAAAACACTATTCACAAGGGTTACAAAAAGTTGAAAAATTTTGGGGTTATTACACTATTTTTTTTGGTATACATCTCTGAGACTATAACTTGTGGTGTGTGTGTGTATGTTGTGGGGTCAAAGTACGCAGTTGTTGGTTATTATTAAGATTAAGTGTTATTAATGGAAATGGAAGTCGTGACAACCCGGATCCCCGACCCCGGATTTTGGGGTGTTACATAGTGTGTCAAGAGTTTGCTCTGATACCAATTGTTATTCCCAAACAATCTAACAATAGAACTACAGAAGGGGGGTTGAATGTAATTCTTGGTTTATTTTGAAAATTAAGAAAAAAAATTACCAAAGTATATCAATGTTTGAATATGCAAGTTTTGAAATGAAATATAAATGTATTCAAAACACAAAGATTTAAAAACTTTTCGGTGGATTGATCTTTCCACCAGAGATATATATATTGAGAACTCTGTGATGTAAGAATGTACACAGCTGCTTACAAGTAAATTTGCAAAGAAAGAATAGAGAATTTCCTAACAGATGTAGCTTTTTTTATTTCTCAGTTCAATCGATAATTTATTTACTTGCTACTCTTGGTTTATATATCACCGAGTAGGGCTGCCAAACGGATAATTCGGATACGGATCTGCCTATATCCGGATCCGGATCCGAATCCGAAAATCCGTATCTGTATCCGTATCCGAATCCGGAAATATTTAAAGAATAATATCTGAATCCGGATCCGACGGATACTATCCGGATACGGATAATATCCGGATCCGAATCTGAATTTTAATCAGATTTTTGTATTTTATATTAAAAATTAAAAAAAAATGAAAAAAAATATAAAAAATATAATTAAAAATAAAAATTCATTTTAAAAATTAAAAATAAGTGATAAAGTGATTTAATTATATTTTAAATTTTCAAAATTAATTTTATTTTTCTTTTCAATATAAACGTATTCTTTAAATTGTTGAACTCAAATGATTTTTTCTCTATATGTCTATAAAATTTGTATAAACATAATATTTAATATATATATATGTGTGTATGTATGTGTGTGTATACATAAACACATTATAAATTTAATATAATATATTTTTCAAATTATTTAAATATTTAAATATAAAATATATTTATTCGGATTCGGATATTATCGGATATGAATATGCCTATATCCGTATCCGTATCGGCAATCGTCGGATTCGAATACGGATAATATCCGCTTTGTGTCGGAACGGATAATATCCGCTTTATTTCGGATACGAATTCGGATTTTTTTTTCGAGCACGAATATCGGATTTTTCGGACGAATATCGGATTTTTCAAATTTTTTTGACAGCCCTATCACCAAGTTATATATGAAAAAGACAAACATATAAATAAAATGTATAAGTCTTCATCACATGTTTTCTTCATTTCTCTATTCAGTATCTTTATATTTCTTCAAGTAAGCGTGGAAATGAAAATACTTCTTTGTTCTCATAAACCTACAAATAGGCTGTCACATTCCTTTTGTATACAATCAACCCATGTGACTGTCAAGTCACTATCAACTGCTATTTCAATCTGATGTTCCTTGAGACTTCCGCATTATCCGTTGAGTCTGTTATGGATCATCCGTTGAAGGTGCCTTGTGTCATTCGTTGAGAGCTTTGCATATATCCGTTGATGGTATTTCCATAGCAGTTGACACCATTTTATTTATGCAATAACAAGGCATCTAATATTTACAATTAGCCAACCTATTTACATATCATTCTAGTAGTCAACATGACTTATGAATATCCTACAACCTCTAATCTTCTAAGAAATTTTAGTATACAGGAATGTCCCACAAAACTTATTTGAACATAAGCTACTCTTTCAACCCGATGACAGAGTAAGATATCGGTTGAAAGTTACAAACACACTTAATTAAATCTACAAAGGTGTTTTGGTATAATATCATCAAGCCTAAATATATTCCTAACAGTCTCCTCCATGTCACTTCGGGTTGAGAGGTGGAGGTTTCCGCGAGAGTATTCGCTCGGTCCATGTCTGTGTATTTGAAAATAAAGAGACTAGTTAGTCCATGTACTCGGATGAGCGACGAAGAAAAAATAAAAAGATAAAAAAAATGAGTACATGTCCTGGGACCGAATATGAACGACTCTCAAAGAAAAATAATGCCTGGAGTCGACTCCTGAAGGATGTTCTACAGACAAGATTCTCGAAGGAAGTTCTTGCCTAAGTGCACCTCGCATGCCATCTTTAAACTCTACAGGTGAAGAAAAAGAAAAAGCCACGGAGCACCAGGGGGTCGGCTCCCGAAGGACAATTCTACAGCAAGAACCTCGCGAAAAACGTTCTTGCTCCAGAAAAACTCGCATGCCATCTTTAGGCCCAGTTGGTTCCCAAAGAGAAGAAAAAACACCCAGAAAACTACTAACTACCAACCCAGAAAATACCCCATACACAGAAAACAGGCATGCATCACAAAAAAGAAACCAAAACGAGTTGTTCATCAATGTAGAATCGAAAACGTCTGCCCCCATATCACTCCTCCAATGTTCGTCCGTATTCTTCTCATAACGGACGAACATTAATTATAGGTTTGAGTATAAATGTCCCAAGAAATTTAAGAAATAACATAATTGAACACACACACTTAACTCTCTATGCATTCTTATATTCTCAAAAACCTATTCTACATCCAGATTACTTATTCTCACACCGGAGATGAATCGGGGGACAATCCCTCGCATTCTCTTCCTTTTCAGGTTATAGCCGAAGACTGTTCTTGCATCTAAAACAATCTGGGCATAACAGTAGTTATATTGTAGGGGAAATACATGCTCTTCGATGGACCTACGTTATAATAAGCCTCGTTATATTGATAATTTTATTTTAGCTACTAAGATTCTTACTTGATAAACATAAAAGACCGTCAAGTTAGCCGCACATATAAGAATAAAAACAAACGGCCAAACATCCCCGCTCGTTAAGCATGTCCCGGGGGAGTAAGATGTACACATACTTTACCAATATTGTAGTTGTCGCATCGTGTGGGAATACTGAGGAAAGAAGATTTAGGTAAGGAAGTACCATTCTCTTCAGGGATTTGTACCTTAGGGAAGATTGAATCGTCATAATGGTTCTTACTTCAGATGATCATCTCAGATGATCATCATTTTTGTTGGAGCTTTCGTCTGTGGCTGAGAAATTGACGTGTGAAGAAACACAGTTGCCGAGGCCAAAGCCAGTGCCTGCAGTTTGGGAATTATAGACGCCATATTCCCATGAGTAAAATGCAATGTGTGTACCTATACACGGACGATTCTGCATGGTGTGTACCTGGATTTATAACAATGCAACTTGTGTACCTAGTATTTCCAAAACTCTGCAATATGTGTAGAACCGCTAGTTGGGTGTTAATAGAGCTAACGGAAGGGCATTCTTGTCTTTTCCTTGCATCAGGAACCACTATCACACCTTGAAATCAAGTACCTGTAAAATGGGGGATTAAATAATGGTTAACTGAAGCTGCAGATAACTCCTACCAATGAATGAACAATCTAAAAATATATGATGGTTGCCAATGTTCCTCCTTCTAAATTTACCTCCCCCTTTGAGCCCATAAATTTGCTTTTCAAATTTCTTTCCAGTAATTTTGCCCCCTCTATACTGAAATATTATTGTTTAAGATATTTGAAAGAGATCTTGAATCTGGTTTCCGTTTAATTACTGACACTGCAGCATATGCAGCATCATAAGCATTCAGGCACCCTATTAGTAAGGCGGTTTGGACTAATTTATCATATTTGAGCATAATTTTTTTACGCTTCATGTTTTTCTTGGCTGGGTAGGTTAATAGAAATCTAGTCTTAAATTGCTTGGAGAACTCCTTGTATTGCGGTTGAATATGAAAGGGAGAGAACCCCTTTACATCTAGGATACCTTGCATGGAAAATATTGTAGGGTGAAAATTAAATTTGTAATGCTATTAGTTTTGATCCAAACAAAATCTTTATTCATCATCTTCATCCTCCTCGCCTCCTTGAATATATTAACATCCAAGAACTATATCCACACTGTGAAGAGCTTCAATAAGCTAGGGGGAAATGCCATTATGTACACTTGATATTCACATTATTTTTGAGTGTCACTCTCAGGAATCAAGATTTCCTCGAGAGAAGTTGTAGCTTAATGCAGCAAGGTCTGAACCATGGGTTTATTCATTAACTACATCTGTTTTGACAAGATTCACAACTGCTTTTCATCAAATATGAAACTGATATACTAATTATTAATGGAGAAAATACCATGTATAGTTTAGAAAACTCCCAGGTATCACTTCCTTTTTCTATTGAAAATGACATTTGTTAGAAAACAAAAGATAAGAAACCTCTTCTCAGTTCATTTAACAGTCAACTAACGTAAATACATACATTGCAGAGTTTTGAAAATCTTAGGTACACAAGTTGATTGTTGAAATTTTGGGTACACACCTTGCAAAATCGTCAAACTATAAATCTGACACATTATCACACGTAAATTTCAAAAAAAAAATGGTATATACTGCATCATTATCTATATCAAAAGAAATTAAAACTCAACACAGAAAAATGGCATTTGAGCCGCTAATTCTTATTAATTAGAGGTAGGTGTATTTTGCGCAATAGGCTATGTAATAAGTTAAGGTAAAATATGGTAGAGATAGAGACAATTTTTTTTTTTGCTAAAATAGAGACAATTACCTATATATGATGCTGTCGGAATGTTTGGATCTACAAACTGTGGTAGCTAAACCAAGATGAACAATCTTCAGTTGTCCAAGATTGCCATTGATAAAATTGTTTTTGGGCTAAATGTCTGGGTAGATCGTAGCCATGAAGGTAAACAAGACCTCTGAGTAGGAGTGCACTCTTGTACTTCATCATGTACCTACAAATTCGACTCCAAATTTCCCTTAAAAGGAACACATAAGAATTGGTAGCTTGATCCATAACTGGACTACTTAATTTAAACTTAATTTAAAAAGATAAGATTTTCAGCCTAAAAGTTCTATAAGGCCTGTATTATTGAGAACCAAGAACAGAATTTCGTCCTCAAGATTTTGTCCATTAAGCTAAAGCAGAGCCCATCTGATCATCACAATCTGCAGTTAAACCAATTGTACGCGTAAAGTTACAAATGATTTTATGCATGGGAAACGTTTCGGATAGAGACTATCAGAGCAGAGTACTTACGACTGAACCTTACTAGAATTTGAGGTGTGTTGCTCCCTAATTATGTGCATTTTTTTATTTCCATCACACTGTTACTCCAGAAAGCTAGCCAACATGCCGTTAGCTTGAAGCATTAATCTGCTTTGGTAAACAGTTTACTGCTACCATGAGGGCGTCAATGTACCACAATCCGGAGAAGTCTTGTGGGACCAATGTACCACAGAGATTGCGCATATGGGAAAGCGGGATAGGTAATAAGTAATAGGCCACACCACAGATTGTTTATACCTTCTCTGTAATGTATTGTGCATTGCTCGGATGTGTAACACTGTCATGCAAACTAGCAATGTACATGTAGCAGCAGTCTTGAGTGATGCACGCTAGGTAATACATATGAGCAATGTGCAGTAGATGAGTTTCAAAAATAATTTAAAATCGGGCATTACTTGCATAGTTGCAGAGGCGACAGCCACTGCTGTGTCGCGCATTGCTGGGTATTTTGGGCTTTTTTAAAAGAAAACGGTATTTTTGAGCCAACTTTCCAATAACAAGGGGAAACAAACAAGAACAACTTATAACATGGGCTTCATCGTTTGCCAAACAATTTACAACGCATAGACACACAAGCTTGCAGTCACGTATTCTATTAATCAAGTAACATCACAAAAAACAGGTGGTTCTATTAGTGATTTTCCGGCTCAAATCCAGGCAATGTCATTACCTTTTATTCTTTTCATTAGCAAAACATTACAAAAGAAGGTTAGATAGCAAAGAAATCAAAACCGTAACTGAATCAACATTTGATCTCCTTGGCTACTTTCTCTGCTATGACCCAGAATTCAGCGGGAATTAAAACAAGGCTTCATCAATCATCATATCCGAAAATGGAAATCACCATTCAAGTTTTAGTCCAAGGATTTGTAATCTGTAAGCAACAGCAAGTTAGCCTACTTGCGTACTTTTACTATGGACTAATTCAGGATTGTTATCTTTAAAACATTTCAAACACTAGAAATTTAAAAAATGAAATGAAATGAAGAAAAAAGAATGGAGTATAATAATCTCAACGTGATATCATTAATCAAGATACTATGATCTTTTTCTTCACTACTATGTCATCTGGAGCAGCCACAATAAAATTTCATTTAGGCTTTAAATTTCTACAGTCAAGTGCCTAATTAAATATATAATGCTAAATCCTTAAACTTGTGTCACTACAGTGAGGATACTAGGTTGCTGATGGCCGGAACTGTTACTGTCCGATGGCTGGGCCACAGAACTTTCATCAGCAACACGCGACGTTGAACGTTCAAGCAACGAATGACGACAATTTGGGCATGACGAATGTGACTCCAGCCAAGTGTCTATGCACTTGACATGAAAACCATGATTGCATTTTGGCAGAACACGAACTTTCTCTCCTTTTACAAATTCCGCTAGACAAATAGGACATTCGGTGGCTGATAACTTCACTTCTGATCCATAAATAGCTATCGGAATCTTTCTAAGAGTTCGCTTTTTTACTCCTGTAGTAGCTAACCGAGCCGCAGCTTGTTGTCGTGTCTCAGTGCCAAACCTATGAGTACAACGTAGTACGAAACGAATAATTGAGTTTAGTCCTAGTGCACATAATAGTGCACATAGTAAAGCAGCTAATATTATCACCATGTTGGTGTCGAATTTCGTCTGATCGAGGTTATGCTTTTGTACAACATAATTGTCACTGGCTGGTGGCATGCTTTGCTCAGCACCAACAAGAAGGCGGCGTAAATGAACCATTTTTTTAGATACTTGAAAGAATTTTCACAAACAGAAGAGAAAGCGTTTGATGTTTTTGGTTCCCCTTGTGTTTTGGGATGAAGCTAATATTGTGTTGCGAAGATTCCAACTAGAAAATGACTACCAAGAGCATCTTTGTTATGGGCTTTGGATAAGAAGAAGAAACGGTAACTTGTTCAAAGGATGAGGGAATTTTTCCGGGACTGCAATATTCGAGCTTTTAAGTCAAGAAATGGTTTTCTTTGTGACACTACCAAACTTATCGATCCAAAACCTAACAAAAGTATATAAAAACAAGAAAACTGTGTGCTGCAAATTTGTTGAGAGACAGATAAAGACGTATATAGAGGTAAATTGAGTTGTATTATGGTTCTGCAGTTGTGCCCCTGCTACAAGATATTTATATAGATCCTATAATGCCATCAGATTCTTAAAGATCAATAAAAGGTGCAAGTAAGATTTATAAACTATGACAGCTCTGGCTTAACAACCATGATAAAACCCTTGATTATATTAACATAACAAAATCCAAGTACCTAATCCAAAATCAATGCTTTTCTAATACACACTTATCAAAAGTTATCTCCAGCTGTATATGGGTAAAAAATTAAGTTACACGTCATTTTCCCTTTTTATGTATATAGAAGGTTTTGCTTGAGTGATGGTGAAATTTGTAGCTATAATTAATTTAGTTGGTGAGGATTAGCTTCTGATATTTAAAGAGCAATGCAATTATGCAAATTTAGAAAAAAACCACTAAATTGATAGGTGCTGGTGCACAAAATCTTTAGAGTTGATAACTTTTGGGGCCAAGTGGCAAGTACCAAACTTTATTTATACCTATAAAGGCAATTGCTATCAACCTTTTTGCTGGTATGGAATGAGGATTTTTAGCTCATGTCAATTCTCCAAGAATCAAAACAACATCAACCATATCTACCCCCCCTCATCAAATCCATTGTATTTCAATCAATCTATGAGATCTATCCATTGCTTTTCTACATGCATATGCATTGTACTTAGCTTGTACAACTGATTTCTTATGTAACAAGTTTTGAACCTGTTTGGATTTGTTTATCACAGTTTAATACTAAGTTTTTGTCTGTGGAAATAGTTTGAAACCAACAGGACCATAATTGTGATTTGTAGCAGAATAAAGATCAGACACAAGTAGCTGAGCTTATTCTTTGAGTGTGAGTTTTAGTTTAGCCTTGAACTGTTGTCCACTCCTCTTTTGTTTCCACAAATTGATGATTCCATTCATTTCTCCGGTAAAATAAATTAGTTGAAACAACAATAAATTTATAAATGTTTCTAGTTGAAAAGTTTTATCTTCTTTAAGAAAGAAGAAATAGAGGACTCCAAGTTGTACATAAAAATGACTTGTGTAACAACTTAGGCTGGAGATATCATTTACTCTATCTATATTCAGTTTGATTAGTCTGTTTTTCCTTATTAAATATTGAGTTATTTGCAAAATGCATTCCCGTGATTTGGCCAAAATGCATCTTTTTACCTATACTTTAGATAACTGCACTTTGCATCCCCTTACTATTTCGGCGCGACAAATTGCACCATTTTCGTTAAATTTGTTAAAATTTTCAGGGGCATTTTAGGAAATTAAAATATTTAATTATAATTAGATCATTATTTAAGTTTTTTGACCCTCTAAATAATACTTTTCGAAAAAATTTAAAGAACGAAAATTATAGAGAACGAAAAAATCTTTTCAAAACAATAACATTCAAAATTATCAAAAAATTTACGAAGCCAAAATTAAATAAAATATATACTTATTGAATTTATTAAAAACAATTATAAAAAAAATTCAATTTTGAACCTTTTTATTTCGAGAAGATCTTTTTATTCTCTATAACTTCTATTCTTTAAATTTTTTCGAAAAGTATCATTTAAACTCAACCCAAAATTCGGTGGGGCCAGCCAAGGTCCTTTAAACTCAGCCCAAAATTCGTATACTTATTTACATCGTGCTCATGGCATGCGGCAGGTAGGTACTCCCTCGGTCCAATACGCGACTTGACAATGAGATTAACGAAAAGTGTATTTACCTGAGAAAAGTTATAAAAGTGAGCGGAGTAACGAGATCAATAAATATTTAATGTATAAAGTGATTGTGACAGAAAAAAATAGTGAACGTGAGTGGATAAAAGTTAATTTTTATATTATAAATTTTACTATTTTGAAATGTATACAATTGAGATGAACGTATTGAAAAGAAAAGTGTATACACTTAAACGGGACAGATGGAATAGTATCAAGAGAATCACCGAGAGTCTTCTCGTTCCCTCGTACGTATGATATAAATTACGTAGTGACTCTTAGCAAATTAGTGCATAACATTTTATGTCAAACTCCAAAAATACTTTTTTATCTGGACTCATATGCTATATAATATTCATTTTTTGAAATTTTACAATAATATCAATTTGAATGGAAATATATGTAGTGAAGTATATATCTTAATAAAAAATAGGTTAAAAGTCATAGCTCCTAAAATAAAGCAGAGAGAATAGCCTCCTAAGAATTTAAGAGCTACTAGAAGTCTTGTTGGAATTCTATTTTTATCCCAATCTTTATATTTATATTTAAGATCACGTTTAGCGAGACTTTTGTTATTCCCTGACAATACAAAAAGTTACAGGAGGGGGGTTGAATGTAATTCTGACTAATTTTTCAAATTTAAAGAAAATTTTATCTTGATAAATATAACAGTGTTTGATTAGCAATGGTGCGGAATAAAAGAATGATAGAAATCAAAACACTAAGTAATAAAAGCGCAAGCTTTTAAAACTTTCTGGTGGATTTGAATAGCTCACAGCTGCTTACAAGTTTGAACAATTAAATTACAGAGAAATGCTTACAGAATATAGCTTGATATGTTTCTCTGAGAATGTGCTTACTTAGTTAATTGTTCTACTTGCTACACTTAGTTTATATATTACCAATTTACATCAATAAGACAAGATAAAAAATAAAACATATCTAGTCTAAGTTCATGCTGCTTCACTACTCTATTCCAGCATCTTTGAATATCTTCACAATTGCATGGAAATGGTAATGTTTTTTTGTTCTCAAATTCCTGTTTAACAGGCTGCCACATTCCTTTTGCAAATACCCAACGCATGTGACTGTGTTGTCAGTTGTCACTGTCAACAGCTATTTGAATTTGATCATCCGTCGGGACTATGCTGTCATCCGTCGGGAGCTTTGTTTATCATCCGCCGGGAGTCTTTGTGAACCATCCGTTGGGAGCCTTTTATGTCACTTGACTCCATTTCATTTATACAGAATTACAAGACATCTTATATTTACAGTTATTCACCCTATTCTGTATATCCACTAGTAGTCAACATGCCTCATATACTCCTATAGAATCTTCACAATGTTGCTTGCAGAAGTGTGCTACAATTCTTATTTGTTACATAAGCTACTCACTTGATGGATGTCAGTTTGTCATCCGTCGGGACTATAAAGTTCATCCGTCGGGACTATATTTGATCATCCGTCGAGTGCTACAAATTCACTAAGTTGAATCTACTAATGTGTTTTGTTAATTTATCATAAAGTTCACAACATATTCCTAACAATCCTCCCCAATTTATGTCTACTAGAATTGTAGCCATAAATTAAAAGAAACTTGATGATAACAAAACACCCTAAAAATACAGATTAAAAAAAATAGTAGATAAAAAACTGATAAATGCTACAAAATTTATTGAAAATTGAACAAAGCAAAGTGTACAAAGAGTTCTCACAAGAATTATCAAGGTGTTCCTCTAGTCTGAGCAGATATGTCTATTTCCTTAATTGTCTGAGTTTCTTCACAAGCTTCCTGTTGTTTTCTTATTTGATTCTGGAGGTGTCTGTGGAATTCAAGTTCATCAGCTTCAAATAGTATCAGTATTTCTTGCATTTCCAATAGAGTCTCATTGCTAGAGATACTCAATTGGTCATCCAGTCTGAAGAATCTTCTAACTCCTGTATCATCCATGAATTACATCAGCCAATAAGGCCTCAAATGCACTCTTTTTCCAGTGAAAGGAATTAGAAGAGTTTTGAAAGTGCATCTTTGACTTTATTACTCCTTATCTCTTCAATCTTCTTCAGAACCAATCTCCTTACAGCCACATTGAACCCAAAATTCTTTTTGAAAGATGAGTAGATCTTTATTAGTACATATTGGCTTTCTTCTAGAATCCTGTGAAGAGGCCATTTGATTTCTTTCCCTGCCTTGTACTTAAACACCAATCTTTCAGGAAGATATATGTGAGCATCAATTCCTCTTACTTCTACCAGTTTATCCAAGTAGAGGTTTAAATATGAAAACTCCTTGATGTCACAGATGTATAATAGATATCCCTTGTTGACTGCAGATTTAGTTTTGGTTAGGGTCTTGATTCTGAGAGGTGCAGGCTTACTTTTCTTGGTAGCTCTTATCTTTGTCTTCTTTGACTTTTTTGAAGATAGGTAAGTTGAACTCAGGAATTTGTAGACTTTCCCAGTCTAATGGCTCATCCTTTGGAATTATAGGCTCACCATGAAAATTCTTAGTTGGATCCACTTTGAATTCTTCATGTACCACTGAGGGTTTGGATGTCTGAGTTGAAGTTGTAGACTTTTTAGGAATGTAGTCTTCCATTTCCTCATCATTAAAGTCCAATTTTCTCTTTGAATGAAGCTTGTATCTGAATCTTCTTTTCTATTGTAGTTCATGTTGCATTTTATGATATTGAGGTTCAGCAATCACAGATGGTTGTGCAGAAATCTCAGTTATAGTCTTCACAACTTGAAGTTTGGCCAAGATAGCAGTTTGCTCCTTCTTTTGTTTGAGCTTCTTAGCATCTAAGGCAACTTGCTTCTTTTCTTGCCTGGTTATTTCCTTCTCTTCCTTTTTAGCTTCTACAAACTGAGGGTGTCCTGCCACCACATAGATTTCCTTACCATTTCTGTAAATCTTGGCAATCCTTATTTTAAGTGTTGAATCAGCTGGATCTTTGAAAAATACAATTGACCTAGCCAACAGCTTCTTCTCATCTGGCCTAGGTGTCTCATACACAATATCCATAGAATTTTTGTCTGAGAATTTTGAGTAGTTTCTTTTAGTCTTCAGGACCAGATTTGCCTTTGGAGATTTTATGCAAGAAGTTTGGCCTTTTTCCAGATAACTCAAACTCATCTCATCTACAGAAATCTGCTTGACTTGAGAGTGATGATTAAAGATTTTGTCTGGTTTCTGAATTGGTCCAAATTTTTGTTGAATTTCTTCATCTATTTTCCTCCATTTATCATCTAATTCCTTCTCCCAAGTTGTAACATCAAGCATCTTGGGATTTGTCTTTGACTCAAGTTTATCAGTTGCTATTTGGATCAGATCAATGATGTCCAATACTGGTGGCTTTGGAAGAGTAATTTCCGAAACAATTACTTGGTTGATTTGAACATTTACCACATGTTCCCCCTCACTAGTTAGCTCTGCTTGACTGACTTGAATTGTTAATTCTTTCTCCCCCTTTTTGTTATCATCAAGTAGAGTGGAGGTGGAGGTTTGTGCAGCCATCAACTTTTGCAGCAACTGAGTTTGTTGTGCTTGATGAAGATGAATAGCTGTTAGAGAGGCTTCCATTGCAGTCAGCCTTGTATCCAGGGAGGCCACTTTAGTGGAAAGATCAGAATTCTTCCTTAGCTGTCTTTTAATGTCGAGCATTGTTGCATCTGGAAGTTTAGCATCCAATCTTTCAGAGACATCCTTATTTACTTGATCAATCTCAGTTTTGATAGAAGTGACATCCTGATTATGTTGAAGGCCTTAGATTTGATGTAATTGCAGAGAGTTGAGATGTGTCTGTAAGAGCTTCCTGGTGCTAGCATTTGTAGTAGATTGAAGAGCATTATGTGTCTCTTGAATTTGATGGATGGGAGTGGTCTTGAAATATTGAATATCACAGTCCTCAGAAATTCCTAGGAAGGCAGTCCAGATCTAGAGCTGGGGCCTTCTTCTCCCCCTATGTCCATGTGCTCTCCACTATCATCACCATCATCTCCAAAGAAATCTGCAGATTTACCAGTACCATAGTCAACACAATCACCAGCTCCAGGTGGCATGGCTGTGATGACATCCTTAGCTCTTTGCATTGATTGAGTGGTATGCACCAAGTTCAGCATCTTCTCTGCATTTTCATTGCCCTGTCCAGCCAAAAGTTGATATGCTGGAACAGGATGAGTAAATGCCTCAGCATCCAAAGAGATAGAATCTATGTCAGCTTAATCATGCTGAGATAGTCTCTTTGTTTGTATCATTGGCATTCATTGACTCACTAACAATGATGTCCACCATTATTTCTCCTATACCTGCATTTCTATCATGATCTCTCTGTTCTTGCATCTAGGGCTCCCCTTGCCTTCCCACCCTCACACCCTCACCTTCACCATCTAAGGTGGGACTCCTCTCACTCACTTTTGCCAGACCTGAAGAAATGGTCTGCATTGTTTCACTCCTTTCCTCTCCTTTTTTCCTGGGAGCAACCCAGCCTCTCACTCAATTCACTCCCTGCCCTCAGTCCTAAGAGTGATTGTACTACTACTAGGTCATCTGCGCTTGTGACAATTGTTGGGATTTGAAGTTGTGCAGAGAGAACCGATGGATGAGGAACATCCATCGGGATAGTAGTTTGGCTAGCCGACGGATGACTGCTGTTAGGCACATCCGTCGGGATACAATCACTACTTAACGGATTAATAATATCCACCGGGATAGAAGAAATGAATGAGTTTGGAGTGGAGACTATTGTAGACTCTGTGCAGATTGATGAAAATTTGGGCACAGATGTCTCAATACAATCAGAAAGAATTGGCAAGTGAGCCAACAAATCATCTATAAGATGATGCTCACTTGCTTAGATTTTTTTTCTTCTCCAAGAGAGTTAAAGATGGAGAATTTGGAAGTGATGTATGAATCATGTCTACATCCAGTGAGTGTGTGGGTGAATTTGATGTTTCAGGTGCTTCAATGATTAATGATTTTGGCTGTGACTCCACATTTATTGGAGCCACATCAAGCTGACTTTGAGATGGTGCAGTGCCTGAGTCTTTAACTCCAGTTTGCACTGTGTATGTTCCCTGTGCATCCCCAAGGGTTTTAGATCTTTTCTTTCTGGCATAAGTTTGTGGTAAACTTGTGTCCCTAACCCTCTTGGCATGTGCTCTTGGTTGGGAGTTTGTTTCAATAGTAACATCCTTTTGGGAGGATGAAACTAGAATTGAGCTAATTTCCTGATTAACAACTATAGTTTGTTGGGAAACTGTGGTGTGGCTAGGCTTGGGTATACTAATCTCACCAGCCTTATCCTTAGGGTTTCTTTGATTTTCACCCTGTCCCTCACCTATCTCACTCTCCTTCACACTCCCCTCTTTGTGTTTGGTAATTTTTACAACTGGTTTCTTTTGAAATAAAACCGAGGGGGCTTTTTTAGATTTGGATTTAGAAATTGTTGTTTTGGTAGCTTGGGTAGGCATCTGTTGGGTCATTGACACAGATGCCATAGCTACACTTGAAGGCAAAGAAATTTGTGAGGTTGGAAGAGTGGAGACAATGGTGCTTACCTCACTTACCTGAGGGCCCTCCATGATTGGAAAGTAGAAGATGGGCACCTCTTTATGGTGATTTGATCTATTTAGATCTATAATAATTCTCCTTTCTTGAACCAACAATTAAGTTTGTTGGTTGGGTTCTCAACAGCAATGTTCTCAATGAGATGGTTAGCAAGCATCATAAAGAATCTAGCATAGTAGACACTCTTACCTCTCTTATTAAGTTCTCCTAACTTATAACCTAACTCAAACATGATCAAATCACTAAAGTTGAAGTACTTATCACTAACTAGCATATAAAGCATTTTAAGCATGGAAATCTTAACAGAATTAAAATTACTCACTTTACCAGAAAATATCTTAGTTACCACATCACACAGATATCTTAGTTACCACATCACACGGATATCTTAAGGGATCATGCTAAATATAAATGCAAATGCAACTATATGAAATCACATAAAAACAAACAAATATGTCCTAAATGAACAATCATGTAAAAATATGAATGAACTACAACTAAACATGTAATATTAATCTATATGAATCTATATGGACACACATACTACTAATCCTACATTATCACCCCAAACTTAAAATTTTCAATGTCCTTATTGAAGGTAATATAAGGATTTCCGGCATACCTAATTAGAGGGAGAGTCACCCTCGTCGGGTGGAGTATCAGGTGGCCAATCAACCTCGCCACCAGTGTCTCGAACAACGGTACCGAAAGTGTGTGTCAAATCTTCAGCAAAATATCGATGGATGACATGCATGGCCTCCATACGCCTAGTCAATCTTCTATACTGTGCATCACCAACACCAGTCCTATCAACTACCTGCTGTACATGAGAAGAACCCTCTGTAGGCACTGTAGGATTCGTTCGGCTACCCTCTACATCATCAAAAATATATCCCAAGCCTTTATCATGGGGTGCACCTAAGAATGCATAACTCAAGTGATCTGGCATTCGGTTGAGCTCAAGTGTGGGAGCTTCTTGAATAAATGGTTCAAAACGCTCCTGAGAAATTTTCAGCTTTGCTAACACAAGAGAATCGAATGGCATATCCAACTTCCTCATCCACGGAGGTTCATTCAAATCCTACAATTGCTCTGCTCCTTTTTAATCTTCAATAACTGATTCCCCTATTAAGGATCTCTCTAAGGCATCTGACTTTGGCAATTGCTCAGACTCTAAATTAACTACAGACTCGACCCATTCTACTTTAAAGCACTCTTCTTTAGCTGTGGGTAACTTTATTTCCTTGAACACATTAAAAGTGACCTTTTGATCGTAAACCTTCATCGAAAGCTCTCCTTTTTGCACATCGATCATAGTTCGGCCTGTAGCCAAAAATGGTCTTCCCAAGATAATGGGAATCTTCTTATCTTCCTCGAAATCAAGAATTACAAAGTCAGTAGGGAAGATGAGTTTATCCACCTTGACCAAGACATCCTCCACTATACCTCATGGATAAGCGATGGAATGGTCAGCTAGTTGCAATGACATGTATGTTGGTTTCGGATCAGGAAGACCAAGATTCTTGAAGATAGATAAGGGCATCAGATTGATGCTAGCTCCTAAATCACATAAACACTTGTCGAACGACAACTTTCCGATGGTGCAAGGAATAGTGAAGCTTCCAGGATCTTTAAGCTTCGGAGGCAACTTCTGTTACAGCATAGCACTGCATTCCTCCATGAGAGCAACGGTCTCTAAGTCATCGAGCTTCACTTTCCAAGACAGAATACCTTTCATAAACCTCGCATAGCTAGGCATCTGTTCAAGAGCTTCGGCGAAAGGTATGTTGATATGAAGTTTCTTGAACAACTCCAAAAACTTCTCAAACTGCTTATCCAGTTTTTTCTTCTGCAGCCTCTTAGGAAAAGGAGGTGGAGGATAGATCTGTTTCTCCCCTGTATTACCCTCAGGAGGAGAGTGTTCCACAGTAGTCTTCCTTGGTTCCACCTCTGCTTCCTTCTGCACTTCTTCTTCAGCCACAACTGCATTTTCTGAATCTTGAGATTTTTTAGGCTCTTCGTCTTGCTGAATTTGGGGGTTTGCGACATTTCCAGACCTTAAGGTGATGGCGTTCACCTGTTCTTCAACTTCCCTCTTGTCTGGATTTGTTTCTGTGTTACTAGGAAGCGTTCCTGGTGGTCGATTCAATATGGCATTAGCAATTTGCCCTATTTGGTTCTCCAGAATCTTGATAGAAACAGCCTGGCTTTGGCATATCAGAGCCTGGTTTTTGCACATAAGTCGCAACTCCTCCAATTCAGATTTTTCATTCGAAGATAGACATGCACCAAAAGTTTGTTATTTTGGTATAATTTGTTGCTAAAAATCAGGAGGGTTGAATAGCTTATTTCCATACTGCTAGACCGGCTGTTGTATCGCATTCCGATTGTTGCTCCAGCTGAAGTTAGGATGATTCCAGTTGTCAGGATGATAAGTGTCTGGAACTGGTTGCTGGGATCTCTTAAAGTTGCTCACAAACTGAGCTGAGTCACTAGATATAGCGCATTGCTCCGTCACATGCGGACCTGCACACAGCTCACAAACACTAATTATCTGCTTAACACCATAGTTAGCCAGAGAATCGATCTTCATAGACAACGACTTTAGTTGAGCAGTGATAGCCGTAGCTGTATCCACTTCAAGAACTCCTACTACCTTGCCCTGTGGACATCTCTGGGTTGGATACTGATATTCATTAGCAGCCATCAGTTCAATTAGATCATAAGCTTCCTCATAGCTCTTTGCCCGTAATGTTCCGCCTGATGCTGCATCGAGCATAGGTCTGGACTGTGCTCCCAACCCATTGTAAAAACAATTGATGATCATCCAATCAGGCATTCCATGATAAGGACACTTCCTAGCATCTCCTTGTAGCGCTCCCAAGCTTCACATATCGATTCTCCGTTTGCTGCGCAAATTGAGTAATAGCATTCCTGAGTGCAGCTGTCTTCGCCATAGGGAAAAATTTAATAAGAAACTTATGAGAAAGATCTTCCCAAGTAGAAATTGAACCAGTTGGTAGAGAGTGTAACCAGCTCTTAGCCTTGTCCCTCAGAGAGAATGGGAACAGTCTCAGCTTCACAGCATCTTCAAAAACACCATTGAACTTGAAGGTGTCGCAGATCTCAATGAAATCCTTAATGTGCATATTAGGATCTTCAGTTGGAGAACCCCCAAACTGGATTGAATTCTGCACCCATTCAATTATGCCAGGCTTGATCTCAAAGGTATTAGCTGTGATTGCTGGCCGGACAATGCTAGATTGAATGTCATTGATCTTGGATTGAGAAAAATCCATCAGGCTTTCGTTCGTGCCGCTGGATCTCCCATTGTAATGAGTACCTAAAACACAAACAAATAAACCGTGAAAGTAAAAGAATCCGAGTTTGAACTTTAATGACCACTGATGACAAGCACATAAACTAAAAATTAACACCGAGTCCCCGGCAGCGGCGCCAAAAACTTGTTAGGGCGAAAACACGCGCTAATATTCACGCAAGTATACGCGTTCGCAAGTAGTATAAGATATAAATTAGATTCGTTCCCACAGAGACTGGTTTAGGTTAAGTTCAATTTATGCACCTATGCAACAATGTATGGTAATTGCTCAATGCTAAGACATAACAAATTGGGTTTTTATTAAACTAAGAGATTATACTAAAAACATAACTAAGAAAATTGAGGTTGAATTACTATATATGACAAACATGGGATTCTAACTTCATTAAATACTTAATTCAATAGCCTTATTGTTCTTAACCTTAGCATGTAATTGTGATGACACTAATCAGATAATACGAAACTAGTAAACGCCAACTTTCGTTGTACGAATACCCTACTACCAAACATCCACAAAAGAGATAGAAGTTGAATAGACACCAATTATGCTTAGTCCTTATATGTCTATAAGAATTGAAAACATAACCGTTTAATGCGCAAGTTATCTATCGTGATTACATAGGGCAAGTAAGATGGTTAAAATTACCTACGAATCATGCATAACAAATACATGAACCTATGCTAGCATGGCAAGTTCTAAACCTCTATATTCAATATCGCTTCAATAGAGATTAACACGCTATCTTAT